>NC_141700.1:480846635-481485917 GCF_964263255.1 Lissotriton vulgaris | reverse complement strand
GAGCATGTCTAAAGTGATTTTCATGCTTCCAGAGACTCTAAACACAAGAATTGTGGAATGGTTAGAAGTGCATGAAAATGGCCAATTTACTAACTCTGAGGTCTCAAAAAGTAGCATGTTTAAAGCGATTTTCATTCCAGGGGACCTAAACACAAGATTTGTGGAATGGTTAAACTGCATGAAAATGGCCAATTTACTCAGTCTGAGGGCTCAGGAAGTGTTTCTTCACCCTGGGAAGTGAATTAAATACCATTTGGAGGCATTTAATGTTCAAGCAAAAACGGCAGATTTTTGACAAAAGAGATAACAGCCCCCAATTTGTCATGCTTCAGAAAGGTGAAAAATGGTCCATTTTCAAATGTTTTATTTTTGGGTGGATCATCAGTTTTGAAGCTAAAATGAGCATGTTTAAAGTGATTTTCATGCTTCCAGAGACTCTAAACACAAGAATTGTGGAATGGTTAGAAGTGCATGAAAATGGCCAATTTACTAACTCTGAGGTCTCAAAAAGTAGCATGTTTAAAGCGATTTTCATTCCAGGGGACCTAAACACAAGATTTGTGGAATAGTTAAACTGCATGAAAATGGCCAATTTACTCACTCTGAGGGCTCAGGAAGTGTTTCTTCACCCTGGGAAGTGAATTAAATACCATTTGGAGGCATTTAATGTTCAAGCAAAAACGGCTGATTTTTGACCCTCACGTCATGCTTCAGAAAGGTGAAAAATGGTCCATTTTCAAATGTTTTATTTTTGGGTGGATCATCAGTTTTGAAGCTAAAATGAGCATGTTTAAAGTGATTGTCATGCTTCCAGGGGCCCTAAACACAAGATTTGTGGAATGGTTAAAAGGGCATGAAAATGGCAAATTTACTCACTCTGAGGTCTCAAAAAGTGTTTCTTCATCCCGGGAAGTGAATTAAATACCATTTGGAGGCATTTAATGTTCAAGCAAAAACGGCTGATTTTTGACCCTTACGTCATGCTTCAGAAAGGTGAAAAATGGTCCATTTTCAAATGTTTTATTTTTGGGTGGATCATCAGTTTTGAAGCTAAATTGAGCATGTTTAAAGTGATTTTCATGCTTCCAGGGGCCCTAAACACAAGATGTGTGGAATGGTTAAAAGTTCATGGAAATGGCAAATTTACTCACTCTGAGGTCTCAAAAAGTGTTTCTTCATCCCGGGAAGTGAATTAAATACAATGTGGAGGCATTTATGGTCCATTTTCAAATGTTTTATTTTTGAGCTTCAGTTTAAATTTGTAGGTGGATCATCAGTTTTAGAGCTAAAATGAGCATGTTTAAAGTGATTTTGATGCTTCCAGGGGCCCTAAACACAAGATTTGTGGAATGGTTAAAAGGGCATGAAAATGGCAAATTTACTCACTCTGAGGTCTCAAAAAGTGTTTCTTCATCCGGGGAAGTGAATTAAATACAATGTGGAGGCATTTATGGTCCATTTTCAAATGTTTTATTTTTGAGCTTCAGTTTACATTTGTAGGTGGATCATCAGTTTTAGAGCTAAAATGAGCATTCCCGGGATGAAGAAACACTTTTTTTTAGATCACAGAGTGAGTAAATTTGCCATTTGTAGGTGGGATCAACAGTTTTAGAGTTAAAATGAGAATGTTTAAAGTGATTTTCATGCTTCCAGGGGCCCTAAACACAAGATTTGTGAAATGGTTAAAAGTGCATGAAAATTGCCAATTATGTCATGCTTCAGAAAAGTGAAAAATAGTCCATTTTCAAATGTTTTATTTTTGGGTGGATCATCAGTTTTGAAGCTAAAATGAGCATGTTTAAAAAGTGATTTTCATGCTTCCAGGGGCCCTAAACACAAGATTTGTGGAATGGTTAAAAGTGCATGAAAATGGCCATTTTACTAACTCTGAGGTCTCAAAAAATAGCATGTTTAAAGCGATTTTCATTCCAGGGGACCTAAACACAAGATTTGTGGAATGGTTAAAACTGCATGAAAATGGCCAATTTACTAACTCTGAGGTCTCAAAAAGTAGCATGTTTAAAGCGATTCTCATTCCAGGGGCCCTAAACACAAGAATTGTGGAATGGTTAAACTGCATGAAAATGGCCAATTTACTCACTCTGAGGGCTCAGGAAGTGTTTCTTCACCCTGGGAAGTGAATTAAATACCATTTGGAGGCATTTAATGTTCAAGCAAAAACGGCTGATTTTTGACCCTTACGTCATGCTTCAGAAAGGTGAAAAATGGTCCATTTTCAAATGTTTTATTTTTGGGTGGATCATCAGTTTTGAAGCTAAAATGAGCATGTTTAAAGTGATTTTCATGCTTCCAGGGGCCCTAAACACAAGATTTGTGGAATGGTTAAAAGTGCATGAAAATTGCCAATCATGTCATGCTTCAGAAAAGTGAAAAATGGTCCATTTTCAAATGTTTTATTTTTGGGTGGGTCATCAGTTTTGAAGCTAAAATGAGCATGTTTAAAAGTGATTTTCATGCTTCCAGGAGCCCTAAACACAAGATTTGTGGAATGGTTAAAAGTGCATGAAAATGGCCATTTTACTAACTCTGAGGTCTCAAAAAATAGCATGTTTAAAGCGATTTTCATTCCAGGGGACCTAAACACAAGATTTGTGGAATGGTTAAAACTGCATGAAAATGGCCAATTTACTAACTCTGAGGTCTCAAAAAGTAGCATGTTTAAAGCGATTCTCATTCCAGGGGCCCTAAACACAAGATTTGTGAAATGGTTAAAAGTGCATGAAAATTGCCAATTATGTCATGCTTCAGAAAAGTGAAAATTGGTCCATTTTCAAATGTTTTATTTTTGGGTGGATCATCAGTTTTAGAGCTAAAATGAGCATGTTCAAAGTGATTTTCATGCTTTCAGGGGCCCTAAACACAAGATTTGAGGAATGGTTAAAAGTGCATGAAAATGGCAAATTTACTCTGAGGTCTCAAAAAGTGTTTCTTCATCCCGGGAAGTGAATTAAATACAATGGTGGAGGCATTTATGGTCCATTTTCAAATGTTTTATTTTTGAGCTTCAGTTTAAATTTGTAGGTGGATCATCAGTTTTAGAGCTAAAATGAGCATGTCTAAAGTGATTTTCATGCTTTCAGGGGCCCTAAGCACAAGATTTGAGGAATGGTTAAAAGTGCATGAAAATGGCAAATTTACTCACTCTGAGGTCTCAAAAAGTGTTTCTTCATCCCGGGAAGTGAATTAAATACAATGTGGAGGCATTTATGGTCCATTTTCAAATGTTTTATTTTTGAGCTTCAGTTTAAATTTGTAGGTGGATCATCAGTTTTAGAGCTAAAATGAGCATGTCTAAAGTGATTTTCATGCTTTCAGGGGCCCAAACACAAGATTTGAGGAATGGTTAAAAGTGCATGAAAATGGCAAATTTACTCACTCTGAGGTCTCAAAAAGTGTTTCTTCATCCCGGGAAGTGAATTAAATACCATTTGGAGGCATTTAATGTTCAAGCAAAAACGGCTGATTTTTGACCCTTACGTCATGCTTCAGAAAGGTGAAAAATGGTCCATTTTCAAATGTTTTATTTTTGGATGGATCATCAGTTTTGAAGCTAAATTGAGCATGTTTAAAGTGATTTTCATGCTTCCAGGGGCCCTAAACACAAGATGTGTGGAATGGTTAAAAGTTCATGGAAATGGCAAATTTACTCACTCTGAGGTCTCAAAAAGTGTTTCTTCATCCCGGGAAGTGAATTAAATACAATGTGGAGGCATTTATGGTCCATTTTCAAATGTTTTATTTTTGAGCTTCAGTTTAAATTTGTAGGTGGATCATCACTTTTAGAGCTAAAATGAGCATGTTTAAAGTGATTTTCATGCTTCCAGGGGCCCTAAACACAAGATTTGTGGAATGGTTAAAAGGGCATGAAAATGGCAAATTTACTCACTCTGAGGTCTCAAAAAGTGTTTCTTCATCCCGGGAAGTGAATTAAATACAACGTGGAGGCATTTATGGTCCATTTTCAAATGTTTTATTTTTGAGCTTCAGTTTACATTTGTAGGTGGATCATCAGTTTTAGAGCTAAAATGAGCATTCCCGGGATGAAGAAACACTTTTTTTTAGATCTCAGAGTGAGTAAATTTGCCATTTGTAGGTGGATCAACAGTTTTAGAGTTAAAATGAGAATGTTTAAAGTGATTTTCATGCTTCCAGGGGCCCTAAACACAAGATTTGTGAAATGGTTAAAAGTGCATGAAAATTGCCAATTATGTCATGCTTCAGAAAAGTGAAAAATGGTCCATTTTCAAATGTTTTATTTTTGGGTGGATCATCAGTTTTGAAGCTAAAATGAGCATGTTTAAAACTGATTTTCATGCTTCCAGGGGCCCTAAACACAAGATTTGTGGAATGGTTAAAAGTGCATGAAAATGGCCATTTTACTAACTCTGAGGTCTCAAAAAATGGCATGTTTAAAGCGATTTTCATTCCAGGGGACCTAAACACAAGATTTGTGGAATGGTTAAAACTGCATGAAAATGGCCAATTTACTAACTCTGAGGTCTCAAAAAGTAGCATGTTTAAAGCAATTCTCATTCCAGGGGCCCTAAACACAAGATTTGTGAAATGGTTAAAAGTGCATGAAAATTGCCAATTATGTCATGCTTCAGAAAAGTGAAAAATGGTCCATTTTCAAATGTTTTATTTTTGGGTGGATCATTAGTTTTAGAGCTAAAATGAGCATGTTTAAAGTGATTTTCATGCTTTCAGGGGCCCTAAACACAAGGTTTGAGGAATGGTTAAAAGTGCATAAAAAAATGGCAAATTTACTCACTCTGAGGTCTCAAAAAGTGTTTCTTCATCCCGGGAAGTGAATTAAATACAATGTGGAGGCATTTATGGTCCATTTTCAAATGTTTTATTTTTGAGCTTCAGTTTAAATTTGTAGGTGGATCATCAGTTTTAGAGCTAAAATGAGCATGTCTAAAGTGATTTTCATGCTTTCAGGGGCCCTAAACACAAGATTTGAGGAATGGTTAAAAGTGCATGAAAATGGCAAATTTACTCACTCTGAGGTCTCAAAAAGTGTTTCTTCATCCCGGGAAGTGAATTAAATACAATGTGGAGGCATTTATGGTCCATTTTCAAATGTTTTATTTTTGAGCTTCAGTTTAAATTTGTAGGTGGATCATCAGTTTTAGAGCTAAAATGAGCATGTCTAAAGTGATTTTCATGCTTTCAGGGGCCATAAAACACAAGATTTGAGGAATGGTTAAAAGTGCATGAAAATGGCAAATTTACTCACTCTGAGGTCTCAAAAAGTGTTTCTTCATCCCGGGAGGTGAATTAAATACCATTTGGAGGCATTTAATGTTCAAGCAAAAACGGCTGATTTTTTACCCTTACGTCATGCTTCAGAAAGGTGAAAAATGGTCCATTTTCAAATGTTATATTTTTGGGTGGATCATCAGTTTTGAAGCTAAAATGAGCATGTTTAAAGTGATTTTCATGCTTCCAGGGGCCCTAAACACAAGATTTGTGGAATGGTTAAAAGTGCATGAAAATGGCAAATGTACTCACTCTGAGGTCTCAAAAAGTGTTTCTTCATCCCGGGAGGTGAATTAAATACCATTTGGAGGCATTTAATGTTCAAGCAAAAACGGCTGATTTTTGACCCTCACGTCATGCTTCAGAAAGATGAAAAATGGTCCATTTTCAAATGTTTTATTTTAGGGTGGATCATCAGTTTTGAAGCTAAATTGAGCATGTTTAAAGTGATTTTCATGCTTTCAGGGGCCCTAAACACAAGATTTGAGGAATGGTTAAAAGTGCATGAAAATGGCAAATTTACTCACTCTGAGGTCTCAAAAAGTGTTTCTTCATCCCGGGAAGTGAATTAAATACAACGTGGAGGCATTTATGGTCCATTTTCAAATGTTTTATTTTTGAGCTTCAGTTTACATTTGTAGGTGGATCATCAGTTTTAGAGCTAAAATGAGCATTCCCGGGATGAAGAAACACTTTTTTTTAGATCTCAGAGTGAGTAAATTTGCCATTTGTAGGTGGATCAACAGTTTTAGAGTTAAAATGAGAATGTTTAAAGTGATTTTCATGCTTCCAGGGGCCCTAAACACAAGATTTGTGAAATGGTTAAAAGTGCATGAAAATTGCCAATTATGTCATGCTTCAGAAAAGTGAAAAATGGTCCATTTTCAAATGTTTTATTTTTGGGTGGATCATCAGTTTTGAAGCTAAAATGAGCATGTTTAAAAGTGATTTTCATGCTTCCAGGGGCCCTAAACACAAGATTTGTGGAATGGTTAAAAGTGCATGAAAATGGCCATTTTACTAACTCTGAGGTCTCAAAAAATAGCATGTTTAAAGCGATTTTCATTCCAGGGGACCTAAACACAAGATTTGTGGAATGGTTAAAACTGCATGAAAATGGCCAATTTACTAACTCTGAGGTCTCAAAAAGTAGCATGTTTAAAGCAATTCTCATTCCAGGGGCCCTAAACACAAGATGTGTGAAATGGTTAAAAGTGCATGAAAATTGCCAATTATGTCATGCTTCAGAAAAGTGAAAAATGGTCCATTTTCAAATGTTTTATTTTTGGGTGGATCATTAGTTTTAGAGCTAAAATGAGCATGTTTAAAGTGATTTTCATGCTTTCAGGGGCCCTAAACACAAGATTTGAGGAATGGTTAAAAGTGCATAAAAAAATGGCAAATTTACTCACTCTGAGGTCTCAAAAAGTGTTTCTTCATCCCGGGAAGTGAATTAAATACAATGTGGAGGCATTTATGGTCCATTTTCAAATGTTTTATTTTTGAGCTTCAGTTTAAATTTGTAGGTGGATCATCAGTTTTAGAGCTAAAATGAGCATGTCTAAAGTGATTTTCATGCTTTCAGGGGCCCTAAACACAAGATTTGAGGAATGGTTAAAAGTGCATGAAAATGGCAAATTTACTCACTCTGAGGTCTCAAAAAGTGTTTCTTCATCCCGGGAAGTGAATTAAATACAATGTGGAGGCATTTATGGTCCATTTTCAAATGTTTTATTTTTGAGCTGCAGTTTAAATTTGTAGGTGGATCATCAGTTTTAGAGCTAAAATGAGCATGTCTAAAGTGATTTTCATGCTTCCAGAGACTCTAAACACAAGAATTGTGGAATGGTTAGAAGTGCATGAAAATGGCCAATTTACTAACTCTGAGGTCTCAAAAAGTAGCATGTTTAAAGCGATTTTCATTCCAGGGGACCTAAACACAAGATTTGTGGAATGGTTAAACTGCATGAAAATGGCCAATTTACTCACTCTGAGGGCTCAGGAAGTGTTTCTTCACCCTGGGAAGTGAATTAAATACCATTTGGAGGCATTTAATGTTCAAGCAAAAACGGCTGATTTTTGACCCTTACGTCATGCTTCAGAAAGGTGAAAAATGGTCCATTTTCAAATGTTTTATTTTTGGGTGGATCATCAGTTTTGAAGCTAAAATGAGCATGTTTAAAGTGATTTTCATGCTTCCAGGGGCCCTAAACACAAGATTTGTGGAATGGTTAAAAGTGCATGAAAATTGCCAATTATGTCATGCTTCAGAAAAGTGAAAAATGGTCCATTTTCAAATGTTTTATTTTTGGGTGGATCATCAGTTTTGAAGCTAAAATGAGCATGTTTAAAAGTGATTTTCATGCTTCCAGGGGCCCTAAACACAAGATTTGTTGAATGGTTAAAAGTGCATGAAAATGGCCATTTTACTAACTCTGAGGTCTCAAAAAATAGCATGTTTAAAGCGATTTTCATTCCAGGGGACCTAAACACAAGATTTGTGGAATGGTTAAAACTGCATGAAAATGGCCAATTTACTAACTCTGAGGTCTCAAAAAGTAGCATGTTTAAAGCGATTCTCATTCCAGGGGCCCTAAACACAAGAATTGTGGAATGGTTAAACTGCATGAAAATGGCCAATTTACTCACTCTGAGGGCTCAGGAAGTGTTTCTTCACCCTGGGAAGTGAATGAAATACCATTTGGAGGCATTTAATGTTCAAGCAAAAACGGCTGATTTTTGACCCTTAGGTCATGCTTCAGAAAGGTGAAAAATGGTCCATTTTCAAATGTTTTATTTTTGGGTGGATCATCAGTTTTGAAGCTAAAATGAGCATGTTTAAAGTGATTTTCATGCTTCCAGGGGCGAACACAAGATTTGTGGAATGGTTAAAAGTGCATGAAAATTGCCAATCATGTCATGCTTCAGAAAAGTGAAAAATGGTCCATTTTCAAATGTTTTATTTTTGGGTGGATCATCAGTTTTAGAGCTAAAATGAGCATGTTTAAAGTGATTTTCATGCTTTCAGGGGCCCTAAACACAAGATTTGAGGAATGGTTAAAAGTGCATGAAAATGGCAAATTTACTCACTCTGAGGTCTCAAAAAGTGTTTCTTCATCCCGGGAAGTGAATTAAATACAATGGTGGAGGCATTTATGGTCCATTTTCAAATGTTTTATTTTTGAGCTTCAGTTTACATTTGTAGGTGGATCATCAGTTTTAGAGCTAAAATGAGCATGTCTAAAGTGACCTTCATGCTTCCAGAGACCCTAAACACAAGAATTGTGGAATGGTTAAAAGTGCATGAAAATGGCTTACTAACTCTGAGGTCTCAAAAAGTAGCATGTTTAAAGCGATTTTCATTCCAGGGGACCTAAACACAAGATTTGTGAAATGGTTAAAAGTGCATGAAAATTGCCAATTATGTCATGCTTCAGAAAAGTGAAAAATGGTCCATTTTCAAATGTTTTATTTTTGGGTGGATCATCAGTTTTAGAGCTAAAATGAGCATGTTTAAAGTGATTTTCATGCTTTCAGGGGACCTAACACAATATTTGTGGAATGGTTGAAAGTGCATGAAAATGGAAAATTTACTCACTCTGAGGTCTCAAAAAGTGTTTCTTCATCCCGGGAAGTGAATTAAATACAATGTGGAGGCATTTATGGTCCATTTTCAAATGTTTTATTTTTGAGCTTCAGTTTAAATTTGTAGGTGGATCATCAGTTTTAGAGCTAACATGAGCATGTCTAAAGTGATTTTCATGCTTCCAGAGACTCTAAACACAAGAATTGTGGAATGGTTAGAAGTGCATGAAAATGGCCAATTTACTAACTCTGAGGTCTCAAAAAGTAGCATGTTTAAAGCGATTTTCATTCCAGGGGACCTAAACACAAGATTTGTGGAATGGTTAAACTGCATGAAAATGGCCAATTTACTCAGTCTGAGGGCTCAGGAAGTGTTTCTTCACCCTGGGAAGTGAATTAAATACCATTTGGAGGCATTTAATGTTCAAGCAAAAACGGCAGATTTTTGACAAAAGAGATAACAGCCCCCAATTTGTCATGCTTCAGAAAGGTGAAAAATGGTCCATTTTCAAATGTTTTATTTTTGGGTGGATCATCAGTTTTGAAGCTAAAATGAGCATGTTTAAAGTGATTGTCATGCTTCCAGTGGCCCTAAACACAAGATTTGTGGAATGGTTAAAAGTGCATGAAAATGGCAAATGTACTCACTCTGAGGTCTCAAAAAGTGTTTCTTCATCCCGGGAAGTGAATTAAATACCATTTGGAGGCATTTAATGTTCAAGCAAAAACGGCTGATTTTTTACCCTACGTCATGCTTCAGAAAGGTGAAAAATGGTCAATTTTCAAATGTTTTATTTTTGGGTGGATCATCAGTTTTGAAGCTAAATTGAGCATGTTTAAAGTGATTTTCATGCTTTCAGGGGCCCTAAACACAAGATTTGTGGAATGGTTAAAAGGGCATGAAAATGGCAAATTTACTCACTCTGAGGTCTCAAAAAGTGTTTCTTATCCCGGGAAGCGAATTAAATACAATGTGGAGGCATTTATGGTCCATTTTCAAATGTTTTATTTTTGAGCTTCAGTTTAAATTTGTAGGTGGATCATCAGTTTTAGAGCTAAAATGAGCATGTCTAAAGTGATTTTCATGCTTTCAGGGGCCCTAAACACAAGATTTGTGGAATGGTTAAAAGGGCATGAAAATGGCAAATTTACTCACTCTGAGGTCTCAAAAAGTGTTTCTTCATCCCGGGAAGTGAATTAAATACAATGTGGAGGCATTTATGGTCCATTTTCAAATGTTTTATTTTTGAGCTTCAGTTCAAATTTGTAGGTGGATCATCAGTTTTAGAGCTAAAATGAGCATGTCTAAAGTGATTTTCATGCTTCCAGAGACTCTAAACACAAGAATTGTGGAATGGTTAGAAGTGCATGAAAATGGCCAATTTACTAACTCTGAGGTCTCAAAAAGTAGCATGTTTAAAGCGATTTTCATTCCAGGGGACCTAAACACAAGATTTGTGGAATAGTTAAACTGCATGAAAATGGCCAATTTACTCACTCTGAGGGCTCAGGAAGTGTTTCTTCACCCTGGGAAGTGAATTAAATACCATTTGGAGGCATTTAATGTTCAAGCAAAAACGGCTGATTTTTGACCCTCACGTCATGCTTTAGAAAGGTGAAAAATGGTCCATTTTCAAATGTTTTATTTTTGGGTGGATCATCAGTTTTGAAGCTAAAATGAGCATGTTTAAAGTGATTGTCATGCTTCCAGGGGCCCTAAACACAAGATTTGTGGAATGGTTAAAAGGGCATGAAAATGGCAAATTTACTCACTCTGAGGTCTCAAAAAGTGTTTCTTCATCCCGGGAAGTGAATTAAATACCATTTGGAGGCATTTAATGTTCAAGCAAAAACGGCTGATTTTTGACCCTTACGTCATGCTTCAGAAAGGTGAAAAATGGTCCATTTTCAAATGTTTTATTTTTGGGTGGATCATCAGTTTTGAAGCTAAATTGAGCATGTTTAAAGTGATTTTCATGCTTCCAGGGGCCCTAAACACAAGATGTGTGGAATGGTTAAAAGTTCATGGAAATGGCAAATTTACTCACTCTGAGGTCTCAAAAAGTGTTTCTTCATCCCGGGAAGTGAATTAAATACAATGTGGAGGCATTTATGGTCCATTTTCAAATGTTTTATTTTTGAGCTTCAGTTTAAATTTGTAGGTGGATCATCAGTTTTAGAGCTAAAATGAGCATGTTTAAAGTGATTTTGATGCTTCCAGGGGCCCTAAACACAAGATTTGTGGAATGGTTAAAAGGGCATGAAAATGGCAAATTTACTCACTCTGAGGTCTCAAAAAGTGTTTCTTCATCCCGGGAAGTGAATTAAATACAATGTGGAGGCATTTATGGTCCATTTTCAAATGTTTTATTTTTGAGCTTCAGTTTACATTTGTAGGTGGATCATCAGTTTTAGAGCTAAAATGAGCATTCCCGGGATGAAGAAACACTTTTTTTTAGATCACAGAGTGAGTAAATTTGCCATTTGTAGGTGGGATCAACAGTTTTAGAGTTAAAATGAGAATGTTTAAAGTGATTTTCATGCTTCCAGGGGCCCTAAACACAAGATTTGTGAAATGGTTAAAAGTGCATGAAAATTGCCAATTATGTCATGCTTCAGAAAAGTGAAAAATAGTCTATTTTCAAATGTTTTATTTTTGGGTGGATCATCAGTTTTGAAGCTAAAATGAGCATGTTTAAAAAGTGATTTTCATACTTCCAGGGGCCCTAAACACAAGATTTGTGGAATGGTTAAAAGTGCATGAAAATGGCCATTTTACTAACTCTGAGGTCTCAAAAAATAGCATGTTTAAAGCGATTTTCATTCCAGGGGACCTAAACACAAGATTTGTGGAATGGTTAAAACTGCATGAAAATGGCCAATTTACTCACTCTGAGGGCTCAGGAAGTGTTTCTTCACCCTGGGAAGTGAATTAAATACCATTTGGAGGCATTTAATGTTCAAGCAAAAACGGCTGATTTTTGACCCTTACGTCATGCTTCAGAAAGGTGAAAAATGGTCCATTTTCAAATGTTTTATTTTTGGGTGGATCATCAGTTTTGAAGCTAAAATGAGCATGTTTAAAGTGATTTTCATGCTTCCAGGGGCCCTAAACACAAGATTTGTGGAATGGTTAAAAGTGCATGAAAATTGCCAATCATGTCATGCTTCAGAAAAGTGAAAAATGGTCCATTTTCAAATGTTTTATTTTTGGGTGGGTCATCAGTTTTGAAGCTAAAATGAGCATGTTTAAAAGTGATTTTCATGCTTCCAGGAGCCCTAAACACAAGATTTGTGGAATGGTTAAAAGTGCATGAAAATGGCCATTTTACTAACTCTGAGGTCTCAAAAAATAGCATGTTTAAAGCGATTTTCATTCCAGGGGACCTAAACACAAGATTTGTGGAATGGTTAAAACTGCATGAAAATGGCCAATTTACTAACTCTGAGGTCTCAAAAAGTAGCATGTTTAAAGCGATTCTCATTCCAGGGGCCCTAAACACAAGATTTGTGAAATGGTTAAAAGTGCATGAAAATTGCCAATTATGTCATGCTTCAGAAAAGTGAAAAATGGTCCATTTTCAAATGTTTTATTTTTGGGTGGATCATCAGTTTTAGAGCTAAAATGAGCATGTTCAAAGTGATTTTCATGCTTTCAGGGGCCCTAAACACAAGATTTGAGGAATGGTTAAAAGTGCATGAAAATGGCCAATTTACTAACTCTGAGGTCTCAAAAAGTAGCATGTTTAAAGCGATTCTCATTCCAGGGGCCCTAAACACAAGAATTGTGGAATGGTTAAACTGCATGAAAATGGCCAATTTACTCACTCTGAGGGCTCAGGAAGTGTTTCTTCACCCTGGTAAGTGAATGAAATACCATTTGGAGGCATTTAATGTTCAAGCAAAAACGGCTGATTTTTGACCCTTAGGTCATGCTTCAGAAAGGTGAAAAATGGTCCATTTTCAAATGTTTTATTTTTGGGTGGATCATCAGTTTTGAAGCTAAAATGAGCATGTTTAAAGTGATTTTCATGCTTCCAGGGGCGAACACAAGATTTGTGGAATGGTTAAAAGTGCATGAAAATTGCCAATCATGTCATGCTTCAGAAAAGTGAAAAATGGTCCATTTTCAAATGTTTTATTTTTGGGTGGATCATCAGTTTTAGAGCTAAAATGAGCATGTTTAAAGTGATTTTCATGCTTTCAGGGGCCCTAAACACAAGATTTGAGGAATGGTTAAAAGTGCATGAAAATGGCAAATTTACTCACTCTGAGGTCTCAAAAAGTGTTTCTTCATCCCGGGAAGTGAATTAAATACAATGGTGGAGGCATTTATGGTCCATTTTCAAATGTTTTATTTTTGAGCTTCAGTTTACATTTGTAGGTGGATCATCAGTTTTAGAGCTAAAATGAGCATGTCTAAAGTGACCTTCATGCTTCCAGAGACCCTAAACACAAGAATTGTGGAATGGTTAAAAGTGCATGAAAATGGCTTACTAACTCTGAGGTCTCAAAAAGTAGCATGTTTAAAGCGATTTTCATTCCAGGGGACCTAAACACAAGATTTGTGAAATGGTTAAAAGTGCATGAAAATTGCCAATTATGTCATGCTTCAGAAAAGTGAAAAATGGTCCATTTTCAAATGTTTTATTTTTGGGTGGATCATCAGTTTTAGAGCTAAAATGAGCATGTTTAAAGTGATTTTCATGCTTTCAGGGGACCTAACACAATATTTGTGGAATGGTTGAAAGTGCATGAAAATGGAAAATTTACTCACTCTGAGGTCTCAAAAAGTGTTTCTTCATCCCGGGAAGTGAATTAAATACAATGTGGAGGCATTTATGGTCCATTTTCAAATGTTTTATTTTTGAGCTTCAGTTTAAATTTGTAGGTGGATCATCAGTTTTAGAGCTAACATGAGCATGTCTAAAGTGATTTTCATGCTTCCAGAGACTCTAAACACAAGAATTGTGGAATGGTTAGAAGTGCATGAAAATGGCCAATTTACTAACTCTGAGGTCTCAAAAAGTAGCATGTTTAAAGCGATTTTCATTCCAGGGGACCTAAACACAAGATTTGTGGAATGGTTAAACTGCATGAAAATGGCCAATTTACTCAGTCTGAGGGCTCAGGAAGTGTTTCTTCACCCTGGGAAGTGAATTAAATACCATTTGGAGGCATTTAATGTTCAAGCAAAAACGGCAGATTTTTGACAAAAGAGATAACAGCCCCCAATTTGTCATGCTTCAGAAAGGTGAAAAATGGTCCATTTTCAAATGTTTTATTTTTGGGTGGATCATCAGTTTTGAAGCTAAAATGAGCATGTTTAAAGTGATTGTCATGCTTCCAGTGGCCCTAAACACAAGATTTGTGGAATGGTTAAAAGTGCATGAAAATGGCAAATGTACTCACTCTGAGGTCTCAAAAAGTGTTTCTTCATCCCGGGAAGTGAATTAAATACCATTTGGAGGCATTTAATGTTCAAGCAAAAACGGCTGATTTTTTACCCTTACGTCATGCTTCAGAAAGGTGAAAAATGGTCAATTTTCAAATGTTTTATTTTTGGGTGGATCATCAGTTTTGAAGCTAAATTGAGCATGTTTAAAGTGATTTTCATGCTTTCAGGGGCCCTAAACACAAGATTTGTGGAATGGTTAAAAGGGCATGAAAATGGCAAATTTACTCACTCTGAGGTCTCAAAAAGTGTTTCTTATCCCGGGAAGCGAATTAAATACAATGTGGAGGCATTTATGGTCCATTTTCAAATGTTTTATTTTTGAGCTTCAGTTTAAATTTGTAGGTGGATCATCAGTTTTAGAGCTAAAATGAGCATGTCTAAAGTGATTTTCATGCTTTCAGGGGCCCTAAACACAAGATTTGTGGAATGGTTAAAAGGGCATGAAAATGGCAAATTTACTCACTCTGAGGTCTCAAAAAGTGTTTCTTCATCCCGGGAAGTGAATTAAATACAATGTGGAGGCATTTATGGTCCATTTTCAAATGTTTTATTTTTGAGCTTCAGTTCAAATTTGTAGGTGGATCATCAGTTTTAGAGCTAAAATGAGCATGTCTAAAGTGATTTTCATGCTTCCAGAGACTCTAAACACAAGAATTGTGGAATGGTTAGAAGTGCATGAAAATGGCCAATTTACTAACTCTGAGGTCTCAAAAAGTAGCATGTTTAAAGCGATTTTCATTCCAGGGGACCTAAACACAAGATTTGTGGAATAGTTAAACTGCATGAAAATGGCCAATTTACTCACTCTGAGGGCTCAGGAAGTGTTTCTTCACCCTGGGAAGTGAATTAAATACCATTTGGAGGCATTTAATGTTCAAGCAAAAACGGCTGATTTTTGACCCTCACGTCATGCTTTAGAAAGGTGAAAAATGGTCCATTTTCAAATGTTTTATTTTTGGGTGGATCATCAGTTTTGAAGCTAAAATGAGCATGTTTAAAGTGATTGTCATGCTTCCAGGGGCCCTAAACACAAGATTTGTGGAATGGTTAAAAGGGCATGAAAATGGCAAATTTACTCACTCTGAGGTCTCAAAAAGTGTTTCTTCATCCCGGGAAGTGAATTAAATACCATTTGGAGGCATTTAATGTTCAAGCAAAAACGGCTGATTTTTGACCCTTACGTCATGCTTCAGAAAGGTGAAAAATGGTCCATTTTCAAATGTTTTATTTTTGGGTGGATCATCAGTTTTGAAGCTAAATTGAGCATGTTTAAAGTGATTTTCATGCTTCCAGGGGCCCTAAACACAAGATGTGTGGAATGGTTAAAAGTTCATGGAAATGGCAAATTTACTCACTCTGAGGTCTCAAAAAGTGTTTCTTCATCCCGGGAAGTGAATTAAATACAATGTGGAGGCATTTATGGTCCATTTTCAAATGTTTTATTTTTGAGCTTCAGTTTAAATTTGTAGGTGGATCATCAGTTTTAGAGCTAAAATGAGCATGTTTAAAGTGATTTTGATGCTTCCAGGGGCCCTAAACACAAGATTTGTGGAATGGTTAAAAGGGCATGAAAATGGCAAATTTACTCACTCTGAGGTCTCAAAAAGTGTTTCTTCATCCCGGGAAGTGAATTAAATACAATGTGGAGGCATTTATGGTCCATTTTCAAATGTTTTATTTTTGAGCTTCAGTTTACATTTGTAGGTGGATCATCAGTTTTAGAGCTAAAATGAGCATTCCCGGGATGAAGAAACACTTTTTTTTAGATCACAGAGTGAGTAAATTTGCCATTTGTAGGTGGGATCAACAGTTTTAGAGTTAAAATGAGAATGTTTAAAGTGATTTTCATGCTTCCAGGGGCCCTAAACACAAGATTTGTGAAATGGTTAAAAGTGCATGAAAATTGCCAATTATGTCATGCTTCAGAAAAGTGAAAAATAGTCTATTTTCAAATGTTTTATTTTTGGGTGGATCATCAGTTTTGAAGCTAAAATGAGCATGTTTAAAAAGTGATTTTCATGCTTCCAGGGGCCCTAAACACAAGATTTGTGGAATGGTTAAAAGTGCATGAAAATGGCCATTTTACTAACTCTGAGGTCTCAAAAAATAGCATGTTTAAAGCGATTTTCATTCCAGGGGACCTAAACACAAGATTTGTGGAATGGTTAAAACTGCATGAAAATGGCCAATTTACTAACTCTGAGGTCTCAAAAAGTAGCATGTTTAAAGCGATTCTCATTCCAGGGGCCCTAAACACAAGAATTGTGGAATGGTTAAACTGCATGAAAATGGCCAATTTACTCACTCTGAGGGCTCAGGAAGTGTTTCTTCACCCTGGGAAGTGAATTAAATACCATTTGGAGGCATTTAATGTTCAAGCAAAAACGGCTGATTTTTGACCCTTACGTCATGCTTCAGAAAGGTGAAAAATGGTCCATTTTCAAATGTTTTATTTTTGGGTGGATCATCAGTTTTGAAGCTAAAATGAGCATGTTTAAAGTGATTTTCATGCTTCCAGGGGCCCTAAACACAAGATTTGTGGAATGGTTAAAAGTGCATGAAAATTGCCAATCATGTCATGCTTCAGAAAAGTGAAAAATGGTCCATTTTCAAATGTTTTATTTTTGGGTGGGTCATCAGTTTTGAAGCTAAAATGAGCATGTTTAAAAGTGATTTTCATGCTTCCAGGAGCCCTAAACACAAGATTTGTGGAATGGTTAAAAGTGCATGAAAATGGCCATTTTACTAACTCTGAGGTCTCAAAAAATAGCATGTTTAAAGCGATTTTCATTCCAGGGGACCTAAACACAAGATTTGTGGAATGGTTAAAACTGCATGAAAATGGCCAATTTACTAACTCTGAGGTCTCAAAAAGTAGCATGTTTAAAGCGATTCTCATTCCAGGGGCCCTAAACACAAGATTTGTGAAATGGTTAAAAGTGCATGAAAATTGCCAATTATGTCATGCTTCAGAAAAGTGAAAAATGGTCCATTTTCAAATGTTTTATTTTTGGGTGGATCATCAGTTTTAGAGCTAAAATGAGCATGTTCAAAGTGATTTTCATGCTTTCAGGGGCCCTAAACACAAGATTTGAGGAATGGTTAAAAGTGCATGAAAATGGCAAATTTACTCTGAGGTCTCAAAAAGTGTTTCTTCATCCCGGGAAGTGAATTAAATACAATGGTGGAGGCATTTATGGTCCATTTTCAAATGTTTTATTTTTGAGCTTCAGTTTAAATTTGTAGGTGGATCATCAGTTTTAGAGCTAAAATGAGCATGTCTAAAGTGATTTTCATGCTTTCAGGGGCCCTAAGCACAAGATTTGAGGAATGGTTAAAAGTGCATGAAAATGGCAAATTTACTCACTCTGAGGTCTCAAAAAGTGTTTCTTCATCCCGGGAAGTGAATTAAATACAATGTGGAGGCATTTATGGTCCATTTTCAAATGTTTTATTTTTGAGCTTCAGTTTAAATTTGTAGGTGGATCATCAGTTTTAGAGCTAAAATGAGCATGTCTAAAGTGATTTTCATGCTTTCAGGGGCCCAAACACAAGATTTGAGGAATGGTTAAAAGTGCATGAAAATGGCAAATTTACTCACTCTGAGGTCTCAAAAAGTGTTTCTTCATCCCGGGAAGTGAATTAAATACCATTTGGAGGCATTTAATGTTCAAGCAAAAACGGCTGATTTTTGACCCTTACGTCATGCTTCAGAAAGGTGAAAAATGGTCCATTTTCAAATGTTTTATTTTTGGATGGATCATCAGTTTTGAAGCTAAATTGAGCATGTTTAAAGTGATTTTCATGCTTCCAGGGGCCCTAAACACAAGATGTGTGGAATGGTTAAAAGTTCATGTAAATGGCAAATTTACTCACTCTGAGGTCTCAAAAAGTGTTTCTTCATCCCGGGAAGTGAATTAAATACAATGTGGAGGCATTTATGGTCCATTTTCAAATGTTTTATTTTTGAGCTTCAGTTTAAATTTGTAGGTGGATCATCACTTTTAGAGCTAAAATGAGCATGTTTAAAGTGATTTTCATGCTTCCAGGGGCCTAAACACAAGATTTGTGGAATGGTTAAAAGGGCATGAAAATGGCAAATTTACTCACTCTGAGGTCTCAAAAAGTGTTTCTTCATCCCGGGAAGTGAATTAAATACAACGTGGAGGCATTTATGGTCCATTTTCAAATGTTTTATTTTTGAGCTTCAGTTTACATTTGTAGGTGGATCATCAGTTTTAGAGCTAAAATGAGCATTCCCGGGATGAAGAAACACTTTTTTTTAGATCTCAGAGTGAGTAAATTTGCCATTTGTAGGTGGATCAACAGTTTTAGAGTTAAAATGAGAATGTTTAAAGTGATTTTCATGCTTCCAGGGGCCCTAAACACAAGATTTGTGAAATGGTTAAAAGTGCATGAAAATTGCCAATTATGTCATGCTTCAGAAAAGTGAAAAATGGTCCATTTTCAAATGTTTTATTTTTGGGTGGATCATCAGTTTTGAAGCTAAAATGAGCATGTTTAAAAGTGATTTTCATGCTTCCAGGGGCCCTAAACACAAGATTTGTGGAATGGTTAAAAGTGCATGAAAATGGCCATTTTACTAACTCTGAGGTCTCAAAAAATAGCATGTTTAAAGCGATTTTCATTCCAGGGGACCTAAACACAAGATTTGTGGAATGGTTAAAACTGCATGAAAATGGCCAATTTACTAACTCTGAGGTCTCAAAAAGTAGCATGTTTAAAGCAATTCTCATTCCAGGGGCCCTAAACACAAGATGTGTGAAATGGTTAAAAGTGCATGAAAATTGCCAATTATGTCATGCTTCAGAAAAGTGAAAAATGGTCCATTTTCAAATGTTTTATTTTTGGGTGGATCATTAGTTTTAGAGCTAAAATGAGCATGTTTAAAGTGATTTTCATGCTTTCAGGGGCCCTAAACACAAGATTTGAGGAATGGTTAAAAGTGCATAAAAAAATGGCAAATTTACTCACTCTGAGGTCTCAAAAAGTGTTTCTTCATCCCGGGAAGTGAATTAAATACAATGTGGAGGCATTTATGGTCCATTTTCAAATGTTTTATTTTTGAGCTTCAGTTTAAATTTGTAGGTGGATCATCAGTTTTAGAGCTAAAATGAGCATGTCTAAAGTGATTTTCATGCTTTCAGGGGCCCTAAACACAAGATTTGAGGAATGGTTAAAAGTGCATGAAAATGGCAAATTTACTCACTCTGAGGTCTCAAAAAGTGTTTCTTCATCCCGGGAAGTGAATTAAATACAATGTGGAGGCATTTATGGTCCATTTTCAAATGTTTTATTTTTGAGCTGCAGTTTAAATTTGTAGGTGGATCATCAGTTTTAGAGCTAAAATGAGCATGTCTAAAGTGATTTTCATGCTTCCAGAGACTCTAAACACAAGAATTGTGGAATGGTTAGAAGTGCATGAAAATGGCCAATTTACTAACTCTGAGGTCTCAAAAAGTAGCATGTTTAAAGCGATTTTCATTCCAGGGGACCTAAACACAAGATTTGTGGAATGGTTAAACTGCATGAAAATGGCCAATTTACTCACTCTGAGGGCTCAGGAAGTGTTTCTTCACCCTGGGAAGTGAATTAAATACCATTTGGAGGCATTTAATGTTCAAGCAAAAACGGCTGATTTTTGACCCTTACGTCATGCTTCAGAAAGGTGAAAAATGGTCCATTTTCAAATGTTTTATTTTTGGGTGGATCATCAGTTTTGAAGCTAAAATGAGCATGTTTAAAGTGATTTTCATGCTTCCAGGGGCCCTAAACACAAGATTTGTGGAATGGTTAAAAGTGCATGAAAATTGCCAATTATGTCATGCTTCAGAAAAGTGAAAAATGGTCCATTTTCAAATGTTTTATTTTTGGGTGGATCATCAGTTTTGAAGCTAAAATGAGCATGTTTAAAAGTGATTTTCATGCTTCCAGGGGCCCTAAACACAAGATTTGTTGAATGGTTAAAAGTGCATGAAAATGGCCATTTTACTAACTCTGAGGTCTCAAAAAATAGCATGTTTAAAGCGATTTTCATTCCAGGGGACCTAAACACAAGATTTGTGGAATGGTTAAAACTGCATGAAAATGGCCAATTTACTAACTCTGAGGTCTCAAAAAGTAGCATGTTTAAAGCGATTCTCATTCCAGGGGCCCTAAACACAAGAATTGTGGAATGGTTAAACTGCATGAAAATGGCCAATTTACTCACTCTGAGGGCTCAGGAAGTGTTTCTTCACCCTGGGAAGTGAATTAAATACCATTTGGAGGCATTTAATGTTCAAGCAAAAACGGCTGATTTTTGACCCTTACGTCATGCTTCAGAAAGGTGAAAAATGGTCCATTTTCAAATGTTTTATTTTTGGGTGGATCATCAGTTTTGAAGCTAAAATGAGCATGTTTAAAGTGATTTTCATGCTTCCAGGGGCCCTAAACACAAGATTTGTG
This sequence comes from Lissotriton vulgaris, assembly GCF_964263255.1. NCBI lineage: Eukaryota > Metazoa > Chordata > Amphibia > Caudata > Salamandridae > Lissotriton > Lissotriton vulgaris. The sequence continues at coordinate 481,465,120 of NC_141700.1, read as the reverse complement.
GAATGGTTAAAAGTGCATGAAAATTGCCAATCATGTCATGCTTCAGAAAAGTGAAAAATGGTCCATTTTCAAATGTTTTATTTTTGGGTGGGTCATCAGTTTTGAAGCTAAAATGAGCATGTTTAAAAGTGATTTTCATGCTTCCAGGAGCCCTAAACACAAGATTTGTGGAATGGTTAAAAGTGCATGAAAATGGCCATTTTACTAACTCTGAGGTCTCAAAAAATAGCATGTTTAAAGCGATTTTCATTCCAGGGGACCTAAACACAAGATTTGTGGAATGGTTAAAAGTGCATGAAAATGGCCAATTTACTAACTCTGAGGTCTCAAAAAGTAGCATGTTTAAAGCGATTCTCATTCCAGGGGCCCTAAACACAAGATTTGTGAAATGGTTAAAAGTGCATGAAAATTGCCAATTATGTCATGCTTCAGAAAAGTGAAAAATGGTCCATTTTCAAATGTTTTATTTTTGGGTGGATCATCAGTTTTAGAGCTAAAATGAGCATGTTCAAAGTGATTTTCATGCTTTCAGGGGCCCTAAACACAAGATTTGAGGAATGGTTAAAAGTGCATGAAAATGGCAAATTTACTCTGAGGTCTCAAAAAGTGTTTCTTCATCCCGGGAAGTGAATTAAATACAATGGTGGAGGCATTTATGGTCCATTTTCAAATGTTTTATTTTTGAGCTTCAGTTTAAATTTGTAGGTGGATCATCAGTTTTAGAGCTAAAATGAGCATGTCTAAAGTGATTTTCATGCTTTCAGGGGCCCTAAGCACAAGATTTGAGGAATGGTTAAAAGTGCATGAAAATGGCAAATTTACTCACTCTGAGGTCTCAAAAAGTGTTTCTTCATCCCGGGAAGTGAATTAAATACAATGTGGAGGCATTTATGGTCCATTTTCAAATGTTTTATTTTTGAGCTTCAGTTTAAATTTGTAGGTGGATCATCAGTTTTAGAGCTAAAATGAGCATGTCTAAAGTGATTTTCATGCTTTCAGGGGCCCAAACACAAGATTTGAGGAATGGTTAAAAGTGCATGAAAATGGCAAATTTACTCACTCTGAGGTCTCAAAAAGTGTTTCTTCATCCCGGGAAGTGAATTAAATACCATTTGGAGGCATTTAATGTTCAAGCAAAAACGGCTGATTTTTGACCCTTACGTCATGCTTCAGAAAGGTGAAAAATGGTCCATTTTCAAATGTTTTATTTTTGGATGGATCATCAGTTTTGAAGCTAAATTGAGCATGTTTAAAGTGATTTTCATGCTTCCAGGGGCCCTAAACACAAGATGTGTGGAATGGTTAAAAGTTCATGTAAATGGCAAATTTACTCACTCTGAGGTCTCAAAAAGTGTTTCTTCATCCCGGGAAGTGAATTAAATACAATGTGGAGGCATTTATGGTCCATTTTCAAATGTTTTATTTTTGAGCTTCAGTTTAAATTTGTAGGTGGATCATCACTTTTAGAGCTAAAATGAGCATGTTTAAAGTGATTTTCATGCTTCCAGGGGCCTAAACACAAGATTTGTGGAATGGTTAAAAGGGCATGAAAATGGCAAATTTACTCACTCTGAGGTCTCAAAAAGTGTTTCTTCATCCCGGGAAGTGAATTAAATACAACGTGGAGGCATTTATGGTCCATTTTCAAATGTTTTATTTTTGAGCTTCAGTTTACATTTGTAGGTGGATCATCAGTTTTAGAGCTAAAATGAGCATTCCCGGGATGAAGAAACACTTTTTTTTAGATCTCAGAGTGAGTAAATTTGCCATTTGTAGGTGGATCAACAGTTTTAGAGTTAAAATGAGAATGTTTAAAGTGATTTTCATGCTTCCAGGGGCCCTAAACACAAGATTTGTGAAATGGTTAAAAGTGCATGAAAATTGCCAATTATGTCATGCTTCAGAAAAGTGAAAAATGGTCCATTTTCAAATGTTTTATTTTTGGGTGGATCATCAGTTTTGAAGCTAAAATGAGCATGTTTAAAAGTGATTTTCATGCTTCCAGGGGCCCTAAACACAAGATTTGTGGAATGGTTAAAAGTGCATGAAAATGGCCATTTTACTAACTCTGAGGTCTCAAAAAATAGCATGTTTAAAGCGATTTTCATTCCAGGGGACCTAAACACAAGATTTGTGGAATGGTTAAAACTGCATGAAAATGGCCAATTTACTAACTCTGAGGTCTCAAAAAGTAGCATGTTTAAAGCAATTCTCATTCCAGGGGCCCTAAACACAAGATGTGTGAAATGGTTAAAAGTGCATGAAAATTGCCAATTATGTCATGCTTCAGAAAAGTGAAAAATGGTCCATTTTCAAATGTTTTATTTTTGGGTGGATCATTAGTTTTAGAGCTAAAATGAGCATGTTTAAAGTGATTTTCATGCTTTCAGGGGCCCTAAACACAAGATTTGAGGAATGGTTAAAAGTGCATAAAAAAATGGCAAATTTACTCACTCTGAGGTCTCAAAAAGTGTTTCTTCATCCCGGGAAGTGAATTAAATACAATGTGGAGGCATTTATGGTCCATTTTCAAATGTTTTATTTTTGAGCTTCAGTTTAAATTTGTAGGTGGATCATCAGTTTTAGAGCTAAAATGAGCATGTCTAAAGTGATTTTCATGCTTTCAGGGGCCCTAAACACAAGATTTGAGGAATGGTTAAAAGTGCATGAAAATGGCAAATTTACTCACTCTGAGGTCTCAAAAAGTGTTTCTTCATCCCGGGAAGTGAATTAAATACAATGTGGAGGCATTTATGGTCCATTTTCAAATGTTTTATTTTTGAGCTGCAGTTTAAATTTGTAGGTGGATCATCAGTTTTAGAGCTAAAATGAGCATGTCTAAAGTGATTTTCATGCTTCCAGAGACTCTAAACACAAGAATTGTGGAATGGTTAGAAGTGCATGAAAATGGCCAATTTACTAACTCTGAGGTCTCAAAAAGTAGCATGTTTAAAGCGATTTTCATTCCAGGGGACCTAAACACAAGATTTGTGGAATGGTTAAACTGCATGAAAATGGCCAATTTACTCACTCTGAGGGCTCAGGAAGTGTTTCTTCACCCTGGGAAGTGAATTAAATACCATTTGGAGGCATTTAATGTTCAAGCAAAAACGGCTGATTTTTGACCCTTACGTCATGCTTCAGAAAGGTGAAAAATGGTCCATTTTCAAATGTTTTATTTTTGGGTGGATCATCAGTTTTGAAGCTAAAATGAGCATGTTTAAAGTGATTTTCATGCTTCCAGGGGCCCTAAACACAAGATTTGTGGAATGGTTAAAAGTGCATGAAAATTGCCAATTATGTCATGCTTCAGAAAAGTGAAAAATGGTCCATTTTCAAATGTTTTATTTTTGGGTGGATCATCAGTTTTGAAGCTAAAATGAGCATGTTTAAAAGTGATTTTCATGCTTCCAGGGGCCCTAAACACAAGATTTGTTGAATGGTTAAAAGTGCATGAAAATGGCCATTTTACTAACTCTGAGGTCTCAAAAAATAGCATGTTTAAAGCGATTTTCATTCCAGGGGACCTAAACACAAGATTTGTGGAATGGTTAAAACTGCATGAAAATGGCCAATTTACTAACTCTGAGGTCTCAAAAAGTAGCATGTTTAAAGCGATTCTCATTCCAGGGGCCCTAAACACAAGAATTGTGGAATGGTTAAACTGCATGAAAATGGCCAATTTACTCACTCTGAGGGCTCAGGAAGTGTTTCTTCACCCTGGGAAGTGAATGAAATACCATTTGGAGGCATTTAATGTTCAAGCAAAAACGGCTGATTTTTGACCCTTAGGTCATGCTTCAGAAAGGTGAAAAATGGTCCATTTTCAAATGTTTTATTTTTGGGTGGATCATCAGTTTTGAAGCTAAAATGAGCATGTTTAAAGTGATTTTCATGCTTCCAGGGGCGAACACAAGATTTGTGGAATGGTTAAAAGTGCATGAAAATTGCCAATCATGTCATGCTTCAGAAAAGTGAAAAATGGTCCATTTTCAAATGTTTTATTTTTGGGTGGATCATCAGTTTTAGAGCTAAAATGAGCATGTTTAAAGTGATTTTCATGCTTTCAGGGGACCTAAACACAATATTTGTGGAATGGTTGAAAGTGCATGAAAATGGAAAATTTACTCACTCTGAGGTCTCAAAAAGTGTTTCTTCATCCCGGGAAGTGAATTAAATACAATGTGGAGGCATTTATGGTCCATTTTCAAATGTTTAATTTTTGAGCTTCAGTTTAAATTTGTAGGTGGATCATCAGTTTTAGAGCTAACATGAGCATGTCTAAAGTGATTTTCATGCTTCCAGAGACTCTAAACACAAGAATTGTGGAATGGTTAGAAGTGCATGAAAATGGCCAATTTACTAACTCTGAGGTCTCAAAAAGTAGCATGTTTAAAGCGATTTTCATTCCAGGGGACCTAAACACAAGATTTGTGGAATGGTTAAACTGCATGAAAATGGCCAATTTACTCAGTCTGAGGGCTCAGGAAGTGTTTCTTCACCCTGGGAAGTGAATTAAATACCATTTGGAGGCATTTAATGTTCAAGCAAAAACGGCAGATTTTTGACAAAAGAGATAACAGCCCCCAATTTGTCATGCTTCAGAAAGGTGAAAAATGGTCCATTTTCAAATGTTTTATTTTTGGGTGGATCATCAGTTTTGAAGCTAAAATGAGCATGTTTAAAGTGATTGTCATGCTTCCAGTGGCCCTAAACACAAGATTTGTGGAATGGTTAAAAGTGCATGAAAATGGCAAATGTACTCACTCTGAGGTCTCAAAAAGTGTTTCTTCATCCCGGGAAGTGAATTAAATACCATTTGGAGGCATTTAATGTTCAAGCAAAAACGGCTGATTTTTTACCCTTACGTCATGCTTCAGAAAGGTGAAAAATGGTCAATTTTCAAATGTTTTATTTTTGGGTGGATCATCAGTTTTGAAGCTAAATTGAGCATGTTTAAAGTGATTTTCATGCTTTCAGGGGCCCTAAACACAAGATTTGTGGAATGGTTAAAAGGGCATGAAAATGGCAAATTTACTCACTCTGAGGTCTCAAAAAGTGTTTCTTATCCCGGGAAGCGAATTAAATACAATGTGGAGGCATTTATGGTCCATTTTCAAATGTTTTATTTTTGAGCTTCAGTTTAAATTTGTAGGTGGATCATCAGTTTTAGAGCTAAAATGAGCATGTCTAAAGTGATTTTCATGCTTTCAGGGGCCCTAAACACAAGATTTGTGGAATGGTTAAAAGGGCATGAAAATGGCAAATTTACTCTTTCTGAGGTCTCAAAAAGTGTTTCTTCATCCCGGGAAGTGAATTAAATACAATGTGGAGGCATTTATGGTCCATTTTCAAATGTTTTATTTTTGAGCTTCAGTTCAAATTTGTAGGTGGATCATCAGTTTTAGAGCTAAAATGAGCATGTCTAAAGTGATTTTCATGCTTCCAGAGACTCTAAACACAAGAATTGTGGAATGGTTAGAAGTGCATGAAAATGGCCAATTTACTAACTCTGAGGTCTCAAAAAGTAGCATGTTTAAAGCGATTTTCATTCCAGGGGACCTAAACACAAGATTTGTGGAATAGTTAAACTGCATGAAAATGGCCAATTTACTCACTCTGAGGGCTCAGGAAGTGTTTCTTCACCCTGGGAAGTGAATTAAATACCATTTGGAGGCATTTAATGTTCAAGCAAAAACGGCTGATTTTTGACCCTCACGTCATGCTTCAGAAAGGTGAAAAATGGTCCATTTTCAAATGTTTTATTTTTGGGTGGATCATCAGTTTTGAAGCTAAAATGAGCATGTTTAAAGTGATTGTCATGCTTCCAGGGGCCCTAAACACAAGATTTGTGGAATGGTTAAAAGGGCATGAAAATGGCAAATTTACTCACTCTGAGGTCTCAAAAAGTGTTTCTTCATCCCGGGAAGTGAATTAAATACCATTTGGAGGCATTTAATGTTCAAGCAAAAACGGCTGATTTTTGACCCTTACGTCATGCTTCAGAAAGGTGAAAAATGGTCCATTTTCAAATGTTTTATTTTTGGGTGGATCATCAGTTTTGAAGCTAAATTGAGCATGTTTAAAGTGATTTTCATGCTTCCAGGGGCCCTAAACACAAGATGTGTGGAATGGTTAAAAGTTCATGGAAATGGCAAATTTACTCACTCTGAGGTCTCAAAAAGTGTTTCTTCATCCCGGGAAGTGAATTAAATACAATGTGGAGGCATTTATGGTCCATTTTCAAATGTTTTATTTTTGAGCTTCAGTTTAAATTTGTAGGTGGATCATCAGTTTTAGAGCTAAAATGAGCATGTTTAAAGTGATTTTGATGCTTCCAGGGGCCCTAAACACAAGATTTGTGGAATGGTTAAAAGGGCATGAAAATGGCAAATTTACTCACTCTGAGGTCTCAAAAAGTGTTTCTTCATCCCGGGAAGTGAATTAAATACAATGTGGAGGCATTTATGGTCCATTTTCAAATGTTTTATTTTTGAGCTTCAGTTTACATTTGTAGGTGGATCATCAGTTTTAGAGCTAAAATGAGCATTCCCGGGATGAAGAAACACTTTTTTTTAGATCACAGAGTGAGTAAATTTGCCATTTGTAGGTGGGATCAACAGTTTTAGAGTTAAAATGAGAATGTTTAAAGTGATTTTCATGCTTCCAGGGGCCCTAAACACAAGATTTGTGAAATGGTTAAAAGTGCATGAAAATTGCCAATTATGTCATGCTTCAGAAAAGTGAAAAATAGTCCATTTTCAAATGTTTTATTTTTGGGTGGATCATCAGTTTTGAAGCTAAAATGAGCATGTTTAAAAGTGATTTTCATGCTTCCAGGGGCCCTAAACACAAGATTTGTGGAATGGTTAAAAGTGCATGAAAATGGCCATTTTACTAACTCTGAGGTCTCAAAAAATAGCATGTTTAAAGCGATTTTCATTCCAGGGGACCTAAACACAAGATTTGTGGAATGGTTAAAACTGCATGAAAATGGCCAATTTACTAACTCTGAGGTCTCAAAAAGTAGCATGTTTAAAGCGATTCTTATTCCAGGGGCCCTAAACACAAGATTTGTGAAATGGTTAAAAGTGCATGAAAATTGCCAATTATGTCATGCTTCAGAAAAGTGAAAAATGGTCCATTTTCAAATGTTTTATTTTTGGGTGGATCATCAGTTTTAGAGCTAAAATGAGCATGTTTAAAGTGATTTTCATGCTTTCAGGGGCCCTAAACACAAGATTTGAGGAATGGTTAAAAGTGCATGAAAATTGCAAATTTACTCACTCTGAGGTCTCAAAAAGTGTTTCTTCATCCCGGGAAGTGAATTAAATACAATGTGGAGGCATTTATGGTCCATTTTCAAATGTTTTATTTTTGAGCTTCAGTTTAAATTTGTAGGTGGATCATCAGTTTTAGACTAAAATGAGCATGTCTAAAGTGATTTTCATGCTTTCAGGGGCCCTAAACACAAGATTTGAGGAATGGTTGAAAGTGCATGAAAATGGCAAATTTACTCACTCTGAGGTCTCAAAAAGTGTTTCTTCATCCCGGGAAGTGAATTAAATACAATGTGGAGGCATTTATGGTCCATTTTTAAATGTTTTATTTTTGAGCTTCAGTTTAAATTTGTAGGTGGATCATCAGTTTTAGAGCTAAAATGAGCATGTCTAAAGTGATTTTCATGCTTCCAGAGACTCTAAACACAAGAATTGTGGAATGGTTAGAAGTGCATGAAAATGGCCAATTTACTAACTCTGAGGTCTCAAGAAGTAGCATGTTTAAAGCGATTTTCATTCCAGGGGACCTAAACACAAGATTTGTGGAATGGTTAAACTGCATGAAAATGGCGAATTTACTCACTCTGAGGGCTCAGGAAGTGTTTCTTCACCCTGGGAAGTGAATTAAATACCATTTGGAGGCATTTAATGTTCAAGCAAAAACGGCTGATTTTTGACCCTTACGTCATGCTTCAGAAAGGTGAAAAATGGTCCATTTTCAAATGTTTTATTTTTGGGTGGATCATCAGTTTTGAAGCTAAATTGAGCATGTTTAAAGTGATTTTCATGCTTCCAGGGGCCCTAAACACAAGATTTGTGGAATGGTTAAAAGTGCATGAAAATGGCCAATTTACCAACTCTGAGGTCTCAAAAAGTAGCATGTTTAAAGCGATTTTCATTACAGGGGAGCTAAACACAAGATTTGTGGAATGGTTAAACTGCATGAAAATGGCCAATTTACTCAGTCTGAGGGCTCAGGAAGTGTTTCTTCACCCTGGGAAGTGAATTAAATACCATTTCGAGGCATTTAATGTTCAAGCAAAAACAGCAGATTTTTGACAAAAGAGATAACAGCCCCCAATCTGTCATGCTTCAGAAAGGTGAAAAATGGTCCATTTTCAAATGTTTTATTTTTGGGTGGATCATCAGTTTTGAAGCTAAAATGAGCATGTCTAAAGTGATTTTCATGCTTTCAGGGGCCCTAAAAACAAGATTTGAGGAATGGTTAAAAGTGCATGAAAATGGCAAATTTACTCACTCTGAGGTCTCAAAAAGTGTTTCTTCATCCCGGGAAGTGAATTAAATACAATGTGGAGGCATTTATGGTCCATTTTCAAATGTTTTATTTTTGAGCTTCAGTTTAAATTTGTAGGTGGATCATCAGTTTTAGAGCTAAAATGAGCATTCCCGGGATGAAGAAACACTTTTTTTTAGATCTCAGAGTGAGTAAATTTGCCATTTGTAGGTGGATCAACAGTTTTAGAGTTAAAATGAGAATGTTTAAAGTGATTTTCATGCTTCCAGGGGCCCTAAACACAAGATTTGTGAAATGGTTAAAAGTGCATGAAAATTGCCAATTATGTCATGCTTCAGAAAAGTGAAAAATGGTCCATTTTCAAATGTTTTATTTTTGGGTGGATCATCAGTTTTGAAGCTAAAATGAGCATGTTTAAAAGTGATTTTCATGCTTCCAGGGGCCCTAAACACAAGATTTGTGGAATGGTTAAAAGTGCATGAAAATGGCCATTTTACTAACTCTGAGGTCTCAAAAAATAGCATGTTTAAAGCGATTTTCATTCCAGGGGACCTAAACACAAGATTTGTGGAATGGTTAAAACTGCATGAAAATGGCCAATTTACTAACTCTGAGGTCTCAAAAAGTAGCATGTTTAAAGCAATTCTCATTCCAGGGGCCCTAAACACAAGATTTGTGAAATGGTTAAAAGTGCATGAAAATTGCCAATTATGTCATGCTTCAGAAAAGTGAAAAATGGTCCATTTTCAAATGTTTTATTTTTGGGTGGATCATTAGTTTTAGAGCTAAAATGAGCATGTTTAAAGTGATTTTCATGCTTTCAGGGGCCCTAAACATAAGATTTGAGGAATGGTTAAAAGTGCATGAAAATGGCAAATTTACTCACTCTGAGGTCTCAAAAAGTGTTTCTTCATCCCGGGAAGTGAATTAAATACAATGTGGAGGCATTTATGGTCCATTTTCAAATGTTTTATTTTTGAGCTTCAGTTTAAATTTGTAGGTGGATCATCAGTTTTAGAGCTAAAATGAGCATGTCTAAAGTGATTTTCATGCTTTCAGGGGCCCTAAACACAAGATTTGAGGAATGGTTAAAAGTGCATGAAAATGGCAAATTTACTCACTCTGAGGTCTCAAAAAGTGTTTCTTCATCCCGGGAAGTGAATTAAATACAATGTGGAGGCATTTATGGTCCATTTTCAAATGTTTTATTTTTGAGCTTCAGTTTAAATTTGTAGGTGGATCATCAGTTTTAGAGCTAAAATGAGCATGTCTAAAGTGATTTTCATGCTTTCAGGGGCCCTAAACACAAGATTTGAGGAATGGTTAAAAGTGCATGAAAATGGCAAATTTACTCACTCTGAGGTCTCAAAAAGTGTTTCTTCATCCCGGGAAGTGAATTAAATACAATGTGGAGGCATTTATGGTCCATTTTCAAATGTTTTATTTTTGAGCTGCAGTTTAAATTTGTAGGTGGATCATCAGTTTTAGAGCTAAAATGAGCATGTCTAAAGTGATTTTCATGCTTCCAGAGACTCTAAACACAAGAATTGTGGAATGGTTAGAAGTGCATGAAAATGGCCAATTTACTAACTCTGAGGTCTCAAAAAGTAGCATGTTTAAAGCGATTCTCATTCCAGGGGCCCTAAACACAAGATTTGTGAAATGGTTAAAAGTGCATGAAAATTGCCAATTATGTCATGCTTCAGAAAAGTGAAAAATGGTCCATTTTCAAATGTTTTATTTTTGGGTGGATCATCAGTTTTAGAGCTAAAATGAGCATGTTTAAAGTGATTTTCATGCTTTCAGGGGCCCTAAACACAAGATTTGAGGAATGGTTAAAAGTGCATGAAAATGGCAAATTTACTCACTCTGAGGTCTCAAAAAGTGTTTCTTCATCCCGGGAAGTGAATTAAATACAATGGTGGAGGCATTTATGGTCCATTTTCAAATGTTTTATTTTTGAGCTTCAGTTTAAATTTGTAGGTGGATCATCAGTTTTAGAGCTAAAATGAGCATGTCTAAAGTGATTTTCATGCTTTCAGGGGCCCTAAGCACAAGATTTGAGGAATGGTTAAAAGTGCATGAAAATGCCAAATTTACTCACTCTGAGGTCTCAAAAAGTGTTTCTTCATCCCGGGAAGTGAATTAAATACAATGTGGAGGCATTTATGGTCCATTTTCAAATGTTTTATTTTTGAGCTTCAGTTTAAATTTGTAGGTGGATCATCAGTTTTAGAGCTAAAATGAGCATGTCTAAAGTGATTTTCATGCTTTCAGGGGCCCAAACACAAGATTTGAGGAATGGTTAAAAGTGCATGAAAATGGCAAATTTACTCACTCTGAGGTCTCAAAAAGTGTTTCTTCAACCCGGGAAGTGAATTAAATACCATTTGGAGGCATTTAATGTTCAAGCAAAAACGGCTGATTTTTGACCCTTACGTCATGCTTCAGAAGGATGAAAAATGGTCCATTTTCAAATGTTTTATTTTTGGGTGGATCATCAGTTTTGAAGCTAAATTGAGCATGTTTAAAGTGATTTTCATGCTTCCAGGGGCCCTAAACACAAGATGTGTGGAATGGTTAAAAGTTCATGGAAATGGCAAATTTACTCACTCTGAGGTCTCAAAAAGTGTTTCTTCATCCCGGGAAGTGAATTAAATACAATGTGGAGGCATTTATGGTCCATTTTCAAATGTTTTATTTTTGAGCTTCAGTTTAAATTTGTAGGTGGATCATCACTTTTAGAGCTAAAATGAGCATGTTTAAAGTGATTTTCATGCTTCCAGGGGCCCTAAACACAAGATTTGTGGAATGGTTAAAAGGGCATGAAAATGGCAAATTTACTCACTCTGAGGTCTCAAAAAGTGTTTCTTCATCCCGGGAAGTGAATTAAATACAACGTGGAGGCATTTATGGTCCATTTTCAAATGTTTTATTTTTGAGCTTCAGTTTACATTTGTAGGTGGATCATCAGTTTTAGAGCTAAAATGAGCATTCCCGGGATGAAGAAACACTTTTTTTTAGATCTCAGAGTGAGTAAATTTGCCATTTGTAGGTGGATCAACAGTTTTAGAGTTAAAATGAGAATGTTTAAAGTGATTTTCATGCTTCCAGGGGCCCTAAACACAAGATTTGTGAAATGGTTAAAAGTGCATGAAAATTGCCAATTATGTCATGCTTCAGAAAAGTGAAAAATGGTCCATTTTCAAATGTTTTATTTTTGGGTGGATCATCAGTTTTGAAGCTAAAATGAGCATGTTTAAAAGTGATTTTCATGCTTCCAGGGGCCCTAAACACAAGATTTGTGGAATGGTTAAAAGTGCATGAAAATGGCCATTTTACTAACTCTGAGTTTTAGAGTTAAAATGAGAATGTTTAAAGTGATTTTCATGCTTCCAGGGGCCCTAAACACAAGATTTGTGAAATGGTTAAAAGTGCATGAAAATTGCCAATTATGTCATGCTTCAGAAAAGTGAAAAATGGTCCATTTTCAAATGTTTTATTTTTGGGTGGATCATCAGTTTTAGAGCTAAAATGAGCATGTCTAAAGTGATTTTCATGCTTTCAGGGGCCCTAAACACAAGATTTGAGGAATGGTTAAAAGTGCATGAAAATGGCAAATTTACTCACTCTGAGGTCTCAAAAAGTGTTTCTTCATCCCGGGAAGTGAATTAAATACAATGTGGAGGCATTTATGGTCCATTTTCAAATGTTTTATTTTTGAGCTTCAGTTTAAATTTGTAGGTGGATCATCAGTTTTAGAGCTAAAATGAGCATGTCTAAAGTGATTTTCATGCTTTCAGGGGCCCTAAACACAAGATTTGAGGAATGGTTAAAAGTGCATGAAAATTGCCAATCATGTCATGCTTCAGAAAAGTGAAAAATGGTCCATTTTCAAATGTTTTATTTTTGGGTGGATCATCAGTTTTAGAGCTAAAATGAGCATGTTTAAAGTGATTTTCATGCTTTCAGGGGCCCTAAACACAAGATTTGAGGAATGGTTAAAAGTGCATGAAAATGGCAAATTTACTCACTCTGAGGTCTCAAAAAGTGTTTCTTCATCCCGGGAAGTGAATTAAATACAATGGTGGAGGCATTTATGGTCCATTTTCAAATGTTTTATTTTTGAGCTTCAGTTTACATTTGTAGGTGGATCATCAGTTTTAGAGCTAAAATGAGCATGTCTAAAGTGACCTTCATGCTTCCAGAGACCCTAAACACAAGAATTGTGGAATGGTTAAAAGTGCATGAAAATGGCTTACTAACTCTGAGGTCTCAAAAAGTAGCATGTTTAAAGCGATTTTCATTCCAGGGGACCTAAACACAAGATTTGTGAAATGGTTAAAAGTGCATGAAAATTGCCAATTATGTCATGCTTCAGAAAAGTGAAAAATGGTCCATTTTCAAATGTTTTATTTTTGGGTGGATCATCAGTTTTAGAGCTAAAATGAGCATGTTTAAAGTGATTTTCATGCTTTCAGGGGACCTAACACAATATTTGTGGAATGGTTGAAAGTGCATGAAAATGGAAAATTTACTCACTCTGAGGTCTCAAAAAGTGTTTCTTCATCCCGGGAAGTGAATTAAATACAATGTGGAGGCATTTATGGTCCATTTTCAAATGTTTTATTTTTGAGCTTCAGTTTAAATTTGTAGGTGGATCATCAGTTTTAGAGCTAACATGAGCATGTCTAAAGTGATTTTCATGCTTCCAGAGACTCTAAACACAAGAATTGTGGAATGGTTAGAAGTGCATGAAAATGGCCAATTTACTAACTCTGAGGTCTCAAAAAGTAGCATGTTTAAAGCGATTTTCATTCCAGGGGACCTAAACACAAGATTTGTGGAATGGTTAAACTGCATGAAAATGGCCAATTTACTCAGTCTGAGGGCTCAGGAAGTGTTTCTTCACCCTGGGAAGTGAATTAAATACCATTTGGAGGCATTTAATGTTCAAGCAAAAACGGCAGATTTTTGACAAAAGAGATAACAGCCCCCAATTTGTCATGCTTCAGAAAGGTGAAAAATGGTCCATTTTCAAATGTTTTATTTTTGGGTGGATCATCAGTTTTGAAGCTAAAATGAGCATGTTTAAAGTGATTGTCATGCTTCCAGTGGCCCTAAACACAAGATTTGTGGAATGGTTAAAAGTGCATGAAAATGGCAAATGTACTCACTCTGAGGTCTCAAAAAGTGTTTCTTCATCCCGGGAAGTGAATTAAATACCATTTGGAGGCATTTAATGTTCAAGCAAAAACGGCTGATTTTTTACCCTTACGTCATGCTTCAGAAAGGTGAAAAATGGTCAATTTTCAAATGTTTTATTTTTGGGTGGATCATCAGTTTTGAAGCTAAATTGAGCATGTTTAAAGTGATTTTCATGCTTTCAGGGGCCCTAAACACAAGATTTGTGGAATGGTTAAAAGGGCATGAAAATGGCAAATTTACTCACTCTGAGGTCTCAAAAAGTGTTTCTTATCCCGGGAAGCGAATTAAATACAATGTGGAGGCATTTATGGTCCATTTTCAAATGTTTTATTTTTGAGCTTCAGTTTAAATTTGTAGGTGGATCATCAGTTTTAGAGCTAAAATGAGCATGTCTAAAGTGATTTTCATGCTTTCAGGGGCCCTAAACACAAGATTTGTGGAATGGTTAAAAGGGCATGAAAATGGCAAATTTACTCACTCTGAGGTCTCAAAAAGTGTTTCTTCATCCCGGGAAGTGAATTAAATACAATGTGGAGGCATTTATGGTCCATTTTCAAATGTTTTATTTTTGAGCTTCAGTTCAAATTTGTAGGTGGATCATCAGTTTTAGAGCTAAAATGAGCATGTCTAAAGTGATTTTCATGCTTCCAGAGACTCTAAACACAAGAATTGTGGAATGGTTAGAAGTGCATGAAAATGGCCAATTTACTAACTCTGAGGTCTCAAAAAGTAGCATGTTTAAAGCGATTTTCATTCCAGGGGACCTAAACACAAGATTTGTGGAATAGTTAAACTGCATGAAAATGGCCAATTTACTCACTCTGAGGGCTCAGGAAGTGTTTCTTCACCCTGGGAAGTGAATTAAATACCATTTGGAGGCATTTAATGTTCAAGCAAAAACGGCTGATTTTTGACCCTCACGTCATGCTTTAGAAAGGTGAAAAATGGTCCATTTTCAAATGTTTTATTTTTGGGTGGATCATCAGTTTTGAAGCTAAAATGAGCATGTTTAAAGTGATTGTCATGCTTCCAGGGGCCCTAAACACAAGATTTGTGGAATGGTTAAAAGGGCATGAAAATGGCAAATTTACTCACTCTGAGGTCTCAAAAAGTGTTTCTTCATCCCGGGAAGTGAATTAAATACCATTTGGAGGCATTTAATGTTCAAGCAAAAACGGCTGATTTTTGACCCTTACGTCATGCTTCAGAAAGGTGAAAAATGGTCCATTTTCAAATGTTTTATTTTTGGGTGGATCATCAGTTTTGAAGCTAAATTGAGCATGTTTAAAGTGATTTTCATGCTTCCAGGGGCCCTAAACACAAGATGTGTGGAATGGTTAAAAGTTCATGGAAATGGCAAATTTACTCACTCTGAGGTCTCAAAAAGTGTTTCTTCATCCCGGGAAGTGAATTAAATACAATGTGGAGGCATTTATGGTCCATTTTCAAATGTTTTATTTTTGAGCTTCAGTTTAAATTTGTAGGTGGATCATCAGTTTTAGAGCTAAAATGAGCATGTTTAAAGTGATTTTGATGCTTCCAGGGGCCCTAAACACAAGATTTGTGGAATGGTTAAAAGGGCATGAAAATGGCAAATTTACTCACTCTGAGGTCTCAAAAAGTGTTTCTTCATCCCGGGAAGTGAATTAAATACAATGTGGAGGCATTTATGGTCCATTTTCAAATGTTTTATTTTTGAGCTTCAGTTTACATTTGTAGGTGGATCATCAGTTTTAGAGCTAAAATGAGCATTCCCGGGATGAAGAAACACTTTTTTTTAGATCACAGAGTGAGTAAATTTGCCATTTGTAGGTGGGATCAACAGTTTTAGAGTTAAAATGAGAATGTTTAAAGTGATTTTCATGCTTCCAGGGGCCCTAAACACAAGATTTGTGAAATGGTTAAAAGTGCATGAAAATTGCCAATTATGTCATGCTTCAGAAAAGTGAAAAATAGTCTATTTTCAAATGTTTTATTTTTGGGTGGATCATCAGTTTTGAAGCTAAAATGAGCATGTTTAAAAAGTGATTTTCATGCTTCCAGGGGCCCTAAACACAAGATTTGTGGAATGGTTAAAAGTGCATGAAAATGGCCATTTTACTAACTCTGAGGTCTCAAAAAATAGCATGTTTAAAGCGATTTTCATTCCAGGGGACCTAAACACAAGATTTGTGGAATGGTTAAAACTGCATGAAAATGGCCAATTTACTAACTCTGAGGTCTCAAAAAGTAGCATGTTTAAAGCGATTCTCATTCCAGGGGCCCTAAACACAAGAATTGTGGAATGGTTAAACTGCATGAAAATGGCCAATTTACTCACTCTGAGGGCTCAGGAAGTGTTTCTTCACCCTGGGAAGTGAATTAAATACCATTTGGAGGCATTTAATGTTCAAGCAAAAACGGCTGATTTTTGACCCTTACGTCATGCTTCAGAAAGGTGAAAAATGGTCCATTTTCAAATGTTTTATTTTTGGGTGGATCATCAGTTTTGAAGCTAAAATGAGCATGTTTAAAGTGATTTTCATGCTTCCAGGGGCCCTAAACACAAGATTTGTGGAATGGTTAAAAGTGCATGAAAATTGCCAATCATGTCATGCTTCAGAAAAGTGAAAAATGGTCCATTTTCAAATGTTTTATTTTTGGGTGGGTCATCAGTTTTGAAGCTAAAATGAGCATGTTTAAAAGTGATTTTCATGCTTCCAGGAGCCCTAAACACAAGATTTGTGGAATGGTTAAAAGTGCATGAAAATGGCTATTTTACTAACTCTGAGGTCTCAAAAAATAGCATGTTTAAAGCGATTTTCATTCCAGGGGACCTAAACACAAGATTTGTGGAATGGTTAAAACTGCATGAAAATGGCCAATTTACTAACTCTGAGGTCTCAAAAAGTAGCATGTTTAAAGCGATTCTCATTCCAGGGGCCCTAAACACAAGATTTGTGAAATGGTTAAAAGTGCATGAAAATTGCCAATTATGTCATGCTTCAGAAAAGTGAAAAATGGTCCATTTTCAAATGTTTTATTTTTGGGTGGATCATCAGTTTTAGAGCTAAAATGAGCATGTTCAAAGTGATTTTCATGCTTTCAGGGGCCCTAAACACAAGATTTGAGGAATGGTTAAAAGTGCATGAAAATGGCAAATTTACTCTGAGGTCTCAAAAAGTGTTTCTTCATCCCGGGAAGTGAATTAAATACAATGGTGGAGGCATTTTTATGGTCCATTTTCAAATGTTTTATTTTTGAGCTTCAGTTTAAATTTGTAGGTGGATCATCAGTTTTAGAGCTAAAATGAGCATGTCTAAAGTGATTTTCATGCTTTCAGGGGCCCTAAGCACAAGATTTGAGGAATGGTTAAAAGTGCATGAAAATGGCAAATTTACTCACTCTGAGGTCTCAAAAAGTGTTTCTTCATCCCGGGAAGTGAATTAAATACAATGTGGAGGCATTTATGGTCCATTTTCAAATGTTTTATTTTTGAGCTTCAGTTTAAATTTGTAGGTGGATCATCAGTTTTAGAGCTAAAATGAGCATGTCTAAAGTGATTTTCATGCTTTCAGGGGCCCAAACACAAGATTTGAGGAATGGTTAAAAGTGCATGAAAATGGCAAATTTACTCACTCTGAGGTCTCAAAAAGTGTTTCTTCATCCCGGGAAGTGAATTAAATACCATTTGGAGGCATTTAATGTTCAAGCAAAAACGGCTGATTTTTGACCCTTACGTCATGCTTCAGAAAGGTGAAAAATGGTCCATTTTCAAATGTTTTATTTTTGGATGGATCATCAGTTTTGAAGCTAAATTGAGCATGTTTAAAGTGATTTTCATGCTTCCAGGGGCCCTAAACACAAGATGTGTGGAATGGTTAAAAGTTCATGGAAATGGCAAATTTACTCACTCTGAGGTCTCAAAAAGTGTTTCTTCATCCCGGGAAGTGAATTAAATACAATGTGGAGGCATTTATGGTCCATTTTCAAATGTTTTATTTTTGAGCTTCAGTTTAAATTTGTAGGTGGATCATCACTTTTAGAGCTAAAATGAGCATGTTTAAAGTGATTTTCATGCTTCCAGGGGCCTAAACACAAGATTTGTGGAATGGTTAAAAGGGCATGAAAATGGCAAATTTACTCACTCTGAGGTCTCAAAAAGTGTTTCTTCATCCCGGGAAGTGAATTAAATACAACGTGGAGGCATTTATGGTCCATTTTCAAATGTTTTATTTTTGAGCTTCAGTTTACATTTGTAGGTGGATCATCAGTTTTAGAGCTAAAATGAGCATTCCCGGGATGAAGAAACACTTTTTTTTAGATCTCAGAGTGAGTAAATTTGCCATTTGTAGGTGGATCAACAGTTTTAGAGTTAAAATGAGAATGTTTAAAGTGATTTTCATGCTTCCAGGGGCCCTAAACACAAGATTTGTGGAATGGTTAAAAGTGCATGAAAATGGCAAATTTACTCACTCTGAGGTCTCAAAAAGTGTTTCTTCATCCCGGGAGGTGAATTAAATACCATTTGGAGGCATTTAATGTTCAAGCAAAAACGGCTGATTTTTGACCCTCACGTCATGCTTCAGAAAGATGAAAAATGGTCCATTTTCAAATGTTTTATTTTAGGGTGGATCATCAGTTTTGAAGCTAAATTGAGCATGTTTAAAGTGATTTTCATGCTTTCAGGGGCCCTAAACACAAGATTTGAGGAATGGTTAAAAGTGCATGAAAATGGCAAATTTACTCACTCTGAGGTCTCAAAAAGTGTTTCTGCATCCCGGGAAGTGAATTAAATACAATGGTGGAGGCATTTATGGTCCATTTTCAAATGTTTTATTTTTGAGCTTCAGTTTAAATTTGTAGGTGGATCATCACTTTTAGAGCTAAAATGAGCATGTTTAAAGTGATTTTCATGCTTCCAGGGGCCCTAAACAAAAGATTTGTGGAATGGTTAAAAGGGCATGAAAATGGCAAATTTACTCACTCTGAGGTCTCAAAAAGTGTTTCTTCATCCCGGGAAGTGAATTAAATACAACGTGGAGGCATTTATGGTCCATTTTCAAATGTTTTATTTTTGAGCTTCAGTTTACATTTGTAGGTGGATCATCAGTTTTAGAGCTAAAATGAGCATTCCCGGGATGAAGAAACACTTTTTTTTAGATCTCAGAGTGAGTAAATTTGCCATTTGTAGGTGGATCAACAGTTTTAGAGTTAAAATGAGAATGTTTAAAGTGATTTTCATGCTTCCAGGGGCCCTAAACACAAGATTTGTGAAATGGTTAAAAGTGCATGAAAATTGCCAATTATGTCATGCTTCAGAAAAGTGAAAAATGGTCCATTTTCAAATGTTTTATTTTTGGGTGGATCATCAGTTTTGAAGCTAAAATGAGCATGTTTAAAAGTGATTTTCATGCTTCCAGGGGCCCTAAACACAAGATTTGTGGAATGGTTAAAAGTGCATGAAAATGGCCATTTTACTAACTCTGAGGTCTCAAAAAATAGCATGTTTAAAGCGATTTTCATTCCAGGGGACCTAAACACAAGATTTGTGGAATGGTTAAAACTGCATGAAAATGGCCAATTTACTAACTCTGAGGTCTCAAAAAGTAGCATGTTTATAGCAATTCTCATTCCAGGGGCCCTAAACACAAGATGTGTGAAATGGTTAAAAGTGCATGAAAATTGCCAATTATGTCATGCTTCAGAAAAGTGAAAAATGGTCCATTTTCAAATGTTTTATTTTTGGGTGGATCATTAGTTTTAGAGCTAAAATGAGCATGTTTAAAGTGATTTTCATGCTTTCAGGGGCCCTAAACACAAGATTTGAGGAATGGTTAAAAGTGCATAAAAAAATGGCAAATTTACTCACTCTGAGGTCTCAAAAAGTGTTTCTTCATCCCGGGAAGTGAATTAAATACAATGTGGAGGCATTTATGGTCCATTTTCAAATGTTTTATTTTTGAGCTTCAGTTTAAATTTGTAGGTGGATCATCAGTTTTAGAGCTAAAATGAGCATGTCTAAAGTGATTTTCATGCTTTCAGGGGCCCTAAACACAAGATTTGAGGAATGGTTAAAAGTGCATGAAAATGGCAAATTTACTCACTCTGAGGTCTCAAAAAGTGTTTCTTCATCCCGGGAAGTGAATTAAATACAATGTGGAGGCATTTATGGTCCATTTTCAAATGTTTTATTTTTGAGCTGCAGTTTAAATTTGTAGGTGGATCATCAGTTTTAGAGCTAAAATGAGCATGTCTAAAGTGATTTTCATGCTTCCAGAGACTCTAAACACAAGAATTGTGGAATGGTTAGAAGTGCATGAAAATGGCCAATTTACTAACTCTGAGGTCTCAAAAAGTAGCATGTTTAAAGCGATTTTCATTCCAGGGGACCTAAACACAAGATTTGTGGAATGGTTAAACTGCATGAAAATGGCCAATTTACTCACTCTGAGGGCTCAGGAAGTGTTTCTTCACCCTGGGAAGTGAATTAAATACCATTTGGAGGCATTTAATGTTCAAGCAAAAACGGCTGATTTTTGACCCTTACGTCATGCTTCAGAAAGGTGAAAAATGGTCCATTTTCAAATGTTTTATTTTTGGGTGGATCATCAGTTTTGAAGCTAAAATGAGCATGTTTAAAGTGATTTTCATGCTTCCAGGGGCCCTAAACACAAGATTTGTGGAATGGTTAAAAGTGCATGAAAATTGCCAATTATGTCATGCTTCAGAAAAGTGAAAAATGGTCCATTTTCAAATGTTTTATTTTTGGGTGGATCATCAGTTTTGAAGCTAAAATGAGCATGTTTAAAAGTGATTTTCATGCTTCCAGGGGCCCTAAACACAAGATTTGTTGAATGGTTAAAAGTGCATGAAAATGGCCATTTTACTAACTCTGAGGTCTCAAAAAATAGCATGTTTAAAGCGATTTTCATTCCAGGGGACCTAAACACAAGATTTGTGGAATGGTTAAAACTGCATGAAAATGGCCAATTTACTAACTCTGAGGTCTCAAAAAGTAGCATGTTTAAAGCGATTCTCATTCCAGGGGCCCTAAACACAAGAATTGTGGAATGGTTAAACTGCATGAAAATGGCCAATTTACTCACTCTGAGGGCTCAGGAAGTGTTTCTTCACCCTGGGAAGTGAATGAAATACCATTTGGAGGCATTTAATGTTCAAGCAAAAACGGCTGATTTTTGACCCTTAGGTCATGCTTCAGAAAGGTGAAAAATGGTCCATTTTCAAATGTTTTATTTTTGGGTGGATCATCAGTTTTGAAGCTAAAATGAGCATGTTTAAAGTGATTTTCATGCTTCCAGGGGCGAACACAAGATTTGTGGAATGGTTAAAAGTGCATGAAAATTGCCAATCATGTCATGCTTCAGAAAAGTGAAAAATGGTCCATTTTCAAATGTTTTATTTTTGGGTGGATCATCAGTTTTAGAGCTAAAATGAGCATGTTTAAAGTGATTTTCATGCTTTCAGGGGACCTAAACACAATATTTGTGGAATGGTTGAAAGTGCATGAAAATGGAAAATTTACTCACTCTGAGGTCTCAAAAAGTGTTTCTTCATCCCGGGAAGTGAATTAAATACAATGTGGAGGCATTTATGGTCCATTTTCAAATGTTTTATTTTTGAGCTTCAGTTTAAATTTGTAGGTGGATCATCAGTTTTAGAGCTAACATGAGCATGTCTAAAGTGATTTTCATGCTTCCAGAGACTCTAAACACAAGAATTGTGGAATGGTTAGAAGTGCATGAAAATGGCCAATTTACTAACTCTGAGGTCTCAAAAAGTAGCATGTTTAAAGCGATTTTCATTCCAGGGGACCTAAACACAAGATTTGTGGAATGGTTAAACTGCATGAAAATGGCCAATTTACTCAGTCTGAGGGCTCAGGAAGTGTTTCTTCACCCTGGGAAGTGAATTAAATACCATTTGGAGGCATTTAATGTTCAAGCAAAAACGGCAGATTTTTGACAAAAGAGATAACAGCCCCCAATTTGTCATGCTTCAGAAAGGTGAAAAATGGTCCATTTTCAAATGTTTTATTTTTGGGTGGATCATCAGTTTTGAAGCTAAAATGAGCATGTTTAAAGTGATTGTCATGCTTCCAGTGGCCCTAAACACAAGATTTGTGGAATGGTTAAAAGTGCATGAAAATGGCAAATGTACTCACTCTGAGGTCTCAAAAAGTGTTTCTTCATCCCGGGAAGTGAATTAAATACCATTTGGAGGCATTTAATGTTCAAGCAAAAACGGCTGATTTTTTACCCTTACGTCATGCTTCAGAAAGGTGAAAAATGGTCAATTTTCAAATGTTTTATTTTTGGGTGGATCATCAGTTTTGAAGCTAAATTGAGCATGTTTAAAGTGATTTTCATGCTTTCAGGGGCCCTAAACACAAGATTTGTGGAATGGTTAAAAGGGCATGAAAATGGCAAATTTACTCACTCTGA
This sequence comes from Lissotriton vulgaris, assembly GCF_964263255.1. Lineage (NCBI taxonomy): Eukaryota > Metazoa > Chordata > Amphibia > Caudata > Salamandridae > Lissotriton > Lissotriton vulgaris. Next base: position 481,442,933 of record NC_141700.1, on the reverse strand, counting down.
GGTCTCAAAAAGTGTTTCTTATCCCGGGAAGCGAATTAAATACAATGTGGAGGCATTTATGGTCCATTTTCAAATGTTTTATTTTTGAGCTTCAGTTTAAATTTGTAGGTGGATCATCAGTTTTAGAGCTAAAATGAGCATGTCTAAAGTGATTTTCATGCTTTCAGGGGCCCTAAACACAAGATTTGTGGAATGGTTAAAAGGGCATGAAAATGGCAAATTTACTCTTTCTGAGGTCTCAAAAAGTGTTTCTTCATCCCGGGAAGTGAATTAAATACAATGTGGAGGCATTTATGGTCCATTTTCAAATGTTTTATTTTTGAGCTTCAGTTCAAATTTGTAGGTGGATCATCAGTTTTAGAGCTAAAATGAGCATGTCTAAAGTGATTTTCATGCTTCCAGAGACTCTAAACACAAGAATTGTGGAATGGTTAGAAGTGCATGAAAATGGCCAATTTACTAACTCTGAGGTCTCAAAAAGTAGCATGTTTAAAGCGATTTTCATTCCAGGGGACCTAAACACAAGATTTGTGGAATAGTTAAACTGCATGAAAATGGCCAATTTACTCACTCTGAGGGCTCAGGAAGTGTTTCTTCACCCTGGGAAGTGAATTAAATACCATTTGGAGGCATTTAATGTTCAAGCAAAAACGGCTGATTTTTGACCCTCACGTCATGCTTCAGAAAGGTGAAAAATGGTCCATTTTCAAATGTTTTATTTTTGGGTGGATCATCAGTTTTGAAGCTAAAATGAGCATGTTTAAAGTGATTGTCATGCTTCCAGGGGCCCTAAACACAAGATTTGTGGAATGGTTAAAAGGGCATGAAAATGGCAAATTTACTCACTCTGAGGTCTCAAAAAGTGTTTCTTCATCCCGGGAAGTGAATTAAATACCATTTGGAGGCATTTAATGTTCAAGCAAAAACGGCTGATTTTTGACCCTTACGTCATGCTTCAGAAAGGTGAAAAATGGTCCATTTTCAAATGTTTTATTTTTGGGTGGATCATCAGTTTTGAAGCTAAATTGAGCATGTTTAAAGTGATTTTCATGCTTCCAGGGGCCCTAAACACAAGATGTGTGGAATGGTTAAAAGTTCATGGAAATGGCAAATTTACTCACTCTGAGGTCTCAAAAAGTGTTTCTTCATCCCGGGAAGTGAATTAAATACAATGTGGAGGCATTTATGGTCCATTTTCAAATGTTTTATTTTTGAGCTTCAGTTTAAATTTGTAGGTGGATCATCAGTTTTAGAGCTAAAATGAGCATGTTTAAAGTGATTTTGATGCTTCCAGGGGCCCTAAACACAAGATTTGTGGAATGGTTAAAAGGGCATGAAAATGGCAAATTTACTCACTCTGAGGTCTCAAAAAGTGTTTCTTCATCCCGGGAAGTGAATTAAATACAATGTGGAGGCATTTATGGTCCATTTTCAAATGTTTTATTTTTGAGCTTCAGTTTACATTTGTAGGTGGATCATCAGTTTTAGAGCTAAAATGAGCATTCCCGGGATGAAGAAACACTTTTTTTTAGATCACAGAGTGAGTAAATTTGCCATTTGTAGGTGGGATCAACAGTTTTAGAGTTAAAATGAGAATGTTTAAAGTGATTTTCATGCTTCCAGGGGCCCTAAACACAAGATTTGTGAAATGGTTAAAAGTGCATGAAAATTGCCAATTATGTCATGCTTCAGAAAAGTGAAAAATAGTCCATTTTCAAATGTTTTATTTTTGGGTGGATCATCAGTTTTGAAGCTAAAATGAGCATGTTTAAAAGTGATTTTCATGCTTCCAGGGGCCCTAAACACAAGATTTGTGGAATGGTTAAAAGTGCATGAAAATGGCCATTTTACTAACTCTGAGGTCTCAAAAAATAGCATGTTTAAAGCGATTTTCATTCCAGGGGACCTAAACACAAGATTTGTGGAATGGTTAAAACTGCATGAAAATGGCCAATTTACTAACTCTGAGGTCTCAAAAAGTAGCATGTTTAAAGCGATTCTTATTCCAGGGGCCCTAAACACAAGATTTGTGAAATGGTTAAAAGTGCATGAAAATTGCCAATTATGTCATGCTTCAGAAAAGTGAAAAATGGTCCATTTTCAAATGTTTTATTTTTGGGTGGATCATCAGTTTTAGAGCTAAAATGAGCATGTTTAAAGTGATTTTCATGCTTTCAGGGGCCCTAAACACAAGATTTGAGGAATGGTTAAAAGTGCATGAAAATTGCAAATTTACTCACTCTGAGGTCTCAAAAAGTGTTTCTTCATCCCGGGAAGTGAATTAAATACAATGTGGAGGCATTTATGGTCCATTTTCAAATGTTTTATTTTTGAGCTTCAGTTTAAATTTGTAGGTGGATCATCAGTTTTAGAGCTAAAATGAGCATGTCTAAAGTGATTTTCATGCTTTCAGGGGCCCTAAACACAAGATTTGAGGAATGGTTAAAAGTGCATGAAAATGGCAAATTTACTCACTCTGAGGGCTCAGGAAGTGTTTCTTCACCCTGGGAAGTGAATTAAATACCATTTGGAGGCATTTAATGTTCAAGCAAAAACGGCTGATTTTTGACCCTTACGTCATGCTTCAGAAAGGTGAAAAATGGTCCATTTTCAAATGTTTTATTTTTGGGTGGATCATCAGTTTTGAAGCTAAAATGAGCATGTTTAAAGTGATTTTGATGCTTCCAGGGGCCCTAAACACAAGATTTGTGGAATGGTTAAAAGGGCATGAAATGGCAAATTTACTCACTCTGAGGTCTCAAAAAGTGTTTCTTCATCCCGGGAAGTGAATTAAATACCATTTGGAGGCATTTAATGTTCAAGCAAAAACGGCTGATTTTTGACCCTTACGTCATGCTTCAGAAAGGTGAAAAATGGTCCATTTTCAAATGTTTTATTTTTGGGTGGATCATCAGTTTTGAAGCTAAAATGAGCATGTTTAAAGTGATTTTGATGCTTCCAGGGGCCCTAAACACAAGATTTGTGGAATGGTTAAAAGTGCATGAAAATGGCCAATTTACCAACTCTGAGGTCTCAAAAAGTAGCATGTTTAAAGCGATTTTCATTACAGGGGAGCTAAACACAAGATTTGTGGAATGGTTAAACTGCATGAAAATGGCCAATTTACTCAGTCTGAGGGCTCAGGAAGTGTTTCTTCACCCTGGGAAGTGAATTAAATACCATTTCGAGGCATTTAATGTTCAAGCAAAAACAGCAGATTTTTGACAAAAGAGATAACAGCCCCCAATCTGTCATGCTTCAGAAAGGTGAAAAATGGTCCATTTTCAAATGTTTTATTTTTGGGTGGATCATCAGTTTTGAAGCTAAAATGAGCATGTCTAAAGTGATTTTCATGCTTTCAGGGGCCCTAAAAACAAGATTTGAGGAATGGTTAAAAGTGCATGAAAATGGCAAATTTACTCACTCTGAGGTCTCAAAAAGTGTTTCTTCATCCCGGGAAGTGAATTAAATACAATGTGGAGGCATTTATGGTCCATTTTCAAATGTTTTATTTTTGAGCTTCAGTTTAAATTTGTAGGTGGATCATCAGTTTTAGAGCTAAAATGAGCATTCCCGGGATGAAGAAACACTTTTTTTTAGATCTCAGAGTGAGTAAATTTGCCATTTGTAGGTGGATCAACAGTTTTAGAGTTAAAATGAGAATGTTTAAAGTGATTTTCATGCTTCCAGGGGCCCTAAACACAAGATTTGTGAAATGGTTAAAAGTGCATGAAAATTGCCAATTATGTCATGCTTCAGAAAAGTGAAAAATGGTCCATTTTCAAATGTTTTATTTTTGGGTGGATCATCAGTTTTGAAGCTAAAATGAGCATGTTTAAAAGTGATTTTCATGCTTCCAGGGGCCCTAAACACAAGATTTGTGGAATGGTTAAAAGTGCATGAAAATGGCCATTTTACTAACTCTGAGGTCTCAAAAAATAGCATGTTTAAAGCGATTTTCATTCCAGGGGACCTAAACACAAGATTTGTGGAATGGTTAAAACTGCATGAAAATGGCCAATTTACTAACTCTGAGGTCTCAAAAAGTAGCATGTTTAAAGCAATTCTCATTCCAGGGGCCCTAAACACAAGATTTGTGAAATGGTTAAAAGTGCATGAAAATTGCCAATTATGTCATGCTTCAGAAAAGTGAAAAATGGTCCATTTTCAAATGTTTTATTTTTGGGTGGATCATTAGTTTTAGAGCTAAAATGAGCATGTTTAAAGTGATTTTCATGCTTTCAGGGGCCCTAAACATAAGATTTGAGGAATGGTTAAAAGTGCATGAAAATGGCAAATTTACTCACTCTGAGGTCTCAAAAAGTGTTTCTTCATCCCGGGAAGTGAATTAAATACAATGTGGAGGCATTTATGGTCCATTTTCAAATGTTTTATTTTTGAGCTTCAGTTTAAATTTGTAGGTGGATCATCAGTTTTAGAGCTAAAATGAGCATGTCTAAAGTGATTTTCATGCTTTCAGGGGCCCTAAACACAAGATTTGAGGAATGGTTAAAAGTGCATGAAAATGGCAAATTTACTCACTCTGAGGTCTCAAAAAGTGTTTCTTCATCCCGGGAAGTGAATTAAATACAATGTGGAGGCATTTATGGTCCATTTTCAAATGTTTTATTTTTGAGCTTCAGTTTAAATTTGTAGGTGGATCATCAGTTTTAGAGCTAAAATGAGCATGTCTAAAGTGATTTTCATGCTTTCAGGGGCCCTAAACACAAGATTTGAGGAATGGTTAAAAGTGCATGAAAATGGCAAATTTACTCACTCTGAGGTCTCAAAAAGTGTTTCTTATCCCGGGAAGTGAATTAAATACAATGTGGAGGCATTTATGGTCCATTTTCAAATGTTTTATTTTTGAGCTGCAGTTTAAATTTGTAGGTGGATCATCAGTTTTAGAGCTAAAATGAGCATGTCTAAAGTGATTTTCATGCTTCCAGAGACTCTAAACACAAGAATTGTGGAATGGTTAGAAGTGCATGAAAATGGCCAATTTACTAACTCTGAGGTCTCAAAAAGTAGCATGTTTAAAGCGATTCTCATTCCAGGGGCCCTAAACACAAGATTTGTGAAATGGTTAAAAGTGCATGAAAATTGCCAATTATGTCATGCTTCAGAAAAGTGAAAAATGGTCCATTTTCAAATGTTTTATTTTTGGGTGGATCATCAGTTTTAGAGCTAAAATGAGCATGTTTAAAGTGATTTTCATGCTTTCAGGGGCCCTAAACACAAGATTTGAGGAATGGTTAAAAGTGCATGAAAATGGCAAATTTACTCACTCTGAGGTCTCAAAAAGTGTTTCTTCATCCCGGGAAGTGAATTAAATACAATGGTGGAGGCATTTATGGTCCATTTTCAAATGTTTTATTTTTGAGCTTCAGTTTAAATTTGTAGGTGGATCATCAGTTTTAGAGCTAAAATGAGCATGTCTAAAGTGATTTTCATGCTTTCAGGGGCCCTAAGCACAAGATTTGAGGAATGGTTAAAAGTGCATGAAAATGCCAAATTTACTCACTCTGAGGTCTCAAAAAGTGTTTCTTCATCCCGGGAAGTGAATTAAATACAATGTGGAGGCATTTATGGTCCATTTTCAAATGTTTTATTTTTGAGCTTCAGTTTAAATTTGTAGGTGGATCATCAGTTTTAGAGCTAAAATGAGCATGTCTAAAGTGATTTTCATGCTTTCAGGGGCCCAAACACAAGATTTGAGGAATGGTTAAAAGTGCATGAAAATGGCAAATTTACTCACTCTGAGGTCTCAAAAAGTGTTTCTTCAACCCGGGAAGTGAATTAAATACCATTTGGAGGCATTTAATGTTCAAGCAAAAACGGCTGATTTTTGACCCTTACGTCATGCTTCAGAAGGATGAAAAATGGTCCATTTTCAAATGTTTTATTTTTGGGTGGATCATCAGTTTTGAAGCTAAATTGAGCATGTTTAAAGTGATTTTCATGCTTCCAGGGGCCCTAAACACAAGATGTGTGGAATGGTTAAAAGTTCATGGAAATGGCAAATTTACTCACTCTGAGGTCTCAAAAAGTGTTTCTTCATCCCGGGAAGTGAATTAAAAACAATGTGGAGGCATTTATGGTCCATTTTCAAATGTTTTATTTTTGAGCTTCAGTTTAAATTTGTAGGTGGATCATCACTTTTAGAGCTAAAATGAGCATGTTTAAAGTGATTTTCATGCTTCCAGGGGCCCTAAACACAAGATTTGTGGAATGGTTAAAAGGGCATGAAAATGGCAAATTTACTCACTCTGAGGTCTCAAAAAGTGTTTCTTCATCCCGGGAAGTGAATTAAATACAACGTGGAGGCATTTATGGTCCATTTTCAAATGTTTTATTTTTGAGCTTCAGTTTACATTTGTAGGTGGATCATCAGTTTTAGAGCTAAAATGAGCATTCCCGGGATGAAGAAACACTTTTTTTTAGATCTCAGAGTGAGTAAATTTGCCATTTGTAGGTGGATCAACAGTTTTAGAGTTAAAATGAGAATGTTTAAAGTGATTTTCATGCTTCCAGGGGCCCTAAACACAAGATTTGTGAAATGGTTAAAAGTGCATGAAAATTGCCAATTATGTCATGCTTCAGAAAAGTGAAAAATGGTCCATTTTCAAATGTTTTATTTTTGGGTGGATCATCAGTTTTGAAGCTAAAATGAGCATGTTTAAAAGTGATTTTCATGCTTCCAGGGGCCCTAAACACAAGATTTGTGGAATGGTTAAAAGTGCATGAAAATGGCCATTTTACTAACTCTGAGTTTTAGAGTTAAAATGAGAATGTTTAAAGTGATTTTCATGCTTCCAGGGGCCCTAAACACAAGATTTGTGAAATGGTTAAAAGTGCATGAAAATTGCCAATTATGTCATGCTTCAGAAAAGTGAAAAATGGTCCATTTTCAAATGTTTTATTTTTGGGTGGATCATCAGTTTTAGAGCTAAAATGAGCATGTCTAAAGTGATTTTCATGCTTTCAGGGGCCCTAAACACAAGATTTGAGGAATGGTTAAAAGTGCATGAAAATGGCAAATTTACTCACTCTGAGGTCTCAAAAAGTGTTTCTTCATCCCGGGAAGTGAATTAAATACAATGTGGAGGCATTTATGGTCCATTTTCAAATGTTTTATTTTTGAGCTTCAGTTTAAATTTGTAGGTGGATCATCAGTTTTAGAGCTAAAATGAGCATGTCTAAAGTGATTTTCATGCTTTCAGGGGCCCTAAACACAAGATTTGAGGAATGGTTAAAAGTGCATGAAAATGGCAAATTTACTCACTCTGAGGTCTCAAAAAGTGTTTCTTCATCCCGGGAAGTGAATTAAATACAATGTGGAGGCATTTATGGTCCATTTTCAAATGTTTTATTTTTGAGCTGCAGTTTAAATTTGTAGGTGGATCATCAGTTTTAGAGCTAAAATGAGCATGTCTAAAGTGATTTTCATGCTTCCAGAGACTCTAAACACAAGAATTGTGGAATGGTTAGAAGTGCATGAAAATGGCCAATTTACTAACTCTGAGGGCTCAAAAAGTAGCATGTTTAAAGCGATTTTCATTCCAGGGGACCTAAACACAAGATTTGTGGAATGGTTAAACTGCATGAAAATGGCCAATTTACTCACTCTGAGGTCTCAAAAAGTGTTTCTTCATCCCGGGAGGTGAATTAAATACCATTTGGAGGCATTTAATGTTCAAGCAAAAACGGCTGATTTTTGACCCTCACGTCATGCTTCAGAAAGGTGAAAAATGGTCCATTTTCAAATGTTATATTTTTGGGTGGATCATCAGTTTTGAAGCTAAAATGAGCATGTTTAAAGTGATTTTCATGCTTCCAGGGGCCCTAAACACAAGATTTGTGGAATGGTTAAAAGTGCATGAAAATGGCAAATTTACTCACTCTGAGGTCTCAAAAAGTGTTTCTTCATCCCGGGAGGTGAATTAAATACCATTTGGAGGCATTTAATGTTCAAGCAAAAACGGCTGATTTTTGACCCTCACGTCATGCTTCAGAAAGGTGAAAAATGGTCCATTTTCAAATGTTTTATTTTTGGGTGGATCATCAGTTTTGAAGCTAAATTGAGCATGTTTAATTTTCATGCTTTCAGGGGCCCTAAACACAAGATTTGAGGAATGGTTAAAAGTGCATGAAAATGGCAAATTTACTCACTCTGAGGTCTCAAAAAGTGTTTCTTCATCCCGGGAAGTGAATTAAATACAATGTGGAGGCATTTATGGTCCATTTTCAAATGTTTTATTTTTGAGCTGCAGTTTAAATTTGTCGGTGGATCATCAGTTTTAGAGCTAAAATGAGCATGTCTAAAGTGATTTTCATGCTTCCAGAGACTCTAAACACAAGAATTGTGGAATGGTTAGAAGTGCATGAAAATGGCCAATTTACTAACTCTGAGGTCTCAAAAAGTAGCATGTTTAAAGCGATTTTCATTCCAGGGGACCTAAACACAAGATTTGTGGAATGGTTAAACTGCATGAAAATGGCCAATTTACTCACTCTGAGGGCTCAGGAAGTGTTTCTTCACCCTGGGAAGTGAATTAAATACCATTTGGAGGCATTTAATGTTCAAGCAAAAACGGCTGATTTTTGACCCTTACGTCATGCTTCAGAAAGGTGAAAAATGGTCCATTTTCAAATGTTTTATTTTTGGGTGGATCATCAGTTTTGAAGCTAAAATGAGCATGTTTAAAGTGATTTTCATGCTTCCAGGGGCCCTAAACACAAGATTTGTGGAATGGTTAAAAGTGCATGAAAATTGCCAATCATGTCATGCTTCAGAAAAGTGAAAAATGGTCCATTTTCAAATGTTTTATTTTTGGGTGGGTCATCAGTTTTGAAGCTAAAATGAGCATGTTTAAAAGTGATTTTCATGCTTCCAGGGGCCCTAAACACAAGATTTGTGGAATGGTTAAAAGTGCATGAAAATGGCCATTTTACTAACTCTGAGGTCTCAAAAAAAGCATGTTTAAAGCGATTTTCATTCCAGGGGACCTAAACACAAGATTTGTGGAATGGTTAAAACTGCATGAAAATGGCCAATTTACTAACTCTGAGGTCTCAAAAAGTAGCATGTTTAAAGCGATTCTCATTCCAGGGGCCCTAAACACAAGATTTGTGAAATGGTTAAAAGTGCATGAAAATTGCCAATTATGTCATGCTTCAGAAAAGTGAAAAATGGTCCATTTTCAAATGTTTTATTTTTGGGTGGATCATCAGTTTTAGAGCTAAAATGAGCATGTTTAAAGTGATTTTCATGCTTTCAGGGGCCCTAAACACAAGATTTGAGGAATGGTTAAAAGTGCATGAAAATGGCAAATTTACTCTGAGGTCTCAAAAAGTGTTTCTTCATCCCGGGAAGTGAATTAAATACAATGGTGGAGGCATTTATGGTCCATTTTCAAATGTTTTATTTTTGAGCTTCAGTTTAAATTTGTAGGTGGATCATCAGTTTTAGAGCTAAAATGAGCATGTCTAAAGTGATTTTCATGCTTTCAGGGGCCCTAAGCACAAGATTTGAGGAATGGTTAAAAGTGCATGAAAATGGCAAATTTACTCACTCTGAGGTCTCAAAAAGTGTTTCTTCATCCCGGGAAGTGAATTAAATACAATGTGGAGGCATTTATGGTCCATTTTCAAATGTTTTATTTTTGAGCTTCAGTTTAAATTTGTAGGTGGATCATCAGTTTTAGAGCTAAAATGAGCATGTCTAAAGTGATTTTCATGCTTTCAGGGGCCCAAACACAAGATTTGAGGAATGGTTAAAAGTGCATGAAAATGGCAAATTTACTCACTCTGAGGTCTCAAAAAGTGTTTCTTCATCCCGGGAAGTGAATTAAATACCATTTGGAGGCATTTAATGTTCAAGCAAAAACGGCTGATTTTTGACCCTTACGTCATGCTTCAGAAAGGTGAAAAATGGTCCATTTTCAAATGTTTTATTTTTGGATGGATCATCAGTTTTGAAGCTAAATTGAGCATGTTTAAAGTGATTTTCATGCTTCCAGGGGCCCTAAACACAAGATTTGTGGAATGGTTAAAAGGGCATGAAAATGGCAAATTTACTCACTCTGAGGTCTCAAAAAGTGTTTCTTCATCCCGGGAAGTGAATTTAAAGCGATTTTCATTCCAGGGGACCTAAACACAAGATTTGTGGAATAGTTAAACTGCATGAAAATGGCAAATTTACTCACTCTGAGGTCTCAAAAAGTGTTTCTTCATCCCGGGAAGTGAATTAAATACCATTTGGAGGCATTTAATGTTCAAGCAAAAACGGCTGATTTTTGACCCTTACGTCATGCTTCAGAAAGGTGAAAAATGGTCCATTTTCAAATGTTTTATTTTTGGGTGGATCATCAGTTTTGAAGCTAAATTGAGCATGTTTAAAGTGATTTTCATGCTTCCAGGGGCCCTAAACACAAGATGTGTGGAATGGTTAAAAGTTCATGGAAATGGCAAATTTACTCACTCTGAGGTCTCAAAAAGTGTTTCTTCATCCCGGGAAGTGAATTAAATACAATGTGGAGGCATTTATGGTCCATTTTCAAATGTTTTATTTTTGAGCTTCAGTTTAAATTTGTAGGTGGATCATCAGTTTTAGAGCTAAAATGAGCATGTTTAAAGTGATTTTCATGCTTCCAGGGGCCCTAAACACAAGATTTGTGGAATGGTTAAAAGGGCATGAAAATGGCAAATTTACTCACTCTGAGGTCTCAAAAAGTGTTTCTTCATCTCGGGAAGTGAATTAAATACAATGTGGAGGCATTTATGGTCCATTTTCAAATGTTTTATTTTTGAGCTTCAGTTTACATTTGTAGGTGGATCATCAGTTTTAGAGCTAAAATGAGCATTCCCGGGATGAAGAAACACTTTTTTTTAGATCTCAGAGTGAGTAAATTTGCCATTTGTAGGTGGATCAACAGTTTTAGAGTTAAAATGAGAATGTTTAAAGTGATTTTCATGCTTCCAGGGGCCCTAAACACAAGATTTGTGAAATGGTTAAAAGTGCATGAAAATTGCCAATTATGTCATGCTTCAGAAAAGTGAAAAATGGTCCATTTTCAAATGTTTTATTTTTGGGTGAATCATCAGTTTTGAAGCTAAAATGAGCATGTTTAAAAGTGATTTTCATGCTTCCAGGGGCCCTAAACACAAGATTTGTGGAATGGTTAAAAGTGCATGAAAATGGCCAATTACTAACTCTGAGGTCTCAAAAAGTAGCATGTTTAAAGCGATTCTCATTCCAGGGGCCCTAAACACAAGATTTGTGATAATGGTTAAAAGTGCATGAAAATTGCCAATTATGTCATGCTTCAGAAAAGTGAAAAATGGTCCATTTTCAAATGTTTTAATTTTTTGGGTGGATCATCAGTTTTAGAGCTAAAATGAGCATGTTTAAAGTGATTTTCATGCTTTCAGGGGCCCTAAACACAAGATTTGAGGAATGGTTAAAAGTGCATGAAAATGGCAAATTTACTCACTCTGAGGTCTCAAAAAGTGTTTCTTCATCCCGGGAAGTGAATTAAATACAATGTGGAGGCATTTATGGTCCATTTTCAAATGTTTTATTTTTGAGCTTCTGTTTAAATTTGTAGGTGGATCATCAGTTTTAGAGCTAAAATGAGCATGTCTAAAGTGATTTTCATGCTTCCAGAGACTCTAAACACAAGAATTGTGGAATGGTTAGAAGTGCATGAAAATGGCCAATTTACTAACTCTGAGGTCTCAAAAAGTAGCATGTTTAAAGCGATTTTCATTCCAGGGGACCTAAACACAAGATTTGTGGAATGGTTAAACTGCATGAAAATGGCCAATTTACTCACTCTGAGGGCTCAGGAAGTGTTTCTTCACCCTGGGAAGTGAATTAAATACCATTTGGAGGCATTTAATGTTCAAGCAAAAACGGCTGATTTTTGACCCTTACGTCATGCTTCAGAAAGGTGAAAAATGGTCCATTTTCAAATGTTTTATTTTTGGGTGGATCATCAGTTTTGAAGCTAAAATGAGCATGTTTAAAGTGATTGTCATGCTTCCAGGGGCCCTAAACACAAGATTTGTGGAATGGTTAAAAGTGCATGAAAATGGCAAATTTACTCACTCTGAGGTCTCAAAAAGTGTTTCTTCATCCCGGGAAGTGAATTAAATACCATTTGGAGGCATTTAATGTTCAAGCAAAAACGGCTGATTTTTGACCCTTACGTCATGCTTCAGAAAGGTGAAAAATGGTCCATTTTCAAATGTTTTATTTTTGGGTGGATCATCAGTTTTGAAGCTAAATTGAGCATGTTTAAAGTGATTTTCATGCTTCCAGGGGCCCTAAACACAAGATGTGTGGAATGGTTAAAAGTTCATGGAAATGGCAAATTTACTCACTCTGAGGTCTCAAAAAGTGTTTCTTCATCCCGGGAAGTGAATTTACAATGTGGAGGCATTTATGGTCCATTTTCAAATGTTTTATTTTTGAGCTTCAGTTTAAATTTGTAGGTGGATCATCAGTTTTAGAGCTAAAATGAGCATGTTTAAAGTGATTTTGATGCTTTCAGGGGCCCTAAACACAAGATTTGAGGAATGGTTAAAAGTGCATGAAAATGGCAAATTTACTCACTCTGAGGTCTCAAAAAGTGTTTCTTCATCCCGGGAAGTGAATTAAATACAATGTGGAGGCATTTATGGTCCATTTTCAAATGTTTTATTTTTGAGCTTCAGTTTACATTTGTAGGTGGATCATCAGTTTTAGAGCTAAAATGAGCATTCCCGGGATGAAGAAACACTTTTTTTTAGATCTCAGAGTGAGTAAATTTGCCATTTGTAGGTGGATCAACAGTTTTAGAGTTAAAATGAGAATGTTTAAAGTGATTTTCATGCTTCCAGGGGCCCTAAACACAAGATTTGTGAAATGGTTAAAAGTGCATGAAAATTGCCAATTATGTCATGCTTCAGAAAAGTGAAAAATGGTCCATTTTCAAATGTTTTATTTTTGGGTGAATCATCAGTTTTGAAGCTAAAATGAGCATGTTTAAAAGTGATTTTCATGCTTCCAGGGGCCCTAAACACAAGATTTGTGGAATGGTTAAAAGTGCATGAAAATGGCCAATTACTAACTCTGAGGTCTCAAAAAGTAGCATGTTTAAAGCGATTCTCATTCCAGGGGCCCTAAACACAAGATTTGTGATAATGGTTAAAAGTGCATGAAAATTGCCAATTATGTCATGCTTCAGAAAAGTGAAAAATGGTCCATTTTCAAATGTTTTAATTTTTTGGGTGGATCATCAGTTTTAGAGCTAAAATGAGCATGTTTAAAGTGATTTTCATGCTTTCAGGGGCCCTAAACACAAGATTTGAGGAATGGTTAAAAGTGCATGAAAATGGCAAATTTACTCACTCTGAGGTCTCAAAAAGTGTTTCTTCATCCCGGGAAGTGAATTAAATACAATGTGGAGGCATTTATGGTCCATTTTCAAATGTTTTATTTTTGAGCTTCTGTTTAAATTTGTAGGTGGATCATCAGTTTTAGAGCTAAAATGAGCATGTCTAAAAAGATTTTCATGCTTCCAGAGACTCTAAACACAAGAATTGTGGAATGGTTAGAAGTGCATGAAAATGGCCAATTTACTAACTCTGAGGTCTCAAAAAGTAGCATGTTTAAAGCGATTTTCATTCCAGGGGACCTAAACACAAGATTTGTGGAATGGTTAAACTGCATGAAAATGGCCAATTTACTTGAGGGCTCAGGAAGTGTTTCTTCACCCTGGGAAGTGAATTAAATACCATTTGGAGGCATTTAATGTTCAAGCAAAAACGGCTGATTTTTGACCCTTACGTCATGCTTCAGAAAGGTGAAAAATGGTCCATTTTCAAATGTTTTATTTTTGGGTGGATCATCAGTTTTGAAGCTAAAATGAGCATGTTTAAAGTGATTGTCATGCTTCCAGGGGCCCTAAACACAAGATTTGTGGAATGGTTAAAAGTGCATGAAAATGGCAAATTTACTCACTCTGAGGTCTCAAAAAGTGTTTCTTCATCCCGGGAAGTGAATTTAAAGCGATTTTCATTCCAGGGGACCTAAACACAAGATTTGTGGAATAGTTAAACTGCATGAAAATGGCAAATTTACTCACTCTGAGGTCTCAAAAAGTGTTTCTTCATCCCGGGAAGTGAATTAAATACCATTTGGAGGCATTTAATGTTCAAGCAAAAACGGCTGATTTTTGACCCTTACGTCATGCTTCAGAAAGGTGAAAAATGGTCCATTTTCAAATGTTTTATTTTTGGGTGGATCATCAGTTTTGAAGCTAAATTGAGCATGTTTAAAGTGATTTTCATGCTTCCAGGGGCCCTAAACACAAGATGTGTGGAATGGTTAAAAGTTCATGGAAATGGCAAATTTACTCACTCTGAGGTCTCAAAAAGTGTTTCTTCATCCCGGGAAGTGAATTAAATACAATGTGGAGGCATTTATGGTCCATTTTCAAATGTTTTATTTTTGAGCTTCAGTTTAAATTTGTAGGTGGATCATCAGTTTTAGAGCTAAAATGAGCATGTTTAAAGTGATTTTCATGCTTCCAGGGGCCCTAAACACAAGATTTGTGGAATGGTTAAAAGGGCATGAAAATGGCAAATTTACTCACTCTGAGGTCTCAAAAAGTGTTTCTTCATCTCGGGAAGTGAATTAAATACAATGTGGAGGCATTTATGGTCCATTTTCAAATGTTTTATTTTTGAGCTTCAGTTTACATTTGTAGGTGGATCATCAGTTTTAGAGCTAAAATGAGCATTCCCGGGATGAAGAAACACTTTTTTTTAGATCTCAGAGTGAGTAAATTTGCCATTTGTAGGTGGATCAACAGTTTTAGAGTTAAAATGAGAATGTTTAAAGTGATTTTCATGCTTCCAGGGGCCCTAAACACAAGATTTGTGAAATGGTTAAAAGTGCATGAAAATTGCCAATTATGTCATGCTTCAGAAAAGTGAAAAATGGTCCATTTTCAAATGTTTTATTTTTGGGTGAATCATCAGTTTTGAAGCTAAAATGAGCATGTTTAAAAGTGATTGTCATGCTTCCAGGGGCCCTAAACACAAGATTTGTGGAATGGTTAAAAGTGCATGAAAATGGCAAATTTACTCACTCTGAGGTCTCAAAAAGTGTTTCTTCATCCCGGGAAGTGAATTAAATACCATTTGGAGGCATTTAATGTTCAAGCAAAAACGGCTGATTTTTGACCCTTACGTCATGCTTCAGAAAGGTGAAAAATGGTCCATTTTCAAATGTTTTATTTTTGGGTGGATCATCAGTTTTGAAGCTAAAATGAGCATGTTTAAAGTGATTTTCATGCTTCCAGGGGCCCTAAACACAAGATTTGAGGAATGGTTAAAAGTGCATGAAAATGGCAAATTTACTCACTCTGAGGTCTCAAAAAGTGTTTCTTCATCCCGGGAAGTGAATTAAATACAATGTGGAGGCATTTATGGTCCATTTTCAAATGTTTTATTTTTGAGCTGCAGTTTAAATTTGTAGGTGGATCATCAGTTTTAGAGCTAAAATGAGCATGTCTAAAGTGATTTTCATGCTTTCAGGGGCCCTAAACACAAGATTTGAGGAATGGTTAAAAGTGCATGAAAATGGCAAATTTACTCACTCTGAGGTCTCAAAAAGTGTTTCTTCATCCCGGGAAGTGAATTAAATACAATGTGGAGGCATTTATGGTCCATTTTCAAATGTTTTATTTTTGAGCTGCAGTTTAAATTTGTAGGTGGATCATCAGTTTTAGAGCTAAAATGAGCATGTCTAAAGTGATTTTCATGCTTCCAGAGACTCTAAACACAAGAATTGTGGAATGGTTAGAAGTGCATGAAAATGGCCAATTTACTAACTCTGAGGTCTCAAAAAGTAGCATGTTTAAAGCGATTTTCATTCCAGGGGACCTAAACACAAGATTTGTGGAATGGTTAAACTGCATGAAAATGGCCAATTTACTCACTCTGAGGTCTCAAAAAGTGTTTCTTCATCCCGGGAGGTGAATTAAATACCATTTGGAGGCATTTAATGTTCAAGCAAAAACGGCTGATTTTTGACCCTCACGTCATGCTTCAGAAAGGTGAAAAATGGTCCATTTTCAAATGTTATATTTTTGGGTGGATCATCAGTTTTGAAGCTAAAATGAGCATGTTTAAAGTGATTTTCATGCTTCCAGGGGCCCTAAACACAAGATTTGTGGAATGGTTAAAAGTGCATGAAAATGGCAAATTTACTCACTCTGAGGTCTCAAAAAGTGTTTCTTCATCCCGGGAGGTGAATTAAATACCATTTGGAGGCATTTAATGTTCAAGCAAAAACGGCTGATTTTTGACCCTCACGTCATGCTTCAGAAAGGTGAAAAATGGTCCATTTTCAAATGTTTTATTTTTGGGTGGATCATCAGTTTTGAAGCTAAATTGAGCATGTTTAATTTTCATGCTTTCAGGGGCCCTAAACACAAGATTTGAGGAATGGTTAAAAGTGCATGAAAATGGCAAATTTACTCACTCTGAGGTCTCAAAAAGTGTTTCTTCATCCCGGGAAGTGAATTAAATACAATGTGGAGGCATTTATGGTCCATTTTCAAATGTTTTATTTTTGAGCTGCAGTTTAAATTTGTCGGTGGATCATCAGTTTTAGAGCTAAAATGAGCATGTCTAAAGTGATTTTCATGCTTCCAGAGACTCTAAACACAAGAATTGTGGAATGGTTAGAAGTGCATGAAAATGGCCAATTTACTAACTCTGAGGTCTCAAAAAGTAGCATGTTTAAAGCGATTTTCATTCCAGGGGACCTAAACACAAGATTTGTGGAATGGTTAAACTGCATGAAAATGGCCAATTTACTCACTCTGAGGGCTCAGGAAGTGTTTCTTCACCCTGGGAAGTGAATTAAATACCATTTGGAGGCATTTAATGTTCAAGCAAAAACGGCTGATTTTTGACCCTTACGTCATGCTTCAGAAAGGTGAAAAATGGTCCATTTTCAAATGTTTTATTTTTGGGTGGATCATCAGTTTTGAAGCTAAAATGAGCATGTTTAAAGTGATTTTCATGCTTCCAGGGGCCCTAAACACAAGATTTGTGGAATGGTTAAAAGTGCATGAAAATTGCCAATTATGTCATGCTTCAGAAAAGTGAAAAATGGTCCATTTTCAAATGTTTTATTTTTGGGTGGATCATCAGTTTTGAAGCTAAAATGAGCATGTTTAAAAGTGATTTTCATGCTTCCAGGGGCCCTAAACACAAGATTTGTGGAATGGTTAAAAGTGCATGAAAATGGCCATTTTACTAACTCTGAGGTCTCAAAAAATAGCATGTTTAAAGCGATTTTCATTCCAGGGGACCTAAACACAAGATTTGTGGAATGGTTAAAACTGCATGAAAATGGCCAATTTACTAACTCTGAGGTCTCAAAAAGTAGCATGTTTAAAGCGATTCTCATTCCAGGGGCCCTAAACACAAGAATTGTGGAATGGTTAAACTGCATGAAAATGGCCAATTTACTCACTCTGAGGGCTCAGGAAGTGTTTCTTCACCCTGGGAAGTGAATTAAATACCATTTGGAGGCATTTAATGTTCAAGCAAAAACGGCTGATTTTTGACCCTTACGTCATGCTTCAGAAAGGTGAAAAATGGTCCATTTTCAAATGTTTTATTTTTGGGTGGATCATCAGTTTTGAAGCTAAAATGAGCATGTTTAAAGTGATTTTCATGCTTCCAGGGGCCCTAAACACAAGATTTGTGGAATGGTTAAAAGTGCATGAAAATTGCCAATCATGTCATGCTTCAGAAAAGTGAAAAATGGTCCATTTTCAAATGTTTTATTTTTGGGTGGGTCATCAGTTTTGAAGCTAAAATGAGCATGTTTAAAAGTGATTTTCATGCTTCCAGGGGCCCTAAACACAAGATTTGTGGAATGGTTAAAAGTGCATGAAAATGGCCATTTTACTAACTCTGAGGTCTCAAAAAAAGCATGTTTAAAGCGATTTTCATTCCAGGGGACCTAAACACAAGATTTGTGGAATGGTTAAAACTGCATGAAAATGGCCAATTTACTAACTCTGAGGTCTCAAAAAGTAGCATGTTTAAAGCGATTCTCATTCCAGGGGCCCTAAACACAAGATTTGTGAAATGGTTAAAAGTGCATGAAAATTGCCAATTATGTCATGCTTCAGAAAAGTGAAAAATGGTCCATTTTCAAATGTTTTATTTTTGGGTGGATCATCAGTTTTAGAGCTAAAATGAGCATGTTTAAAGTGATTTTCATGCTTTCAGGGGCCCTAAACACAAGATTTGAGGAATGGTTAAAAGTGCATGAAAATGGCAAATTTACTCTGAGGTCTCAAAAAGTGTTTCTTCATCCCGGGAAGTGAATTAAATACAATGGTGGAGGCATTTATGGTCCATTTTCAAATGTTTTATTTTTGAGCTTCAGTTTAAATTTGTAGGTGGATCATCAGTTTTAGAGCTAAAATGAGCATGTTTAAAGTGATTTTGATGCTTTCAGGGGCCCTAAACACAAGATTTGAGGAATGGTTAAAAGTGCATGAAAATGGCAAATTTACTCACTCTGAGGTCTCAAAAAGTGTTTCTTCATCCCGGGAAGTGAATTAAATACAATGTGGAGGCATTTATGGTCCATTTTCAAATGTTTTATTTTTGAGCTTCAGTTTACATTTGTAGGTGGATCATCAGTTTTAGAGCTAAAATGAGCATGTCTAAAGTGATTTTCATGCTTCCAGAGACTCTAAACACAAGAATTGTGGAATGGTTAGAAGTGCATGAAAATGGCCAATTTACTAACTCTGAGGTCTCAAGAAGTAGCATGTTTAAAGCGATTTTCATTCCAGGGGACCTAAACACAAGATTTGTGGAATGGTTAAACTGCATGAAAATGGCGAATTTACTCACTCTGAGGGCTCAGGAAGTGTTTCTTCACCCTGGGAAGTGAATTAAATACCATTTGGAGGCATTTAATGTTCAAGCAAAAACGGCTGATTTTTGACCCTTACGTCATGCTTCAGAAAGGTGAAAAATGGTCCATTTTCAAATGTTTTATTTTTGGGTGGATCATCAGTTTTGAAGCTAAAATGAGCATGTTTAAAGTGATTGTCATGCTTCCAGGGGCCCTAAACACAAGATTTGTGGAATGGTTAAAAGTGCATGAAAATGGCAAATTTACTCACTCTGAGGTCTCAAAAAGTGTTTCTTCATCCCGGGAAGTGAATTTAAAGCGATTTTCATTCCAGGGGACCTAAACACAAGATTTGTGGAATAGTTAAACTGCATGAAAATGGCAAATTTACTCACTCTGAGGTCTCAAAAAGTGTTTCTTCATCCCGGGAAGTGAATTAAATACCATTTGGAGGCATTTAATGTTCAAGCAAAAACGGCTGATTTTTGACCCTTACGTCATGCTTCAGAAAGGTGAAAAATGGTCCATTTTCAAATGTTTTATTTTTGGGTGGATCATCAGTTTTGAAGCTAAATTGAGCATGTTTAAAGTGATTTTCATGCTTCCAGGGGCCCTAAACACAAGATGTGTGGAATGGTTAAAAGTTCATGGAAATGGCAAATTTACTCACTCTGAGGTCTCAAAAAGTGTTTCTTCATCCCGGGAAGTGAATTAAATACAATGTGGAGGCATTTATGGTCCATTTTCAAATGTTTTATTTTTGAGCTTCAGTTTAAATTTGTAGGTGGATCATCAGTTTTAGAGCTAAAATGAGCATGTTTAAAGTGATTTTCATGCTTCCAGGGGCCCTAAACACAAGATTTGTGGAATGGTTAAAAGGGCATGAAAATGGCAAATTTACTCACTCTGAGGTCTCAAAAAGTGTTTCTTCATCTCGGGAAGTGAATTAAATACAATGTGGAGGCATTTATGGTCCATTTTCAAATGTTTTATTTTTGAGCTTCAGTTTACATTTGTAGGTGGATCATCAGTTTTAGAGCTAAAATGAGCATTCCCGGGATGAAGAAACACTTTTTTTTAGATCTCAGAGTGAGTAAATTTGCCATTTGTAGGTGGATCAACAGTTTTAGAGTTAAAATGAGAATGTTTAAAGTGATTTTCATGCTTCCAGGGGCCCTAAACACAAGATTTGTGAAATGGTTAAAAGTGCATGAAAATTGCCAATTATGTCATGCTTCAGAAAAGTGAAAAATGGTCCATTTTCAAATGTTTTATTTTTGGGTGAATCATCAGTTTTGAAGCTAAAATGAGCATGTTTAAAAGTGATTGTCATGCTTCCAGGGGCCCTAAACACAAGATTTGTGGAATGGTTAAAAGTGCATGAAAATGGCAAATTTACTCACTCTGAGGTCTCAAAAAGTGTTTCTTCATCCCGGGAAGTGAATTAAATACCATTTGGAGGCATTTAATGTTCAAGCAAAAACGGCTGATTTTTGACCCTTACGTCATGCTTCAGAAAGGTGAAAAATGGTCCATTTTCAAATGTTTTATTTTTGGGTGGATCATCAGTTTTGAAGCTAAAATGAGCATGTTTAAAGTGATTTTCATGCTTCCAGGGGCCCTAAACACAAGATTTGAGGAATGGTTAAAAGTGCATGAAAATGGCAAATTTACTCACTCTGAGGTCTCAAAAAGTGTTTCTTCATCCCGGGAAGTGAATTAAATACAATGTGGAGGCATTTATGGTCCATTTTCAAATGTTTTATTTTTGAGCTGCAGTTTAAATTTGTAGGTGGATCATCAGTTTTAGAGCTAAAATGAGCATGTCTAAAGTGATTTTCATGCTTTCAGGGGCCCTAAACACAAGATTTGAGGAATGGTTAAAAGTGCATGAAAATGGCAAATTTACTCACTCTGAGGTCTCAAAAAGTGTTTCTTCATCCCGGGAAGTGAATTAAATACAATGTGGAGGCATTTATGGTCCATTTTCAAATGTTTTATTTTTGAGCTGCAGTTTAAATTTGTAGGTGGATCATCAGTTTTAGAGCTAAAATGAGCATGTCTAAAGTGATTTTCATGCTTCCAGAGACTCTAAACACAAGAATTGTGGAATGGTTAGAAGTGCATGAAAATGGCCAATTTACTAACTCTGAGGTCTCAAAAAGTAGCATGTTTAAAGCGATTTTCATTCCAGGGGACCTAAACACAAGATTTGTGGAATGGTTAAACTGCATGAAAATGGCCAATTTACTCACTCTGAGGTCTCAAAAAGTGTTTCTTCATCCCGGGAGGTGAATTAAATACCATTTGGAGGCATTTAATGTTCAAGCAAAAACGGCTGATTTTTGACCCTCACGTCATGCTTCAGAAAGGTGAAAAATGGTCCATTTTCAAATGTTATATTTTTGGGTGGATCATCAGTTTTGAAGCTAAAATGAGCATGTTTAAAGTGATTTTCATGCTTCCAGGGGCCCTAAACACAAGATTTGTGGAATGGTTAAAAGTGCATGAAAATGGCAAATTTACTCACTCTGAGGTCTCAAAAAGTGTTTCTTCATCCCGGGAGGTGAATTAAATACCATTTGGAGGCATTTAATGTTCAAGCAAAAACGGCTGATTTTTGACCCTCACGTCATGCTTCAGAAAGGTGAAAAATGGTCCATTTTCAAATGTTTTATTTTTGGGTGGATCATCAGTTTTGAAGCTAAATTGAGCATGTTTAATTTTCATGCTTTCAGGGGCCCTAAACACAAGATTTGAGGAATGGTTAAAAGTGCATGAAAATGGCAAATTTACTCACTCTGAGGTCTCAAAAAGTGTTTCTTCATCCCGGGAAGTGAATTAAATACAATGTGGAGGCATTTATGGTCCATTTTCAAATGTTTTATTTTTGAGCTGCAGTTTAAATTTGTCGGTGGATCATCAGTTTTAGAGCTAAAATGAGCATGTCTAAAGTGATTTTCATGCTTCCAGAGACTCTAAACACAAGAATTGTGGAATGGTTAGAAGTGCATGAAAATGGCCAATTTACTAACTCTGAGGTCTCAAAAAGTAGCATGTTTAAAGCGATTTTCATTCCAGGGGACCTAAACACAAGATTTGTGGAATGGTTAAACTGCATGAAAATGGCCAATTTACTCACTCTGAGGGCTCAGGAAGTGTTTCTTCACCCTGGGAAGTGAATTAAATACCATTTGGAGGCATTTAATGTTCAAGCAAAAACGGCTGATTTTTGACCCTTACGTCATGCTTCAGAAAGGTGAAAAATGGTCCATTTTCAAATGTTTTATTTTTGGGTGGATCATCAGTTTTGAAGCTAAAATGAGCATGTTTAAAGTGATTTTCATGCTTCCAGGGGCCCTAAACACAAGATTTGTGGAATGGTTAAAAGTGCATGAAAATTGCCAATTATGTCATGCTTCAGAAAAGTGAAAAATGGTCCATTTTCAAATGTTTTATTTTTGGGTGGATCATCAGTTTTGAAGCTAAAATGAGCATGTTTAAAAGTGATTTTCATGCTTCCAGGGGCCCTAAACACAAGATTTGTGGAATGGTTAAAAGTGCATGAAAATGGCCATTTTACTAACTCTGAGGTCTCAAAAAATAGCATGTTTAAAGCGATTTTCATTCCAGGGGACCTAAACACAAGATTTGTGGAATGGTTAAAACTGCATGAAAATGGCCAATTTACTAACTCTGAGGTCTCAAAAAGTAGCATGTTTAAAGCGATTCTCATTCCAGGGGCCCTAAACACAAGAATTGTGGAATGGTTAAACTGCATGAAAATGGCCAATTTACTCACTCTGAGGGCTCAGGAAGTGTTTCTTCACCCTGGGAAGTGAATTAAATACCATTTGGAGGCATTTAATGTTCAAGCAAAAACGGCTGATTTTTGACCCTTACGTCATGCTTCAGAAAGGTGAAAAATGGTCCATTTTCAAATGTTTTATTTTTGGGTGGATCATCAGTTTTGAAGCTAAAATGAGCATGTTTAAAGTGATTTTCATGCTTCCAGGGGCCCTAAACACAAGATTTGTGGAATGGTTAAAAGTGCATGAAAATTGCCAATCATGTCATGCTTCAGAAAAGTGAAAAATGGTCCATTTTCAAATGTTTTATTTTTGGGTGGGTCATCAGTTTTGAAGCTAAAATGAGCATGTTTAAAAGTGATTTTCATGCTTCCAGGGGCCCTAAACACAAGATTTGTGGAATGGTTAAAAGTGCATGAAAATGGCCATTTTACTAACTCTGAGGTCTCAAAAAAAGCATGTTTAAAGCGATTTTCATTCCAGGGGACCTAAACACAAGATTTGTGGAATGGTTAAAACTGCATGAAAATGGCCAATTTACTAACTCTGAGGTCTCAAAAAGTAGCATGTTTAAAGCGATTCTCATTCCAGGGGCCCTAAACACAAGATTTGTGAAATGGTTAAAAGTGCATGAAAATTGCCAATTATGTCATGCTTCAGAAAAGTGAAAAATGGTCCATTTTCAAATGTTTTATTTTTGGGTGGATCATCAGTTTTAGAGCTAAAATGAGCATGTTTAAAGTGATTTTCATGCTTTCAGGGGCCCTAAACACAAGATTTGAGGAATGGTTAAAAGTGCATGAAAATGGCAAATTTACTCTGAGGTCTCAAAAAGTGTTTCTTCATCCCGGGAAGTGAATTAAATACAATGGTGGAGGCATTTATGGTCCATTTTCAAATGTTTTATTTTTGAGCTTCAGTTTAAATTTGTAGGTGGATCATCAGTTTTAGAGCTAAAATGAGCATGTCTAAAGTGATTTTCATGCTTTCAGGGGCCCTAAGCACAAGATTTGAGGAATGGTTAAAAGTGCATGAAAATGGCAAATTTACTCACTCTGAGGTCTCAAAAAGTGTTTCTTCATCCCGGGAAGTGAATTAAATACAATGTGGAGGCATTTATGGTCCATTTTCAAATGTTTTATTTTTGAGCTTCAGTTTAAATTTGTAGGTGGATCATCAGTTTTAGAGCTAAAATGAGCATGTCTAAAGTGATTTTCATGCTTTCAGGGGCCCAAACACAAGATTTGAGGAATGGTTAAAAGTGCATGAAAATGGCAAATTTACTCACTCTGAGGTCTCAAAAAGTGTTTCTTCATCCCGGGAAGTGAATTAAATACCATTTGGAGGCATTTAATGTTCAAGCAAAAACGGCTGATTTTTGACCCTTACGTCATGCTTCAGAAAGGTGAAAAATGGTCCATTTTCAAATGTTTTATTTTTGGATGGATCATCAGTTTTGAAGCTAAATTGAGCATGTTTAAAGTGATTTTCATGCTTCCAGGGGCCCTAAACACAAGATTTGTGGAATGGTTAAAAGGGCATGAAAATGGCAAATTTACTCACTCTGAGGTCTCAAAAAGTGTTTCTTCATCCCGGGAAGTGAATTTAAAGCGATTTTCATTCCAGGGGACCTAAACACAAGATTTGTGGAATAGTTAAACTGCATGAAAATGGCAAATTTACTCACTCTGAGGTCTCAAAAAGTGTTTCTTCATCCCGGGAAGTGAATTAAATACCATTTGGAGGCATTTAATGTTCAAGCAAAAACGGCTGATTTTTGACCCTTACGTCATGCTTCAGAAAGGTGAAAAATGGTCCATTTTCAAATGTTTTATTTTTGGGTGGATCATCAGTTTTGAAGCTAAATTGAGCATGTTTAAAGTGATTTTCATGCTTCCAGGGGCCCTAAACACAAGATGTGTGGAATGGTTAAAAGTTCATGGAAATGGCAAATTTACTCACTCTGAGGTCTCAAAAAGTGTTTCTTCATCCCGGGAAGTGAATTAAATACAATGTGGAGGCATTTATGGTCCATTTTCAAATGTTTTATTTTTGAGCTTCAGTTTAAATTTGTAGGTGGATCATCAGTTTTAGAGCTAAAATGAGCATGTTTAAAGTGATTTTCATGCTTCCAGGGGCCCTAAACACAAGATTTGTGGAATGGTTAAAAGGGCATGAAAATGGCAAATTTACTCACTCTGAGGTCTCAAAAAGTGTTTCTTCATCTCGGGAAGTGAATTAAATACAATGTGGAGGCATTTATGGTCCATTTTCAAATGTTTTATTTTTGAGCTTCAGTTTACATTTGTAGGTGGATCATCAGTTTTAGAGCTAAAATGAGCATTCCCGGGATGAAGAAACACTTTTTTTTAGATCTCAGAGTGAGTAAATTTGCCATTTGTAGGTGGATCAACAGTTTTAGAGTTAAAATGAGAATGTTTAAAGTGATTTTCATGCTTCCAGGGGCCCTAAACACAAGATTTGTGAAATGGTTAAAAGTGCATGAAAATTGCCAATTATGTCATGCTTCAGAAAAGTGAAAAATGGTCCATTTTCAAATGTTTTATTTTTGGGTGAATCATCAGTTTTGAAGCTAAAATGAGCATGTTTAAAAGTGATTTTCATGCTTCCAGGGGCCCTAAACACAAGATTTGTGGAATGGTTAAAAGTGCATGAAAATGGCCAATTACTAACTCTGAGGTCTCAAAAAGTAGCATGTTTAAAGCGATTCTCATTCCAGGGGCCCTAAACACAAGATTTGTGATAATGGTTAAAAGTGCATGAAAATTGCCAATTATGTCATGCTTCAGAAAAGTGAAAAATGGTCCATTTTCAAATGTTTTAATTTTTTGGGTGGGTCATCAGTTTTGAAGCTAAAATGAGCATGTTTAAAAGTGATTTTCATGCTTCCAGGGGCCCTAAACACAAGATTTGTGGAATGGTTAAAAGTGCATGAAAATGGCCATTTTACTAACTCTGAGGTCTCAAAAAAAGCATGTTTAAAGCGATTT
The DNA here is from genome assembly GCF_964263255.1 of Lissotriton vulgaris. Taxonomy (NCBI): domain Eukaryota; kingdom Metazoa; phylum Chordata; class Amphibia; order Caudata; family Salamandridae; genus Lissotriton; species Lissotriton vulgaris. The sequence continues at coordinate 481,417,167 of NC_141700.1, read as the reverse complement.
TCATTCCAGGGGACCTAAACACAAGATTTGTGGAATGGTTAAAACTGCATGAAAATGGCCAATTTACTAACTCTGAGGTCTCAAAAAGTAGCATGTTTAAAGCGATTCTCATTCCAGGGGCCCTAAACACAAGATTTGTGAAATGGTTAAAAGTGCATGAAAATTGCCAATTATGTCATGCTTCAGAAAAGTGAAAAATGGTCCATTTTCAAATGTTTTATTTTTGGGTGGATCATCAGTTTTAGAGCTAAAATGAGCATGTTTAAAGTGATTTTCATGCTTTCAGGGGCCCTAAACACAAGATTTGAGGAATGGTTAAAAGTGCATGAAAATGGCAAATTTACTCTGAGGTCTCAAAAAGTGTTTCTTCATCCCGGGAAGTGAATTAAATACAATGGTGGAGGCATTTATGGTCCATTTTCAAATGTTTTATTTTTGAGCTTCAGTTTAAATTTGTAGGTGGATCATCAGTTTTAGAGCTAAAATGAGCATGTCTAAAGTGATTTTCATGCTTTCAGGGGCCCTAAGCACAAGATTTGAGGAATGGTTAAAAGTGCATGAAAATGGCAAATTTACTCACTCTGAGGTCTCAAAAAGTGTTTCTTCATCCCGGGAAGTGAATTAAATACAATGTGGAGGCATTTATGGTCCATTTTCAAATGTTTTATTTTTGAGCTTCAGTTTAAATTTGTAGGTGGATCATCAGTTTTAGAGCTAAAATGAGCATGTCTAAAGTGATTTTCATGCTTTCAGGGGCCCAAACACAAGATTTGAGGAATGGTTAAAAGTGCATGAAAATGGCAAATTTACTCACTCTGAGGTCTCAAAAAGTGTTTCTTCATCCCGGGAAGTGAATTAAATACCATTTGGAGGCATTTAATGTTCAAGCAAAAACGGCTGATTTTTGACCCTTACGTCATGCTTCAGAAAGGTGAAAAATGGTCCATTTTCAAATGTTTTATTTTTGGATGGATCATCAGTTTTGAAGCTAAATTGAGCATGTTTAAAGTGATTTTCATGCTTCCAGGGGCCCTAAACACAAGATTTGTGGAATGGTTAAAAGGGCATGAAAATGGCAAATTTACTCACTCTGAGGTCTCAAAAAGTGTTTCTTCATCCCGGGAAGTGAATTTAAAGCGATTTTCATTCCAGGGGACCTAAACACAAGATTTGTGGAATAGTTAAACTGCATGAAAATGGCAAATTTACTCACTCTGAGGTCTCAAAAAGTGTTTCTTCATCCCGGGAAGTGAATTAAATACCATTTGGAGGCATTTAATGTTCAAGCAAAAACGGCTGATTTTTGACCCTTACGTCATGCTTCAGAAAGGTGAAAAATGGTCCATTTTCAAATGTTTTATTTTTGGGTGGATCATCAGTTTTGAAGCTAAATTGAGCATGTTTAAAGTGATTTTCATGCTTCCAGGGGCCCTAAACACAAGATGTGTGGAATGGTTAAAAGTTCATGGAAATGGCAAATTTACTCACTCTGAGGTCTCAAAAAGTGTTTCTTCATCCCGGGAAGTGAATTAAATACAATGTGGAGGCATTTATGGTCCATTTTCAAATGTTTTATTTTTGAGCTTCAGTTTAAATTTGTAGGTGGATCATCAGTTTTAGAGCTAAAATGAGCATGTTTAAAGTGATTTTCATGCTTCCAGGGGCCCTAAACACAAGATTTGTGGAATGGTTAAAAGGGCATGAAAATGGCAAATTTACTCACTCTGAGGTCTCAAAAAGTGTTTCTTCATCTCGGGAAGTGAATTAAATACAATGTGGAGGCATTTATGGTCCATTTTCAAATGTTTTATTTTTGAGCTTCAGTTTACATTTGTAGGTGGATCATCAGTTTTAGAGCTAAAATGAGCATTCCCGGGATGAAGAAACACTTTTTTTTAGATCTCAGAGTGAGTAAATTTGCCATTTGTAGGTGGATCAACAGTTTTAGAGTTAAAATGAGAATGTTTAAAGTGATTTTCATGCTTCCAGGGGCCCTAAACACAAGATTTGTGAAATGGTTAAAAGTGCATGAAAATTGCCAATTATGTCATGCTTCAGAAAAGTGAAAAATGGTCCATTTTCAAATGTTTTATTTTTGGGTGAATCATCAGTTTTGAAGCTAAAATGAGCATGTTTAAAAGTGATTTTCATGCTTCCAGGGGCCCTAAACACAAGATTTGTGGAATGGTTAAAAGTGCATGAAAATGGCCAATTACTAACTCTGAGGTCTCAAAAAGTAGCATGTTTAAAGCGATTCTCATTCCAGGGGCCCTAAACACAAGATTTGTGATAATGGTTAAAAGTGCATGAAAATTGCCAATTATGTCATGCTTCAGAAAAGTGAAAAATGGTCCATTTTCAAATGTTTTAATTTTTTGGGTGGATCATCAGTTTTAGAGCTAAAATGAGCATGTTTAAAGTGATTTTCATGCTTTCAGGGGCCCTAAACACAAGATTTGAGGAATGGTTAAAAGTGCATGAAAATGGCAAATTTACTCACTCTGAGGTCTCAAAAAGTGTTTCTTCATCCCGGGAAGTGAATTAAATACAATGTGGAGGCATTTATGGTCCATTTTCAAATGTTTTATTTTTGAGCTTCTGTTTAAATTTGTAGGTGGATCATCAGTTTTAGAGCTAAAATGAGCATGTCTAAAGTGATTTTCATGCTTCCAGAGACTCTAAACACAAGAATTGTGGAATGGTTAGAAGTGCATGAAAATGGCCAATTTACTAACTCTGAGGTCTCAAAAAGTAGCATGTTTAAAGCGATTTTCATTCCAGGGGACCTAAACACAAGATTTGTGGAATGGTTAAACTGCATGAAAATGGCCAATTTACTCACTCTGAGGGCTCAGGAAGTGTTTCTTCACCCTGGGAAGTGAATTAAATACCATTTGGAGGCATTTAATGTTCAAGCAAAAACGGCTGATTTTTGACCCTTACGTCATGCTTCAGAAAGGTGAAAAATGGTCCATTTTCAAATGTTTTATTTTTGGGTGGATCATCAGTTTTGAAGCTAAAATGAGCATGTTTAAAGTGATTGTCATGCTTCCAGGGGCCCTAAACACAAGATTTGTGGAATGGTTAAAAGTGCATGAAAATGGCAAATTTACTCACTCTGAGGTCTCAAAAAGTGTTTCTTCATCCCGGGAAGTGAATTAAATACCATTTGGAGGCATTTAATGTTCAAGCAAAAACGGCTGATTTTTGACCCTTACGTCATGCTTCAGAAAGGTGAAAAATGGTCCATTTTCAAATGTTTTATTTTTGGGTGGATCATCAGTTTTGAAGCTAAATTGAGCATGTTTAAAGTGATTTTCATGCTTCCAGGGGCCCTAAACACAAGATGTGTGGAATGGTTAAAAGTTCATGGAAATGGCAAATTTACTCACTCTGAGGTCTCAAAAAGTGTTTCTTCATCCCGGGAAGTGAATTAAATACAATGTGGAGGCATTTATGGTCCATTTTCAAATGTTTTATTTTTGAGCTTCAGTTTAAATTTGTAGGTGGATCATCAGTTTTAGAGCTAAAATGAGCATGTTTAAAGTGATTTTGATGCTTTCAGGGGCCCTAAACACAAGATTTGAGGAATGGTTAAAAGTGCATGAAAATGGCAAATTTACTCACTCTGAGGTCTCAAAAAGTGTTTCTTCATCCCGGGAAGTGAATTAAATACAATGTGGAGGCATTTATGGTCCATTTTCAAATGTTTTATTTTTGAGCTTCAGTTTACATTTGTAGGTGGATCATCAGTTTTAGAGCTAAAATGAGCATGTCTAAAGTGATTTTCATGCTTCCAGAGACTCTAAACACAAGAATTGTGGAATGGTTAGAAGTGCATGAAAATGGCCAATTTACTAACTCTGAGGTCTCAAGAAGTAGCATGTTTAAAGCGATTTTCATTCCAGGGGACCTAAACACAAGATTTGTGGAATGGTTAAACTGCATGAAAATGGCGAATTTACTCACTCTGAGGGCTCAGGAAGTGTTTCTTCACCCTGGGAAGTGAATTAAATACCATTTGGAGGCATTTAATGTTCAAGCAAAAACGGCTGATTTTTGACCCTTACGTCATGCTTCAGAAAGGTGAAAAATGGTCCATTTTCAAATGTTTTATTTTTGGGTGGATCATCAGTTTTGAAGCTAAAATGAGCATGTTTAAAGTGATTGTCATGCTTCCAGGGGCCCTAAACACAAGATTTGTGGAATGGTTAAAAGTGCATGAAAATGGCAAATTTACTCACTCTGAGGTCTCAAAAAGTGTTTCTTCATCCCGGGAAGTGAATTTAAAGCGATTTTCATTCCAGGGGACCTAAACACAAGATTTGTGGAATAGTTAAACTGCATGAAAATGGCAAATTTACTCACTCTGAGGTCTCAAAAAGTGTTTCTTCATCCCGGGAAGTGAATTAAATACCATTTGGAGGCATTTAATGTTCAAGCAAAAACGGCTGATTTTTGACCCTTACGTCATGCTTCAGAAAGGTGAAAAATGGTCCATTTTCAAATGTTTTATTTTTGGGTGGATCATCAGTTTTGAAGCTAAATTGAGCATGTTTAAAGTGATTTTCATGCTTCCAGGGGCCCTAAACACAAGATGTGTGGAATGGTTAAAAGTTCATGGAAATGGCAAATTTACTCACTCTGAGGTCTCAAAAAGTGTTTCTTCATCCCGGGAAGTGAATTAAATACAATGTGGAGGCATTTATGGTCCATTTTCAAATGTTTTATTTTTGAGCTTCAGTTTAAATTTGTAGGTGGATCATCAGTTTTAGAGCTAAAATGAGCATGTTTAAAGTGATTTTCATGCTTCCAGGGGCCCTAAACACAAGATTTGTGGAATGGTTAAAAGGGCATGAAAATGGCAAATTTACTCACTCTGAGGTCTCAAAAAGTGTTTCTTCATCTCGGGAAGTGAATTAAATACAATGTGGAGGCATTTATGGTCCATTTTCAAATGTTTTATTTTTGAGCTTCAGTTTACATTTGTAGGTGGATCATCAGTTTTAGAGCTAAAATGAGCATTCCCGGGATGAAGAAACACTTTTTTTTAGATCTCAGAGTGAGTAAATTTGCCATTTGTAGGTGGATCAACAGTTTTAGAGTTAAAATGAGAATGTTTAAAGTGATTTTCATGCTTCCAGGGGCCCTAAACACAAGATTTGTGAAATGGTTAAAAGTGCATGAAAATTGCCAATTATGTCATGCTTCAGAAAAGTGAAAAATGGTCCATTTTCAAATGTTTTATTTTTGGGTGAATCATCAGTTTTGAAGCTAAAATGAGCATGTTTAAAAGTGATTTTCATGCTTCCAGGGGCCCTAAACACAAGATTTGTGGAATGGTTAAAAGTGCATGAAAATGGCCAATTACTAACTCTGAGGTCTCAAAAAGTAGCATGTTTAAAGCGATTCTCATTCCAGGGGCCCTAAACACAAGATTTGTGATAATGGTTAAAAGTGCATGAAAATTGCCAATTATGTCATGCTTCAGAAAAGTGAAAAATGGTCCATTTTCAAATGTTTTAATTTTTTGGGTGGATCATCAGTTTTAGAGCTAAAATGAGCATGTTTAAAGTGATTTTCATGCTTTCAGGGGCCCTAAACACAAGATTTGAGGAATGGTTAAAAGTGCATGAAAATGGCAAATTTACTCACTCTGAGGTCTCAAAAAGTGTTTCTTCATCCCGGGAAGTGAATTAAATACAATGTGGAGGCATTTATGGTCCATTTTCAAATGTTTTATTTTTGAGCTTCTGTTTAAATTTGTAGGTGGATCATCAGTTTTAGAGCTAAAATGAGCATGTCTAAAGTGATTTTCATGCTTCCAGAGACTCTAAACACAAGAATTGTGGAATGGTTAGAAGTGCATGAAAATGGCCAATTTACTAACTCTGAGGTCTCAAAAAGTAGCATGTTTAAAGCGATTTTCATTCCAGGGGACCTAAACACAAGATTTGTGGAATGGTTAAACTGCATGAAAATGGCCAATTTACTCACTCTGAGGGCTCAGGAAGTGTTTCTTCACCCTGGGAAGTGAATTAAATACCATTTGGAGGCATTTAATGTTCAAGCAAAAACGGCTGATTTTTGACCCTTACGTCATGCTTCAGAAAGGTGAAAAATGGTCCATTTTCAAATGTTTTATTTTTGGGTGGATCATCAGTTTTGAAGCTAAAATGAGCATGTTTAAAGTGATTGTCATGCTTCCAGGGGCCCTAAACACAAGATTTGTGGAATGGTTAAAAGTGCATGAAAATGGCAAATTTACTCACTCTGAGGTCTCAAAAAGTGTTTCTTCATCCCGGGAAGTGAATTAAATACCATTTGGAGGCATTTAATGTTCAAGCAAAAACGGCTGATTTTTGACCCTTACGTCATGCTTCAGAAAGGTGAAAAATGGTCCATTTTCAAATGTTTTATTTTTGGGTGGATCATCAGTTTTGAAGCTAAATTGAGCATGTTTAAAGTGATTTTCATGCTTCCAGGGGCCCTAAACACAAGATGTGTGGAATGGTTAAAAGTTCATGGAAATGGCAAATTTACTCACTCTGAGGTCTCAAAAAGTGTTTCTTCATCCCGGGAAGTGAATTAAATACAATGTGGAGGCATTTATGGTCCATTTTCAAATGTTTTATTTTTGAGCTTCAGTTTAAATTTGTAGGTGGATCATCAGTTTTAGAGCTAAAATGAGCATGTTTAAAGTGATTTTGATGCTTTCAGGGGCCCTAAACACAAGATTTGAGGAATGGTTAAAAGTGCATGAAAATGGCAAATTTACTCACTCTGAGGTCTCAAAAAGTGTTTCTTCATCCCGGGAAGTGAATTAAATACAATGTGGAGGCATTTATGGTCCATTTTCAAATGTTTTATTTTTGAGCTTCAGTTTACATTTGTAGGTGGATCATCAGTTTTAGAGCTAAAATGAGCATGTCTAAAGTGATTTTCATGCTTCCAGAGACTCTAAACACAAGAATTGTGGAATGGTTAGAAGTGCATGAAAATGGCCAATTTACTAACTCTGAGGTCTCAAGAAGTAGCATGTTTAAAGCGATTTTCATTCCAGGGGACCTAAACACAAGATTTGTGGAATGGTTAAACTGCATGAAAATGGCGAATTTACTCACTCTGAGGGCTCAGGAAGTGTTTCTTCACCCTGGGAAGTGAATTAAATACCATTTGGAGGCATTTAATGTTCAAGCAAAAACGGCTGATTTTTGACCCTTACGTCATGCTTCAGAAAGGTGAAAAATGGTCCATTTTCAAATGTTTTATTTTTGGGTGGATCATCAGTTTTGAAGCTAAAATGAGCATGTTTAAAGTGATTGTCATGCTTCCAGGGGCCCTAAACACAAGATTTGTGGAATGGTTAAAAGTGCATGAAAATGGCAAATTTACTCACTCTGAGGTCTCAAAAAGTGTTTCTTCATCCCGGGAAGTGAATTAAATACCAGTTGGAGGCATTTAATGTTCAAGCAAAAACGGCTGATTTTTGACCCTTACGTCATGCTTCAGAAAGGTGAAAAATGGTCCATTTTCAAATGTTTTATTTTTGGGTGGATCATCAGTTTTGAAGCTAAATTGAGCATGTTTAAAGTGATTTTCATGCTTCCAGGGGCCCTAAACACAAGATGTGTGGAATGGTTAAAAGTTCATGGAAATGGCAAATGTACTCACTCTGAGGTCTCAAAAAGTGTTTTTTCATCCCGGGAAGTGAATTAAATACAATGTGGAGGCATTTATGGTCCATTTTCAAATGTTTTATTTTTGAGCTTCAGTTTAACTTTGTAGGTGGATCATCAGTTTTAGAGCTAAAATGAGCATGTTTAAAGTGATTTTGATGCTTCCAGGGGCCCTAAACACAAGATTTGTGGAATGGTTAAAAGGGCATGAAAATGGCAAATTTACTCACTCTGAGGTCTCAAAAAGTGTTTCTTCATCCCGGGAAGTGAATTAAATACCATTTGGAGGCATTTAATGTTCAAGCAAAAACGGCTGATTTTTGACCCTTACGTCATGCTTCAGAAAGGTGAAAAATGGTCCATTTTCAAATGTTTTATTTTTGGGTGGATCATCAGTTTTAGAGCTAAAATGAGCATGTTTAAAGTGATTTTCATGCTTTCAGGGGACCTAAACACAATATTTGTGGAATGGTTGAAAGTGCATGAAAATGGAAAATGTACTCACTCTGAGGTCTCAAAAAGTGTTTCTTCATCCCGGGAAGTGAATTAAATACAATGTGGAGGCATTTATGGTCCATTTTCAAATGTTTTATTTTTGAGCTTCAGTTTAAATTTGTAGGTGGATCATCAGTTTTAGAGCTAACATGAGCATGTCTAAAGTGATTTTCATGCTTCCAGAGACCCTAAACACAAGATTTGTGGAATGGTTAAACTGCATGAAAATGGCCAATTTACTCAGTCTGAGGGCTCAGGAAGTGTTTCTTCACCCTGGGAAGTGAATTAAATACCATTTGGAGGCATTTAATGTTCAAGCAAAAACGGCAGATTTTTGACAAGAGATAGCCCCCAATTTGTCATGCTTCAGAAAGGTGAAAAATGGTCCATTTTCAAATGTTTTATTTTAGGGTGGATCATCAGTTTTGAAGCTAAATTGAGCATGTTTAAAGTGATTTTCATGCTTCCAGGGGCCCTAAACACAAGATTTGTGGAATGGTTAAAAGGGCATGAAAATGGCAAATTTACTCACTCTGAGGTCTCAAAAAGTGTTTCTTCATCCCGGGAAGTGAATTAAATACAATGTGGAGGCATTTATGGTCCATTTTCAAATGTTTTATTTTTGAGCTTCAGTTTACATTTGTAGGTGGATCATCAGTTTTAGAGCTAAAATGAGCATTCCCGGGATGAAGAAACACTTTTTTTTAGATCTCAGAGTGAGTAAATTTGCCATTTGTAGGTGGATCAACAGTTTTAGAGTTAAAATGAGAATGTTTAAAGTGATTTTCATGCTTCCAGGGGCCCTAAACACAAGATTTGTGAAATGGTTAAAAGTGCATGAAAATTGCCAATTATGTCATGCTTCAGAAAAGTGAAAAATGGTCCATTTTCAAATGTTTTATTTTTGGGTGGATCATCCGTTTTGAAGCTAAATTGAGCATGTTTAAAGTGATTTTCATGCTTTCAGGGGCCCTAAACACAAGATTTGAGGAATGGTTAAAAGTGCATGAAAATGGCAAATTTACTCACTCTGAGGTCTCAAAAAGTGTTTCTCATCCCGGGAAGTGAATTAAATACAATGTGGAGGCATTTATGGTCCATTTTCAAATGTTTTATTTTTGAGCTGCAGTTTAAATTTGTAGGTGGATCATCAGTTTTAGAGCTAAAATGAGCATGTCTAAAGTGATTTTCATGCTTCCAGAGACTCTAAACACAAGAATTGTGGAATGGTTAGAAGTGCATGAAAATGGCCAATTTACTAACTCTGAGGTCTCAAAAAGTAGCATGTTTAAAGCGATTTTCATTCCAGGGGACCTAAACACAAGATTTGTGGAATGGTTAAACTGCATGAAAATGGCCAATTTACTCACTCTGAGGGCTCAGGAAGTGTTTCTTCACCCTGGGAAGTGAATTAAATACCATTTGGAGGCATTTAATGTTCAAGCAAAAACGGCTGATTTTTGACCCTTACGTCATGCTTCAGAAAGGTGAAAAATGGTCCATTTTCAAATGTTTTATTTTTGGGTGGATCATCAGTTTTGAAGCTAAAATGAGCATGTTTAAAGTGATTTTCATGCTTCCAGGGGCCCTAAACACAAGATTTGTGGAATGGTTAAAAGTGCATGAAAATTGCCAATTATGTCATGCTTCAGAAAAGTGAAAAATGGTCCATTTTCAAATGTTTTATTTTTGGGTGGATCATCAGTTTTGAAGCTAAAATGAGCATGTTTAAAAGTGATTTTCATGCTTCCAGGGGCCCTAAACACAAGATTTGTGGAATGGTTAAAAGTGCATGAAAATGGCCATTTTACTAACTCTGAGGTCTCAAAAAATAGCATGTTTAAAGCGATTTTCATTCCAGGGGACCTAAACACAAGATTTGTGGAATGGTTAAAACTGCATGAAAATGGCCAATTTACTAACTCTGAGGTCTCAAAAAGTAGCATGTTTAAAGCGATTCTCATTCCAGGGGCCCTAAACACAAGAATTGTGGAATGGTTAAACTGCATGAAAATGGCCAATTTACTCACTCTGAGGGCTCAGGAAGTGTTTCTTCACCCTGGGAAGTGAATTAAATACCATTTGGAGGCATTTAATGTTCAAGCAAAAACGGCTGATTTTTGACCCTTACGTCATGCTTCAGAAAGGTGAAAAATGGTCCATTTTCAAATGTTTTATTTTTGGGTGGATCATCAGTTTTGAAGCTAAAATGAGCATGTTTAAAGTGATTTTCATGCTTCCAGGGGCCCTAAACACAAGATTTGTGGAATGGTTAAAAGTGCATGAAAATTGCCAATCATGTCATGCTTCAGAAAAGTGAAAAATGGTCCATTTTCAAATGTTTTATTTTTGGGTGGGTCATCAGTTTTGAAGCATGTTTAAAAGTGATTTTCATGCTTCCAGGGGCCCTAAACACAAGATTTGAGGAATGGTTAAAAGTGCATGAAAATGGCAAATTTACTCTGAGGTCTCAAAAAGTGTTTCTTCATCCCGGGAAGTGAATTAAATACAATGGTGGAGGCATTTATGGTCCATTTTCAAATGTTTTATTTTTGAGCTTCAGTTTAAATTTGTAGGTGGATCATCAGTTTTAGAGCTAAAATGAGCATGTCTAAAGTGATTTTCATGCTTTCAGGGGCCCTAAGCACAAGATTTGAGGAATGGTTAAAAGTGCATGAAAATGGCAAATTTACTCACTCTGAGGTCTCAAAAAATAGCATGTTTAAAGCGATTTTCATTCCAGGGGACCTAAACACAAGATTTGTGGAATGGTTAAAACTGCATGAAAATGGCCAATTTACTAACTCTGAGGTCTCAAAAAGTAGCATGTTTAAAGCGATTCTCATTCCAGGGGCCCTAAACACAAGATTTGTGAAATGGTTAAAAGTGCATGAAAATTGCCAATTATGTCATGCTTCAGAAAAGTGAAAAATGGTCCATTTTCAAATGTTTTATTTTTGGGTGGATCATCAGTTTTAGAGCTAAAATGAGCATGTTCAAAGTGATTTTCATGCTTTCAGGGGCCCTAAACACAAGATTTGAGGAATGGTTAAAAGTGCATGAAAATGGCAAATTTACTCACTCTGAGGTCTCAAAAAGTGTTTCTTCATCCCGGGAAGTGAATTAAATACAATGGTGGAGGCATTTATGGTCCATTTTCAAATGTTTTATTTTTGAGCTTCAGTTTAAATTTGTAGGTGGATCATCAGTTTTAGAGCTAAAATGAGCATGTCTAAAGTGATTTTCATGCTTTCAGGGGCCCTAAGCACAAGATTTGAGGAATGGTTAAAAGTGCATGAAAATGGCAAATTTACTCACTCTGAGGTCTCAAAAAGTGTTTCTTCATCCCGGGAAGTGAATTAAATACCATTTGGAGGCATTTAATGTTCAAGCAAAAACGGCTGATTTTTGACCCTTACGTCATGCTTCAGAAAGGTGAAAAATGGTCCATTTTCAAATGTTTTATTTTTGGATGGATCATCAGTTTTGAAGCTAAATTGAGCATGTTTAAAGTGATTTTCATGCTTCCAGGGGCCCTAAACACAAGATGTGTGGAATGGTTAAAAGTTCATGGAAATGGCAAATTTACTCACTCTGAGGTCTCAAAAAGTGTTTCTTCATCCCGGGAAGTGAATTAAATACAATGTGGAGGCATTTATGGTCCATTTTCAAATGTTTTATTTTTGAGCTTCAGTTTAAATTTGTAGGTGGATCATCACTTTTAGAGCTAAAATGAGCATGTTTAAAGTGATTTTCATGCTTCCAGGGGCCCTAAACACAAGATTTGTGGAATGGTTAAAAGGGCATGAAAATGGCAAATTTACTCACTCTGAGGTCTCAAAAAGTGTTTCTTCATCCCGGGAAGTGAATTAAATACAACGTGGAGGCATTTATGGTCCATTTTCAAATGTTTTATTTTTGAGCTTCAGTTTACATTTGTAGGTGGATCATCAGTTTTAGAGCTAAAATGAGCATTCCCGGGATGAAGAAACACTTTTTTTTAGATCTCAGAGTGAGTAAATTTGCCATTTGTAGGTGGATCAACAGTTTTAGAGTTAAAATGAGAATGTTTAAAGTGATTTTCATGCTTCCAGGGGCCCTAAACACAAGATTTGTGAAATGGTTAAAAGTGCATGAAAATTGCCAATTATGTCATGCTTCAGAAAAGTGAAAAATGGTCCATTTTCAAATGTTTTATTTTTGGGTGGATCATCAGTTTTGAAGCTAAAATGAGCATGTTTAAAAGTGATTTTCATGCTTCCAGGGGCCCTAAACACAAGATTTGTGGAATGGTTAAAAGTGCATGAAAATGGCCATTTTACTAACTCTGAGGTCTCAAAAAATAGCATGTTTAAAGCGATTTTCATTCCAGGGGACCTAAACACAAGATTTGTGGAATGGTTAAAACTGCATGAAAATGGCCAATTTACTAACTCTGAGGTCTCAAAAAGTAGCATGTTTAAAGCAATTCTCATTCCAGGGGCCCTAAACACAAGATTTGTGAAATGGTTAAAAGTGCATGAAAATTGCCAATTATGTCATGCTTCAGAAAAGTGAAAAATGGTCCATTTTCAAATGTTTTATTTTTGGGTGGATCATTAGTTTTAGAGCTAAAATGAGCATGTTTAAAGTGATTTTCATGCTTTCAGGGGCCCTAAACACAAGATTTGAGGAATGGTTAAAAGTGCATAAAAAAATGGCAAATTTACTCACTCTGAGGTCTCAAAAAGTGTTTCTTCATCCCGGGAAGTGAATTAAATACAATGTGGAGGCATTTATGGTCCATTTTCAAATGTTTTATTTTTGAGCTTCAGTTTAAATTTGTAGGTGGATCATCAGTTTTAGAGCTAAAATGAGCATGTCTAAAGTGATTTTCATGCTTTCAGGGGCCCTAAACACAAGATTTGAGGAATGGTTAAAAGTGCATGAAAATGGCAAATTTACTCACTCTGAGGTCTCAAAAAGTGTTTCTTCATCCCGGGAAGTGAATTAAATACAATGTGGAGGCATTTATGGTCCATTTTCAAATGTTTTATTTTTGAGCTTCAGTTTAAATTTGTAGGTGGATCATCAGTTTTAGAGCTAAAATGAGCATGTCTAAAGTGATTTTCATGCTTTCAGGGGCCCTAAAACACAAGATTTGAGGAATGGTTAAAAGTGCATGAAAATGGCAAATTTACTCACTCTGAGGTCTCAAAAAGTGTTTCTTCATCCCGGGAGGTGAATTAAATACCATTTGGAGGCATTTAATGTTCAAGCAAAAACGGCTGATTTTTTACCCTTACGTCATGCTTCAGAAAGGTGAAAAATGGTCCATTTTCAAATGTTATATTTTTGGGTGGATCATCAGTTTTGAAGCTAAAATGAGCATGTTTAAAGTGATTTTCATGCTTCCAGGGGCCCTAAACACAAGATTTGTGGAATGGTTAAAAGTGCATGAAAATGGCAAATTTACTCACTCTGAGGTCTCAAAAAGTGTTTCTTCATCCCGGGAGGTGAATTAAATACCATTTGGAGGCATTTAATGTTCAAGCAAAAACGGCTGATTTTTGACCCTCACGTCATGCTTCAGAAAGATGAAAAATGGTCCATTTTCAAATGTTTTATTTTAGGGTGGATCATCAGTTTTGAAGCTAAATTGAGCATGTTTAAAGTGATTTTCATGCTTTCAGGGGCCCTAAACACAAGATTTGAGGAATGGTTAAAAGTGCATGAAAATGGCAAATTTACTCACTCTGAGGTCTCAAAAAGTGTTTCTTCATCCCGGGAAGTGAATTAAATACAATGGTGGAGGCATTTATGGTCCATTTTCAAATGTTTTATTTTTGAGCTTCAGTTTAAATTTGGACGTGGATCATCACTTTTAGAGCTAAAATGAGCATGTTTAAAGCTCCTCCCGGGATGAAGAAACACTTTTTTTTAGATCTCAGAGTGAGTAAATTTGCCATTTGTAGGTGGATCAACAGTTTTAGAGTTAAAATGAGAATGTTTAAAGTGATTTTCATGCTTCCAGGGGCCCTAAACACAAGATTTGTGAAATGGTTAAAAGTGCATGAAAATTGCCAATTATGTCATGCTTCAGAAAAGTGAAAAATGGTCCATTTTCAAATGTTTTATTTTTGGGTGGATCATTAGTTTTAGAGCTGAAATGAGCATGTTTAAAGTGATTTTCATGCTTTCAGGGGCCCTAAACACAAGATTTGAGGAATGGTTAAAAGTGCATAAAAAAATGGCAAATTTACTCACTCTGAGGTCTCAAAAAGTGTTTCTTCATCCCGGGAAGTGAATTAAATACAATGTGGAGGCATTTATGGTCCATTTTCAAATGTTTTATTTTTGAGCTTCAGTTTAAATTTGTAGGTGGATCATCAGTTTTAGAGCTAAAATGAGCATGTCTAAAGTGATTTTCATGCTTTCAGGGGCCCTAAACACAAGATTTGTGGAATGGTTAAAAGGGCATGAAAATGGCAAATTTACTCACTCTGAGGTCTCAAAAAGTGTTTCTTCATCCCGGGAAGTGAATTAAATACAACGTGGAGGCATTTATGGTCCATTTTCAAATGTTTTATTTTTGAGCTTCAGTTTACATTTGTAGGTGGATCATCAGTTTTAGAGCTAAAATGAGCATTCCCGGGATGAAGAAACACTTTTTTTTAGATCTCAGAGTGAGTAAATTTGCCATTTGTAGGTGGATCAACAGTTTTAGAGTTAAAATGAGAATGTTTAAAGTGATTTTCATGCTTCCAGGGGCCCTAAACACAAGATTTGTGAAATGGTTAAAAGTGCATGAAAATTGCCAATTATGTCATGCTTCAGAAAAGTGAAAAATGGTCCATTTTCAAATGTTTTATTTTTGGGTGGATCATCAGTTTTGAAGCTAAAATGAGCATGTTTAAAAGTGATTTTCATGCTTCCAGGGGCCCTAAACACAAGATTTGTGGAATGGTTAAAAGTGCATGAAAATGGCCATTTTACTAACTCTGAGGTCTCAAAAAATAGCATGTTTAAAGCGATTTTCATTCCAGGGGACCTAAACACAAGATTTGTGGAATGGTTAAAACTGCATGAAAATGGCCAATTTACTAACTCTGAGGTCTCAAAAAGTAGCATGTTTAAAGCAATTCTCATTCCAGGGGCCCTAAACACAAGATTTGTGAAATGGTTAAAAGTGCATGAAAATTGCCAATTATGTCATGCTTCAGAAAAGTGAAAAATGGTCCATTTTCAAATGTTTTATTTTTGGGTGGATCATTAGTTTTAGAGCTAAAATGAGCATGTTTAAAGTGATTTTCATGCTTTCAGGGGCCCTAAACACAAGATTTGAGGAATGGTTAAAAGTGCATAAAAAAATGGCAAATTTACTCACTCTGAGGTCTCAAAAAGTGTTTCTTCATCCCGGGAAGTGAATTAAATACAATGTGGAGGCATTTATGGTCCATTTTCAAATGTTTTATTTTTGAGCTTCAGTTTAAATTTGTAGGTGGATCATCAGTTTTAGAGCTAAAATGAGCATGTCTAAAGTGATTTTCATGCTTTCAGGGGCCCTAAACACAAGATTTGAGGAATGGTTAAAAGTGCATGAAAATGGCAAATTTACTCACTCTGAGGTCTCAAAAAGTGTTTCTTCATCCCGGGAAGTGAATTAAATACAATGTGGAGGCATTTATGGTCCATTTTCAAATGTTTTATTTTTGAGCTTCAGTTTAAATTTGTAGGTGGATCATCAGTTTTAGAGCTAAAATGAGCATGTCTAAAGTGATTTTCATGCTTTCAGGGGCCCTAAAACACAAGATTTGAGGAATGGTTAAAAGTGCATGAAAATGGCAAATTTACTCACTCTGAGGTCTCAAAAAGTGTTTCTTCATCCCGGGAGGTGAATTAAATACCATTTGGAGGCATTTAATGTTCAAGCAAAAACGGCTGATTTTTTACCCTTACGTCATGCTTCAGAAAGGTGAAAAATGGTCCATTTTCAAATGTTATATTTTTGGGTGGATCATCAGTTTTGAAGCTAAAATGAGCATGTTTAAAGTGATTTTCATGCTTCCAGGGGCCCTAAACACAAGATTTGTGGAATGGTTAAAAGTGCATGAAAATGGCAAATTTACTCACTCTGAGGTCTCAAAAAGTGTTTCTTCATCCCGGGAGGTGAATTAAATACCATTTGGAGGCATTTAATGTTCAAGCAAAAACGGCTGATTTTTGACCCTCACGTCATGCTTCAGAAAGATGAAAAATGGTCCATTTTCAAATGTTTTATTTTAGGGTGGATCATCAGTTTTGAAGCTAAATTGAGCATGTTTAAAGTGATTTTCATGCTTTCAGGGGCCCTAAACACAAGATTTGAGGAATGGTTAAAAGTGCATGAAAATGGCAAATTTACTCACTCTGAGGTCTCAAAAAGTGTTTCTTCATCCCGGGAAGTGAATTAAATACAATGGTGGAGGCATTTATGGTCCATTTTCAAATGTTTTATTTTTGAGCTTCAGTTTAAATTTGGACGTGGATCATCACTTTTAGAGCTAAAATGAGCATGTTTAAAGCTCCTCCCGGGATGAAGAAACACTTTTTTTTAGATCTCAGAGTGAGTAAATTTGCCATTTGTAGGTGGATCAACAGTTTTAGAGTTAAAATGAGAATGTTTAAAGTGATTTTCATGCTTCCAGGGGCCCTAAACACAAGATTTGTGAAATGGTTAAAAGTGCATGAAAATTGCCAATTATGTCATGCTTCAGAAAAGTGAAAAATGGTCCATTTTCAAATGTTTTATTTTTGGGTGGATCATTAGTTTTAGAGCTGAAATGAGCATGTTTAAAGTGATTTTCATGCTTTCAGGGGCCCTAAACACAAGATTTGAGGAATGGTTAAAAGTGCATAAAAAAATGGCAAATTTACTCACTCTGAGGTCTCAAAAAGTGTTTCTTCATCCCGGGAAGTGAATTAAATACAATGTGGAGGCATTTATGGTCCATTTTCAAATGTTTTATTTTTGAGCTTCAGTTTAAATTTGTAGGTGGATCATCAGTTTTAGAGCTAAAATGAGCATGTCTAAAGTGATTTTCATGCTTTCAGGGGCCCTAAACACAAGATTTGTGGAATGGTTAAAAGGGCATGAAAATGGCAAATTTACTCACTCTGAGGTCTCAAAAAGTGTTTCTTCATCCCGGGAAGTGAATTAAATACAACGTGGAGGCATTTATGGTCCATTTTCAAATGTTTTATTTTTGAGCTTCAGTTTACATTTGTAGGTGGATCATCAGTTTTAGAGCTAAAATGAGCATTCCCGGGATGAAGAAACACTTTTTTTTAGATCTCAGAGTGAGTAAATTTGCCATTTGTAGGTGGATCAACAGTTTTAGAGTTAAAATGAGAATGTTTAAAGTGATTTTCATGCTTCCAGGGGCCCTAAACACAAGATTTGTGAAATGGTTAAAAGTGCATGAAAATTGCCAATTATGTCATGCTTCAGAAAAGTGAAAAATGGTCCATTTTCAAATGTTTTATTTTTGGGTGGATCATCAGTTTTGAAGCTAAAATGAGCATGTTTAAAAGTGATTTTCATGCTTCCAGGGGCCCTAAACACAAGATTTGTGGAATGGTTAAAAGTGCATGAAAATGGCCATTTTACTAACTCTGAGGTCTCAAAAAATAGCATGTTTAAAGCGATTTTCATTCCAGGGGACCTAAACACAAGATTTGTGGAATGGTTAAAACTGCATGAAAATGGCCAATTTACTAACTCTGAGGTCTCAAAAAGTAGCATGTTTAAAGCAATTCTCATTCCAGGGGCCCTAAACACAAGATTTGTGAAATGGTTAAAAGTGCATGAAAATTGCCAATTATGTCATGCTTCAGAAAAGTGAAAAATGGTCCATTTTCAAATGTTTTATTTTTGGGTGGATCATTAGTTTTAGAGCTAAAATGAGCATGTTTAAAGTGATTTTCATGCTTTCAGGGGCCCTAAACACAAGATTTGAGGAATGGTTAAAAGTGCATAAAAAAATGGCAAATTTACTCACTCTGAGGTCTCAAAAAGTGTTTCTTCATCCCGGGAAGTGAATTAAATACAATGTGGAGGCATTTATGGTCCATTTTCAAATGTTTTATTTTTGAGCTTCAGTTTAAATTTGTAGGTGGATCATCAGTTTTAGAGCTAAAATGAGCATGTCTAAAGTGATTTTCATGCTTTCAGGGGCCCTAAACACAAGATTTGAGGAATGGTTAAAAGTGCATGAAAATGGCAAATTTACTCACTCTGAGGTCTCAAAAAGTGTTTCTTCATCCCGGGAAGTGAATTAAATACAATGTGGAGGCATTTATGGTCCATTTTCAAATGTTTTATTTTTGAGCTTCAGTTTAAATTTGTAGGTGGATCATCAGTTTTAGAGCTAAAATGAGCATGTCTAAAGTGATTTTCATGCTTTCAGGGGCCCTAAAACACAAGATTTGAGGAATGGTTAAAAGTGCATGAAAATGGCAAATTTACTCACTCTGAGGTCTCAAAAAGTGTTTCTTCATCCCGGGAGGTGAATTAAATACCATTTGGAGGCATTTAATGTTCAAGCAAAAACGGCTGATTTTTTACCCTTACGTCATGCTTCAGAAAGGTGAAAAATGGTCCATTTTCAAATGTTATATTTTTGGGTGGATCATCAGTTTTGAAGCTAAAATGAGCATGTTTAAAGTGATTTTCATGCTTCCAGGGGCCCTAAACACAAGATTTGTGGAATGGTTAAAAGTGCATGAAAATGGCAAATTTACTCACTCTGAGGTCTCAAAAAGTGTTTCTTCATCCCGGGAGGTGAATTAAATACCATTTGGAGGCATTTAATGTTCAAGCAAAAACGGCTGTTTTTTACCCTTACGTCATGCTTCAGAAAGGTGAAAAATGGTCCATTTTCAAATGTTTTATTTTTGGGTGGATCATCAGTTTTGAAGCTAAATTGAGAATGTTTAAAGTGATTTTCATGCTTCCAGGGGCCCTAAACACAAGATTTGTGGAATGGTTAAAAGGGCATGAAAATGGCAAATTTACTCACTCTGAGGTCTCAAAAAGTGTTTCTTCATCCCGGGAAGTGAATTAAATACAATGTGGAGGCATTTATGGTCCATTTTCAAATGTTTTATTTTTGAGCTTCAGTTTAAATTTGTAGGTGGATCATCAGTTTTAGAGCTAAAATGAGCATGTTTAAAGTGATTTTCATGCTTCCAGGGGCCCTAAACACAAGATTTGTGGAATGGTTAAAAGGGCATGAAAATGGCAAATTTACTCACTCTGAGGTCTCAGGAAGTCTTCACCCTGGGAAGTGAATTAAATACCATTTGAAGGCATTTAATGTTCAAGCAAAAACAGCAGATTTTTGACAATAGAGATAACAGCCTCCAATTTGTCATGCTTCAGAAAGGTGAAAATGGTCCATTTTCAAATGTTTTATTTTTGAGCTTCAGTTTACATTTGTAGGTGGATCATCAGTTTTAGAGCTAAAATGAGCATTCCCGGGATGAAGAAACACTTTTTTTAGATCTCAGAGTGAGTAAATTTGCCATTTGTAGGTGGATCAACAGTTTTAGAGTTAAAATGAGAATGTTTAAAGTGATTTTCATGCTTCCAGGGGCCCTAAACACAAGATTTGTGAAATGGTTAAAAGTGCATGAAAATTGCCAATTATGTCATGCTTCAGAAAAGTGAAAAATGGTCCATTTTCAAATGTTTTATTTTTGGGTGGATCATCAGTTTTGAAGCTAAAATGAGCATGTTTAAAAGTGATTTTCATGCTTCCAGGGGCCCTAAACACAAGATTTGTGGAATGGTTAAACGTGCATGAAAATGGCCATTTTACTAACTCTGAGGTCTCAAAAAGTAGCATGTTTAAAGCGATTCTCATTCCAGGGGCCCAAACACAAGATTTGTGAAATGGTTAAAAGTGCATGAAAATTGCCAATTATGTCATGCTTCAGAAAAGTGAACAATGGTCAATTTTCAAATGTTTTATTTTTGGGTGGTGTTTTAGAGCTAAAATGAGCATGTTTAAAGTGATTTTCATGCTTTCAGGGGCCCTAAACACAAGATTTGAGGAATGGTTAAAGGTGCATGAAAATGGCAAATTTACTCACTCTGAGGTCTCAAAAAGTGTTTCTTATCCCGGGAAGCGAATTAAATACAATGTGGAGGCATTTATGGTCCATTTTCAAATGTTTTATTTTTGAGCTTCAGTTTAAATTTGTAGGTGGATCATCAGTTTTAGAGCTAAAATGAGCATGTCTAAAGTGATTTTCATGCTTCCAGAGACTCTAAACACAAGAATTGTGGCATGGTTAGAAGTGCATGAAAATGGCCAATTTACTAACTCTGAGGTCTCAAAAAGTAGCATGTTTAAAGCGATTTTCATTCCAGGGGACCTAAACACAAGATTTGTGGAATAGTTAAACTGCATGAAAATGGCAAATTTACTCACTCTGAGGGCTCAGGAAGTGTTTCTTCACCCTGGGAAGTGAATTAAATACCATTTGGAGGCATTTAATGTTCAAGCAAAAACGGCTGATTTTTGACCCTCACGTCATGCTTCAGAAAGGTGAAAAATGGTCCATTTTCAAATGTTTTATTTTTGGGTGGATCATCAGTTTTGAAGCTAAAATGAGCATGTTTAAAGTGATTGTCATGCTTCCAGGGGCCCTAAACACAAGATTTGTGGAATGGTTAAAAGGGCATGAAAATGGCAAATTTACTCACTCTGAGGTCTCAAAAAGTGTTTCTTCATCCCGGGAAGTGAATTAAATACAATGTGGAGGCATTTATGGTCCATTTTCAAATGTTTTATTTTTGAGCTTCAGTTTAAATTTGTAGGTGGATCATCAGTTTTAGAGCTAAAATGAGCATGTTTAAAGTGATTTTCATGCTTCCAGGGGCCCTAAACACAAGATTTGTGGAATGGTTAAAAGGGCATGAAAATGGCAAATTTACTCACTCTGAGGTCTCAAAAAGTGTTTCTTCATCCCGGGAAGTGAATTAAATACCATTTGGAGGCATTTAATGTTCAAGCAAAAACGGCTGATTTTTGACCCTTACGTCATGCTTCAGAAAGGTGAAAAATGGTCCATTTTCAAATGTTTTATTTTTGGGTGGATCATCAGTTTTAGAGCTAAAATGAGCATGTTTAAAGTGATTTTCATGCTTTCAGGGGACCTAAACACAATATTTGTGGAATGGTTGAAAGTGCATGAAAATGGAAAATTTACTCACTCTGAGGTCTCAAAAAGTGTTTCTTCATCCCGGGAAGTGAATTAAATACAATGTGGAGGCATTTATGGTCCATTTTCAAATGTTTTATTTTTGAGCTTCAGTTTAAATTTGTAGGTGGATCATCAGTTTTAGAGCTAACATGAGCATGTCTAAAGTGATTTTCATGCTTCCAGAGACCCTAAACACAAGATTTGTGGAATGGTTAAACTGCATGAAAATGGCCAATTTACTCAGTCTGAGGGCTCAGGAAGTGTTTCTTCACCCTGGGAAGTGAATTAAATACCATTTGGAGGCATTTAATGTTCAAGCAAAAACGGCAGATTTTTGACAAGAGATAGCCCCCAATTTGTCATGCTTCAGAAAGGTGAAAAATGGTCCATTTTCAAATGTTTTATTTTAGGGTGGATCATCAGTTTTGAAGCTAAATTGAGCATGTTTAAAGTGATTTTCATGCTTCCAGGGGCCCTAAACACAAGATTTGTGGAATGGTTAAAAGGGCATGAAAATGGCAAATTTACTCACTCTGAGGTCTCAAAAAGTGTTTCTTCATCCCGGGAAGTGAATTTAAAGCGATTTTCATTCCAGGGGACCTAAACACAAGATTTGTGGAATAGTTAAACTGCATGAAAATGGCAAATTTACTCACTCTGAGGTCTCAAAAAGTGTTTCTTCATCCCGGGAAGTGAATTAAATACCATTTGGAGGCATTTAATGTTCAAGCAAAAACGGCTGATTTTTGACCCTTACGTCATGCTTCAGAAAGGTGAAAAATGGTCCATTTTCAAATGTTTTATTTTTGGGTGGATCATCAGTTTTGAAGCTAAATTGAGCATGTTTAAAGTGATTTTCATGCTTCCAGGGGCCCTAAACACAAGATGTGTGGAATGGTTAAAAGTTCATGGAAATGGCAAATTTACTCACTCTGAGGTCTCAAAAAGTGTTTCTTCATCCCGGGAAGTGAATTAAATACAATGTGGAGGCATTTATGGTCCATTTTCAAATGTTTTATTTTTGAGCTTCAGTTTAAATTTGTAGGTGGATCATCAGTTTTAGAGCTAAAATGAGCATGTTTAAAGTGATTTTCATGCTTCCAGGGGCCCTAAACACAAGATTTGTGGAATGGTTAAAAGGGCATGAAAATGGCAAATTTACTCACTCTGAGGTCTCAAAAAGTGTTTCTTCATCTCGGGAAGTGAATTAAATACAATGTGGAGGCATTTATGGTCCATTTTCAAATGTTTTATTTTTGAGCTTCAGTTTACATTTGTAGGTGGATCATCAGTTTTAGAGCTAAAATGAGCATTCCCGGGATGAAGAAACACTTTTTTTAGATCTCAGAGTGAGTAAATTTGCCATTTGTAGGTGGATCAACAGTTTTAGAGTTAAAATGAGAATGTTTGAAGTGATTTTCATGCTTCCAGGGGCCCTAAACACAAGATTTGTGAAATGGTTAAAAGTGCATGAAAATTGCCAATTATGTCATGCTTCAGAAAAGTGAAAAATGGTCCATTTTCAAATGTTTTATTTTTGGGTGAATCATCAGTTTTGAAGCTAAAATGAGCATGTTTAAAAGTGATTTTCATGCTTCCAGGGGCCCTAAACACAAGATTTGTGGAATGGTTAAAAGTGCATGAAAATGGCCAATTACTAACTCTGAGGTCTCAAAAAGTAGCATGTTTAAAGCGATTCTCATTCCAGGGGCCCTAAACACAAGATTTGTGATAATGGTTAAAAGTGCATGAAAATTGCCAATTATGTCATGCTTCAGAAAAGTGAAAAATGGTCCATTTTCAAATGTTTTAATTTTTTGGGTGGATCATCAGTTTTAGAGCTAAAATGAGCATGTTTAAAGTGATTTTCATGCTTTCAGGGGCCCTAAACACGAGATTTGAGGAATGGTTAAAAGTGCATGAAAATGGCAAATTTACTCACTCTGAGGTCTCAAAAAGTGTTTCTTCATCCCGGGAAGTGAATTAAATACAATGTGGAGGCATTTATGGTCCATTTTCAAATGTTTTATTTTTGAGCTTCTGTTTAAATTTGTAGGTGGATCATCAGTTTTAGAGCTAAAATGAGCATGTCTAAAGTGATTTTCATGCTTCCAGAGACTCTAAACACAAGAATTGTGGAATGGTTAGAAGTGCATGAAAATGGCCAATTTACTCACTCTGAGGGCTCAGGAAGTGTTTCTTCACCCTGGGAAGTGAATTAAATACCATTTGGAGGCATTTAATGTTCAAGCAAAAACGGCTGATTTTTGACCCTTACGTCATGCTTCAGAAAGGTGAAAAATGGTCCATTTTCAAATGTTTTATTTTTGGGTGGATCATCAGTTTTGAAGCTAAAATGAGCATGTTTAAAGTGATTGTCATGCTTCCAGGGGCCCTAAACACAAGATTTGTGGAATGGTTAAAAGTGCATGAAAATGGCAAATTTACTCACTCTGAGGTCTCAAAAAGTGTTTCTTCATCCCGGGAAGTGAATTAAATACCATTTGGAGGCATTTAATGTTCAAGCAAAAACGGCTGATTTTTGACCCTTACGTCATGCTTCAGAAAGGTGAAAAATGGTCCATTTTCAAATGTTTTATTTTTGGGTGGATCATCAGTTTTGAAGCTAAATTGAGCATGTTTAAAGTGATTTTCATGCTTCCAGGGGCCCTAAACACAAGATGTGTGGAATGGTTAAAAGTTCATGGAAATGGCAAATTTACTCACTCTGAGGTCTCAAAAAGTGTTTCTTCATCCCGGGAAGTGAATTAAATACAATGTGGAGGCATTTATGGTCCATTTTCAAATGTTTTATTTTTGAGCTTCAGTTTAAATTTGTAGGTGGATCATCAGTTTTAGAGCTAAAATGAGCATGTTTAAAGTGATTTTGATGCTTTCAGGGGCCCTAAACACAAGATTTGAGGAATGGTTAAAAGTGCATGAAAATGGCAAATTTACTCACTCTGAGGTCTCAAAAAGTGTTTCTTCATCCCGGGAAGTGAATTAAATACAATGTGGAGGCATTTATGGTCCATTTTCAAATGTTTTATTTTTGAGCTTCAGTTTACATTTGTAGGTGGATCATCAGTTTTAGAGCTAAAATGAGCATGTCTAAAGTGATTTTCATGCTTCCAGAGACTCTAAACACAAGAATTGTGGAATGGTTAGAAGTGCATGAAAATGGCCAATTTACTAACTCTGAGGTCTCAAGAAGTAGCATGTTTAAAGCGATTTTCATTCCAGGGGACCTAAACACAAGATTTGTGGAATGGTTAAACTGCATGAAAATGGCGAATTTACTCACTCTGAGGGCTCAGGAAGTGTTTCTTCACCCTGGGAAGTGAATTAAATACCATTTGGAGGCATTTAATGTTCAAGCAAAAACGGCTGATTTTTGACCCTTACGTCATGCTTCAGAAAGGTGAAAAATGGTCCATTTTCAAATGTTTTATTTTTGGGTGGATCATCAGTTTTGAAGCTAAAATGAGCATGTTTAAAGTGATTGTCATGCTTCCAGGGGCCCTAAACACAAGATTTGTGGAATGGTTAAAAGTGCATGAAAATGGCAAATTTACTCACTCTGAGGTCTCAAAAAGTGTTTCTTCATCCCGGGAAGTGAATTAAATACCAGTTGGAGGCATTTAATGTTCAAGCAAAAATGGCTGATTTTTGACCCTTACGTCATGCTTCAGAAAGGTGAAAAATGGTCCATTTTCAAATGTTTTATTTTTGGGTGGATCATCAGTTTTGGAGCTAAATTGAGCATGTTTAAAGTGATTTTCATGCTTCCAGGGGCCCTAAACACAAGATGTGTGGAATGGTTAAAAGTTCATGGAAATGGCAAATGTACTCACTCTGAGGTCTCAAAAAGTGTTTTTTCATCCCGGGAAGTGAATTAAATACAATGTGGAGGCATTTATGGTCCATTTTCAAATGTTTTATTTTTGAGCTTCAGTTTAACTTTGTAGGTGGATCATCAGTTTTAGAGCTAAAATGAGCATGTTTAAAGTGATTTTGATGCTTCCAGGGGCCCTAAACACAAGATTTGTGGAATGGTTAAAAGGGCATGAAAATGGCAAATTTACTCACTCTGAGGTCTCAAAAAGTGTTTCTTCATCCCGGGAGGTGAATTAAATACCATTTGGAGGCATTTAATGTTCAAGCAAAAACGGCTGATTTTTTACCCTTACGTCATGCTTCAGAAAGGTGAAAAATGGTCCATTTTCAAATGTTATATTTTTGGGTGGATCATCAGTTTTGAAGCTAAAATGAGCATGTTTAAAGTGATTTTCATGCTTCCAGGGGCCCTAAACACAAGATTTGTGGAATGGTTAAAAGTGCATGAAAATGGCAAATTTACTCACTCTGAGGTCTCAAAAAGTGTTTCTTCATCCCGGGAGGTGAATTAAATACCATTTGGAGCCATTTAATGTTCAAGCAAAAACGGCTGATTTTTGACCCTCACGTCATGCTTCAGAAAGATGAAAAATGGTCCATTTTCAAATGTTTTATTTTAGGGTGGATCATCAGTTTTGAAGCTAAATTGAGCATGTTTAAAGTGATTTTCATGCTTTCAGGGGCTCTAAACACAAGATTTGAGGAATGGTTAAAAGTGCATGAAAATGGCAAATTTACTCACTCTGAGGTCTCAAAAAGTGCTTCTTCATCCCGGGAAGTGAATTAAATACAATGGTGGAGGCATTTATGGTCCATTTTCAAATGTTTTATTTTTGAGCTTCAGTTTAAATTTGTACGTGGATCATCACTTTTAGAGCTAAAATGAGCATGTTTAAAGCTCCTCCCGGGATGAAGAAACACTTTTTTTTAGATCTCAGAGTGAGTAAATTTGCCATTTGTAGGTGGATCAACAGTTTTAGAGTTAAAATGAGAATGTTTAAAGTGATTTTCATGCTTCCAGGGGCCCTAAACACAAGATTTGTGAAATGGTTAAAAGTGCATGAAAATTGCCAATTATGTCATGCTTCAGAAAAGTGAAAAATGGTCCATTTTCAAATGTTTTATTTTTGGGTGGATCATCAGTTTTGAAGCTAAAATGAGCATGTTTAAAAGTGATTTTCATGCTTCCAGGGGCCCTAAACACAAGATTTGTGGAATGGTTAAAAGTGCATGAAAATGGCCATTTTACTAACTCTGAGGTCTCAAAAAGTAGCATGTTTAAAGCAATTCTCATTCCAGGGGCCCTAAACACAAGATGTGTGAAATGGTTAAAAGTGCATGAAAATTGCCAATTATGTCATGCTTCAGAAAAGTGAAAAATGGTCCATTTTCAAATGTTTTATTTTTGGGTGGATCATTAGTTTTAGAGCTAAAATGAGCATGTTTAAAGTGATTTTCATGCTTTCAGGGGCCCTAAACACAAGATTTGAGGAATGGTTAAAAGTGCATAAAAAAATGGCAAATTTACTCACTCTGAGGTCTCAAAAAGTGTTTCTTCATCCAGGGAAGTGAATTAAATACAATGTGGAGGCATTTATGGTCCATTTTCAAATGTTTTATTTTTGAGCTTCAGTTTAAATTTGTAGGTGGATCATCAGTTTTAGAGCTAAAATGAGCATGTCTAAAGTGATTTTCATGCTTTCAGGGGCCCTAAACACAAGATTTGAGGAATGGTTAAAAGTGCATGAAAATGGCAAATTTACTCACTCTGAGGTCTCAAAAAGTGTTTCTTCATCCCGGGAAGTGAATTAAATACAATGTGGAGGCATTTATGGTCCATTTTCAAATGTTTTATTTTTGAGCTGCAGTTTAAATTTGTAGGTGGATCATCAGTTTTAGAGCTAAAATGAGCATGTCTAAAGTGATTTTCATGCTTCCAGAGACTCTAAACACAAGAATTGTGGAATGGTTAGAAGTGCATGAAAATGGCCAATTTACTAACTCTGAGGTCTCAAAAAGTAGCATGTTTAAAGCGATTTTCATTCCAGGGGACCTAAACACAAGATTTGTGGAATGGTTAAACTGCATGAAAATGGCCAATTTACTCACTCTGAGGGCTCAGGAAGTGTTTCTTCACCCTGGGAAGTGAATTAAATACCATTTGGAGGCATTCAATGTTCAAGCAAAAACGGCTGATTTTTGACCCTTACGTCATGCTTCAGAAAGGTGAAAAATGGTCCATTTTCAAATGTTTTATTTTTGGGTGGATCATCAGTTTTGAAGCTAAAATGAGCATGTTTAAAGTGATTTTCATGCTTCCAGGGGCCCTAAACACAAGATTTGTGGAATGGTTAAAAGTGCATGAAAATTGCCAATTATGTCATGCTTCAGAAAAGTGAAAAATGGTCCATTTTCAAATGTTTTATTTTTGGGTGGATCATCAGTTTTGAAGCTAAAATGAGCATGTTTAAAAGTGATTTTCATGCTTCCAGGGGCCCTAAACACAAGATTTGTTGAATGGTTAAAAGTGCATGAAAATGGCCATTTTACTAACTCTGAGGTCTCAAAAAATAGCATGTTTAAAGCGATTTTCATTCCAGGGGACCTAAACACAAGATTTGTGGAATGGTTAAAACTGCATGAAAATGGCCAATTTACTAACTCTGAGGTCTCAAAAAGTAGCATGTTTAAAGCGATTCTCATTCCAGGGGCCCTAAACACAAGAATTGTGGAATGGTTAAACTGCATGAAAATGGCCAATTTACTCACTCTGAGGGCTCAGGAAGTGTTTCTTCACCCTGGGAAGTGAATGAAATACCATTTGGAGGCATTTAATGTTCAAGCAAAAACGGCTGATTTTTGACCCTTAGGTCATGCTTCAGAAAGGTGAAAAATGGTCCATTTTCAAATGTTTTATTTTTGGGTGGATCATCAGTTTTGAAGCTAAAATGAGCATGTTTAAAGTGATTTTCATGCTTCCAGGGGACCTAAACACAATATTTGTGGAATGGTTGAAAGTGCATGAAAATGGCCAATTTACTCAGTCTGAGGGCTCAGGAAGTGTTTCTTCACCCTGGGAAGTGAATTAAATACCATTTGGAGGCATTTAATGTTCAAGCAAAAACGGCAGATTTTTGACAAAAGAGATAACAGCCCCCAATTTGTCATGCTTCAGAAAGGTGAAAAATGGTCCATTTTCAAATGTTTTATTTTTGGGTGGATCATCAGTTTTGAAGCTAAAATGAGCATGTTTAAAGTGATTGTCATGCTTCCAGTGGCCCTAAACACAAGATTTGTGGAATGGTTAAAAGTGCATGAAAATGGCAAATGTACTCACTCTGAGGTCTCAAAAAGTGTTTCTTCATCCCGGGAAGTGAATTAAATACCATTTGGAGGCATTTAATGTTCAAGCAAAAACGGCTGATTTTTTACCCTTACGTCATGCTTCAGAAAGGTGAAAAATGGTCCATTTTCAAATGTTTTATTTTTGGGTGGATCATCAGTTTTGAAGCTAAATTGAGAATGTTTAAAGTGATTTTCATGCTTCCAGGGGCCCTAAACACAAGATTTGTGGAATGGTTAAAAGGGCATGAAAATGGCAAATTTACTCACTCTGAGGTCTCAAAAAGTGTTTCTTCATCCCGGGAAGTGAATTAAATACAATGTGGAGGCATTTATGGTCCATTTTCAAATGTTTTATTTTTGAGCTTCAGTTTAAATTTGTAGGTGGATCATCAGTTTTAGAGCTAAAATGAGCATGTTTAAAGTGATTTTCATGCTTCCAGGGGCCCTAAACACAAGATTTGTGGAATGGTTAAAAGGGCATGAAAATGGCAAATTTACTCACTCTGAGGTCTCAGGAAGTCTTCACCCTGGGAAGTGAATTAAATACCATTTGAAGGCATTTAATGTTCAAGCAAAAACAGCAGATTTTTGACAATAGAGATAACAGCCTCCAATTTGTCATGCTTCAGAAAGGTGAAAATGGTCCATTTTCAAATGTTTTATTTTTGAGCTTCAGTTTACATTTGTAGGTGGATCATCAGTTTTAGAGCTAAAATGAGCATTCCCGGGATGAAGAAACACTTTTTTTAGATCTCAGAGTGAGTAAATTTGCCATTTGTAGGTGGATCAACAGTTTTAGAGTTAAAATGAGAATGTTTAAAGTGATTTTCATGCTTCCAGGGGCCCTAAACACAAGATTTGTGAAATGGTTAAAAGTGCATGAAAATTGCCAATTATGTCATGCTTCAGAAAAGTGAAAAATGGTCCATTTTCAAATGTTTTATTTTTGGGTGGATCATCAGTTTTGAAGCTAAAATGAGCATGTTTAAAAGTGATTTTCATGCTTCCAGGGGCCCTAAACACAAGATTTGTGGAATGGTTAAACGTGCATGAAAATGGCCATTTTACTAACTCTGAGGTCTCAAAAAGTAGCATGTTTAAAGCGATTCTCATTCCAGGGGCCCAAACACAAGATTTGTGAAATGGTTAAAAGTGCATGAAAATTGCCAATTATGTCATGCTTCAGAAAAGTGAACAATGGTCAATTTTCAAATGTTTTATTTTTGGGTGGTGTTTTAGAGCTAAAATGAGCATGTTTAAAGTGATTTTCATGCTTTCAGGGGCCCTAAACACAAGATTTGAGGAATGGTTAAAAGTGCATGAAAATGGCAAATTTACTCACTCTGAGGTCTCAAAAAGTGTTTCTTATCCCGGGAAGCGAATTAAATACAATGTGGAGGCATTTATGGTCCATTTTCAAATGTTTTATTTTTGAGCTTCAGTTTAAATTTGTAGGTGGATCATCAGTTTTAGAGCTAAAATGAGCATGTCTAAAGTGATTTTCATGCTTCCAGAGACTCTAAACACAAGAATTGTGGAATGGTTAGAAGTGCATGAAAATGGCCAATTTACTAACTCTGAGGTCTCAAAAAGTAGCATGTTTAAAGCGATTTTCATTCCAGGGGACCTAAACACAAGATTTGTGGAATAGTTAAACTGCATGAAAATGGCAAATTTACTCACTCTGAGGGCTCAGGAAGTGTTTCTTCACCCTGGGAAGTGAATTAAATACCATTTGGAGGCATTTAATGTTCAAGCAAAAACGGCTGATTTTTGACCCTCACGTCATGCTTCAGAAAGGTGAAAAATGGTCCATTTTCAAATGTTTTATTTTTGGGTGGATCATCAGTTTTGAAGCTAAAATGAGCATGTTTAAAGTGATTGTCATGCTTCCAGGGGCCCTAAACACAAGATTTGTGGAATGGTTAAAAGGGCATGAAAATGGCAAATTTACTCACTCTGAGGTCTCAAAAAGTGTTTCTTCATCCCGGGAAGTGAATTAAATACAATGTGGAGGCATTTATGGTCCATTTTCAAATGTTTTATTTTTGAGCTTCAGTTTAAATTTGTAGGTGGATCATCAGTTTTAGAGCTAAAATGAGCATGTTTAAAGTGATTTTCATGCTTCCAGGGGCCCTAAACACAAGATTTGTGGAATGGTTAAAAGGGCATGAAAATGGCAAATTTACTCACTCTGAGGTCTCAAAAAGTGTTTCTTCATCCCGGGAAGTGAATTAAATACCATTTGGAGGCATTTAATGTTCAAGCAAAAACGGCTGATTTTTGACCCTTACGTCATGCTTCAGAAAGGTGAAAAATGGTCCATTTTCAAATGTTTTATTTTTGGGTGGATCATCAGTTTTAGAGCTAAAATGAGCATGTTTAAAGTGATTTTCATGCTTTCAGGGGACCTAAACACAATATTTGTGGAATGGTTGAAAGTGCATGAAAATGGAAAATTTACTCACTCTGAGGTCTCAAAAAGTGTTTCTTCATCCCGGGAAGTGAATTAAATACAATGTGGAGGCATTTATGGTCCATTTTCAAATGTTTTATTTTTGAGCTTCAGTTTAAATTTGTAGGTGGATCATCAGTTTTAGAGCTAACATGAGCATGTCTAAAGTGATTTTCATGCTTCCAGAGACCCTAAACACAAGATTTGTGGAATGGTTAAACTGCATGAAAATGGCCAATTTACTCAGTCTGAGGGCTCAGGAAGTGTTTCTTCACCCTGGGAAGTGAATTAAATACCATTTGGAGGCATTTAATGTTCAAGCAAAAACGGCAGATTTTTGACAAGAGATAGCCCCCAATTTGTCATGCTTCAGAAAGGTGAAAAATGGTCCATTTTCAAATGTTTTATTTTAGGGTGGATCATCAGTTTTGAAGCTAAATTGAGCATGTTTAAAGTGATTTTCATGCTTCCAGGGGCCCTAAACACAAGATTTGTGGAATGGTTAAAAGGGCATGAAAATGGCAAATTTACTCACTCTGAGGTCTCAAAAAGTGTTTCTTCATCCCGGGAAGTGAATTTAAAGCGATTTTCATTCCAGGGGACCTAAACACAAGATTTGTGGAATAGTTAAACTGCATGAAAATGGCAAATTTACTCACTCTGAGGTCTCAAAAAGTGTTTCTTCATCCCGGGAAGTGAATTAAATACCATTTGGAGGCATTTAATGTTCAAGCAAAAACGGCTGATTTTTGACCCTTACGTCATGCTTCAGAAAGGTGAAAAATGGTCCATTTTCAAATGTTTTATTTTTGGGTGGATCATCAGTTTTGAAGCTAAATTGAGCATGTTTAAAGTGATTTTCATGCTTCCAGGGGCCCTAAACACAAGATGTGTGGAATGGTTAAAAGTTCATGGAAATGGCAAATTTACTCACTCTGAGGTCTCAAAAAGTGTTTCTTCATCTCGGGAAGTGAATTAAATACAATGTGGAGGCATTTATGGTCCATTTTCAAATGTTTTATTTTTGAGCTTCAGTTTACATTTGTAGGTGGATCATCAGTTTTAGAGCTAAAATGAGCATTCCCGGGATGAAGAAACACTTTTTTTTAGATCTCAGAGTGAGTAAATTTGCCATTTGTAGGTGGATCAACAGTTTTAGAGTTAAAATGAGAATGTTTAAAGTGATTTTCATGCTTCCAGGGGCCCTAAACACAAGATTTGTGAAATGGTTAAAAGTGCATGAAAATTGCCAATTATGTCATGCTTCAGAAAAGTGAAAAATGGTCCATTTTCAAATGTTTTATTTTTGGGTGAATCATCAGTTTTGAAGCTAAAATGAGCATGTTTAAAAGTGATTTTCATGCTTCCAGGGGCCCTAAACACAAGATTTGTGGAATGGTTAAAAGTGCATGAAAATGGCCAATTACTAACTCTGAGGTCTCAAAAAGTAGCATGTTTAAAGCGATTCTCATTCCAGGGGCCCTAAACACAAGATTTGTGATAATGGTTAAAAGTGCATGAAAATTGCCAATTATGTCATGTTTCAGAAAAGTGAAAAATGGTCCATTTTCAAATGTTTTATTTTTGGGTGGATCATTAGTTTTAGAGCTAAAATGAGCATGTTTAAAGTGATTTTGATGCTTTCAGGGGCCCTAAACACAAGATTTGAGGAATGGTTAAAAGTGCATGAAAATGGCAAATTTACTCACTCTGAGGTCTCAAAAAGTGTTTCTTCATCCCGGGAAGTGAATTAAATACAATGTGGAGGCATTTATGGTCCATTTTCAAATGTTTTATTTTTGAGCTTCAGTTTACATTTGTAGGTGGATCATCAGTTTTAGAGCTAAAATGAGCATGTCTAAAGTGATTTTCATGCTTCCAGAGACTCTAAACATAAGAATTGTGGAATGGTTAGAAGTGCATGAAAATGGCCAATTTACTAACTCTGAGGTCTCAAGAAGTAGCATGTTTAAAGCGATTTTCATTCCAGGGGACCTAAACACAAGATTTGTGGAATGGTTAAACTGCATGAAAATGGCGAATTTACTCACTCTGAGGGCTCAGGAAGTGTTTCTTCACCCTGGGAAGTGAATTAAATACCATTTGGAGGCATTTAATGTTCAAGCAAAAACGGCTGATTTTTGACCCTTACGTCATGCTTCAGAAAGGTGAAAAATGGTCCATTTTCAAATGTTTTATTTTTGGGTGGATCATCAGTTTTGAAGCTAAAATGAGCATGTTTAAAGTGATTGTCATGCTTCCAGGGGCCCTAAACACAAGATTTGTGGAATGGTTAAAAGTGCATGAAAATGGCAAATTTACTCACTCTGAGGTCTCAAAAAGTGTTTCTTCATCCCGGGAAGTGAATTAAATACCAGTTGGAGGCATTTAATGTTCAAGCAAAAACGGCTGATTTTTGACCCTTACGTCATGCTTCAGAAAGGTGAAAAATGGTCCATTTTCAAATGTTTTATTTTTGGGTGGATCATCAGTTTTGGAGCTAAATTGAGCATGTTTAAAGTGATTTTCATGCTTCCAGGGGCCCTAAACACAAGATGTGTGGAATGGTTAAAAGTTCATGGAAATGGCAAATGTACTCACTCTGAGGTCTCAAAAAGTGTTTTTTCATCCCGGGAAGTGAATTAAATACAATGTGGAGGCATTTATGGTCCATTTTCAAATGTTTTATTTTTGAGCTTCAGTTTAACTTTGTAGGTGGATCATCAGTTTTAGAGCTAAAATGAGCATGTTTAAAGTGATTTTGATGCTTCCAGGGGCCCTAAACACAAGATTTGTGGAATGGTTAAAAGGGCATGAAAATGGCAAATTTACTCACTCTGAGGTCTCAAAAAGTGTTTCTTCATCCCGGGAGGTGAATTAAATACCATTTGGAGGCATTTAATGTTCAAGCAAAAACGGCTGATTTTTTACCCTTACGTCATGCTTCAGAAAGGTGAAAAATGGTCCATTTTCAAATGTTTTATTTTTGGGTGGATCATCAGTTTTGAAGCTAAAATGAGCATGTTTAAAAGTGATTTTCATGCTTCCAGGGGCCCTAAACACAAGATTTGTGGAATGGTTAAAAGTGCATGAAAATGGCCATTTTACTAACTCTGAGGTCTCAAAAAATAGCATGTTTAAAGCGATTTTCATTCCAGGGGACCTAAACACAAGATTTGTGGAATGGTTAAAACTGCATGAAAATGGCCAATTTACTAACTCTGAGGTCTCAAAAAGTAGCATGTTTAAAGCAATTCTCATTCCAGGGGCCCTAAACACAAGATGTGTGAAATGGTTAAAAGTGCATGAAAATTGCCAATTATGTCATGCTTCAGAAAAGTGAAAAATGGTCCATTTTCAAATGTTTTATTTTTGGGTGGATCATTAGTTTTAGAGCTAAAATGAGCATGTTTAAAGTGATTTTCATGCTTTCAGGGGCCCTAAACAGATTTGAGGAATGGTTAAAAGTGCATAAAAAAATGGCAAATTTACTCACTCTGAGGTCTCAAAAAGTGTTTCTTCATCCAGGGAAGTGAATTAAATACAATGTGGAGGCATTTATGGTCCATTTTCAAATGTTTTATTTTTGAGCTTCAGTTTAAATTTGTAGGTGGATCATCAGTTTTAGAGCTAAAATGAGCATGTCTAAAGTGATTTTCATGCTTTCAGGGGCCCTAAACACAAGATTTGAGGAATGGTTAAAAGTGCATGAAAATGGCAAATTTACTCACTCTGAGGTCTCAAAAAGTGTTTCTTCATCCCGGGAAGTGAATTAAATACAATGTGGAGGCATTTATGGTCCATTTTCAAATGTTTTATTTTTGAGCTGCAGTTTAAATTTGTAGGTGGATCATCAGTTTTAGAGCTAAAATGAGCATGTCTAAAGTGATTTTCATGCTTCCAGAGACTCTAAACACAAGAATTGTGGAATGGTTAGAAGTGCATGAAAATGGCCAATTTACTAACTCTGAGGTCTCAAAAAGTAGCATGTTTAAAGCGATTTTCATTCCAGGGGACCTAAACACAAGATTTGTGGAATGGTTAAACTGCATGAAAATGGCCAATTTACTCACTCTGAGGGCTCAGGAAGTGTTTCTTCACCCTGGGAAGTGAATTAAATACCATTTGGAGGCATTCAATGTTCAAGCAAAAACGGCTGATTTTTGACCCTTACGTCATGCTTCAGAAAGGTGAAAAATGGTCCATTTTCAAATGTTTTATTTTTGGGTGGATCATCAGTTTTGAAGCTAAAATGAGCATGTTTAAAGTGATTTTCATGCTTCCAGGGGCCCTAAACACAAGATTTGTGGAATGGTTAAAAGTGCATGAAAATTGCCAATTATGTCATGCTTCAAAAAGTGAAAAATGGTCCATTTTCAAATGTTTTATTTTTGGGTGGATCATCAGTTTTGAAGCTAAAATGAGCATGTTTAAAAGTGATTTTCATGCTTCCAGGGGCCCTAAACACAAGATTTGTTGAATGGTTAAAAGTGCATGAAAATGGCCATTTTACTAACTCTGAGGTCTCAAAAAATAGCATGTTTAAAGCGATTTTCATTCCAGGGGACCTAAACACAAGATTTGTGGAATGGTTAAAACTGCATGAAAATGGCCAATTTACTAACTCTGAGGTCTCAAAAAGTAGCATGTTTAAAGCGATTCTCATTCCAGGGGCCCTAAACACAAGAATTGTGGAATGGTTAAACTGCATGAAAATGGCCAATTTACTCACTCTGAGGGCTCAGGAAGTGTTTCTTCACCCTGGGAAGTGAATGAAATACCATTTGGAGGCATTTAATGTTCAAGCAAAAACGGCTGATTTTTGACCCTTAGGTCATGCTTCAGAAAGGTGAAAAATGGTCCATTTTCAAATGTTTTATTTTTGGGTGGATCATCAGTTTTGAAGCTAAAATGAGCATGTTTAAAGTGATTTTCATGCTTCCAGGGGCAAACACAAGATTTACGGAATGGTTAAAAGTGCATGAAAATTGCCAATCATGTCATGCTTCAGAAAAGTGAAAAATGGTCCATTTTCAAATGTTTTATTTTTGGGTGGATCATCAGTTTTAGAGCTAAAATGAGCATGTTTAAAGTGATTTTCATGCTTTCAGGGGCCCTAAACACAAGATTTGAGGAATGGTTAAAAGTGCATGAAAATGGCAAATTTACTCACTCTGAGGTCGCAAAAAGTGTTTCTTCATCCCGGGAAGTGAATTAAATACAATGGTGGAGGCATTTATGGTCCATTTTCAAATGTTTTATTTTTGAGCTTCAGTTTACATTTGTAGGTGGATCATCAGTTTTAGAGCTAAAATGAGCATGTCTAAAGTGACCTTCATGCTTCCAGAGACCCTAAACACAAGAATTGTGGAATGGTTAAAAGTGCATGAAAATGGCTTACTAACTCTGAGGTCTCAAAAAGTAGCATGTTTAAAGCGATTTTCATTCCAGGGGACCTAAACACAAGATTTGTGAAATGGTTAAAAGTGCATGAAAATTGCCAATTATGTCATGCTTCAGAAAAGTGAAAAATGGTCCATTTTCAAATGTTTTATTTTTGGGTGGATCATCAGTTTTGAAGCTAAAATGAGCATGTTTAAAAGTGATTTTCATGCTTCCAGGGGCCCTAAACACAAGATTTGTGGAATGGTTAAAAGTGCATGAAAATGGCCATTTTACTAACTCTGAGGTCTCAAAAAATAGCATGTTTAAAGCGATTTTCATTCCAGGGGACCTAAACACAAGATTTGTGGAATGGTTAAAACTGCATGAAAATGGCCAATTTACTAACTCTGAGGTCTCAAAAAGTAGCATGTTTAAAGCAATTCTCATTCCAGGGGCCCTAAACACAAGATTTGTGAAATGGTTAAAAG
The DNA here is from genome assembly GCF_964263255.1 of Lissotriton vulgaris. Taxonomy (NCBI): domain Eukaryota; kingdom Metazoa; phylum Chordata; class Amphibia; order Caudata; family Salamandridae; genus Lissotriton; species Lissotriton vulgaris. The sequence goes on along the minus strand of NC_141700.1, from coordinate 481,380,193 downwards.
TGCATGAAAATTGCCAATTATGTCATGCTTCAGAAAAGTGAAAAATGGTCCATTTTCAAATGTTTTATTTTTGGGTGGATCATTAGTTTTAGAGCTAAAATGAGCATGTTTAAAGTGATTTTCATGCTTTCAGGGGCCCTAAACACAAGATTTGAGGAATGGTTAAAAGTGCATAAAAAAATGGCAAATTTACTCACTCTGAGGTCTCAAAAAGTGTTTCTTCATCCCGGGAAGTGAATTAAATACAATGTGGAGGCATTTATGGTCCATTTTCAAATGTTTTATTTTTGAGCTTCAGTTTAAATTTGTAGGTGGATCATCAGTTTTAGAGCTAAAATGAGCATGTCTAAAGTGATTTTCATGCTTTCAGGGGCCCTAAACACAAGATTTGAGGAATGGTTAAAAGTGCATGAAAATGGCAAATTTACTCACTCTGAGGTCTCAAAAAGTGTTTCTTCATCCCGGGAAGTGAATTAAATACAATGTGGAGGCATTTATGGTCCATTTTCAAATGTTTTATTTTTGAGCTTCAGTTTAAATTTGTAGGTGGATCATCAGTTTTAGAGCTAAAATGAGCATGTCTAAAGTGATTTTCATGCTTTCAGGGGCCCTAAAACACAAGATTTGAGGAATGGTTAAAAGTGCATGAAAATGGCAAATTTACTCACTCTGAGGTCTCAAAAAGTGTTTCTTCATCCCGGGAGGTGAATTAAATACCATTTGGAGGCATTTAATGTTCAAGCAAAAACGGCTGATTTTTGACCCTCACGTCATGCTTCAGAAAGATGAAAAATGGTCCATTTTCAAATGTTTTATTTTAGGGTGGATCATCAGTTTTGAAGCTAAATTGAGCATGTTTAAAGTGATTTTCATGCTTTCAGGGGCCCTAAACACAAGATTTGAGGAATGGTTAAAAGTGCATGAAAATGGCAAATTTACTCACTCTGAGGTCTCAAAAAGTGTTTCTTCATCCCGGGAAGTGAATTAAATACAATGGTGGAGGCATTTATGGTCCATTTTCAAATGTTTTATTTTTGAGCTTCAGTTTAAATTTGGACGTGGATCATCACTTTTAGAGCTAAAATGAGCATGTTTAAAGCTCCTCCCGGGATGAAGAAACACTTTTTTTTAGATCTCAGAGTGAGTAAATTTGCCATTTGTAGGTGGATCAACAGTTTTAGAGTTAAAATGAGAATGTTTAAAGTGATTTTCATGCTTCCAGGGGCCCTAAACACAAGATTTGTGAAATGGTTAAAAGTGCATGAAAATTGCCAATTATGTCATGCTTCAGAAAAGTGAAAAATGGTCCATTTTCAAATGTTTTATTTTTGGGTGGATCATTAGTTTTAGAGCTGAAATGAGCATGTTTAAAGTGATTTTCATGCTTTCAGGGGCCCTAAACACAAGATTTGAGGAATGGTTAAAAGTGCATAAAAAAATGGCAAATTTACTCACTCTGAGGTCTCAAAAAGTGTTTCTTCATCCCGGGAAGTGAATTAAATACAATGTGGAGGCATTTATGGTCCATTTTCAAATGTTTTATTTTTGAGCTTCAGTTTAAATTTGTAGGTGGATCATCAGTTTTAGAGCTAAAATGAGCATGTCTAAAGTGATTTTCATGCTTTCAGGGGCCCTAAACACAAGATTTGAGGAATGGTTAAAAGTGCATGAAAATGGCAAATTTACTCACTCTGAGGTCTCAAAAAGTGTTTCTTCATCCCGGGAAGTGAATTAAATACAATGTGGAGGCATTTATGGTCCATTTTCAAATGTTTTATTTTTGAGCTGCAGTTTAAATTTGTAGGTGGATCATCAGTTTTAGAGCTAAAATGAGCATGTCTAAAGTGATTTTCATGCTTCCAGAGACTCTAAACACAAGAATTGTGGAATGGTTAGAAGTGCATGAAAATGGCCAATTTACTAACTCTGAGGTCTCAAAAAGTAGCATGTTTAAAGCGATTTTCATTCCAGGGGACCTAAACACAAGATTTGTGGAATGGTTAAACTGCATGAAAATGGCCAATTTACTCACTCTGAGGGCTCAGGAAGTGTTTCTTCACCCTGGGAAGTGAATTAAATACCATTTGGAGGCATTCAATGTTCAAGCAAAAACGGCTGATTTTTGACCCTTACGTCATGCTTCAGAAAGGTGAAAAATGGTCCATTTTCAAATGTTTTATTTTTGGGTGGATCATCAGTTTTGAAGCTAAAATGAGCATGTTTAAAGTGATTTTCATGCTTCCAGGGGCCCTAAACACAAGATTTGTGGAATGGTTAAAAGTGCATGAAAATTGCCAATTATGTCATGCTTCAAAAAGTGAAAAATGGTCCATTTTCAAATGTTTTATTTTTGGGTGGATCATCAGTTTTGAAGCTAAAATGAGCATGTTTAAAAGTGATTTTCATGCTTCCAGGGGCCCTAAACACAAGATTTGTTGAATGGTTAAAAGTGCATGAAAATGGCCATTTTACTAACTCTGAGGTCTCAAAAAATAGCATGTTTAAAGCGATTTTCATTCCAGGGGACCTAAACACAAGATTTGTGGAATGGTTAAAACTGCATGAAAATGGCCAATTTACTAACTCTGAGGTCTCAAAAAGTAGCATGTTTAAAGCGATTCTCATTCCAGGGGCCCTAAACACAAGAATTGTGGAATGGTTAAACTGCATGAAAATGGCCAATTTACTCACTCTGAGGGCTCAGGAAGTGTTTCTTCACCCTGGGAAGTGAATGAAATACCATTTGGAGGCATTTAATGTTCAAGCAAAAACGGCTGATTTTTGACCCTTAGGTCATGCTTCAGAAAGGTGAAAAATGGTCCATTTTCAAATGTTTTATTTTTGGGTGGATCATCAGTTTTGAAGCTAAAATGAGCATGTTTAAAGTGATTTTCATGCTTCCAGGGGCAAACACAAGATTTGTGGAATGGTTAAAAGTGCATGAAAATTGCCAATCATGTCATGCTTCAGAAAAGTGAAAAATGGTCCATTTTCAAATGTTTTATTTTTGGGTGGATCATCAGTTTTAGAGCTAAAATGAGCATGTTTAAAGTGATTTTCATGCTTTCAGGGGCCCTAAACACAAGATTTGAGGAATGGTTAAAAGTGCATGAAAATGGCAAATTTACTCACTCTGAGGTCGCAAAAAGTGTTTCTTCATCCCGGGAAGTGAATTAAATACAATGGTGGAGGCATTTATGGTCCATTTTCAAATGTTTTATTTTTGAGCTTCAGTTTACATTTGTAGGTGGATCATCAGTTTTAGAGCTAAAATGAGCATGTCTAAAGTGACCTTCATGCTTCCAGAGACCCTAAACACAAGAATTGTGGAATGGTTAAAAGTGCATGAAAATGGCTTACTAACTCTGAGGTCTCAAAAAGTAGCATGTTTAAAGCGATTTTCATTCCAGGGGACCTAAACACAAGATTTGTGAAATGGTTAAAAGTGCATGAAAATTGCCAATTATGTCATGCTTCAGAAAAGTGAAAAATGGTCCATTTTCAAATGTTTTATTTTTGGGTGGATCATCAGTTTTAGAGCTAAAATGAGCATGTTTAAAGTGATTTTCATGCTTTCAGGGGACCTAAACACAATATTTGTGGAATGGTTGAAAGTGCATGAAAATGGCCAATTTACTCAGTCTGAGGGCTCAGGAAGTGTTTCTTCACCCTGGGAAGTGAATTAAATACCATTTGGAGGCATTTAATGTTCAAGCAAAAACGGCAGATTTTTGACAAAAGAGATAACAGCCCCCAATTTGTCATGCTTCAGAAAGGTGAAAAATGGTCCATTTTCAAATGTTTTATTTTTGGGTGGATCATCAGTTTTGAAGCTAAAATGAGCATGTTTAAAGTGATTGTCATGCTTCCAGTGGCCCTAAACACAAGATTTGTGGAATGGTTAAAAGTGCATGAAAATGGCAAATGTACTCACTCTGAGGTCTCAAAAAGTGTTTCTTCATCCCGGGAAGTGAATTAAATACCATTTGGAGGCATTTAATGTTCAAGCAAAAACGGCTGTTTTTTACCCTTACGTCATGCTTCAGAAAGGTGAAAAATGGTCCATTTTCAAATGTTTTATTTTTGGGTGGATCATCAGTTTTGAAGCTAAATTGAGAATGTTTAAAGTGATTTTCATGCTTCCAGGGGCCCTAAACACAAGATTTGTGGAATGGTTAAAAGGGCATGAAAATGGCAAATTTACTCACTCTGAGGTCTCAAAAAGTGTTTCTTCATCCCGGGAAGTGAATTAAATACAATGTGGAGGCATTTATGGTCCATTTTCAAATGTTTTATTTTTGAGCTTCAGTTTAAATTTGTAGGTGGATCATCAGTTTTAGAGCTAAAATGAGCATGTTTAAAGTGATTTTCATGCTTCCAGGGGCCCTAAACACAAGATTTGTGGAATGGTTAAAAGGGCATGAAAATGGCAAATTTACTCACTCTGAGGTCTCAGGAAGTCTTCACCCTGGGAAGTGAATTAAATACCATTTGAAGGCATTTAATGTTCAAGCAAAAACAGCAGATTTTTGACAATAGAGATAACAGCCTCCAATTTGTCATGCTTCAGAAAGGTGAAAATGGTCCATTTTCAAATGTTTTATTTTTGAGCTTCAGTTTACATTTGTAGGTGGATCATCAGTTTTAGAGCTAAAATGAGCATTCCCGGGATGAAGAAACACTTTTTTTAGATCTCAGAGTGAGTAAATTTGCCATTTGTAGGTGGATCAACAGTTTTAGAGTTAAAATGAGAATGTTTAAAGTGATTTTCATGCTTCCAGGGGCCCTAAACACAAGATTTGTGAAATGGTTAAAAGTGCATGAAAATTGCCAATTATGTCATGCTTCAGAAAAGTGAAAAATGGTCCATTTTCAAATGTTTTATTTTTGGGTGGATCATCAGTTTTGAAGCTAAAATGAGCATGTTTAAAAGTGATTTTCATGCTTCCAGGGGCCCTAAACACAAGATTTGTGGAATGGTTAAACGTGCATGAAAATGGCCATTTTACTAACTCTGAGGTCTCAAAAAGTAGCATGTTTAAAGCGATTCTCATTCCAGGGGCCCAAACACAAGATTTGTGAAATGGTTAAAAGTGCATGAAAATTGCCAATTATGTCATGCTTCAGAAAAGTGAACAATGGTCAATTTTCAAATGTTTTATTTTTGGGTGGTGTTTTAGAGCTAAAATGAGCATGTTTAAAGTGATTTTCATGCTTTCAGGGGCCCTAAACACAAGATTTGAGGAATGGTTAAAAGTGCATGAAAATGGCAAATTTACTCACTCTGAGGTCTCAAAAAGTGTTTCTTATCCCGGGAAGCGAATTAAATACAATGTGGAGGCATTTATGGTCCATTTTCAAATGTTTTATTTTTGAGCTTCAGTTTAAATTTGTAGGTGGATCATCAGTTTTAGAGCTAAAATGAGCATGTCTAAAGTGATTTTCATGCTTCCAGAGACTCTAAACACAAGAATTGTGGCATGGTTAGAAGTGCATGAAAATGGCCAATTTACTAACTCTGAGGTCTCAAAAAGTAGCATGTTTAAAGCGATTTTCATTCCAGGGGACCTAAACACAAGATTTGTGGAATAGTTAAACTGCATGAAAATGGCAAATTTACTCACTCTGAGGGCTCAGGAAGTGTTTCTTCACCCTGGGAAGTGAATTAAATACCATTTGGAGGCATTTAATGTTCAAGCAAAAACGGCTGATTTTTGACCCTCACGTCATGCTTCAGAAAGGTGAAAAATGGTCCATTTTCAAATGTTTTATTTTTGGGTGGATCATCAGTTTTGAAGCTAAAATGAGCATGTTTAAAGTGATTGTCATGCTTCCAGGGGCCCTAAACACAAGATTTGTGGAATGGTTAAAAGGGCATGAAAATGGCAAATTTACTCACTCTGAGGTCTCAAAAAGTGTTTCTTCATCCCGGGAAGTGAATTAAATACAATGTGGAGGCATTTATGGTCCATTTTCAAATGTTTTATTTTTGAGCTTCAGTTTAAATTTGTAGGTGGATCATCAGTTTTAGAGCTAAAATGAGCATGTTTAAAGTGATTTTCATGCTTCCAGGGGCCCTAAACACAAGATTTGTGGAATGGTTAAAAGGGCATGAAAATGGCAAATTTACTCACTCTGAGGTCTCAAAAAGTGTTTCTTCATCCCGGGAAGTGAATTAAATACCATTTGGAGGCATTTAATGTTCAAGCAAAAACGGCTGATTTTTGACCCTTACGTCATGCTTCAGAAAGGTGAAAAATGGTCCATTTTCAAATGTTTTATTTTTGGGTGGATCATCAGTTTTAGAGCTAAAATGAGCATGTTTAAAGTGATTTTCATGCTTTCAGGGGACCTAAACACAATATTTGTGGAATGGTTGAAAGTGCATGAAAATGGAAAATTTACTCACTCTGAGGTCTCAAAAAGTGTTTCTTCATCCCGGGAAGTGAATTAAATACAATGTGGAGGCATTTATGGTCCATTTTCAAATGTTTTATTTTTGAGCTTCAGTTTAAATTTGTAGGTGGATCATCAGTTTTAGAGCTAACATGAGCATGTCTAAAGTGATTTTCATGCTTCCAGAGACCCTAAACACAAGATTTGTGGAATGGTTAAACTGCATGAAAATGGCCAATTTACTCAGTCTGAGGGCTCAGGAAGTGTTTCTTCACCCTGGGAAGTGAATTAAATACCATTTGGAGGCATTTAATGTTCAAGCAAAAACGGCAGATTTTTGACAAGAGATAGCCCCCAATTTGTCATGCTTCAGAAAGGTGAAAAATGGTCCATTTTCAAATGTTTTATTTTAGGGTGGATCATCAGTTTTGAAGCTAAATTGAGCATGTTTAAAGTGATTTTCATGCTTCCAGGGGCCCTAAACACAAGATTTGTGGAATGGTTAAAAGGGCATGAAAATGGCAAATTTACTCACTCTGAGGTCTCAAAAAGTGTTTCTTCATCCCGGGAAGTGAATTTAAAGCGATTTTCATTCCAGGGGACCTAAACACAAGATTTGTGGAATAGTTAAACTGCATGAAAATGGCAAATTTACTCACTCTGAGGTCTCAAAAAGTGTTTCTTCATCCCGGGAAGTGAATTAAATACCATTTGGAGGCATTTAATGTTCAAGCAAAAACGGCTGATTTTTGACCCTTACGTCATGCTTCAGAAAGGTGAAAAATGGTCCATTTTCAAATGTTTTATTTTTGGGTGGATCATCAGTTTTGAAGCTAAATTGAGCATGTTTAAAGTGATTTTCATGCTTCCAGGGGCCCTAAACACAAGATGTGTGGAATGGTTAAAAGTTCATGGAAATGGCAAATTTACTCACTCTGAGGTCTCAAAAAGTGTTTCTTCATCCCGGGAAGTGAATTAAATACAATGTGGAGGCATTTATGGTCCATTTTCAAATGTTTTATTTTTGAGCTTCAGTTTAAATTTGTAGGTGGATCATCAGTTTTAGAGCTAAAATGAGCATGTTTAAAGTGATTTTCATGCTTCCAGGGGCCCTAAACACAAGATTTGTGGAATGGTTAAAAGGGCATGAAAATGGCAAATTTACTCACTCTGAGGTCTCAAAAAGTGTTTCTTCATCTCGGGAAGTGAATTAAATACAATGTGGAGGCATTTATGGTCCATTTTCAAATGTTTTATTTTTGAGCTTCAGTTTACATTTGTAGGTGGATCATCAGTTTTAGAGCTAAAATGAGCATTCCCGGGATGAAGAAACACTTTTTTTAGATCTCAGAGTGAGTAAATTTGCCATTTGTAGGTGGATCAACAGTTTTAGAGTTAAAATGAGAATGTTTGAAGTGATTTTCATGCTTCCAGGGGCCCTAAACACAAGATTTGTGAAATGGTTAAAAGTGCATGAAAATTGCCAATTATGTCATGCTTCAGAAAAGTGAAAAATGGTCCATTTTCAAATGTTTTATTTTTGGGTGAATCATCAGTTTTGAAGCTAAAATGAGCATGTTTAAAAGTGATTTTCATGCTTCCAGGGGCCCTAAACACAAGATTTGTGGAATGGTTAAAAGTGCATGAAAATGGCCAATTACTAACTCTGAGGTCTCAAAAAGTAGCATGTTTAAAGCGATTCTCATTCCAGGGGCCCTAAACACAAGATTTGTGATAATGGTTAAAAGTGCATGAAAATTGCCAATTATGTCATGCTTCAGAAAAGTGAAAAATGGTCCATTTTCAAATGTTTTAATTTTTTGGGTGGATCATCAGTTTTAGAGCTAAAATGAGCATGTTTAAAGTGATTTTCATGCTTTCAGGGGCCCTAAACACGAGATTTGAGGAATGGTTAAAAGTGCATGAAAATGGCAAATTTACTCACTCTGAGGTCTCAAAAAGTGTTTCTTCATCCCGGGAAGTGAATTAAATACAATGTGGAGGCATTTATGGTCCATTTTCAAATGTTTTATTTTTGAGCTTCTGTTTAAATTTGTAGGTGGATCATCAGTTTTAGAGCTAAAATGAGCATGTCTAAAGTGATTTTCATGCTTCCAGAGACTCTAAACACAAGAATTGTGGAATGGTTAGAAGTGCATGAAAATGGCCAATTTACTAACTCTGAGGTCTCAAAAAGTAGCATGTTTAAAGCGATTTTCATTCCAGGGGACCTAAACACAAGATTTGTGGAATGGTTAAACTGCATGAAAATGGCCAATTTACTCACTCTGAGGGCTCAGGAAGTGTTTCTTCACCCTGGGAAGTGAATTAAATACCATTTGGAGGCATTTAATGTTCAAGCAAAAACGGCTGATTTTTGACCCTTACGTCATGCTTCAGAAAGGTGAAAAATGGTCCATTTTCAAATGTTTTATTTTTGGGTGGATCATCAGTTTTGAAGCTAAAATGAGCATGTTTAAAGTGATTGTCATGCTTCCAGGGGCCCTAAACACAAGATTTGTGGAATGGTTAAAAGTGCATGAAAATGGCAAATTTACTCACTCTGAGGTCTCAAAAAGTGTTTCTTCATCCCGGGAAGTGAATTAAATACCATTTGGAGGCATTTAATGTTCAAGCAAAAACGGCTGATTTTTGACCCTTACGTCATGCTTCAGAAAGGTGAAAAATGGTCCATTTTCAAATGTTTTATTTTTGGGTGGATCATCAGTTTTGAAGCTAAATTGAGCATGTTTAAAGTGATTTTCATGCTTCCAGGGGCCCTAAACACAAGATGTGTGGAATGGTTAAAAGTTCATGGAAATGGCAAATTTACTCACTCTGAGGTCTCAAAAAGTGTTTCTTCATCCCGGGAAGTGAATTAAATACAATGTGGAGGCATTTATGGTCCATTTTCAAATGTTTTATTTTTGAGCTTCAGTTTAAATTTGTAGGTGGATCATCAGTTTTAGAGCTAAAATGAGCATGTTTAAAGTGATTTTGATGCTTTCAGGGGCCCTAAACACAAGATTTGAGGAATGGTTAAAAGTGCATGAAAATGGCAAATTTACTCACTCTGAGGTCTCAAAAAGTGTTTCTTCATCCCGGGAAGTGAATTAAATACAATGTGGAGGCATTTATGGTCCATTTTCAAATGTTTTATTTTTGAGCTTCAGTTTACATTTGTAGGTGGATCATCAGTTTTAGAGCTAAAATGAGCATGTCTAAAGTGATTTTCATGCTTCCAGAGACTCTAAACACAAGAATTGTGGAATGGTTAGAAGTGCATGAAAATGGCCAATTTACTAACTCTGAGGTCTCAAGAAGTAGCATGTTTAAAGCGATTTTCATTCCAGGGGACCTAAACACAAGATTTGTGGAATGGTTAAACTGCATGAAAATGGCGAATTTACTCACTCTGAGGGCTCAGGAAGTGTTTCTTCACCCTGGGAAGTGAATTAAATACCATTTGGAGGCATTTAATGTTCAAGCAAAAACGGCTGATTTTTGACCCTTACGTCATGCTTCAGAAAGGTGAAAAATGGTCCATTTTCAAATGTTTTATTTTTGGGTGGATCATCAGTTTTGAAGCTAAAATGAGCATGTTTAAAGTGATTGTCATGCTTCCAGGGGCCCTAAACACAAGATTTGTGGAATGGTTAAAAGTGCATGAAAATGGCAAATTTACTCACTCTGAGGTCTCAAAAAGTGTTTCTTCATCCCGGGAAGTGAATTAAATACCAGTTGGAGGCATTTAATGTTCAAGCAAAAATGGCTGATTTTTGACCCTTACGTCATGCTTCAGAAAGGTGAAAAATGGTCCATTTTCAAATGTTTTATTTTTGGGTGGATCATCAGTTTTGGAGCTAAATTGAGCATGTTTAAAGTGATTTTCATGCTTCCAGGGGCCCTAAACACAAGATGTGTGGAATGGTTAAAAGTTCATGGAAATGGCAAATGTACTCACTCTGAGGTCTCAAAAAGTGTTTTTTCATCCCGGGAAGTGAATTAAATACAATGTGGAGGCATTTATGGTCCATTTTCAAATGTTTTATTTTTGAGCTTCAGTTTAACTTTGTAGGTGGATCATCAGTTTTAGAGCTAAAATGAGCATGTTTAAAGTGATTTTGATGCTTCCAGGGGCCCTAAACACAAGATTTGTGGAATGGTTAAAAGGGCATGAAAATTGCAAATTTACTCACTCTGAGGTCTCAAAAAGTGTTTCTTCATCCCGGGAGGTGAATTAAATACCATTTGGAGGCATTTAATGTTCAAGCAAAAACGGCTGATTTTTTACCCTTACGTCATGCTTCAGAAAGGTGAAAAATGGTCCATTTTCAAATGTTATATTTTTGGGTGGATCATCAGTTTTGAAGCTAAAATGAGCATGTTTAAAGTGATTTTCATGCTTCCAGGGGCCCTAAACACAAGATTTGTGGAATGGTTAAAAGTGCATGAAAATGGCAAATTTACTCACTCTGAGGTCTCAAAAAGTGTTTCTTCATCCCGGGAGGTGAATTAAATACCATTTGGAGCCATTTAATGTTCAAGCAAAAACGGCTGATTTTTGACCCTCACGTCATGCTTCAGAAAGATGAAAAATGGTCCATTTTCAAATGTTTTATTTTAGGGTGGATCATCAGTTTTGAAGCTAAAATGAGCATGTTTAAAAGTGATTTTCATGCTTCCAGGGGCCCTAAACACAAGATTTGTGGAATGGTTAAAAGTGCATGAAAATGGCCATTTTACTAACTCTGAGGTCTCAAAAAATAGCATGTTTAAAGCGATTTTCATTCCAGGGGACCTAAACACAAGATTTGTGGAATGGTTAAAACTGCATGAAAATGGCCAATTTACTAACTCTGAGGTCTCAAAAAGTAGCATGTTTAAAGCAATTCTCATTCCAGGGGCCCTAAACACAAGATGTGTGAAATGGTTAAAAGTGCATGAAAATTGCCAATTATGTCATGCTTCAGAAAAGTGAAAAATGGTCCATTTTCAAATGTTTTATTTTTGGGTGGATCATTAGTTTTAGAGCTAAAATGAGCATGTTTAAAGTGATTTTCATGCTTCCAGGGGCCCTAAACACAAGATTTGTGGAATGGTTAAAAGTGCATGAAAATTGCCAATTATGTCATGCTTCAGAAAGGTGAAAAATGGTCCATTTTCAAATGTTTTATTTTTGGGTGGATCATCAGTTTTGAAGCTAAAATGAGCATGTTTAAAGTGATTGTCATGCTTCCAGTGGCCCTAAACACAAGATTTGTGGAATGGTTAAAAGTGCATGAAAATGGCAAATGTACTCACTCTGAGGTCTCAAAAAGTGTTTCTTCATCCCGGGAAGTGAATTAAATACCATTTGGAGGCATTTAATGTTCAAGCAAAAACGGCTGATTTTTTACCCTTACGTCATGCTTCAGAAAGGTGAAAAATGGTCCATTTTCAAATGTTTTATTTTTGGGTGGATCATCAGTTTTGAAGCTAAATTGAGAATGTTTAAAGTGATTTTCATGCTTCCAGGGGCCCTAAACACAAGATTTGTGGAATGGTTAAAAGGGCATGAAAATGGCAAATTTACTCACTCTGAGGTCTCAAAAAGTGTTTCTTCATCCCGGGAAGTGAATTAAATACAATGTGGAGGCATTTATGGTCCATTTTCAAATGTTTTATTTTTGAGCTTCAGTTTAAATTTGTAGGTGGATCATCAGTTTTAGAGCTAAAATGAGCATGTTTAAAGTGATTTTCATGCTTCCAGGGGCCCTAAACACAAGATTTGTGGAATGGTTAAAAGGGCATGAAAATGGCAAATTTACTCACTCTGAGGTCTCAGGAAGTCTTCACCCTGGGAAGTGAATTAAATACCATTTGAAGGCATTTAATGTTCAAGCAAAAACAGCAGATTTTTGACAATAGAGATAACAGCCTCCAATTTGTCATGCTTCAGAAAGGTGAAAATGGTCCATTTTCAAATGTTTTATTTTTGAGCTTCAGTTTACATTTGTAGGTGGATCATCAGTTTTAGAGCTAAAATGAGCATTCCCGGGATGAAGAAACACTTTTTTTAGATCTCAGAGTGAGTAAATTTGCCATTTGTAGGTGGATCAACAGTTTTAGAGTTAAAATGAGAATGTTTAAAGTGATTTTCATGCTTCCAGGGGCCCTAAACACAAGATTTGTGAAATGGTTAAAAGTGCATGAAAATTGCCAATTATGTCATGCTTCAGAAAAGTGAAAAATGGTCCATTTTCAAATGTTTTATTTTTGGGTGGATCATCAGTTTTGAAGCTAAAATGAGCATGTTTAAAAGTGATTTTCATGCTTCCAGGGGCCCTAAACACAAGATTTGTGGAATGGTTAAACGTGCATGAAAATGGCCATTTTACTAACTCTGAGGTCTCAAAAAGTAGCATGTTTAAAGCGATTCTCATTCCAGGGGCCCAAACACAAGATTTGTGAAATGGTTAAAAGTGCATGAAAATTGCCAATTATGTCATGCTTCAGAAAAGTGAACAATGGTCAATTTTCAAATGTTTTATTTTTGGGTGGTGTTTTAGAGCTAAAATGAGCATGTTTAAAGTGATTTTCATGCTTTCAGGGGCCCTAAACACAAGATTTGAGGAATGGTTAAAAGTGCATGAAAATGGCAAATTTACTCACTCTGAGGTCTCAAAAAGTGTTTCTTATCCCGGGAAGCGAATTAAATACAATGTGGAGGCATTTATGGTCCATTTTCAAATGTTTTATTTTTGAGCTTCAGTTTAAATTTGTAGGTGGATCATCAGTTTTAGAGCTAAAATGAGCATGTCTAAAGTGATTTTCATGCTTCCAGAGACTCTAAACACAAGAATTGTGGAATGGTTAGAAGTGCATGAAAATGGCCAATTTACTAACTCTGAGGTCTCAAAAAGTAGCATGTTTAAAGCGATTTTCATTCCAGGGGACCTAAACACAATATTTGTGGAATGGTTGAAAGTGCATGAAAATGGCCAATTTACTCAGTCTGAGGGCTCAGGAAGTGTTTCTTCACCCTGGGAAGTGAATTAAATACCATTTGGAGGCATTTAATGTTCAAGCAAAAACGGCTGATTTTTGACCCTCACGTCATGCTTCAGAAAGGTGAAAAATGGTCCATTTTCAAATGTTTTATTTTTGGGTGGATCATCAGTTTTGAAGCTAAAATGAGCATGTTTAAAGTGATTGTCATGCTTCCAGGGGCCCTAAACACAAGATTTGTGGAATGGTTAAAAGGGCATGAAAATGGCAAATTTACTCACTCTGAGGTCTCAAAAAGTGTTTCTTCATCCCGGGAAGTGAATTAAATACAATGTGGAGGCATTTATGGTCCATTTTCAAATGTTTTATTTTTGAGCTTCAGTTTAAATTTGTAGGTGGATCATCAGTTTTAGAGCTAAAATGAGCATGTTTAAAGTGATTTTCATGCTTCCAGGGGCCCTAAACACAAGATTTGTGGAATGGTTAAAAGGGCATGAAAATGGCAAATTTACTCACTCTGAGGTCTCAAAAAGTGTTTCTTCATCCCGGGAAGTGAATTAAATACCATTTGGAGGCATTTAATGTTCAAGCAAAAACGGCTGATTTTTGACCCTTACGTCATGCTTCAGAAAGGTGAAAAATGGTCCATTTTCAAATGTTTTATTTTTGGGTGGATCATCAGTTTTAGAGCTAAAATGAGCATGTTTAAAGTGATTTTCATGCTTTCAGGGGACCTAAACACAATATTTGTGGAATGGTTGAAAGTGCATGAAAATGGAAAATTTACTCACTCTGAGGTCTCAAAAAGTGTTTCTTCATCCCGGGAAGTGAATTAAATACAATGTGGAGGCATTTATGGTCCATTTTCAAATGTTTTATTTTTGAGCTTCAGTTTAAATTTGTAGGTGGATCATCAGTTTTAGAGCTAACATGAGCATGTCTAAAGTGATTTTCATGCTTCCAGAGACCCTAAACACAAGATTTGTGGAATGGTTAAACTGCATGAAAATGGCCAATTTACTCAGTCTGAGGGCTCAGGAAGTGTTTCTTCACCCTGGGAAGTGAATTAAATACCATTTGGAGGCATTTAATGTTCAAGCAAAAACGGCAGATTTTTGACAAGAGATAGCCCCCAATTTGTCATGCTTCAGAAAGGTGAAAAATGGTCCATTTTCAAATGTTTTATTTTAGGGTGGATCATCAGTTTTGAAGCTAAATTGAGCATGTTTAAAGTGATTTTCATGCTTCCAGGGGCCCTAAACACAAGATTTGTGGAATGGTTAAAAGGGCATGAAAATGGCAAATTTACTCACTCTGAGGTCTCAAAAAGTGTTTCTTCATCCCGGGAAGTGAATTTAAAGCGATTTTCATTCCAGGGGACCTAAACACAAGATTTGTGGAATAGTTAAACTGCATGAAAATGGCAAATTTACTCACTCTGAGGTCTCAAAAAGTGTTTCTTCATCCCGGGAAGTGAATTAAATACCATTTGGAGGCATTTAATGTTCAAGCAAAAACGGCTGATTTTTGACCCTTACGTCATGCTTCAGAAAGGTGAAAAATGGTCCATTTTCAAATGTTTTATTTTTGGGTGGATCATCAGTTTTGAAGCTAAATTGAGCATGTTTAAAGTGATTTTCATGCTTCCAGGGGCCCTAAACACAAGATGTGTGGAATGGTTAAAAGTTCATGGAAATGGCAAATTTACTCACTCTGAGGTCTCAAAAAGTGTTTCTTCATCCCGGGAAGTGAATTAAATACAATGTGGAGGCATTTATGGTCCATTTTCAAATGTTTTATTTTTGAGCTTCAGTTTAAATTTGTAGGTGGATCATCAGTTTTAGAGCTAAAATGAGCATGTTTAAAGTGATTTTCATGCTTCCAGGGGCCCTAAACACAAGATTTGTGGAATGGTTAAAAGGGCATGAAAATGGCAAATTTACTCACTCTGAGGTCTCAAAAAGTGTTTCTTCATCTCGGGAAGTGAATTAAATACAATGTGGAGGCATTTATGGTCCATTTTCAAATGTTTTATTTTTGAGCTTCAGTTTACATTTGTAGGTGGATCATCAGTTTTAGAGCTAAAATGAGCATTCCCGGGATGAAGAAACACTTTTTTTAGATCTCAGAGTGAGTAAATTTGCCATTTGTAGGTGGATCAACAGTTTTAGAGTTAAAATGAGAATGTTTGAAGTGATTTTCATGCTTCCAGGGGCCCTAAACACAAGATTTGTGAAATGGTTAAAAGTGCATGAAAATTGCCAATTATGTCATGCTTCAGAAAAGTGAAAAATGGTCCATTTTCAAATGTTTTATTTTTGGGTGAATCATCAGTTTTGAAGCTAAAATGAGCATGTTTAAAAGTGATTTTCATGCTTCCAGGGGCCCTAAACACAAGATTTGTGGAATGGTTAAAAGTGCATGAAAATGGCCAATTACTAACTCTGAGGTCTCAAAAAGTAGCATGTTTAAAGCGATTCTCATTCCAGGGGCCCTAAACACAAGATTTGTGATAATGGTTAAAAGTGCATGAAAATTGCCAATTATGTCATGCTTCAGAAAAGTGAAAAATGGTCCATTTTCAAATGTTTTAATTTTTTGGGTGGATCATCAGTTTTAGAGCTAAAATGAGCATGTTTAAAGTGATTTTCATGCTTTCAGGGGCCCTAAACACGAGATTTGAGGAATGGTTAAAAGTGCATGAAAATGGCAAATTTACTCACTCTGAGGTCTCAAAAAGTGTTTCTTCATCCCGGGAAGTGAATTAAATACAATGTGGAGGCATTTATGGTCCATTTTCAAATGTTTTATTTTTGAGCTTCTGTTTAAATTTGTAGGTGGATCATCAGTTTTAGAGCTAAAATGAGCATGTCTAAAGTGATTTTCATGCTTCCAGAGACTCTAAACACAAGAATTGTGGAATGGTTAGAAGTGCATGAAAATGGCCAATTTACTAACTCTGAGGTCTCAAAAAGTAGCATGTTTAAAGCGATTTTCATTCCAGGGGACCTAAACACAAGATTTGTGGAATGGTTAAACTGCATGAAAATGGCCAATTTACTCACTCTGAGGGCTCAGGAAGTGTTTCTTCACCCTGGGAAGTGAATTAAATACCATTTGGAGGCATTTAATGTTCAAGCAAAAACGGCTGATTTTTGACCCTTACGTCATGCTTCAGAAAGGTGAAAAATGGTCCATTTTCAAATGTTTTATTTTTGGGTGGATCATCAGTTTTGAAGCTAAAATGAGCATGTTTAAAGTGATTGTCATGCTTCCAGGGGCCCTAAACACAAGATTTGTGGAATGGTTAAAAGTGCATGAAAATGGCAAATTTACTCACTCTGAGGTCTCAAAAAGTGTTTCTTCATCCCGGGAAGTGAATTAAATACCATTTGGAGGCATTTAATGTTCAAGCAAAAACGGCTGATTTTTGACCCTTACGTCATGCTTCAGAAAGGTGAAAAATGGTCCATTTTCAAATGTTTTATTTTTGGGTGGATCATCAGTTTTGAAGCTAAATTGAGCATGTTTAAAGTGATTTTCATGCTTCCAGGGGCCCTAAACACAAGATGTGTGGAATGGTTAAAAGTTCATGGAAATGGCAAATTTACTCACTCTGAGGTCTCAAAAAGTGTTTCTTCATCCCGGGAAGTGAATTAAATACAATGTGGAGGCATTTATGGTCCATTTTCAAATGTTTTATTTTTGAGCTTCAGTTTAAATTTGTAGGTGGATCATCAGTTTTAGAGCTAAAATGAGCATGTTTAAAGTGATTTTGATGCTTTCAGGGGCCCTAAACACAAGATTTGAGGAATGGTTAAAAGTGCATGAAAATGGCAAATTTACTCACTCTGAGGTCTCAAAAAGTGTTTCTTCATCCCGGGAAGTGAATTAAATACAATGTGGAGGCATTTATGGTCCATTTTCAAATGTTTTATTTTTGAGCTTCAGTTTACATTTGTAGGTGGATCATCAGTTTTAGAGCTAAAATGAGCATGTCTAAAGTGATTTTCATGCTTCCAGAGACTCTAAACACAAGAATTGTGGAATGGTTAGAAGTGCATGAAAATGGCCAATTTACTAACTCTGAGGTCTCAAGAAGTAGCATGTTTAAAGCGATTTTCATTCCAGGGGACCTAAACACAAGATTTGTGGAATGGTTAAACTGCATGAAAATGGCGAATTTACTCACTCTGAGGGCTCAGGAAGTGTTTCTTCACCCTGGGAAGTGAATTAAATACCATTTGGAGGCATTTAATGTTCAAGCAAAAACGGCTGATTTTTGACCCTTACGTCATGCTTCAGAAAGGTGAAAAATGGTCCATTTTCAAATGTTTTATTTTTGGGTGGATCATCAGTTTTGAAGCTAAAATGAGCATGTTTAAAGTGATTGTCATGCTTCCAGGGGCCCTAAACACAAGATTTGTGGAATGGTTAAAAGTGCATGAAAATGGCAAATTTACTCACTCTGAGGTCTCAAAAAGTGTTTCTTCATCCCAGGAAGTGAATTAAATACCAGTTGGAGGCATTTAATGTTCAAGCAAAAATGGCTGATTTTTGACCCTTACGTCATGCTTCAGAAAGGTGAAAAATGGTCCATTTTCAAATGTTTTATTTTTGGGTGGATCATCAGTTTTGGAGCTAAATTGAGCATGTTTAAAGTGATTTTCATGCTTCCAGGGGCCCTAAACACAAGATGTGTGGAATGGTTAAAAGTTCATGGAAATGGCAAATGTACTCACTCTGAGGTCTCAAAAAGTGTTTTTTCATCCCGGGAAGTGAATTAAATACAATGTGGAGGCATTTATGGTCCATTTTCAAATGTTTTATTTTTGAGCTTCAGTTTAACTTTGTAGGTGGATCATCAGTTTTAGAGCTAAAATGAGCATGTTTAAAGTGATTTTGATGCTTCCAGGGGCCCTAAACACAAGATTTGTGGAATGGTTAAAAGGGCATGAAAATTGCAAATTTACTCACTCTGAGGTCTCAAAAAGTGTTTCTTCATCCCGGGAGGTGAATTAAATACCATTTGGAGGCATTTAATGTTCAAGCAAAAACGGCTGATTTTTTACCCTTACGTCATGCTTCAGAAAGGTGAAAAATGGTCCATTTTCAAATGTTATATTTTTGGGTGGATCATCAGTTTTGAAGCTAAAATGAGCATGTTTAAAGTGATTTTCATGCTTCCAGGGGCCCTAAACACAAGATTTGTGGAATGGTTAAAAGTGCATGAAAATGGCAAATTTACTCACTCTGAGGTCTCAAAAAGTGTTTCTTCATCCCGGGAGGTGAATTAAATACCATTTGGAGCCATTTAATGTTCAAGCAAAAACGGCTGATTTTTGACCCTCACGTCATGCTTCAGAAAGATGAAAAATGGTCCATTTTCAAATGTTTTATTTTAGGGTGGATCATCAGTTTTGAAGCTAAAATGAGCATGTTTAAAAGTGATTTTCATGCTTCCAGGGGCCCTAAACACAAGATTTGTGGAATGGTTAAAAGTGCATGAAAATGGCCATTTTACTAACTCTGAGGTCTCAAAAAATAGCATGTTTAAAGCGATTTTCATTCCAGGGGACCTAAACACAAGATTTGTGGAATGGTTAAAACTGCATGAAAATGGCCAATTTACTAACTCTGAGGTCTCAAAAAGTAGCATGTTTAAAGCAATTCTCATTCCAGGGGCCCTAAACACAAGATGTGTGAAATGGTTAAAAGTGCATGAAAATTGCCAATTATGTCATGCTTCAGAAAAGTGAAAAATGGTCCATTTTCAAATGTTTTATTTTTGGGTGGATCATTAGTTTTAGAGCTAAAATGAGCATGTTTAAAGTGATTTTCATGCTTCCAGGGGCCCTAAACACAAGATTTGTGGAATGGTTAAAAGTGCATGAAAATTGCCAATTATGTCATGCTTCAGAAAGGTGAAAAATGGTCCATTTTCAAATGTTTTATTTTTGGGTGGATCATCAGTTTTGAAGCTAAAATGAGCATGTTTAAAGTGATTGTCATGCTTCCAGTGGCCCTAAACACAAGATTTGTGGAATGGTTAAAAGTGCATGAAAATGGCAAATGTACTCACTCTGAGGTCTCAAAAAGTGTTTCTTCATCCCGGGAAGTGAATTAAATACCATTTGGAGGCATTTAATGTTCAAGCAAAAACGGCTGATTTTTTACCCTTACGTCATGCTTCAGAAAGGTGAAAAATGGTCCATTTTCAAATGTTTTATTTTTGGGTGGATCATCAGTTTTGAAGCTAAATTGAGAATGTTTAAAGTGATTTTCATGCTTCCAGGGGCCCTAAACACAAGATTTGTGGAATGGTTAAAAGGGCATGAAAATGGCAAATTTACTCACTCTGAGGTCTCAAAAAGTGTTTCTTCATCCCGGGAAGTGAATTAAATACAATGTGGAGGCATTTATGGTCCATTTTCAAATGTTTTATTTTTGAGCTTCAGTTTAAATTTGTAGGTGGATCATCAGTTTTAGAGCTAAAATGAGCATGTTTAAAGTGATTTTCATGCTTCCAGGGGCCCTAAACACAAGATTTGTGGAATGGTTAAAAGGGCATGAAAATGGCAAATTTACTCACTCTGAGGTCTCAGGAAGTCTTCACCCTGGGAAGTGAATTAAATACCATTTGAAGGCATTTAATGTTCAAGCAAAAACAGCAGATTTTTGACAATAGAGATAACAGCCTCCAATTTGTCATGCTTCAGAAAGGTGAAAATGGTCCATTTTCAAATGTTTTATTTTTGAGCTTCAGTTTACATTTGTAGGTGGATCATCAGTTTTAGAGCTAAAATGAGCATTCCCGGGATGAAGAAACACTTTTTTTAGATCTCAGAGTGAGTAAATTTGCCATTGTAGGTGGATCAACAGTTTTAGAGTTAAAATGAGAATGTTTAAAGTGATTTTCATGCTTCCAGGGGCCCTAAACACAAGATTTGTGAAATGGTTAAAAGTGCATGAAAATTGCCAATTATGTCATGCTTCAGAAAAGTGAAAAATGGTCCATTTTCAAATGTTTTATTTTTGGGTGGATCATCAGTTTTGAAGCTAAAATGAGCATGTTTAAAAGTGATTTTCATGCTTCCAGGGGCCCTAAACACAAGATTTGTGGAATGGTTAAACGTGCATGAAAATGGCCATTTTACTAACTCTGAGGTCTCAAAAAGTAGCATGTTTAAAGCGATTCTCATTCCAGGGGCCCAAACACAAGATTTGTGAAATGGTTAAAAGTGCATGAAAATTGCCAATTATGTCATGCTTCAGAAAAGTGAACAATGGTCAATTTTCAAATGTTTTATTTTTGGGTGGTGTTTTAGAGCTAAAATGAGCATGTTTAAAGTGATTTTCATGCTTTCAGGGGCCCTAAACACAAGATTTGAGGAATGGTTAAAAGTGCATGAAAATGGCAAATTTACTCACTCTGAGGTCTCAAAAAGTGTTTCTTATCCCGGGAAGCGAATTAAATACAATGTGGAGGCATTTATGGTCCATTTTCAAATGTTTTATTTTTGAGCTTCAGTTTAAATTTGTAGGTGGATCATCAGTTTTAGAGCTAAAATGAGCATGTCTAAAGTGATTTTCATGCTTCCAGAGACTCTAAACACAAGAATTGTGGAATGGTTAGAAGTGCATGAAAATGGCCAATTTACTAACTCTGAGGTCTCAAAAAGTAGCATGTTTAAAGCGATTTTCATTCCAGGGGACCTAAACACAATATTTGTGGAATGGTTGAAAGTGCATGAAAATGGCCAATTTACTCAGTCTGAGGGCTCAGGAAGTGTTTCTTCACCCTGGGAAGTGAATTAAATACCATTTGGAGGCATTTAATGTTCAAGCAAAAACGGCTGATTTTTGACCCTCACGTCATGCTTCAGAAAGGTGAAAAATGGTCCATTTTCAAATGTTTTATTTTTGGGTGGATCATCAGTTTTGAAGCTAAAATGAGCATGTTTAAAGTGATTGTCATGCTTCCAGGGGCCCTAAACACAAGATTTGTGGAATGGTTAAAAGGGCATGAAAATGGCAAATTTACTCACTCTGAGGTCTCAAAAAGTGTTTCTTCATCCCGGGAAGTGAATTAAATACAATGTGGAGGCATTTATGGTCCATTTTCAAATGTTTTATTTTTGAGCTTCAGTTTAAATTTGTAGGTGGATCATCAGTTTTAGAGCTAAAATGAGCATGTTTAAAGTGATTTTCATGCTTCCAGGGGCCCTAAACACAAGATTTGTGGAATGGTTAAAAGGGCATGAAAATGGCAAATTTACTCACTCTGAGGTCTCAAAAAGTGTTTCTTCATCCCGGGAAGTGAATTAAATACCATTTGGAGGCATTTAATGTTCAAGCAAAAACGGCTGATTTTTGACCCTTACGTCATGCTTCAGAAAGGTGAAAAATGGTCCATTTTCAAATGTTTTATTTTTGGGTGGATCATCAGTTTTAGAGCTAAAATGAGCATGTTTAAAGTGATTTTCATGCTTTCAGGGGACCTAAACACAATATTTGTGGAATGGTTGAAAGTGCATGAAAATGGAAAATTTACTCACTCTGAGGTCTCAAAAAGTGTTTCTTCATCCCGGGAAGTGAATTAAATACAATGTGGAGGCATTTATGGTCCATTTTCAAATGTTTTATTTTTGAGCTTCAGTTTAAATTTGTAGGTGGATCATCAGTTTTAGAGCTAACATGAGCATGTCTAAAGTGATTTTCATGCTTCCAGAGACCCTAAACACAAGATTTGTGGAATGGTTAAACTGCATGAAAATGGCCAATTTACTCAGTCTGAGGGCTCAGGAAGTGTTTCTTCACCCTGGGAAGTGAATTAAATACCATTTGGAGTCATTTAATGTTCAAGCAAAAACGGCAGATTTTTGACAAGAGATAGCCCCCAATTTGTCATGCTTCAGAAAGGTGAAAAATGGTCCATTTTCAAATGTTTTATTTTAGGGTGGATCATCAGTTTTGAAGCTAAATTGAGCATGTTTAAAGTGATTTTCATGCTTCCAGGGGCCCTAAACACAAGATTTGTGGAATGGTTAAAAGGGCATGAAAATGGCAAATTTACTCACTCTGAGGTCTCAAAAAGTGTTTCTTCATCCCGGGAAGTGAATTTAAAGCGATTTTCATTCCAGGGGACCTAAACACAAGATTTGTGGAATAGTTAAACTGCATGAAAATGGCAAATTTACTCACTCTGAGGTCTCAAAAAGTGTTTCTTCATCCCGGGAAGTGAATTAAATACCATTTGGAGGCATTTAATGTTCAAGCAAAAACGGCTGATTTTTGACCCTTACGTCATGCTTCAGAAAGGTGAAAAATGGTCCATTTTCAAATGTTTTATTTTTGGGTGGATCATCAGTTTTGAAGCTAAATTGAGCATGTTTAAAGTGATTTTCATGCTTCCAGGGGCCCTAAACACAAGATGTGTGGAATGGTTAAAAGTTCATGGAAATGGCAAATTTACTCACTCTGAGGTCTCAAAAAGTGTTTCTTCATCTCGGGAAGTGAATTAAATACAATGTGGAGGCATTTATGGTCCATTTTCAAATGTTTTATTTTTGAGCTTCAGTTTACATTTGTAGGTGGATCATCAGTTTTAGAGCTAAAATGAGCATTCCCGGGATGAAGAAACACTTTTTTTTTAGATCTCAGAGTGAGTAAATTTGCCATTTGTAGGTGGATCAACAGTTTTAGAGTTAAAATGAGAATGTTTAAAGTGATTTTCATGCTTCCAGGGGCCCTAAACACAAGATTTGTGAAATGGTTAAAAGTGCATGAAAATTGCCAATTATGTCATGCTTCAGAAAAGTGAAAAATGGTCCATTTTCAAATGTTTTATTTTTGGGTGAATCATCAGTTTTGAAGCTAAAATGAGCATGTTTAAAAGTGATTTTCATGCTTCCAGGGGCCCTAAACACAAGATTTGTGGAATGGTTAAAAGTGCATGAAAATGGCCAATTACTAACTCTGAGGTCTCAAAAAGTAGCATGTTTAAAGCGATTCTCATTCCAGGGGCCCTAAACACAAGATTTGTGATAATGGTTAAAAGTGCATGAAAATTGCCAATTATGTCATGCTTCAGAAAAGTGAAAAATGGTCCATTTTCAAATGTTTTATTTTTGGGTGGATCATTAGTTTTAGAGCTAAAATGAGCATGTTTAAAGTGATTTTGATGCTTTCAGGGGCCCTAAACACAAGATTTGAGGAATGGTTAAAAGTGCATGAAAATGGCAAATTTACTCACTCTGAGGTCTCAAAAAGTGTTTCTTCATCCCGGGAAGTGAATTAAATACAATGTGGAGGCATTTATGGTCCATTTTCAAATGTTTTATTTTTGAGCTTCAGTTTACATTTGTAGGTGGATCATCAGTTTTAGAGCTAAAATGAGCATGTCTAAAGTGATTTTCATGCTTCCAGAGACTCTAAACACAAGAATTGTGGAATGGTTAGAAGTGCATGAAAATGGCCAATTTACTAACTCTGAGGTCTCAAGAAGTAGCATGTTTAAAGCGATTTTCATTCCAGGGGACCTAAACACAAGATTTGTGGAATGGTTAAACTGCATGAAAATGGCGAATTTACTCACTCTGAGGGCTCAGGAAGTGTTTCTTCACCCTGGGAAGTGAATTAAATACCATTTGGAGGCATTTAATGTTCAAGCAAAAACGGCTGATTTTTGACCCTTACGTCATGCTTCAGAAAGGTGAAAAATGGTCCATTTTCAAATGTTTTATTTTTGGGTGGATCATCAGTTTTGAAGCTAAAATGAGCATGTTTAAAGTGATTGTCATGCTTCCAGGGGCCCTAAACACAAGATTTGTGGAATGGTTAAAAGTGCATGAAAATGGCAAATTTACTCACTCTGAGGTCTCAAAAAGTGTTTCTTCATCCCGGGAAGTGAATTAAATACCATTTGGAGGCATTTAATGTTCAAGCAAAAACGGCTGATTTTTGACCCTTACGTCATGCTTCAGAAAGGTGAAAAATGGTCCATTTTCAAATGTTTTATTTTTGGGTGGATCATCAGTTTTGAAGCTAAATTGAGCATGTTTAAAGTGATTTTCATGCTTCCAGGGGCCCTAAACACAAGATGTGTGGAATGGTTAAAAGTTCATGGAAATGGCAAATTTACTCACTCTGAGGTCTCAAAAAGTGTTTCTTCATCCCGGGAAGTGAATTAAATACAATGTGGAGGCATTTATGGTCCATTTTCAAATGTTTTATTTTTGAGCTTCAGTTTAAATTTGTAGGTGGATCATCAGTTTTAGAGCTAAAATGAGCATGTTTAAAGTGATTTTGATGCTTTCAGGGGCCCTAAACACAAGATTTGAGGAATGGTTAAAAGTGCATGAAAATGGCAAATTTACTCACTCTGAGGTCTCAAAAAGTGTTTCTTCATCCCGGGAAGTGAATTAAATACAATGTGGAGGCATTTATGGTCCATTTTCAAATGTTTTATTTTTGAGCTTCAGTTTACATTTGTAGGTGGATCATCAGTTTTAGAGCTAAAATGAGCATGTCTAAAGTGATTTTCATGCTTCCAGAGACTCTAAACACAAGAATTGTGGAATGGTTAGAAGTGCATGAAAATGGCCAATTTACTAACTCTGAGGTCTCAAGAAGTAGCATGTTTAAAGCGATTTTCATTCCAGGGGACCTAAACACAAGATTTGTGGAATGGTTAAACTGCATGAAAATGGCGAATTTACTCACTCTGAGGGCTCAGGAAGTGTTTCTTCACCCTGGGAAGTGAATTAAATACCATTTGGAGGCATTTAATGTTCAAGCAAAAACGGCTGATTTTTGACCCTTACGTCATGCTTCAGAAAGGTGAAAAATGGTCCATTTTCAAATGTTTTATTTTTGGGTGGATCATCAGTTTTGAAGCTAAAATGAGCATGTTTAAAGTGATTGTCATGCTTCCAGGGGCCCTAAACACAAGATTTGTGGAATGGTTAAAAGTGCATGAAAATGGCAAATTTACTCACTCTGAGGTCTCAAAAAGTGTTTCTTCATCCCGGGAAGTGAATTAAATACCAGTTGGAGGCATTTAATGTTCAAGCAAAAATGGCTGATTTTTGACCCTTACGTCATGCTTCAGAAAGGTGAAAAATGGTCCATTTTCAAATGTTTTATTTTTGGGTGGATCATCAGTTTTGGAGCTAAATTGAGCATGTTTAAAGTGATTTTCATGCTTCCAGGGGCCCTAAACACAAGATGTGTGGAATGGTTAAAAGTTCATGGAAATGGCAAATGTACTCACTCTGAGGTCTCAAAAAGTGTTTTTTCATCCCGGGAAGTGAATTAAATACAATGTGGAGGCATTTATGGTCCATTTTCAAATGTTTTATTTTTGAGCTTCAGTTTAACTTTGTAGGTGGATCATCAGTTTTAGAGCTAAAATGAGCATGTTTAAAGTGATTTTGATGCTTCCAGGGGCCCTAAACACAAGATTTGTGGAATGGTTAAAAGGGCATGAAAATTGCAAATTTACTCACTCTGAGGTCTCAAAAAGTGTTTCTTCATCCCGGGAGGTGAATTAAATACCATTTGGAGGCATTTAATGTTCAAGCAAAAACGGCTGATTTTTTACCCTTACGTCATGCTTCAGAAAGGTGAAAAATGGTCCATTTTCAAATGTTATATTTTTGGGTGGATCATCAGTTTTGAAGCTAAAATGAGCATGTTTAAAGTGATTTTCATGCTTCCAGGGGCCCTAAACACAAGATTTGTGGAATGGTTAAAAGTGCATGAAAATGGCAAATTTACTCACTCTGAGGTCTCAAAAAGTGTTTCTTCATCCCGGGAGGTGAATTAAATACCATTTGGAGCCATTTAATGTTCAAGCAAAAACGGCTGATTTTTGACCCTCACGTCATGCTTCAGAAAGATGAAAAATGGTCCATTTTCAAATGTTTTATTTTAGGGTGGATCATCAGTTTTGAAGCTAAATTGAGCATGTTTAAAGTGATTTTCATGCTTTCAGGGGCCCTAAACACAAGATTTGAGGAATGGTTAAAAGTGCATGAAAATGGCAAATTTACTCACTCTGAGGTCTCAAAAAGTGTTTCTTCATCCCGGGAAGTGAATTAAATACAATGGTGGAGGCATTTATGGTCCATTTTCAAATGTTTTATTTTTGAGCTTCAGTTTAAATTTGTACGTGGATCATCACTTTTAGAGCTAAAATGAGCATGTTTAAAGCTCCTCCCGGGATGAAGAAACACTTTTTTTTAGATCTCAGAGTGAGTAAATTTGCCATTTGTAGGTGGATCAACAGTTTTAGAGTTAAAATGAGAATGTTTAAAGTGATTTTCATGCTTCCAGGGGCCCTAAACACAAGATTTGTGAAATGGTTAAAAGTGCATGAAAATTGCCAATTATGTCATGCTTCAGAAAAGTGAAAAATGGTCCATTTTCAAATGTTTTATTTTTGGGTGGATCATCAGTTTTGAAGCTAAAATGAGCATGTTTAAAAGTGATTTTCATGCTTCCAGGGGCCCTAAACACAAGATTTGTGGAATGGTTAAAAGTGCATGAAAATGGCCATTTTACTAACTCTGAGGTCTCAAAAAATAGCATGTTTAAAGCGATTTTCATTCCAGGGGACCTAAACACAAGATTTGTGGAATGGTTAAAACTGCATGAAAATGGCCAATTTACTAACTCTGAGGTCTCAAAAAGTAGCATGTTTAAAGCAATTCTCATTCCAGGGGCCCTAAACACAAGATGTGTGAAATGGTTAAAAGTGCATGAAAATTGCCAATTATGTCATGCTTCAGAAAAGTGAAAAATGGTCCATTTTCAAATGTTTTATTTTTGGGTGGATCATTAGTTTTAGAGCTAAAATGAGCATGTTTAAAGTGATTTTCATGCTTCCAGGGGCCCTAAACACAAGATTTGTGGAATGGTTAAAAGTGCATGAAAATTGCCAATTATGTCATGCTTCAGAAAAGTGAAAAATGGTCCATTTTCAAATGTTTTATTTTTGGGTGGATCATCAGTTTTGAAGCTAAAATGAGCATGTTTAAAGTGATTTTCATGCTTCCAGGGGCAAACACAAGATTTGTGGAATGGTTAAAAGTGCATGAAAATGGCAAATTTACTCACTCTGAGGTCTCAAAAAGTGTTTCTTCATCCCGGGAAGTGAATTAAATACAATGGTGGAGGCATTTATGGTCCATTTTCAAATGTTTTATTTTTGAGCTTCAGTTTAAATTTGTACGTGGATCATCACTTTTAGAGCTAAAATGAGCATGTTTAAAGTGATTTTGATGCTTCCAGGGGCCCTAAACACAAGATTTGTGAAATGGTTAAAAGTGCATGAAAATTGCCAATTATGTCATGCTTCAGAAAAGTGAAAAATGGTCCATTTTCAAATGTTTTATTTTTGGGTGGATCATCAGTTTTGAAGCTAAAATGAGCATGTTTAAAAGTGATTTTCATGCTTCCAGGGGCCCTAAACACAAGATTTGTGGAATGGTTAAAAGTGCATGAAAATGGCCATTTTACTAACTCTGAGGTCTCAAAAAATAGCATGTTTAAAGCGATTTTCATTCCAGGGGACCTAAACACAAGATTTGTGGAATGGTTAAAACTGCATGAAAATGGCCAATTTACTAACTCTGAGGTCTCAAAAAGTAGCATGTTTAAAGCAATTCTCATTCCAGGGGCCCTAAACACAAGATGTGTGAAATGGTTAAAAGTGCATGAAAATTGCCAATTATGTCATGCTTCAGAAAAGTGAAAAATGGTCCATTTTCAAATGTTTTATTTTTGGGTGGATCATTAGTTTTAGAGCTAAAATGAGCATGTTTAAAGTGATTTTCATGCTTCCAGGGGCCCTAAACACAAGATTTGTGGAATGGTTAAAAGTGCATGAAAATTGCCAATTATGTCATGCTTCAGAAAAGTGAAAAATGGTCCATTTTCAAATGTTTTATTTTTGGGTGGATCATCAGTTTTGAAGCTAAAATGAGCATGTTTAAAAGTGATTTTCATGCTTCCAGGGGCCCTAAACACAAGATTTGTTGAATGGTTAAAAGTGCATGAAAATGGCCATTTTACTAACTCTGAGGTCTCAAAAAATAGCATGTTTAAAGCGATTTTCATTCCAGGGGACCTAAACACAAGATTTGTGGAATGGTTAAAACTGCATGAAAATGGCCAATTTACTAACTCTGAGGTCTCAAAAAGTAGCATGTTTAAAGCGATTCTCATTCCAGGGGCCCTAAACACAAGAATTGTGGAATGGTTAAACTGCATGAAAATGGCCAATTTACTCACTCTGAGGGCTCAGGAAGTGTTTCTTCACCCTGGGAAGTGAATGAAATACCATTTGGAGGCATTTAATGTTCAAGCAAAAACGGCTGATTTTTGACCCTTAGGTCATGCTTCAGAAAGGTGAAAAATGGTCCATTTTCAAATGTTTTATTTTTGGGTGGATCATCAGTTTTGAAGCTAAAATGAGCATGTTTAAAGTGATTTTCATGCTTCCAGGGGCAAACACAAGATTTGTGGAATGGTTAAAAGTGCATGAAAATTGCCAATCATGTCA
Organism: Lissotriton vulgaris; assembly: GCF_964263255.1. Taxonomy (NCBI): domain Eukaryota; kingdom Metazoa; phylum Chordata; class Amphibia; order Caudata; family Salamandridae; genus Lissotriton; species Lissotriton vulgaris. Next base: position 481,351,239 of record NC_141700.1, on the reverse strand, counting down.
TGCTTCAGAAAAGTGAAAAATGGTCCATTTTCAAATGTTTTATTTTTGGGTGGATCATCAGTTTTAGAGCTAAAATGAGCATGTTTAAAGTGATTTTCATGCTTTCAGGGGCCCTAAACACAAGATTTGAGGAATGGTTAAAAGTGCATGAAAATGGCAAATTTACTCACTCTGAGGTCGCAAAAAGTGTTTCTTCATCCCGGGAAGTGAATTAAATACAATGGTGGAGGCATTTATGGTCCATTTTCAAATGTTTTATTTTTGAGCTTCAGTTTACATTTGTAGGTGGATCATCAGTTTTAGAGCTAAAATGAGCATGTCTAAAGTGACCTTCATGCTTCCAGAGACCCTAAACACAAGAATTGTGGAATGGTTAAAAGTGCATGAAAATGGCTTACTAACTCTGAGGTCTCAAAAAGTAGCATGTTTAAAGCGATTTTCATTCCAGGGGACCTAAACACAAGATTTGTGAAATGGTTAAAAGTGCATGAAAATTGCCAATTATGTCATGCTTCAGAAAAGTGAAAAATGGTCCATTTTCAAATGTTTTATTTTTGGGTGGATCATCAGTTTTAGAGCTAAAATGAGCATGTTTAAAGTGATTTTCATGCTTTCAGGGGACCTAAACACAATATTTGTGGAATGGTTGAAAGTGCATGAAAATGGCCAATTTACTCAGTCTGAGGGCTCAGGAAGTGTTTCTTCACCCTGGGAAGTGAATTAAATACCATTTGGAGGCATTTAATGTTCAAGCAAAAACGGCAGATTTTTGACAAAAGAGATAACAGCCCCCAATTTGTCATGCTTCAGAAAGGTGAAAAATGGTCCATTTTCAAATGTTTTATTTTTGGGTGGATCATCAGTTTTGAAGCTAAAATGAGCATGTTTAAAGTGATTGTCATGCTTCCAGTGGCCCTAAACACAAGATTTGTGGAATGGTTAAAAGTGCATGAAAATGGCAAATGTACTCACTCTGAGGTCTCAAAAAGTGTTTCTTCATCCCGGGAAGTGAATTAAATACCATTTGGAGGCATTTAATGTTCAAGCAAAAACGGCTGATTTTTTACCCTTACGTCATGCTTCAGAAAGGTGAAAAATGGTCCATTTTCAAATGTTTTATTTTTGGGTGGATCATCAGTTTTGAAGCTAAATTGAGAATGTTTAAAGTGATTTTCATGCTTCCAGGGGCCCTAAACACAAGATTTGTGGAATGGTTAAAAGGGCATGAAAATGGCAAATTTACTCACTCTGAGGTCTCAAAAAGTGTTTCTTCATCCCGGGAAGTGAATTAAATACAATGTGGAGGCATTTATGGTCCATTTTCAAATGTTTTATTTTTGAGCTTCAGTTTACATTTGTAGGTGGATCATCAGTTTTAGAGCTAAAATGAGCATTCCCGGGATGAAGAAACACTTTTTTTAGATCTCAGAGTGAGTAAATTTGCCATTTGTAGGTGGATCAACAGTTTTAGAGTTAAAATGAGAATGTTTAAAGTGATTTTCATGCTTCCAGGGGCCCTAAACACAAGATTTGTGAAATGGTTAAAAGTGCATGAAAATTGCCAATTATGTCATGCTTCAGAAAAGTGAAAAATGGTCCATTTTCAAATGTTTTATTTTTGGGTGGATCATCAGTTTTGAAGCTAAAATGAGCATGTTTAAAAGTGATTTTCATGCTTCCAGGGGCCCTAAACACAAGATTTGTGGAATGGTTAAACGTGCATGAAAATGGCCATTTTACTAACTCTGAGGTCTCAAAAAGTAGCATGTTTAAAGCGATTCTCATTCCAGGGGCCCAAACACAAGATTTGTGAAATGGTTAAAAGTGCATGAAAATTGCCAATTATGTCATGCTTCAGAAAAGTGAACAATGGTCAATTTTCAAATGTTTTATTTTTGGGTGGTGTTTTAGAGCTAAAATGAGCATGTTTAAAGTGATTTTCATGCTTTCAGGGGCCCTAAACACAAGATTTGAGGAATGGTTAAAAGTGCATGAAAATGGCAAATTTACTCACTCTGAGGTCTCAAAAAGTGTTTCTTATCCCGGGAAGCGAATTAAATACAATGTGGAGGCATTTATGGTCCATTTTCAAATGTTTTATTTTTGAGCTTCAGTTTAAATTTGTAGGTGGATCATCAGTTTTAGAGCTAAAATGAGCATGTCTAAAGTGATTTTCATGCTTCCAGAGACTCTAAACACAAGAATTGTGGAATGGTTAGAAGTGCATGAAAATGGCCAATTTACTAACTCTGAGGTCTCAAAAAGTAGCATGTTTAAAGCGATTTTCATTCCAGGGGACCTAAACACAATATTTGTGGAATGGTTGAAAGTGCATGAAAATGGCCAATTTACTCAGTCTGAGGGCTCAGGAAGTGTTTCTTCACCCTGGGAAGTGAATTAAATACCATTTGGAGGCATTTAATGTTCAAGCAAAAACGGCTGATTTTTGACCCTCACGTCATGCTTCAGAAAGGTGAAAAATGGTCCATTTTCAAATGTTTTATTTTTGGGTGGATCATCAGTTTTGAAGCTAAAATGAGCATGTTTAAAGTGATTGTCATGCTTCCAGGGGACCTAAACACAATATTTGTGGAATGGTTGAAAGTGCATGAAAATGGAAAATTTACTCACTCTGAGGTCTCAAAAAGTGTTTCTTCATCCCGGGAAGTGAATTAAATACAATGTGGAGGCATTTATGGTCCATTTTCAAATGTTTTATTTTTGAGCTTCAGTTTAAATTTGTAGGTGGATCATCAGTTTTAGAGCTAACATGAGCATGTCTAAAGTGATTTTCATGCTTCCAGAGACCCTAAACACAAGATTTGTGGAATGGTTAAACTGCATGAAAATGGCCAATTTACTCAGTCTGAGGGCTCAGGAAGTGTTTCTTCACCCTGGGAAGTGAATTAAATACCATTTGGAGGCATTTAATGTTCAAGCAAAAACGGCAGATTTTTGACAAGAGATAGCCCCCAATTTGTCATGCTTCAGAAAGGTGAAAAATGGTCCATTTTCAAATGTTTTATTTTAGGGTGGATCATCAGTTTTGAAGCTAAATTGAGCATGTTTAAAGTGATTTTCATGCTTCCAGGGGCCCTAAACACAAGATTTGTGGAATGGTTAAAAGGGCATGAAAATGGCAAATTTACTCACTCTGAGGTCTCAAAAAGTGTTTCTTCATCCCGGGAAGTGAATTTAAAGCGATTTTCATTCCAGGGGACCTAAACACAAGATTTGTGGAATAGTTAAACTGCATGAAAATGGCAAATTTACTCACTCTGAGGTCTCAAAAAGTGTTTCTTCATCCCGGGAAGTGAATTAAATACCATTTGGAGGCATTTAATGTTCAAGCAAAAACGGCTGATTTTTGACCCTTACGTCATGCTTCAGAAAGGTGAAAAATGGTCCATTTTCAAATGTTTTATTTTTGGGTGGATCATCAGTTTTGAAGCTAAATTGAGCATGTTTAAAGTGATTTTCATGCTTCCAGGGGCCCTAAACACAAGATGTGTGGAATGGTTAAAAGTTCATGGAAATGGCAAATTTACTCACTCTGAGGTCTCAAAAAGTGTTTCTTCATCTCGGGAAGTGAATTAAATACAATGTGGAGGCATTTATGGTCCATTTTCAAATGTTTTATTTTTGAGCTTCAGTTTACATTTGTAGGTGGATCATCAGTTTTAGAGCTAAAATGAGCATTCCCGGGATGAAGAAACACTTTTTTTTAGATCTCAGAGTGAGTAAATTTGCCATTTGTAGGTGGATCAACAGTTTTAGAGTTAAAATGAGAATGTTTAAAGTGATTTTCATGCTTCCAGGGGCCCTAAACACAAGATTTGTGAAATGGTTAAAAGTGCATGAAAATTGCCAATTATGTCATGCTTCAGAAAAGTGAAAAATGGTCCATTTTCAAATGTTTTATTTTTGGGTGAATCATCAGTTTTGAAGCTAAAATGAGCATGTTTAAAAGTGATTTTCATGCTTCCAGGGGCCCTAAACACAAGATTTGTGGAATGGTTAAAAGTGCATGAAAATGGCCAATTACTAACTCTGAGGTCTCAAAAAGTAGCATGTTTAAAGCGATTCTCATTCCAGGGGCCCTAAACACAAGATTTGTGATAATGGTTAAAAGTGCATGAAAATTGCCAATTATGTCATGCTTCAGAAAAGTGAAAAATGGTCCATTTTCAAATGTTTTATTTTTGGGTGGATCATTAGTTTTAGAGCTAAAATGAGCATGTTTAAAGTGATTTTGATGCTTTCAGGGGCCCTAAACACAAGATTTGAGGAATGGTTAAAAGTGCATGAAAATGGCAAATTTACTCACTCTGAGGTCTCAAAAAGTGTTTCTTCATCCCGGGAAGTGAATTAAATACAATGTGGAGGCATTTATGGTCCATTTTCAAATGTTTTATTTTTGAGCTTCAGTTTACATTTGTAGGTGGATCATCAGTTTTAGAGCTAAAATGAGCATGTCTAAAGTGATTTTCATGCTTCCAGAGACTCTAAACACAAGAATTGTGGAATGGTTAGAAGTGCATGAAAATGGCCAATTTACTAACTCTGAGGTCTCAAGAAGTAGCATGTTTAAAGCGATTTTCATTCCAGGGGACCTAAACACAAGATTTGTGGAATGGTTAAACTGCATGAAAATGGCGAATTTACTCACTCTGAGGGCTCAGGAAGTGTTTCTTCACCCTGGGAAGTGAATTAAATACCATTTGGAGGCATTTAATGTTCAAGCAAAAACGGCTGATTTTTGACCCTTACGTCATGCTTCAGAAAGGTGAAAAATGGTCCATTTTCAAATGTTTTATTTTTGGGTGGATCATCAGTTTTGAAGCTAAAATGAGCATGTTTAAAGTGATTGTCATGCTTCCAGGGGCCCTAAACACAAGATTTGTGGAATGGTTAAAAGTGCATGAAAATGGCAAATTTACTCACTCTGAGGTCTCAAAAAGTGTTTCTTCATCCCGGGAAGTGAATTAAATACCATTTGGAGGCATTTAATGTTCAAGCAAAAACGGCTGATTTTTGACCCTTACGTCATGCTTCAGAAAGGTGAAAAATGGTCCATTTTCAAATGTTTTATTTTTGGGTGGATCATCAGTTTTGAAGCTAAATTGAGCATGTTTAAAGTGATTTTCATGCTTCCAGGGGCCCTAAACACAAGATGTGTGGAATGGTTAAAAGTTCATGGAAATGGCAAATTTACTCACTCTGAGGTCTCAAAAAGTGTTTCTTCATCCCGGGAAGTGAATTAAATACAATGTGGAGGCATTTATGGTCCATTTTCAAATGTTTTATTTTTGAGCTTCAGTTTAAATTTGTAGGTGGATCATCAGTTTTAGAGCTAAAATGAGCATGTTTAAAGTGATTTTGATGCTTTCAGGGGCCCTAAACACAAGATTTGAGGAATGGTTAAAAGTGCATGAAAATGGCAAATTTACTCACTCTGAGGTCTCAAAAAGTGTTTCTTCATCCCGGGAAGTGAATTAAATACAATGTGGAGGCATTTATGGTCCATTTTCAAATGTTTTATTTTTGAGCTTCAGTTTACATTTGTAGGTGGATCATCAGTTTTAGAGCTAAAATGAGCATGTCTAAAGTGATTTTCATGCTTCCAGAGACTCTAAACACAAGAATTGTGGAATGGTTAGAAGTGCATGAAAATGGCCAATTTACTAACTCTGAGGTCTCAAGAAGTAGCATGTTTAAAGCGATTTTCATTCCAGGGGACCTAAACACAAGATTTGTGGAATGGTTAAACTGCATGAAAATGGCGAATTTACTCACTCTGAGGGCTCAGGAAGTGTTTCTTCACCCTGGGAAGTGAATTAAATACCATTTGGAGGCATTTAATGTTCAAGCAAAAACGGCTGATTTTTGACCCTTACGTCATGCTTCAGAAAGGTGAAAAATGGTCCATTTTCAAATGTTTTATTTTTGGGTGGATCATCAGTTTTGAAGCTAAAATGAGCATGTTTAAAGTGATTGTCATGCTTCCAGGGGCCCTAAACACAAGATTTGTGGAATGGTTAAAAGTGCATGAAAATGGCAAATTTACTCACTCTGAGGTCTCAAAAAGTGTTTCTTCATCCCGGGAAGTGAATTAAATACCAGTTGGAGGCATTTAATGTTCAAGCAAAAATGGCTGATTTTTGACCCTTACGTCATGCTTCAGAAAGGTGAAAAATGGTCCATTTTCAAATGTTTTATTTTTGGGTGGATCATCAGTTTTGGAGCTAAATTGAGCATGTTTAAAGTGATTTTCATGCTTCCAGGGGCCCTAAACACAAGATGTGTGGAATGGTTAAAAGTTCATGGAAATGGCAAATGTACTCACTCTGAGGTCTCAAAAAGTGTTTTTTCATCCCGGGAAGTGAATTAAATACAATGTGGAGGCATTTATGGTCCATTTTCAAATGTTTTATTTTTGAGCTTCAGTTTAACTTTGTAGGTGGATCATCAGTTTTAGAGCTAAAATGAGCATGTTTAAAGTGATTTTGATGCTTCCAGGGGCCCTAAACACAAGATTTGTGGAATGGTTAAAAGGGCATGAAAATTGCAAATTTACTCACTCTGAGGTCTCAAAAAGTGTTTCTTCATCCCGGGAGGTGAATTAAATACCATTTGGAGGCATTTAATGTTCAAGCAAAAACGGCTGATTTTTTACCCTTACGTCATGCTTCAGAAAGGTGAAAAATGGTCCATTTTCAAATGTTATATTTTTGGGTGGATCATCAGTTTTGAAGCTAAAATGAGCATGTTTAAAGTGATTTTCATGCTTCCAGGGGCCCTAAACACAAGATTTGTGGAATGGTTAAAAGTGCATGAAAATGGCAAATTTACTCACTCTGAGGTCTCAAAAAGTGTTTCTTCATCCCGGGAGGTGAATTAAATACCATTTGGAGCCATTTAATGTTCAAGCAAAAACGGCTGATTTTTGACCCTCACGTCATGCTTCAGAAAGATGAAAAATGGTCCATTTTCAAATGTTTTATTTTAGGGTGGATCATCAGTTTTGAAGCTAAATTGAGCATGTTTAAAGTGATTTTCATGCTTTCAGGGGCCCTAAACACAAGATTTGAGGAATGGTTAAAAGTGCATGAAAATGGCAAATTTACTCACTCTGAGGTCTCAAAAAGTGTTTCTTCATCCCGGGAAGTGAATTAAATACAATGGTGGAGGCATTTATGGTCCATTTTCAAATGTTTTATTTTTGAGCTTCAGTTTAAATTTGTACGTGGATCATCACTTTTAGAGCTAAAATGAGCATGTTTAAAGCTCCTCCCGGGATGAAGAAACACTTTTTTTTAGATCTCAGAGTGAGTAAATTTGCCATTTGTAGGTGGATCAACAGTTTTAGAGTTAAAATGAGAATGTTTAAAGTGATTTTCATGCTTCCAGGGGCCCTAAACACAAGATTTGTGAAATGGTTAAAAGTGCATGAAAATTGCCAATTATGTCATGCTTCAGAAAAGTGAAAAATGGTCCATTTTCAAATGTTTTATTTTTGGGTGGATCATCAGTTTTGAAGCTAAAATGAGCATGTTTAAAAGTGATTTTCATGCTTCCAGGGGCCCTAAACACAAGATTTGTGGAATGGTTAAAAGTGCATGAAAATGGCCATTTTACTAACTCTGAGGTCTCAAAAAATAGCATGTTTAAAGCGATTTTCATTCCAGGGGACCTAAACACAAGATTTGTGGAATGGTTAAAACTGCATGAAAATGGCCAATTTACTAACTCTGAGGTCTCAAAAAGTAGCATGTTTAAAGCAATTCTCATTCCAGGGGCCCTAAACACAAGATGTGTGAAATGGTTAAAAGTGCATGAAAATTGCCAATTATGTCATGCTTCAGAAAAGTGAAAAATGGTCCATTTTCAAATGTTTTATTTTTGGGTGGATCATTAGTTTTAGAGCTAAAATGAGCATGTTTAAAGTGATTTTCATGCTTCCAGGGGCCCTAAACACAAGATTTGTGGAATGGTTAAAAGTGCATGAAAATTGCCAATTATGTCATGCTTCAGAAAAGTGAAAAATGGTCCATTTTCAAATGTTTTATTTTTGGGTGGATCATCAGTTTTGAAGCTAAAATGAGCATGTTTAAAAGTGATTTTCATGCTTCCAGGGGCCCTAAACACAAGATTTGTTGAATGGTTAAAAGTGCATGAAAATGGCCATTTTACTAACTCTGAGGTCTCAAAAAATAGCATGTTTAAAGCGATTTTCATTCCAGGGGACCTAAACACAAGATTTGTGGAATGGTTAAAACTGCATGAAAATGGCCAATTTACTAACTCTGAGGTCTCAAAAAGTAGCATGTTTAAAGCGATTCTCATTCCAGGGGCCCTAAACACAAGAATTGTGGAATGGTTAAACTGCATGAAAATGGCCAATTTACTCACTCTGAGGGCTCAGGAAGTGTTTCTTCACCCTGGGAAGTGAATGAAATACCATTTGGAGGCATTTAATGTTCAAGCAAAAACGGCTGATTTTTGACCCTTAGGTCATGCTTCAGAAAGGTGAAAAATGGTCCATTTTCAAATGTTTTATTTTTGGGTGGATCATCAGTTTTGAAGCTAAAATGAGCATGTTTAAAGTGATTTTCATGCTTCCAGGGGCAAACACAAGATTTGTGGAATGGTTAAAAGTGCATGAAAATTGCCAATCATGTCATGCTTCAGAAAAGTGAAAAATGGTCCATTTTCAAATGTTTTATTTTTGGGTGGATCATCAGTTTTAGAGCTAAAATGAGCATGTTTAAAGTGATTTTCATGCTTTCAGGGGCCCTAAACACAAGATTTGAGGAATGGTTAAAAGTGCATGAAAATGGCAAATTTACTCACTCTGAGGTCGCAAAAAGTGTTTCTTCATCCCGGGAAGTGAATTAAATACAATGGTGGAGGCATTTATGGTCCATTTTCAAATGTTTTATTTTTGAGCTTCAGTTTACATTTGTAGGTGGATCATCAGTTTTAGAGCTAAAATGAGCATGTCTAAAGTGACCTTCATGCTTCCAGAGACCCTAAACACAAGAATTGTGGAATGGTTAAAAGTGCATGAAAATGGCTTACTAACTCTGAGGTCTCAAAAAGTAGCATGTTTAAAGCGATTTTCATTCCAGGGGACCTAAACACAAGATTTGTGAAATGGTTAAAAGTGCATGAAAATTGCCAATTATGTCATGCTTCAGAAAAGTGAAAAATGGTCCATTTTCAAATGTTTTATTTTTGGGTGGATCATCAGTTTTAGAGCTAAAATGAGCATGTTTAAAGTGATTTTCATGCTTTCAGGGGACCTAAACACAATATTTGTGGAATGGTTGAAAGTGCATGAAAATGGCCAATTTACTCAGTCTGAGGGCTCAGGAAGTGTTTCTTCACCCTGGGAAGTGAATTAAATACCATTTGGAGGCATTTAATGTTCAAGCAAAAACGGCAGATTTTTGACAAAAGAGATAACAGCCCCCAATTTGTCATGCTTCAGAAAGGTGAAAAATGGTCCATTTTCAAATGTTTTATTTTTGGGTGGATCATCAGTTTTGAAGCTAAAATGAGCATGTTTAAAGTGATTGTCATGCTTCCAGTGGCCCTAAACACAAGATTTGTGGAATGGTTAAAAGTGCATGAAAATGGCAAATGTACTCACTCTGAGGTCTCAAAAAGTGTTTCTTCATCCCGGGAAGTGAATTAAATACCATTTGGAGGCATTTAATGTTCAAGCAAAAACGGCTGATTTTTTACCCTTACGTCATGCTTCAGAAAGGTGAAAAATGGTCCATTTTCAAATGTTTTATTTTTGGGTGGATCATCAGTTTTGAAGCTAAATTGAGAATGTTTAAAGTGATTTTCATGCTTCCAGGGGCCCTAAACACAAGATTTGTGGAATGGTTAAAAGGGCATGAAAATGGCAAATTTACTCACTCTGAGGTCTCAAAAAGTGTTTCTTCATCCCGGGAAGTGAATTAAATACAATGTGGAGGCATTTATGGTCCATTTTCAAATGTTTTATTTTTGAGCTTCAGTTTACATTTGTAGGTGGATCATCAGTTTTAGAGCTAAAATGAGCATTCCCGGGATGAAGAAACACTTTTTTTAGATCTCAGAGTGAGTAAATTTGCCATTTGTAGGTGGATCAACAGTTTTAGAGTTAAAATGAGAATGTTTAAAGTGATTTTCATGCTTCCAGGGGCCCTAAACACAAGATTTGTGAAATGGTTAAAAGTGCATGAAAATTGCCAATTATGTCATGCTTCAGAAAAGTGAAAAATGGTCCATTTTCAAATGTTTTATTTTTGGGTGGATCATCAGTTTTGAAGCTAAAATGAGCATGTTTAAAAGTGATTTTCATGCTTCCAGGGGCCCTAAACACAAGATTTGTGGAATGGTTAAACGTGCATGAAAATGGCCATTTTACTAACTCTGAGGTCTCAAAAAGTAGCATGTTTAAAGCGATTCTCATTCCAGGGGCCCAAACACAAGATTTGTGAAATGGTTAAAAGTGCATGAAAATTGCCAATTATGTCATGCTTCAGAAAAGTGAACAATGGTCAATTTTCAAATGTTTTATTTTTGGGTGGTGTTTTAGAGCTAAAATGAGCATGTTTAAAGTGATTTTCATGCTTTCAGGGGCCCTAAACACAAGATTTGAGGAATGGTTAAAAGTGCATGAAAATGGCAAATTTACTCACTCTGAGGTCTCAAAAAGTGTTTCTTATCCCGGGAAGCGAATTAAATACAATGTGGAGGCATTTATGGTCCATTTTCAAATGTTTTATTTTTGAGCTTCAGTTTAAATTTGTAGGTGGATCATCAGTTTTAGAGCTAAAATGAGCATGTCTAAAGTGATTTTCATGCTTCCAGAGACTCTAAACACAAGAATTGTGGAATGGTTAGAAGTGCATGAAAATGGCCAATTTACTAACTCTGAGGTCTCAAAAAGTAGCATGTTTAAAGCGATTTTCATTCCAGGGGACCTAAACACAATATTTGTGGAATGGTTGAAAGTGCATGAAAATGGCCAATTTACTCAGTCTGAGGGCTCAGGAAGTGTTTCTTCACCCTGGGAAGTGAATTAAATACCATTTGGAGGCATTTAATGTTCAAGCAAAAACGGCTGATTTTTGACCCTCACGTCATGCTTCAGAAAGGTGAAAAATGGTCCATTTTCAAATGTTTTATTTTTGGGTGGATCATCAGTTTTGAAGCTAAAATGAGCATGTTTAAAGTGATTGTCATGCTTCCAGGGGCCCTAAACACAAGATTTGTGGAATGGTTAAAAGGGCATGAAAATGGCAAATTTACTCACTCTGAGGTCTCAAAAAGTGTTTCTTCATCCCGGGAAGTGAATTAAATACAATGTGGAGGCATTTATGGTCCATTTTCAAATGTTTTATTTTTGAGCTTCAGTTTAAATTTGTAGGTGGATCATCAGTTTTAGAGCTAAAATGAGCATGTTTAAAGTGATTTTCATGCTTCCAGGGGCCCTAAACACAAGATTTGTGGAATGGTTAAAAGGGCATGAAAATGGCAAATTTACTCACTCTGAGGTCTCAAAAAGTGTTTCTTCATCCCGGGAAGTGAATTAAATACCATTTGGAGGCATTTAATGTTCAAGCAAAAACGGCTGATTTTTGACCCTTACGTCATGCTTCAGAAAGGTGAAAAATGGTCCATTTTCAAATGTTTTATTTTTGGGTGGATCATCAGTTTTAGAGCTAAAATGAGCATGTTTAAAGTGATTTTCATGCTTTCAGGGGACCTAAACACAATATTTGTGGAATGGTTGAAAGTGCATGAAAATGGAAAATTTACTCACTCTGAGGTCTCAAAAAGTGTTTCTTCATCCCGGGAAGTGAATTAAATACAATGTGGAGGCATTTATGGTCCATTTTCAAATGTTTTATTTTTGAGCTTCAGTTTAAATTTGTAGGTGGATCATCAGTTTTAGAGCTAACATGAGCATGTCTAAAGTGATTTTCATGCTTCCAGAGACCCTAAACACAAGATTTGTGGAATGGTTAAACTGCATGAAAATGGCCAATTTACTCAGTCTGAGGGCTCAGGAAGTGTTTCTTCACCCTGGGAAGTGAATTAAATACCATTTGGAGGCATTTATGGTCCATTTTCAAATGTTTTATTTTTGAGCTTCAGTTTACATTTGTAGGTGGATCATCAGTTTTAGAGCTAAAATGAGCATTCCCGGGATGAAGAAACACTTTTTTTTAGATCTCAGAGTGAGTAAATTTGCCATTTGTAGGTGGATCAACAGTTTTAGAGTTAAAATGAGAATGTTTAAAGTGATTTTCATGCTTCCAGGGGCCCTAAACACAAGATTTGTGAAATGGTTAAAAGTGCATGAAAATTGCCAATTATGTCATGCTTCAGAAAAGTGAAAAATGGTCCATTTTCAAATGTTTTATTTTTGGGTGAATCATCAGTTTTGAAGCTAAAATGAGCATGTTTAAAAGTGATTTTCATGCTTCCAGGGGCCCTAAACACAAGATTTGTAGAATGGTTAAAAGTGCATGAAAATGGCCAATTACTAACTCTGAGGTCTCAAAAAGTAGCATGTTTAAAGCGATTCTCATTCCAGGGGCCCTAAACACAAGATTTGTGATAATGGTTAAAAGTGCATGAAAATTGCCAATTATGTCATGCTTCAGAAAAGTGAAAAATGGTCCATTTTCAAATGTTTTAATTTTTTGGGTGGATCATCAGTTTTAGAGCTAAAATGAGCATGTTTAAAGTGATTTTCATGCTTTCAGGGGCCCTAAACACAAGATTTGAGGAATGGTTAAAAGTGCATGAAAATGGCAAATTTACTCACTCTGAGGTCTCAAAAAGTGTTTCTTCATCCCGGGAAGTGAATTAAATACAATGTGGAGGCATTTATGGTCCATTTTCAAATGTTTTATTTTTGAGCTTCTGTTTAAATTTGTAGGTGGATCATCAGTTTTAGAGCTAAAATGAGCATGTCTAAAGTGATTTTCATGCTTCCAGAGACTCTAAACACAAGAATTGTGGAATGGTTAGAAGTGCATGAAAATGGCCAATTTACTAACTCTGAGGTCTCAAAAAGTAGCATGTTTAAAGCGATTCTCATTCCAGGGGCCCAAACACAAGATTTGTGAAATGGTTAAAAGTGCATGAAAATTGCCAATTATGTCATGCTTCAGAAAAGTGAACAATGGTCAATTTTCAAATGTTTTATTTTTGGGTGGTGTTTTAGAGCTAAAATGAGCATGTTTAAAGTGATTTTCATGCTTTCAGGGGCCCTAAACACAAGATTTGAGGAATGGTTAAAAGTGCATGAAAATGGCAAATTTACTCACTCTGAGGTCTCAAAAAGTGTTTCTTATCCCGGGAAGCGAATTAAATACAATGTGGAGGCATTTATGGTCCATTTTCAAATGTTTTATTTTTGAGCTTCAGTTTAAATTTGTAGGTGGATCATCAGTTTTAGAGCTAAAATGAGCATGTCTAAAGTGATTTTCATGCTTCCAGAGACTCTAAACACAAGAATTGTGGAATGGTTAGAAGTGCATGAAAATGGCCAATTTACTAACTCTGAGGTCTCAAAAAGTAGCATGTTTAAAGCGATTTTCATTCCAGGGGACCTAAACACAATATTTGTGGAATGGTTGAAAGTGCATGAAAATGGCCAATTTACTCAGTCTGAGGGCTCAGGAAGTGTTTCTTCACCCTGGGAAGTGAATTAAATACCATTTGGAGGCATTTAATGTTCAAGCAAAAACGGCTGATTTTTGACCCTCACGTCATGCTTCAGAAAGGTGAAAAATGGTCCATTTTCAAATGTTTTATTTTTGGGTGGATCATCAGTTTTGAAGCTAAAATGAGCATGTTTAAAGTGATTGTCATGCTTCCAGGGGACCTAAACACAATATTTGTGGAATGGTTGAAAGTGCATGAAAATGGAAAATTTACTCACTCTGAGGTCTCAAAAAGTGTTTCTTCATCCCGGGAAGTGAATTAAATACAATGTGGAGGCATTTATGGTCCATTTTCAAATGTTTTATTTTTGAGCTTCAGTTTAAATTTGTAGGTGGATCATCAGTTTTAGAGCTAACATGAGCATGTCTAAAGTGATTTTCATGCTTCCAGAGACCCTAAACACAAGATTTGTGGAATGGTTAAACTGCATGAAAATGGCCAATTTACTCAGTCTGAGGGCTCAGGAAGTGTTTCTTCACCCTGGGAAGTGAATTAAATACCATTTGGAGGCATTTAATGTTCAAGCAAAAACGGCAGATTTTTGACAAGAGATAGCCCCCAATTTGTCATGCTTCAGAAAGGTGAAAAATGGTCCATTTTCAAATGTTTTATTTTAGGGTGGATCATCAGTTTTGAAGCTAAATTGAGCATGTTTAAAGTGATTTTCATGCTTCCAGGGGCCCTAAACACAAGATTTGTGGAATGGTTAAAAGGGCATGAAAATGGCAAATTTACTCACTCTGAGGTCTCAAAAAGTGTTTCTTCATCCCGGGAAGTGAATTTAAAGCGATTTTCATTCCAGGGGACCTAAACACAAGATTTGTGGAATAGTTAAACTGCATGAAAATGGCAAATTTACTCACTCTGAGGTCTCAAAAAGTGTTTCTTCATCCCGGGAAGTGAATTAAATACCATTTGGAGGCATTTAATGTTCAAGCAAAAACGGCTGATTTTTGACCCTTACGTCATGCTTCAGAAAGGTGAAAAATGGTCCATTTTCAAATGTTTTATTTTTGGGTGGATCATCAGTTTTGAAGCTAAATTGAGCATGTTTAAAGTGATTTTCATGCTTCCAGGGGCCCTAAACACAAGATGTGTGGAATGGTTAAAAGTTCATGGAAATGGCAAATTTACTCACTCTGAGGTCTCAAAAAGTGTTTCTTCATCTCGGGAAGTGAATTAAATACAATGTGGAGGCATTTATGGTCCATTTTCAAATGTTTTATTTTTGAGCTTCAGTTTACATTTGTAGGTGGATCATCAGTTTTAGAGCTAAAATGAGCATTCCCGGGATGAAGAAACACTTTTTTTTAGATCTCAGAGTGAGTAAATTTGCCATTTGTAGGTGGATCAACAGTTTTAGAGTTAAAATGAGAATGTTTAAAGTGATTTTCATGCTTCCAGGGGCCCTAAACACAAGATTTGTGAAATGGTTAAAAGTGCATGAAAATTGCCAATTATGTCATGCTTCAGAAAAGTGAAAAATGGTCCATTTTCAAATGTTTTATTTTTGGGTGAATCATCAGTTTTGAAGCTAAAATGAGCATGTTTAAAAGTGATTTTCATGCTTCCAGGGGCCCTAAACACAAGATTTGTGGAATGGTTAAAAGTGCATGAAAATGGCCAATTACTAACTCTGAGGTCTCAAAAAGTAGCATGTTTAAAGCGATTCTCATTCCAGGGGCCCTAAACACAAGATTTGTGATAATGGTTAAAAGTGCATGAAAATTGCCAATTATGTCATGCTTCAGAAAAGTGAAAAATGGTCCATTTTCAAATGTTTTATTTTTGGGTGGATCATTAGTTTTAGAGCTAAAATGAGCATGTTTAAAGTGATTTTGATGCTTTCAGGGGCCCTAAACACAAGATTTGAGGAATGGTTAAAAGTGCATGAAAATGGCAAATTTACTCACTCTGAGGTCTCAAAAAGTGTTTCTTCATCCCGGGAAGTGAATTAAATACAATGTGGAGGCATTTATGGTCCATTTTCAAATGTTTTATTTTTGAGCTTCAGTTTACATTTGTAGGTGGATCATCAGTTTTAGAGCTAAAATGAGCATGTCTAAAGTGATTTTCATGCTTCCAGAGACTCTAAACACAAGAATTGTGGAATGGTTAGAAGTGCATGAAAATGGCCAATTTACTAACTCTGAGGTCTCAAGAAGTAGCATGTTTAAAGCGATTTTCATTCCAGGGGACCTAAACACAAGATTTGTGGAATGGTTAAACTGCATGAAAATGGCGAATTTACTCACTCTGAGGGCTCAGGAAGTGTTTCTTCACCCTGGGAAGTGAATTAAATACCATTTGGAGGCATTTAATGTTCAAGCAAAAACGGCTGATTTTTGACCCTTACGTCATGCTTCAGAAAGGTGAAAAATGGTCCATTTTCAAATGTTTTATTTTTGGGTGGATCATCAGTTTTGAAGCTAAAATGAGCATGTTTAAAGTGATTGTCATGCTTCCAGGGGCCCTAAACACAAGATTTGTGGAATGGTTAAAAGTGCATGAAAATGGCAAATTTACTCACTCTGAGGTCTCAAAAAGTGTTTCTTCATCCCGGGAAGTGAATTAAATACCATTTGGAGGCATTTAATGTTCAAGCAAAAACGGCTGATTTTTGACCCTTACGTCATGCTTCAGAAAGGTGAAAAATGGTCCATTTTCAAATGTTTTATTTTTGGGTGGATCATCAGTTTTGAAGCTAAATTGAGCATGTTTAAAGTGATTTTCATGCTTCCAGGGGCCCTAAACACAAGATGTGTGGAATGGTTAAAAGTTCATGGAAATGGCAAATTTACTCACTCTGAGGTCTCAAAAAGTGTTTCTTCATCCCGGGAAGTGAATTAAATACAATGTGGAGGCATTTATGGTCCATTTTCAAATGTTTTATTTTTGAGCTTCAGTTTAAATTTGTAGGTGGATCATCAGTTTTAGAGCTAAAATGAGCATGTTTAAAGTGATTTTGATGCTTTCAGGGGCCCTAAACACAAGATTTGAGGAATGGTTAAAAGTGCATGAAAATGGCAAATTTACTCACTCTGAGGTCTCAAAAAGTGTTTCTTCATCCCGGGAAGCGAATTAAATACAATGTGGAGGCATTTATGGTCCATTTTCAAATGTTTTATTTTTGAGCTTCAGTTTACATTTGTAGGTGGATCATCAGTTTTAGAGCTAAAATGAGCATGTCTAAAGTGATTTTCATGCTTCCAGAGACTCTAAACACAAGAATTGTGGAATGGTTAGAAGTGCATGAAAATGGCCAATTTACTAACTCTGAGGTCTCAAGAAGTAGCATGTTTAAAGCGATTTTCATTCCAGGGGACCTAAACACAAGATTTGTGGAATGGTTAAACTGCATGAAAATGGCGAATTTACTCACTCTGAGGGCTCAGGAAGTGTTTCTTCACCCTGGGAAGTGAATTAAATACCATTTGGAGGCATTTAATGTTCAAGCAAAAACGGCTGATTTTTGACCCTTACGTCATGCTTCAGAAAGGTGAAAAATGGTCCATTTTCAAATGTTTTATTTTTGGGTGGATCATCAGTTTTGAAGCTAAAATGAGCATGTTTAAAGTGATTGTCATGCTTCCAGGGGCCCTAAACACAAGATTTGTGGAATGGTTAAAAGGGCATGAAAATGGCAAATTTACTCACTCTGAGGTCTCAAAAAGTGTTTCTTCATCCCGGGAAGTGAATTAAATACAATGTGGAGGCATTTATGGTCCATTTTCAAATGTTTTATTTTTGAGCTTCAGTTTAAATTTGTAGGTGGATCATCAGTTTTAGAGCTAAAATGAGCATGTTTAAAGTGATTTTCATGCTTCCAGGGGCCCTAAACACAAGATTTGTGGAATGGTTAAAAGGGCATGAAAATGGCAAATTTACTCACTCTGAGGTCTCAAAAAGTGTTTCTTCATCCCGGGAAGTGAATTAAATACCATTTGGAGGCATTTAATGTTCAAGCAAAAACGGCTGATTTTTGACCCTTACGTCATGCTTCAGAAAGGTGAAAAATGGTCCATTTTCAAATGTTTTATTTTTGGGTGGATCATCAGTTTTAGAGCTAAAATGAGCATGTTTAAAGTGATTTTCATGCTTTCAGGGGACCTAAACACAATATTTGTGGAATGGTTGAAAGTGCATGAAAATGGAAAATTTACTCACTCTGAGGTCTCAAAAAGTGTTTCTTCATCCCGGGAAGTGAATTAAATACAATGTGGAGGCATTTATGGTCCATTTTCAAATGTTTTATTTTTGAGCTTCAGTTTAAATTTGTAGGTGGATCATCAGTTTTAGAGCTAACATGAGCATGTCTAAAGTGATTTTCATGCTTCCAGAGACCCTAAACACAAGATTTGTGGAATGGTTAAACTGCATGAAAATGGCCAATTTACTCAGTCTGAGGGCTCAGGAAGTGTTTCTTCACCCTGGGAAGTGAATTAAATACCATTTGGAGGCATTTAATGTTCAAGCAAAAACGGCAGATTTTTGACAAGAGATAGCCCCCAATTTGTCATGCTTCAGAAAGGTGAAAAATGGTCCATTTTCAAATGTTTTATTTTAGGGTGGATCATCAGTTTTGAAGCTAAATTGAGCATGTTTAAAGTGATTTTCATGCTTCCAGGGGCCCTAAACACAAGATTTGTGGAATGGTTAAAAGGGCATGAAAATGGCAAATTTACTCACTCTGAGGTCTCAAAAAGTGTTTCTTCATCCCGGGAAGTGAATTTAAAGCGATTTTCATTCCAGGGGACCTAAACACAAGATTTGTGGAATAGTTAAACTGCATGAAAATGGCAAATTTACTCACTCTGAGGTCTCAAAAAGTGTTTCTTCATCCCGGGAAGTGAATTAAATACCATTTGGAGGCATTTAATGTTCAAGCAAAAACGGCTGATTTTTGACCCTTACGTCATGCTTCAGAAAGGTGAAAAATGGTCCATTTTCAAATGTTTTATTTTTGGGTGGATCATCAGTTTTGAAGCTAAATTGAGCATGTTTAAAGTGATTTTCATGCTTCCAGGGGCCCTAAACACAAGATGTGTGGAATGGTTAAAAGTTCATGGAAATGGCAAATTTACTCACTCTGAGGTCTCAAAAAGTGTTTCTTCATCTCGGGAAGTGAATTAAATACAATGTGGAGGCATTTATGGTCCATTTTCAAATGTTTTATTTTTGAGCTTCAGTTTACATTTGTAGGTGGATCATCAGTTTTAGAGCTAAAATGAGCATTCCCGGGATGAAGAAACACTTTTTTTTAGATCTCAGAGTGAGTAAATTTGCCATTTGTAGGTGGATCAACAGTTTTAGAGTTAAAATGAGAATGTTTAAAGTGATTTTCATGCTTCCAGGGGCCCTAAACACAAGATTTGTGAAATGGTTAAAAGTGCATGAAAATTGCCAATTATGTCATGCTTCAGAAAAGTGAAAAATGGTCCATTTTCAAATGTTTTATTTTTGGGTGAATCATCAGTTTTGAAGCTAAAATGAGCATGTTTAAAAGTGATTTTCATGCTTCCAGGGGCCCTAAACACAAGATTTGTGGAATGGTTAAAAGTGCATGAAAATGGCCAATTACTAACTCTGAGGTCTCAAAAAGTAGCATGTTTAAAGCGATTCTCATTCCAGGGGCCCTAAACACAAGATTTGTGATAATGGTTAAAAGTGCATGAAAATTGCCAATTATGTCATGCTTCAGAAAAGTGAAAAATGGTCCATTTTCAAATGTTTTATTTTTGGGTGGATCATTAGTTTTAGAGCTAAAATGAGCATGTTTAAAGTGATTTTGATGCTTTCAGGGGCCCTAAACACAAGATTTGAGGAATGGTTAAAAGTGCATGAAAATGGCAAATTTACTCACTCTGAGGTCTCAAAAAGTGTTTCTTCATCCCGGGAAGTGAATTAAATACAATGTGGAGGCATTTATGGTCCATTTTCAAATGTTTTATTTTTGAGCTTCAGTTTACATTTGTAGGTGGATCATCAGTTTTAGAGCTAAAATGAGCATGTCTAAAGTGATTTTCATGCTTCCAGAGACTCTAAACACAAGAATTGTGGAATGGTTAGAAGTGCATGAAAATGGCCAATTTACTAACTCTGAGGTCTCAAGAAGTAGCATGTTTAAAGCGATTTTCATTCCAGGGGACCTAAACACAAGATTTGTGGAATGGTTAAACTGCATGAAAATGGCGAATTTACTCACTCTGAGGGCTCAGGAAGTGTTTCTTCACCCTGGGAAGTGAATTAAATACCATTTGGAGGCATTTAATGTTCAAGCAAAAACGGCTGATTTTTGACCCTTACGTCATGCTTCAGAAAGATGAAAAATGGTCCATTTTCAAATGTTTTATTTTAGGGTGGATCATCAGTTTTGAAGCTAAATTGAGCATGTTTAAAGTGATTTTCATGCTTTCAGGGGCCCTAAACACAAGATTTGAGGAATGGTTAAAAGTGCATGAAAATGGCAAATTTACTCACTCTGAGGTCTCAAAAAGTGTTTCTTCATCCCGGGAAGTGAATTAAATACAATGGTGGAGGCATTTATGGTCCATTTTCAAATGTTTTATTTTTGAGCTTCAGTTTAAATTTGTACGTGGATCATCACTTTTAGAGCTAAAATGAGCATGTTTAAAGCTCCTCCCGGGATGAAGAAACACTTTTTTTTAGATCTCAGAGTGAGTAAATTTGCCATTTGTAGGTGGATCAACAGTTTTAGAGTTAAAATGAGAATGTTTAAAGTGATTTTCATGCTTGCAGGGGCCCTAAACACAAGATTTGTGAAATGGTTAAAAGTGCATGAAAATTGCCAATTATGTCATGCTTCAGAAAAGTGAAAAATGGTCCATTTTCAAATGTTTTATTTTTGGGTGGATCATCAGTTTTGAAGCTAAAATGAGCATGTTTAAAAGTGATTTTCATGCTTCCAGGGGCCCTAAACACAAGATTTGTGGAATGGTTAAAAGTGCATGAAAATGGCCATTTTACTAACTCTGAGGTCTCAAAAAATAGCATGTTTAAAGCGATTTTCATTCCAGGGGACCTAAACACAAGATTTGTGGAATGGTTAAAACTGCATGAAAATGGCCAATTTACTAACTCTGAGGTCTCAAAAAGTAGCATGTTTAAAGCAATTCTCATTCCAGGGGCCCTAAACACAAGATGTGTGAAATGGTTAAAAGTGCATGAAAATTGCCAATTATGTCATGCTTCAGAAAAGTGAAAAATGGTCCATTTTCAAATGTTTTATTTTTGGGTGGATCATTAGTTTTAGAGCTAAAATGAGCATGTTTAAAGTGATTTTCATGCTTCCAGGGGCCCTAAACACAAGATTTGTGGAATGGTTAAAAGTGCATGAAAATTGCCAATTATGTCATGCTTCAGAAAAGTGAAAAATGGTCCATTTTCAAATGTTTTATTTTTGGGTGGATCATCAGTTTTGAAGCTAAAATGAGCATGTTTAAAAGTGATTTTCATGCTTCCAGGGGCCCTAAACACAAGATTTGTTGAATGGTTAAAAGTGCATGAAAATGGCCATTTTACTAACTCTGAGGTCTCAAAAAATAGCATGTTTAAAGCGATTTTCATTCCAGGGGACCTAAACACAAGATTTGTGGAATGGTTAAAACTGCATGAAAATGGCCAATTTACTAACTCTGAGGTCTCAAAAAGTAGCATGTTTAAAGCGATTCTCATTCCAGGGGCCCTAAACACAAGAATTGTGGAATGGTTAAACTGCATGAAAATGGCCAATTTACTCACTCTGAGGGCTCAGGAAGTGTTTCTTCACCCTGGGAAGTGAATGAAATACCATTTGGAGGCATTTAATGTTCAAGCAAAAACGGCTGATTTTTGACCCTTAGGTCATGCTTCAGAAAGGTGAAAAATGGTCCATTTTCAAATGTTTTATTTTTGGGTGGATCATCAGTTTTGAAGCTAAAATGAGCATGTTTAAAGTGATTTTCATGCTTCCAGGGGCAAACACAAGATTTGTGGAATGGTTAAAAGTGCATGAAAATTGCCAATCATGTCATGCTTCAGAAAAGTGAAAAATGGTCCATTTTCAAATGTTTTATTTTTGGGTGGATCATCAGTTTTAGAGCTAAAATGAGCATGTTTAAAGTGATTTTCATGCTTTCAGGGGCCCTAAACACAAGATTTGAGGAATGGTTAAAAGTGCATGAAAATGGCAAATTTACTCACTCTGAGGTCGCAAAAAGTGTTTCTTCATCCCGGGAAGTGAATTAAATACAATGGTGGAGGCATTTATGGTCCATTTTCAAATGTTTTATTTTTGAGCTTCAGTTTACATTTGTAGGTGGATCATCAGTTTTAGAGCTAAAATGAGCATGTCTAAAGTGACCTTCATGCTTCCAGAGACCCTAAACACAAGAATTGTGGAATGGTTAAAAGTGCATGAAAATGGCTTACTAACTCTGAGGTCTCAAAAAGTAGCATGTTTAAAGCGATTTTCATTCCAGGGGACCTAAACACAAGATTTGTGAAATGGTTAAAAGTGCATGAAAATTGCCAATTATGTCATGCTTCAGAAAAGTGAAAAATGGTCCATTTTCAAATGTTTTATTTTTGGGTGGATCATCAGTTTTAGAGCTAAAATGAGCATGTTTAAAGTGATTTTCATGCTTTCAGGGGACCTAAACACAATATTTGTGGAATGGTTGAAAGTGCATGAAAATGGCCAATTTACTCAGTCTGAGGGCTCAGGAAGTGTTTCTTCACCCTGGGAAGTGAATTAAATACCATTTGGAGGCATTTAATGTTCAAGCAAAAACGGCAGATTTTTGACAAAAGAGATAACAGCCCCCAATTTGTCATGCTTCAGAAAGGTGAAAAATGGTCCATTTTCAAATGTTTTATTTTTGGGTGGATCATCAGTTTTGAAGCTAAAATGAGCATGTTTAAAGTGATTGTCATGCTTCCAGTGGCCCTAAACACAAGATTTGTGGAATGGTTAAAAGTGCATGAAAATGGCAAATGTACTCACTCTGAGGTCTCAAAAAGTGTTTCTTCATCCCGGGAAGTGAATTAAATACCATTTGGAGGCATTTAATGTTCAAGCAAAAACGGCTGATTTTTTACCCTTACGTCATGCTTCAGAAAGGTGAAAAATGGTCCATTTTCAAATGTTTTATTTTTGGGTGGATCATCAGTTTTGAAGCTAAATTGAGAATGTTTAAAGTGATTTTCATGCTTCCAGGGGCCCTAAACACAAGATTTGTGGAATGGTTAAAAGGGCATGAAAATGGCAAATTTACTCACTCTGAGGTCTCAAAAAGTGTTTCTTCATCCCGGGAAGTGAATTAAATACAATGTGGAGGCATTTATGGTCCATTTTCAAATGTTTTATTTTTGAGCTTCAGTTTACATTTGTAGGTGGATCATCAGTTTTAGAGCTAAAATGAGCATTCCCGGGATGAAGAAACACTTTTTTTAGATCTCAGAGTGAGTAAATTTGCCATTTGTAGGTGGATCAACAGTTTTAGAGTTAAAATGAGAATGTTTAAAGTGATTTTCATGCTTCCAGGGGCCCTAAACACAAGATTTGTGAAATGGTTAAAAGTGCATGAAAATTGCCAATTATGTCATGCTTCAGAAAAGTGAAAAATGGTCCATTTTCAAATGTTTTATTTTTGGGTGGATCATCAGTTTTGAAGCTAAAATGAGCATGTTTAAAAGTGATTTTCATGCTTCCAGGGGCCCTAAACACAAGATTTGTGGAATGGTTAAACGTGCATGAAAATGGCCATTTTACTAACTCTGAGGTCTCAAAAAGTAGCATGTTTAAAGCGATTCTCATTCCAGGGGCCCAAACACAAGATTTGTGAAATGGTTAAAAGTGCATGAAAATTGCCAATTATGTCATGCTTCAGAAAAGTGAACAATGGTCAATTTTCAAATGTTTTATTTTTGGGTGGTGTTTTAGAGCTAAAATGAGCATGTTTAAAGTGATTTTCATGCTTTCAGGGGCCCTAAACACAAGATTTGAGGAATGGTTAAAAGTGCATGAAAATGGCAAATTTACTCACTCTGAGGTCTCAAAAAGTGTTTCTTATCCCGGGAAGCGAATTAAATACAATGTGGAGGCATTTATGGTCCATTTTCAAATGTTTTATTTTTGAGCTTCAGTTTAAATTTGTAGGTGGATCATCAGTTTTAGAGCTAAAATGAGCATGTCTAAAGTGATTTTCATGCTTCCAGAGACTCTAAACACAAGAATTGTGGAATGGTTAGAAGTGCATGAAAATGGCCAATTTACTAACTCTGAGGTCTCAAAAAGTAGCATGTTTAAAGCGATTTTCATTCCAGGGGACCTAAACACAATATTTGTGGAATGGTTGAAAGTGCATGAAAATGGCCAATTTACTCAGTCTGAGGGCTCAGGAAGTGTTTCTTCACCCTGGGAAGTGAATTAAATACCATTTGGAGGCATTTAATGTTCAAGCAAAAACGGCTGATTTTTGACCCTCACGTCATGCTTCAGAAAGGTGAAAAATGGTCCATTTTCAAATGTTTTATTTTTGGGTGGATCATCAGTTTTGAAGCTAAAATGAGCATGTTTAAAGTGATTGTCATGCTTCCAGGGGCCCTAAACACAAGATTTGTGGAATGGTTAAAAGGGCATGAAAATGGCAAATTTACTCACTCTGAGGTCTCAAAAAGTGTTTCTTCATCCCGGGAAGTGAATTAAATACAATGTGGAGGCATTTATGGTCCATTTTCAAATGTTTTATTTTTGAGCTTCAGTTTAAATTTGTAGGTGGATCATCAGTTTTAGAGCTAAAATGAGCATGTTTAAAGTGATTTTCATGCTTCCAGGGGCCCTAAACACAAGATTTGTGGAATGGTTAAAAGGGCATGAAAATGGCAAATTTACTCACTCTGAGGTCTCAAAAAGTGTTTCTTCATCCCGGGAAGTGAATTAAATACCATTTGGAGGCATTTAATGTTCAAGCAAAAACGGCTGATTTTTGACCCTTACGTCATGCTTCAGAAAGGTGAAAAATGGTCCATTTTCAAATGTTTTATTTTTGGGTGGATCATCAGTTTTAGAGCTAAAATGAGCATGTTTAAAGTGATTTTCATGCTTTCAGGGGACCTAAACACAATATTTGTGGAATGGTTGAAAGTGCATGAAAATGGAAAATTTACTCACTCTGAGGTCTCAAAAAGTGTTTCTTCATCCCGGGAAGTGAATTAAATACAATGTGGAGGCATTTATGGTCCATTTTCAAATGTTTTATTTTTGAGCTTCAGTTTAAATTTGTAGGTGGATCATCAGTTTTAGAGCTAACATGAGCATGTCTAAAGTGATTTTCATGCTTCCAGAGACCCTAAACACAAGATTTGTGGAATGGTTAAACTGCATGAAAATGGCCAATTTACTCAGTCTGAGGGCTCAGGAAGTGTTTCTTCACCCTGGGAAGTGAATTAAATACCATTTGGAGGCATTTAATGTTCAAGCAAAAACGGCAGATTTTTGACAAGAGATAGCCCCCAATTTGTCATGCTTCAGAAAGGTGAAAAATGGTCCATTTTCAAATGTTTTATTTTAGGGTGGATCATCAGTTTTGAAGCTAAATTGAGCATGTTTAAAGTGATTTTCATGCTTCCAGGGGCCCTAAACACAAGATTTGTGGAATGGTTAAAAGGGCATGAAAATGGCAAATTTACTCACTCTGAGGTCTCAAAAAGTGTTTCTTCATCCCGGGAAGTGAATTTAAAGCGATTTTCATTCCAGGGGACCTAAACACAAGATTTGTGGAATAGTTAAACTGCATGAAAATGGCAAATTTACTCACTCTGAGGTCTCAAAAAGTGTTTCTTCATCCCGGGAAGTGAATTAAATACCATTTGGAGGCATTTAATGTTCAAGCAAAAACGGCTGATTTTTGACCCTTACGTCATGCTTCAGAAAGGTGAAAAATGGTCCATTTTCAAATGTTTTATTTTTGGGTGGATCATCAGTTTTGAAGCTAAATTGAGCATGTTTAAAGTGATTTTCATGCTTCCAGGGGCCCTAAACACAAGATGTGTGGAATGGTTAAAAGTTCATGGAAATGGCAAATTTACTCACTCTGAGGTCTCAAAAAGTGTTTCTTCATCTCGGGAAGTGAATTAAATACAATGTGGAGGCATTTATGGTCCATTTTCAAATGTTTTATTTTTGAGCTTCAGTTTACATTTGTAGGTGGATCATCAGTTTTAGAGCTAAAATGAGCATTCCCGGGATGAAGAAACACTTTTTTTTAGATCTCAGAGTGAGTAAATTTGCCATTTGTAGGTGGATCAACAGTTTTAGAGTTAAAATGAGAATGTTTAAAGTGATTTTCATGCTTCCAGGGGCCCTAAACACAAGATTTGTGAAATGGTTAAAAGTGCATGAAAATTGCCAATTATGTCATGCTTCAGAAAAGTGAAAAATGGTCCATTTTCAAATGTTTTATTTTTGGGTGAATCATCAGTTTTGAAGCTAAAATGAGCATGTTTAAAAGTGATTTTCATGCTTCCAGGGGCCCTAAACACAAGATTTGTGGAATGGTTAAAAGTGCATGAAAATGGCCAATTACTAACTCTGAGGTCTCAAAAAGTAGCATGTTTAAAGCGATTCTCATTCCAGGGGCCCTAAACACAAGATTTGTGATAATGGTTAAAAGTGCATGAAAATTGCCAATTATGTCATGCTTCAGAAAAGTGAAAAATGGTCCATTTTCAAATGTTTTATTTTTGGGTGGATCATTAGTTTTAGAGCTAAAATGAGCATGTTTAAAGTGATTTTGATGCTTTCAGGGGCCCTAAACACAAGATTTGAGGAATGGTTAAAAGTGCATGAAAATGGCAAATTTACTCACTCTGAGGTCTCAAAAAGTGTTTCTTCATCCCGGGAAGTGAATTAAATACAATGTGGAGGCATTTATGGTCCATTTTCAAATGTTTTATTTTTGAGCTTCAGTTTACATTTGTAGGTGGATCATCAGTTTTAGAGCTAAAATGAGCATGTCTAAAGTGATTTTCATGCTTCCAGAGACTCTAAACACAAGAATTGTGGAATGGTTAGAAGTGCATGAAAATGGCCAATTTACTAACTCTGAGGTCTCAAGAAGTAGCATGTTTAAAGCGATTTTCATTCCAGGGGACCTAAACACAAGATTTGTGGAATGGTTAAACTGCATGAAAATGGCGAATTTACTCACTCTGAGGGCTCAGGAAGTGTTTCTTCACCCTGGGAAGTGAATTAAATACCATTTGGAGGCATTTAATGTTCAAGCAAAAACGGCTGATTTTTGACCCTTACGTCATGCTTCAGAAAGGTGAAAAATGGTCCATTTTCAAATGTTTTATTTTTGGGTGGATCATCAGTTTTGAAGCTAAATTGAGCATGTTTAAAGTGATTTTCATGCTTCCAGGGGCCCTAAACACAAGATGTGTGGAATGGTTAAAAGTTCATGGAAATGGCAAATGTACTCACTCTGAGGTCTCAAAAAGTGTTTTTTCATCCCGGGAAGTGAATTAAATACAATGTGGAGGCATTTATGGTCCATTTTCAAATGTTTTATTTTTGAGCTTCAGTTTAACTTTGTAGGTGGATCATCAGTTTTAGAGCTAAAATGAGCATGTTTAAAGTGATTTTGATGCTTCCAGGGGCCCTAAACACAAGATTTGTGGAATGGTTAAAAGGGCATGAAAATGGCAAATTTACTCACTCTGAGGTCTCAAAAAGTGTTTCTTCATCCCGGGAAGTGAATTAAATACCATTTGGAGGCATTTAATGTTCAAGCAAAAACGGCTGATTTTTGACCCTTACGTCATGCTTCAGAAAGGTGAAAAATGGTCCATTTTCAAATGTTTTATTTTTGGGTGGATCAACAGTTTTAGAGCTAAAATGAGCATGTTTAAAGTGATTTTCATGCTTTCAGGGGACCTAAACACAATATTTGTGGAATGGTTGAAAGTGCATGAAAATGGAAAATGTACTCACTCTGAGGTCTCAAAAAGTGTTTCTTCATCCCGGGAAGTGAATTAAATACAATGTGGAGGCATTTATGGTCCATTTTCAAATGTTTTATTTTTGAGCTTCAGTTTAAATTTGTAGGTGGATCATCAGTTTTAGAGCTAACATGAGCATGTCTAAAGTGATTTTCATGCTTCCAGAGACCCTAAACACAAGATTTGTGGAATGGTTAAACTGCATGAAAATGGCCAATTTACTCAGTCTGAGGGCTCAGGAAGTGTTTCTTCACCCTGGGAAGTGAATTAAATACCATTTGGAGGCATTTAATGTTCAAGCAAAAACGGCAGATTTTTGACAAGAGATAGCCCCCAATTTGTCATGCTTCAGAAAGGTGAAAAATGGTCCATTTTCAAATGTTTTATTTTAGGGTGGATCATCAGTTTTGAAGCTAAATTGAGCATGTTTAAAGTGATTTTCATGCTTCCAGGGGCCCTAAACACAAGATTTGTGGAATGGTTAAAAGGGCATGAAAATGGCAAATTTACTCACTCTGAGGTCTCAAAAAGTGTTTCTTCATCCCGGGAAGTGAATTAAATACAATGTGGAGGCATTTATGGTCCATTTTCAAATGTTTTATTTTTGAGCTTCAGTTTACATTTGTAGGTGGATCATCAGTTTTAGAGCTAAAATGAGCATTCCCGGGATGAAGAAACACTTTTTTTTAGATCTCAGAGTGAGTAAATTTGCCATTTGTAGGTGGATCAACAGTTTTAGAGTTAAAATGAGAATGTTTAAAGTGATTTTCATGCTTCCAGGGGCCCTAAACACAAGATTTGTGAAATGGTTAAAAGTGCATGAAAATTGCCAATTATGTCATGCTTCAAAAAAGTGAAACATGGTCCATTTTCAAATGTTTTATTTTTGGGTGAATCATCAGTTTTGAAGCTAAAATGAGCATGTTTAAAAGTGATTTTCATGCTTCCAGGGGCCCTAAACACAAGATTTGTGGAATGGTTAAAAGTGCATGAAAATGGCCAATTACTAACTCTGAGGTCTCAAAAAGTAGCATGTTTAAAGCGATTCTCATTCCAGGGGCCCTAAACACAAGATTTGTGATAATGGTTAAAAGTGCATGAAAATTGCCAATTATGTCATGCTTCAGAAAAGTGAAAAATGGTCCATTTTCAAATGTTTTTAATTTTTTGGGTGGATCATCAGTTTTAGAGCTAAAATGAGCATGTTTAAAGTGATTTTCATGCTTTCAGGGGCCCTAAACACAAGATTTGAGGAATGGTTAAAAGTGCATGAAAATGGCAAATTTACTCACTCTGAGGTCTCAAAAAGTGTTTCTTCATCCCGGGAAGTGAATTAAATACAATGTGGAGGTATTTATGGTCCATTTTCAAATGTTTTATTTTTGAGCTTCTGTTTAAATTTGTAGGTGGATCATCAGTTTTAGAGCTAAAATGAGCATGTCTAAAGTGATTTTCATGCTTCCAGAGACTCTAAACACAAGAATTGTGGAATGGTTAGAAGTGCATGAAAATGGCCAATTTACTAACTCTGAGGTCTCAAAAAGTAGCATGTTTAAAGCGATTTTCATTCCAGGGGACCTAAACACAAGATTTGTGGAATGGTTAAACTGCATGAAAATGGCCAATTTACTCACTCTGAGGGCTCAGGAAGTGTTTCTTCACCCTGGGAAGTGAATTAAATACCATTTGGAGGCATTTAATGTTCAAGCAAAAACGGCTGATTTTTGACCCTTACGTCATGCTTCAGAAAGGTGAAAAATGGTCCATTTTCAAATGTTTTATTTTTGGGTGGATCATCAGTTTTGAAGCTAAAATGAGCATGTTTAAAGTGATTGTCATGCTTCCAGGGGCCCTAAACACAAGATTTGTGGAATGGTTAAAAGTGCATGAAAATGGCAAATTTACTCACTCTGAGGTCTCAAAAAGTGTTTCTTCATCCCGGGAAGTGAATTAAATACCATTTGGAGGCATTTAATGTTCAAGCAAAAACGGCTGATTTTTCACCCTTACGTCATGCTTCAGAAAGGTGAAAAATGGTCCATTTTCAAATGTTTTATTTTTGGGTGGATCATCAGTTTTGAAGCTAAATTGAGCATGTTTAAAGTGATTTTCATGCTTCCAGGGGCCCTAAACACAAGATGTGTGGAATGGTTAAAAGTTCATGGAAATGGCAAATTTACTCACTCTGAGGTCTCAAAAAGTGTTTCTTCATCCCGGGAAGTGAATTGAATACAATGTGGAGGCATTTATGGTCCATTTTCAAATGTTTTATTTTTGAGCTTCAGTTTAAATTTGTAGGTGGATCATCAGTTTTAGAGCTAAAATGAGCATGTTTAAAGTGATTTTGATGCTTCCAGGGGCCCTAAACACAAGATTTGTGGAATGGTTAAAAGGGCATGAAAATGGCAAATTTACTCACTCTGAGGTCTCAAAAAGTGTTTCTTCATCCCGGGAAGTGAATTAAATACAATGTGGAGGCATTTATGGTCCATTTTCAAATGTTTTATTTTTGAGCTTCAGTTTAAATTTGTAGGTGGATCATCAGTTTTAGAGCTAACATGAGCATGTCTAAAGTGATTTTCATGCTTCCAGAGACCCTAAACACAAGATTTGTGGAATGGTTAAACTGCATGAAAATGGCCAATTTACTCAGTCTGAGGGCTCAGGAAGTGTTTCTTCACCCTGGGAAGTGAATTAAATACCATTTGGAGGCATTTAATGTTCAAGCAAAAACGGCAGATTTTTGACAAGAGATAGCCCCCAATTTGTCATGCTTCAGAAAGGTGAAAAATGGTCCATTTTCAAATGTTTTATTTTAGGGTGGATCATCAGTTTTGAAGCTAAATTGAGCATGTTTAAAGTGATTTTCATGCTTCCAGGGGCCCTAAACACAAGATTTGTGGAATGGTTAAAAGGGCATGAAAATGGCAAATTTACTCACTCTGAGGTCTCAAAAAGTGTTTCTTCATCCCGGGAAGTGAATTTAAAGCGATTTTCATTCCGGGGACCTAAACACAAGATTTGTGGAATAGTTAAACTGCATGAAAATGGCAAATTTACTCACTCTGAGGTCTCAAAAAGTGTTTCTTCATCCCGGGAAGTGAATTAAATACCATTTGGAGGCATTTAATGTTCAAGCAAAAACGGCTGATTTTTGACCCTTACGTCATGCTTCAGAAAGGTGAAAAATGGTCCATTTTCAAATGTTTTATTTTTGGGTGGATCATCAGTTTTGAAGCTAAATTGAGCATGTTTAAAGTGATTTTCATGCTTCCAGGGGCCCTAAACACAAGATGTGTGGAATGGTTAAAAGTTCATGGAAATGGCAAATTTACTCACTCTGAGGTCTCAAAAAGTGTTTCTTCATCCCGGGAAGTGAATTAAATACAATGTGGAGGCATTTATGGTCCATTTTCAAATGTTTTATTTTTGAGCTTCAGTTCAAATTTGTAGGTGGATCATCAGTTTTAGAGCTAAAATGAGCATGTCTAAAGTGATTTTCATGCTTCCAGAGACTCTAAACACAAGAATTGTGGAATGGTTAGAAGTGCATGAAAATGGCCAATTTACTAACTCTGAGGTCTCAAAACGTAGCATGTTTAAAGCGATTTTCATTCCAGGGGACCTAAACACAAGATTTGTGGAATAGTTAAACTGCATGAAAATGGCAAATTTACTCACTCTGAGGGCTCAGGAAGTGTTTCTTCACCCTGGGAAGTGAATTAAATACCATGGAGGCATTTAATGTTCAAGCAAAAACGGCTGATTTTTGACCCTCACGTCATGCTTCAGAAAGGTGAAAAATGGTCCATTTTCAAATGTTTTATTTTTGGGTGGATCATCAGTTTTGAAGCTAAAATGAGCATGTTTAAAGTGATTGTCATGCTTCCAGGGGCCCTAAACACAAGATTTGTGGAATGGTTAAAAGGGCATGAAAATGGCAAATTTACTCACTCTGAGGTCTCAAAAAGTGTTTCTTCATCCCGGGAAGTGAATTAAATACAATGTGGAGGCATTTATGGTCCATTTTCAAATGTTTTATTTTTGAGCTTCAGTTTAAATTTGTAGGTGGATCATCAGTTTTAGAGCTAAAATGAGCATGTTTAAAGTGATTTTCATGCTTCCAGGGGCCCTAAACACAAGATTTGTGGAATGGTTAAAAGGGCATGAAAATGGCAAATTTACTCACTCTGAGGTCTCAAAAAGTGTTTCTTCATCCCGGGAAGTGAATTAAATACAATGTGGAGGCATTTACGGTCCATTTTCAAATGTTTTATTTTTGAGCTTCTGTTTAAATTTGTAGGTGGATCATCAGTTTTAGAGCTAAAATGAGCATGTCTAAAGTGATTTTCATGCTTCCAGAGACTCTAAACACAAGAATTGTGGAATGGTTAGAAGTGCATGAAAATGGCCAATTTACTAACTCTGAGGTCTCAAAAAGTAGCATGTTTAAAGCGATTTTCATTCCAGGGGACCTAAACACAAGATTTGTGGAATGGTTAAACTGCATGAAAATGGCCAATTTACTCACTCTGAGGGCTCAGGAAGTGTTTCTTCACCCTGGGAAGTGAATTAAATACCATTTGGAGGCATTTAATGTTCAAGCAAAA
The DNA here is from genome assembly GCF_964263255.1 of Lissotriton vulgaris. Taxonomy (NCBI): domain Eukaryota; kingdom Metazoa; phylum Chordata; class Amphibia; order Caudata; family Salamandridae; genus Lissotriton; species Lissotriton vulgaris. The sequence continues at coordinate 481,318,885 of NC_141700.1, read as the reverse complement.
ACGGCTGATTTTTGACCCTTACGTCATGCTTCAGAAAGGTGAAAAATGGTCCATTTTCAAATGTTTTATTTTTGGGTGGATCATCAGTTTTGAAGCTAAAATGAGCATGTTTAAAGTGATTGTCATGCTTCCAGGGGCCCTAAACACAAGATTTGTGGAATGGTTAAAAGTGCATGAAAATGGCAAATTTACTCACTCTGAGGTCTCAAAAAGTGTTTCTTCATCCCGGGAAGTGAATTAAATACCATTTGGAGGCATTTAATGTTCAAGCAAAAACGGCTGATTTTTGACCCTTACGTCATGCTTCAGAAAGGTGAAAAATGGTCCATTTTCAAATGTTTTATTTTTGGGTGGATCATCAGTTTTGAAGCTAAATTGAGCATGTTTAAAGTGATTTTCATGCTTCCAGGGGCCCTAAACACAAGATGTGTGGAATGGTTAAAAGTTCATGGAAATGGCAAATGTACTCACTCTGAGGTCTCAAAAAGTGTTTTTTCATCCCGGGAAGTGAATTAAATACAATGTGGAGGCATTTATGGTCCATTTTCAAATGTTTTATTTTTGAGCTTCAGTTTAACTTTGTAGGTGGATCATCAGTTTTAGAGCTAAAATGAGCATGTTTAAAGTGATTTTGATGCTTCCAGGGGCCCTAAACACAAGATTTGTGGAATGGTTAAAAGGGCATGAAAATGGCAAATTTACTCACTCTGAGGTCTCAAAAAGTGTTTCTTCATCCCGGGAAGTGAATTAAATACCATTTGGAGGCATTTAATGTTCAAGCAAAAACGGCTGATTTTTGACCCTTACGTCATGCTTCAGAAAGGTGAAAAATGGTCCATTTTCAAATGTTTTATTTTTGGGTGGATCATCAGTTTTAGAGCTAAAATGAGCATGTTTAAAGTGATTTTCATGCTTTCAGGGGACCTAAACACAATATTTGTGGAATGGTTGAAAGTGCATGAAAATGGAAAATTTACTCACTCTGAGGTCTCAAAAAGTGTTTCTTCATCCCGGGAAGTGAATTAAATACAATGTGGAGGCATTTATGGTCCATTTTCAAATGTTTTATTTTTGAGCTTCAGTTTAAATTTGTAGGTGGATCATCAGTTTTAGAGCTAACATGAGCATGTCTAAAGTGATTTTCATGCTTCCAGAGACCCTAAACACAAGATTTGTGGAATGGTTAAACTGCATGAAAATGGCCAATTTACTCAGTCTGAGGGCTCAGGAAGTGTTTCTTCACCCTGGGAAGTGAATTAAATACCATTTGGAGGCATTTAATGTTCAAGCAAAAACGGCAGATTTTTGACAAGAGATAGCCCCCAATTTGTCATGCTTCAGAAAGGTGAAAAATGGTCCATTTTCAAATGTTTTATTTTAGGGTGGATCATCAGTTTTGAAGCTAAATTGAGCATGTTTAAAGTGATTTTCATGCTTCCAGGGGCCCTAAACACAAGATTTGTGGAATGGTTAAAAGGGCATGAAAATGGCAAATTTACTCACTCTGAGGTCTCAAAAAGTGTTTCTTCATCCCGGGAAGTGAATTTAAAGCGATTTTCATTCCAGGGGACCTAAACACAAGATTTGTGGAATAGTTAAACTGCATGAAAATGGCAAATTTACTCACTCTGAGGTCTCAAAAAGTGTTTCTTCATCCCGGGAAGTGAATTAAATACCATTTGGAGGCATTTAATGTTCAAGCAAAAACGGCTGATTTTTGACCCTTACGTCATGCTTCAGAAAGGTGAAAAATGGTCCATTTTCAAATGTTTTATTTTTGGGTGGATCATCAGTTTTGAAGCTAAATTGAGCATGTTTAAAGTGATTTTCATGCTTCCAGGGGCCCTAAACACAAGATGTGTGGAATGGTTAAAAGTTCATGGAAATGGCAAATTTACTCACTCTGAGGTCTCAAAAAGTGTTTCTTCATCCCGGGAAGTGAATTAAATACAATGTGGAGGCATTTATGGTCCATTTTCAAATGTTTTATTTTTGAGCTTCAGTTTAAATTTGTAGGTGGATCATCAGTTTTAGAGCTAAAATGAGCATGTTTAAAGTGATTGTCATGCTTCCAGGGGCCCTAAACACAAGATTTGTGGAATGGTTAAAAGGGCATGAAAATGGCAAATTTACTCACTCTGAGGTCTCAAAAAGTGTTTCTTCATCCCGGGAAGTGAATTAAATACAATGTGGAGGCATTTATGGTCCATTTTCAAATGTTTTATTTTTGAGCTTCAGTTTAAATTTGTAGGTGGATCATCAGTTTTAGAGCTAAAATGAGCATGTTTAAAGTGATTTTCATGCTTCCAGGGGCCCTAAACACAAGATTTGTGGAATGGTTAAAAGGGCATGAAAATGGCAAATTTACTCACTCTGAGGTCTCAAAAAGTGTTTCTTCATCCCGGGAAGTGAATTAAATACAATGTGGAGGCATTTACGGTCCATTTTCAAATGTTTTATTTTTGAGCTTCTGTTTAAATTTGTAGGTGGATCATCAGTTTTAGAGCTAAAATGAGCATGTCTAAAGTGATTTTCATGCTTCCAGAGACTCTAAACACAAGAATTGTGGAATGGTTAGAAGTGCATGAAAATGGCCAATTTACTAACTCTGAGGTCTCAAAAAGTAGCATGTTTAAAGCGATTTTCATTCCAGGGGACCTAAACACAAGATTTGTGGAATGGTTAAACTGCATGAAAATGGCCAATTTACTCACTCTGAGGGCTCAGGAAGTGTTTCTTCACCCTGGGAAGTGAATTAAATACCATTTGGAGGCATTTAATGTTCAAGCAAAAACGGCTGATTTTTGACCCTTACGTCATGCTTCAGAAAGGTGAAAAATGGTCCATTTTCAAATGTTTTATTTTTGGGTGGATCATCAGTTTTGAAGCTAAAATGAGCATGTTTAAAGTGATTGTCATGCTTCCAGGGGCCCTAAACACAAGATTTGTGGAATGGTTAAAAGTGCATGAAAATGGCAAATTTACTCACTCTGAGGTCTCAAAAAGTGTTTCTTCATCCCGGGAAGTGAATTAAATACCATTTGGAGGCATTTAATGTTCAAGCAAAAACGGCTGATTTTTGACCCTTACGTCATGCTTCAGAAAGGTGAAAAATGGTCCATTTTCAAATGTTTTATTTTTGGGTGGATCATCAGTTTTGAAGCTAAATTGAGCATGTTTAAAGTGATTTTCATGCTTCCAGGGGCCCTAAACACAAGATGTGTGGAATGGTTAAAAGTTCATGGAAATGGCAAATGTACTCACTCTGAGGTCTCAAAAAGTGTTTTTTCATCCCGGGAAGTGAATTAAATACAATGTGGAGGCATTTATGGTCCATTTTCAAATGTTTTATTTTTGAGCTTCAGTTTAACTTTGTAGGTGGATCATCAGTTTTAGAGCTAAAATGAGCATGTTTAAAGTGATTTTGATGCTTCCAGGGGCCCTAAACACAAGATTTGTGGAATGGTTAAAAGGGCATGAAAATGGCAAATTTACTCACTCTGAGGTCTCAAAAAGTGTTTCTTCATCCCGGGAAGTGAATTAAATACCATTTGGAGGCATTTAATGTTCAAGCAAAAACGGCTGATTTTTGACCCTTACGTCATGCTTCAGAAAGGTGAAAAATGGTCCATTTTCAAATGTTTTATTTTTGGGTGGATCATCAGTTTTAGAGCTAAAATGAGCATGTTTAAAGTGATTTTCATGCTTTCAGGGGACCTAAACACAATATTTGTGGAATGGTTGAAAGTGCATGAAAATGGAAAATTTACTCACTCTGAGGTCTCAAAAAGTGTTTCTTCATCCCGGGAAGTGAATTAAATACAATGTGGAGGCATTTATGGTCCATTTTCAAATGTTTTATTTTTGAGCTTCAGTTTAAATTTGTAGGTGGATCATCAGTTTTAGAGCTAACATGAGCATGTCTAAAGTGATTTTCATGCTTCCAGAGACCCTAAACACAAGATTTGTGGAATGGTTAAACTGCATGAAAATGGCCAATTTACTCAGTCTGAGGGCTCAGGAAGTGTTTCTTCACCCTGGGAAGTGAATTAAATACCATTTGGAGGCATTTAATGTTCAAGCAAAAACGGCAGATTTTTGACAAGAGATAGCCCCCAATTTGTCATGCTTCAGAAAGGTGAAAAATGGTCCATTTTCAAATGTTTTATTTTAGGGTGGATCATCAGTTTTGAAGCTAAATTGAGCATGTTTAAAGTGATTTTCATGCTTCCAGGGGCCCTAAACACAAGATTTGTGGAATGGTTAAAAGGGCATGAAAATGGCAAATTTACTCACTCTGAGGTCTCAAAAAGTGTTTCTTCATCCCGGGAAGTGAATTTAAAGCGATTTTCATTCCAGGGGACCTAAACACAAGATTTGTGGAATAGTTAAACTGCATGAAAATGGCAAATTTACTCACTCTGAGGTCTCAAAAAGTGTTTCTTCATCCCGGGAAGTGAATTAAATACCATTTGGAGGCATTTAATGTTCAAGCAAAAACGGCTGATTTTTGACCCTTACGTCATGCTTCAGAAAGGTGAAAAATGGTCCATTTTCAAATGTTTTATTTTTGGGTGGATCATCAGTTTTGAAGCTAAATTGAGCATGTTTAAAGTGATTTTCATGCTTCCAGGGGCCCTAAACACAAGATGTGTGGAATGGTTAAAAGTTCATGGAAATGGCAAATTTACTCACTCTGAGGTCTCAAAAAGTGTTTCTTCATCCCGGGAAGTGAATTAAATACAATGTGGAGGCATTTATGGTCCATTTTCAAATGTTTTATTTTTGAGCTTCAGTTTAAATTTGTAGGTGGATCATCAGTTTTAGAGCTAAAATGAGCATGTTTAAAGTGATTTTCATGCTTCCAGGGGCCCTAAACACAAGATTTGTGGAATGGTTAAAAGGGCATGAAAATGGCAAATTTACTCACTCTGAGGTCTCAAAAAGTGTTTCTTCATCCCGGGAAGTGAATTAAATACAATGTGGAGGCATTTATGGTCCATTTTCAAATGTTTTATTTTTGAGATTCAGTTTACATTTGTAGGTGGATCATCAGTTTTAGAGCTAAAATGAGCATTCCCGGGATGAAGAAACACTTTTTTTTAGATCTCAGAGTGAGTAAATTTGCCATTTGTAGGTGGATCAACAGTTTTAGAGTTAAAATGAGAATGTTTAAAGTGATTTTCATGCTTCCAGGGGACCTAAACACAAGATTTGTGAAATGGTTAAAAGTGCATGAAAATTGCCAATTATGTCATGCTTCAGAAAAGTGAAAAATGGTCCATTTTCAAATGTTTTATTTTTGGGTGAATCATCAGTTTTGAAGCTAAAATGAGCATGTTTAAAAGTGATTTTCATGCTTCCAGGGGCCCTAAACACAAGATTTGTGGAATGGTTAAAAGTGCATGAAAATGGCCAATTACTAACTCTGAGGTCTCAAAAAGTAGCATGTTTAAAGCGATTCTCATTCCAGGGGCCCTAAACACAAGATTTGTGATAATGGTTAAAAGTGCATGAAAATTGCCAATTATGTCATGCTTCAGAAAAGTGAAAAATGGTCCATTTTCAAATGTTTTAATTTTTTGGGTGGATCATCAGTTTTAGAGCTAAAATGAGCATGTTTAAAGTGATTTTCATGCTTTCAGGGGCCCTAAACACAAGATTTGAGGAATGGTTAAAAGTGCATGAAAATGGCAAATTTACTCACTCTGAGGTCTCAAAAAGTGTTTCTTCATCCCGGGAAGTGAATTAAATACAATGTGGAGGCATTTATGGTCCATTTTCAAATGTTTTATTTTTGAGCTTCTGTTTAAATTTGTAGGTGGATCATCAGTTTTAGAGCTAAAATGAGCATGTCTAAAGTGATTTTCATGCTTCCAGAGACTCTAAACACAAGAATTGTGGAATGGTTAGAAGTGCATGAAAATGGCCAATTTACTAACTCTGAGGTCTCAAGAAGTAGCATGTTTAAAGCGATTTTCATTCCAGGGGACCTAAACACAAGATTTGTGGAATGGTTAAACTGCATGAAAATGGCCAATTTACTCACTCTGAGGGCTCAGGAAGTGTTTCTTCACCCTGGGAAGTGAATTAAATACCATTTGGAGGCATTTAATGTTCAAGCAAAAACGGCTGATTTTTGACCCTTACGTCATGCTTCAGAAAGGTGAAAAATGGTCCATTTTCAAATGTTTTATTTTTGGGTGGATCATCAGTTTTGAAGCTAAAATGAGCATGTTTAAAGTGATTGTCATGCTTCCAGGGGCCCTAAACACAAGATTTGTGGAATGGTTAAAAGTGCATGAAAATGGCAAATTTACTCACTCTGAGGTCTCAAAAAGTGTTTCTTCATCCCGGGAAGTGAATTAAATACCATTTGGAGGCATTTAATGTTCAAGCAAAAACGGCTGATTTTTGACCCTTACGTCATGCTTCAGAAAGGTGAAAAATGGTCCATTTTCAAATGTTTTATTTTTGGGTGGATCATCAGTTTTGAAGCTAAATTGAGCATGTTTAAAGTGATTTTCATGCTTCCAGGGGCCCTAAACACAAGATGTGTGGAATGGTTAAAAGTTCATGGAAATGGCAAATGTACTCACTCTGAGGTCTCAAAAAGTGTTTTTTCATCCCGGGAAGTGAATTAAATACAATGTGGAGGCATTTATGGTCCATTTTCAAATGTTTTATTTTTGAGCTTCAGTTTAACTTTGTAGGTGGATCATCAGTTTTAGAGCTAAAATGAGCATGTTTAAAGTGATTTTGATGCTTCCAGGGGCCCTAAACACAAGATTTGTGGAATGGTTAAAAGGGCATGAAAATGGCAAATTTACTCACTCTGAGGTCTCAAAAAGTGTTTCTTCATCCCGGGAAGTGAATTAAATACCATTTGGAGGCATTTAATGTTCAAGCAAAAACGGCTGATTTTTGACCCTTACGTCATGCTTCAGAAACGTGAAAAATGGTCCATTTTCAAATGTTTTATTTTTGGGTGGATCATCAGTTTTAGAGCTAAAATGAGCATGTTTAAAGTGATTTTCATGCTTTCAGGGGACCTAAACACAATATTTGTGGAATGGTTGAAAGTGCATGAAAATGGAAAATTTACTCACTCTGAGGTCTCAAAAAGTGTTTCTTCATCCCGGGAAGTGAATTAAATACAATGTGGAGGCATTTATGGTCCATTTTCAAATGTTTTATTTTTGAGCTTCAGTTTAAATTTGTAGGTGGATCATCAGTTTTAGAGCTAACATGAGCATGTCTAAAGTGATTTTCATGCTTCCAGAGACCCTAAACACAAGATTTGTGGAATGGTTAAACTGCATGAAAATGGCCAATTTACTCAGTCTGAGGGCTCAGGAAGTGTTTCTTCACCCTGGGAAGTGAATTAAATACCATTTGGAGGCATTTAATGTTCAAGCAAAAACGGCAGATTTTTGACAAGAGATAGCCCCCAATTTGTCATGCTTCAGAAAGGTGAAAAATGGTCCATTTTCAAATGTTTTATTTTAGGGTGGATCATCAGTTTTGAAGCTAAATTGAGCATGTTTAAAGTGATTTTCATGCTTCCAGGGGCCCTAAACACAAGATTTGTGGAATGGTTAAAAGGGCATGAAAATGGCAAATTTACTCACTCTGAGGTCTCAAAAAGTGTTTCTTCATCCCGGGAAGTGAATTTAAAGCGATTTTCATTCCAGGGGACCTAAACACAAGATTTGTGGAATAGTTAAACTGCATGAAAATGGCAAATTTACTCACTCTGAGGTCTCAAAAAGTGTTTCTTCATCCCGGGAAGTGAATTAAATACCATTTGGAGGCATTTAATGTTCAAGCAAAAACGGCTGATTTTTGACCCTTACGTCATGCTTCAGAAAGGTGATAATTGGTCCATTTTCAAATGTTTTATTTTTGGGTGGATCATCAGTTTTGAAGCTAAATTGAGCATGTTTAAAGTGATTTTCATGCTTCCAGGGGCCCTAAACACAAGATGTGTGGAATGGTTAAAAGTTCATGGAAATGGCAAATTTACTCACTCTGAGGTCTCAAAAAGTGTTTCTTCATCCCGGGAAGTGAATTAAATACAATGTGGAGGCATTTATGGTCCATTTTCAAATGTTTTATTTTTGAGCTTCAGTTTAAATTTGTAGGTGGATCATCAGTTTTAGAGCTAAAATGAGCATGTTTAAAGTGATTTTCATGCTTCCAGGGGCCCTAAACACAAGATTTGTGGAATGGTTAAAAGGGCATGAAAATGGCAAATTTACTCACTCTGAGGTCTCAAAAAGTGTTTCTTCATCCCGGGAAGTGAATTAAATACAATGTGGAGGCATTTATGGTCCATTTTCAAATGTTTTATTTTTGAGCTTCAGTTTACATTTGTAGGTGGATCATCAGTTTTAGAGCTAAAATGAGCATTCCCGGGATGAAGAAACACTTTTTTTTAGATCTCAGAGTGAGTAAATTTGCCATTTGTAGGTGGATCAACAGTTTTAGAGTTAAAATGAGAATGTTTAAAGTGATTTTCATGCTTCCAGGGGCCCTAAACACAAGATTTGTGAAATGGTTAAAAGTGCATGAAAATTGCCAATTATGTCATGCTTCAGAAAAGTGAAAAATGGTCCATTTTCAAATGTTTTATTTTTGGGTGAATCATCAGTTTTGAAGCTAAAATGAGCATGTTTAAAAGTGATTTTCATGCTTCCAGGGGCCCTAAACACAAGATTTGTGGAATGGTTAAAAGAGCATGAAAATGGCCAATTACTAACTCTGAGGTCTCAAAAAGTAGCATGTTTAAAGCGATTCTCATTCCAGGGGCCCTAAACACAAGATTTGTGATAATGGTTAAAAGTGCATGAAAATTGCCAATTATGTCATGCTTCAGAAAAGTGAAAAATGGTCCATTTTCAAATGTTTTAATTTTTTGGGTGGATCATCAGTTTTAGAGCTAAAATGAGCATGTTTAAAGTGATTTTCATGCTTTCAGGGGCCCTAAACACAAGATATGAGGAATGGTTAAAAGTGCATGAAAATGGCAAATTTACTCACTCTGAGGTCTCAAAAAGTGTTTCTTCATCCCGGGAAGTGAATTAAATACAATGTGGAGGCATTTATGGTCCATTTTCAAATGTTTTATTTTTGAGCTTCTGTTTAAATTTGTAGGTGGATCATCAGTTTTAGAGCTAAAATGAGCATGTCTAAAGTGATTTTCATGCTTCCAGAGACTCTAAACACAAGAATTGTGGAATGGTTAGAAGTGCATGAAAATGGCCAATTTACTAACTCTGAGGTCTCAAAAAGTAGCATGTTTAAAGCGATTTTCATTCCAGGGGACCTAAACACAAGATTTGTGGAATGGTTAAACTGCATGAAAATGGCCAATTTACTCACTCTGAGGGCTCAGGAAGTGTTTCTTCGCCCTGGGAAGTGAATTAAATACCATTTGGAGGCATTTAATGTTCAAGCAAAAACGGCTGATTTTTGACCCTTACGTCATGCTTCAGAAAGGTGAAAAATGGTCCATTTTCAAATGTTTTATTTTTGGGTGGATCATTAGTTTTGAAGCTAAAATGAGCATGTTTAAAGTGATTGTCATGCTTCCAGGGGCCCTAAACACAAGATTTGTGGAATGGTTAAAAGTGCATGAAAATGGCAAATTTACTCACTCTGAGGTCTCAAAAAGTGTTTCTTCATCCCGGGAAGTGAAATAAATACCATTTGGAGGCATTTAATGTTCAAGCAAAAACGGCTGATTTTTGACCCTTACGTCATGCTTCAGAAAGGTGAAAAATGGTCCATTTTCAAATGTTTTATTTTTGGGTGGATCATCAGTTTTGAAGCTAAATTGAGCATGTTTAAAGTGATTTTCATGCTTCCAGGGGCCCTAAACACAAGATGTGTGGAATGGTTAAAAGTTCATGGAAATGGCAAATTTACTCACTCTGAGGTCTCAAAAAGTGTTTCTTCATCCCGGGAAGTGGATTAAATACAATGTGGAGGCATTTATGGTCCATTTTCAAATGTTTTATTTTTGAGCTTCAGTTTAAATTTGTAGGTGGATCATCAGTTTTAGAGCTAAAATGAGCATGTTTAAAGTGATTTTGATGCTTCCAGGGGCCCTAAACACAAGATTTGTGGAATGGTTAAAAGGGCATGAAAATGGCAAATTTACTCACTCTGAGGTCTCAAAAAGTGTTTCTTCATCCCGGGAAGTGAATTAAATACAATGTGGAGGCATTTATGGTCCATTTTCAAATGTTTTATTTTTGAGCTTCAGTTTACATTTGTAGGTGGATCATCAGTTTTAGAGCTAAAATGAGCATGTCTAAAGTGATTTTCATGCTTCCAGAGACTCTAAACACAAGAATTGTGGAATGGTTAGAAGTGCATGAAAATGGCCAATTTACTAACTCTGAGGTCTCAAGAAGTAGCATGTTTAAAGCGATTTTCATTCCAGGGGACCTAAACACAAGATTTGTGGAATGGTTAAACTGCATGAAAATGGCGAATTTACTCACTCTGAGGGCTCAGGAAGTGTTTCTTCACCCTGGGAAGTGAATTAAATACCATTTGGAGGCATTTAATGTTCAAGCAAAAACGGCTGATTTTTGACCCTTACGTCATGCTTCAGAAAGGTGAAAAATGGTCCATTTTCAAATGTTTTATTTTTGGGTGGATCATCAGTTTTGAAGCTAAAATGAGCATGTTTAAAGTGATTGTCATGCTTCCAGGGGCCCTAAACACAAGATTTGTGGAATGGTTAAAAGTGCATGAAAATGGCAAATTTACTCACTCTGAGGTCTCAAAAAGTGTTTCTTCATCCCGGGAAGTGAATTAAATACCAGTTGGAGGCATTTAATGTTCAAGCAAAAACGGCTGATTTTTGACCCTTACGTCATGCTTCAGAAAGGTGAAAAATGGTCCATTTTCAAATGTTTTATTTTTGGGTGGATCATCAGTTTTGGAGCTAAATTGAGCATGTTTAAAGTGATTTTCATGCTTCCAGGGGCCCTAAACACAAGATGTGTGGAATGGTTAAAAGTTCATGGAAATGGCAAATGTACTCACTCTGAGGTCTCAAAAAGTGTTTTTTCATCCCGGGAAGTGAATTAAATACAATGTGGAGGCATTTATGGTCCATTTTCAAATGTTTTATTTTTGAGCTTCAGTTTAACTTTGTAGGTGGATCATCAGTTTTAGAGCTAAAATGAGCATGTTTAAAGTGATTTTGATGCTTCCAGGGGCCCTAAACACAAGATTTGTGGAATGGTTAAAAGGGCATGAAAATGGCAAATTTACTCACTCTGAGGTCTCAAAAAGTGTTTCTTCATCCCGGGAAGTGAATTAAATACCATTTGGAGGCATTTAATGTTCAAGCAAAAACGGCTGATTTTTGACCCTTACGTCATGCTTCAGAAAGGTGAAAAATGGTCCATTTTCAAATGTTTTATTTTTGGGTGGATCATCAGTTTTAGAGCTAAAATGAGCATGTTTAAAGTGATTTTCATGCTTTCAGGGGACCTAAACACAATATTTGTGGAATGGTTGAAAGTGCATGAAAATGGAAAATGTACTCACTCTGAGGTCTCAAAAAGTGTTTCTTCATCCCGGGAAGTGAATTAAATACAATGTGGAGGCATTTATGGTCCATTTTCAAATGTTTTATTTTTGAGCTTCAGTTTAAATTTGTAGGTGGATCATCAGTTTTAGAGCTAACATGAGCATGTCTAAAGTGATTTTCATGCTTCCAGAGACCCTAAACACAAGATTTGTGGAATGGTTAAACTGCATGAAAATGGCCAATTTACTCAGTCTGAGGGCTCAGGAAGTGTTTCTTCACCCTGGGAAGTGAATTAAATACCATTTGGAGGCATTTATGGTCCATTTTCAAATGTTTTATTTTTGAGCTTCAGTTTACATTTGTAGGTGGATCATCAGTTTTAGAGCTAAAATGAGCATTCCCGGGATGAAGAAACACTTTTTTTTAGATCTCAGAGTGAGTAAATTTGCCATTTGTAGGTGGATCAACAGTTTTAGAGTTAAAATGAGAATGTTTAAAGTGATTTTCATGCTTCCAGGGGCCCTAAACACAAGATTTGTGAAATGGTTAAAAGTGCATGAAAATTGCCAATTATGTCATGCTTCAGAAAAGTGAAAAATGGTCCATTTTCAAATGTTTTATTTTTGGGTGAATCATCAGTTTTGAAGCTAAAATGAGCATGTTTAAAAGTGATTTTCATGCTTCCAGGGGCCCTAAACACAAGATTTGTAGAATGGTTAAAAGTGCATGAAAATGGCCAATTACTAACTCTGAGGTCTCAAAAAGTAGCATGTTTAAAGCGATTCTCATTCCAGGGGCCCTAAACACAAGATTTGTGATAATGGTTAAAAGTGCATGAAAATTGCCAATTATGTCATGCTTCAGAAAAGTGAAAAATGGTCCATTTTCAAATGTTTTAATTTTTTGGGTGGATCATCAGTTTTAGAGCTAAAATGAGCATGTTTAAAGTGATTTTCATGCTTTCAGGGGCCCTAAACACAAGATTTGAGGAATGGTTAAAAGTGCATGAAAATGGCAAATTTACTCACTCTGAGGTCTCAAAAAGTGTTTCTTCATCCCGGGAAGTGAATTAAATACAATGTGGAGGCATTTATGGTCCATTTTCAAATGTTTTATTTTTGAGCTTCTGTTTAAATTTGTAGGTGGATCATCAGTTTTAGAGCTAAAATGAGCATGTCTAAAGTGATTTTCATGCTTCCAGAGACTCTAAACACAAGAATTGTGGAATGGTTAGAAGTGCATGAAAATGGCCAATTTACTAACTCTGAGGTCTCAAAAAGTAGCATGTTTAAAGCGATTTTCATTCCAGGGGACCTAAACACAAGATTTGTGGAATGGTTAAACTGCATGAAAATGGCCAATTTACTCACTCTGAGGGCTCAGGAAGTGTTTCTTCACCCTGGGAAGTGAATTAAATACCATTTGGAGGCATTTAATGTTCAAGCAAAAACGGCTGATTTTTGACCCTTACGTCATGCTTCAGAAAGGTGAAAAATGGTCCATTTTCAAATGTTTTATTTTTGGGTGGATCATCAGTTTTGAAGCTAAAATGAGCATGTTTAAAGTGATTGTCATGCTTCCAGGGGCCCTAAACACAAGATTTGTGGAATGGTTAAAAGTGCATGAAAATGGCAAATTTACTCACTCTGAGGTCTCAAAAAGTGTTTCTTCATCCCGGGAAGTGAATTAAATACCATTTGGAGGCATTTAATGTTCAAGCAAAAACGGCTGATTTTTGACCCTTACGTCATGCTTCAGAAAGGTGAAAAATGGTCCATTTTCAAATGTTTTATTTTTGGGTGGATCATCAGTTTTGAAGCTAAATTGAGCATGTTTAAAGTGATTTTCATGCTTCCAGGGGCCCTAAACACAAGATGTGTGGAATGGTTAAAAGTTCATGGAAATGGCAAATTTACTCACTCTGAGGTCTCAAAAAGTGTTTCTTCATCCCGGGAAGTGAATTAAATACAATGTGGAGGCATTTATGGTCCATTTTCAAATGTTTTATTTTTGAGCTTCAGTTTAAATTTGTAGGTGGATCATCAGTTTTAGAGCTAAAATGAGCATGTTTAAAGTGATTTTGATGCTTCCAGGGGCCCTAAACACAAGATTTGTGGAATGGTTAAAAGGGCATGAAAATGGCAAATTTACTCACTCTGAGGTCTCAAAAAGTGTTTCTTCATCCCGGGAAGTGAATTAAATACAATGTGGAGGCATTTATGGTCCATTTTCAAATGTTTTATTTTTGAGCTTCAGTTTACATTTGTAGGTGGATCATCAGTTTAGAGCTAAAATGAGCATTCCCGAGAATGTTTAAAGTGATTTTCATGCTTCCAGGGGCCCTAAACACAAGATTTGTGAAATGGTTAAAAGTGCATGAAAATTGCCAATTATGTCATGCTTCAGAAAAGTGAAAAATGGTCCATTTTCAAATGTTTTATTTTTGGGTGGATCATCAGTTTTGAAGCTAAAATGAGCATGTTTAAAAGTGATTTTCATGCTTCCAGGGGCCCTAAACACAAGATTTGTGGAATGGTTAAAAGTGCATGAAAATGGCCATTTTACTAACTCTGAGGTCTCAAAAAATAGCATGTTTAAAGCGATTTTCATTCCAGGGGACCTAAACACAAGATTTGTGGAATGGTTAAAACTGCATGAAAATGGCCAATTTACTAACTCTGAGGTCTCAAAAAGTAGCATGTTTAAAGCGATTCTTATTCCAGGGGCCCTAAACACAAGATTTGTGAAATGGTTAAAAGTGCATGAAAATTGCCAATTATGTCATGCTTCAGAAAAGTGAAAAATGGTCCATTTTCAAATGTTTTATTTTTGGGTGGATCATCAGTTTTAGAGCTAAAATGAGCATGTTTAAAGTGATTTTCATGCTTTCAGGGGCCCTAAACACAAGATTTGAGGAATGGTTAAAAGTGCATGAAAATTGCAAATTTACTCACTCTGAGGTCTCAAAAAGTGTTTCTTCATCCCGGGAAGTGAATTAAATACAATGTGGAGGCATTTATGGTCCATTTTCAAATGTTTTATTTTTGAGCTTCAGTTTAAATTTGTAGGTGGATCATCAGTTTTAGACTAAAATGAGCATGTCTAAAGTGATTTTCATGCTTTCAGGGGCCCTAAACACAAGATTTGAGGAATGGTTAAAAGTGCATGAAAATGGCAAATTTACTCACTCTGAGGTCTCAAAAAGTGTTTCTTCATCCCGGGAAGTGAATTAAATACAATGTGGAGGCATTTATGGTCCATTTTCAAATGTTTTATTTTTGAGCTTCAGTTTAAATTTGTAGGTGGATCATCAGTTTTAGAGCTAAAATGAGCATGTCTAAAGTGATTTTCATGCTTCCAGAGACTCTAAACACAAGAATTGTGGAATGGTTAGAAGTGCATGAAAATGGCCAATTTACTAACTCTGAGGTCTCAAGAAGTAGCATGTTTAAAGCGATTTTCATTCCAGGGGACCTAAACACAAGATTTGTGGAATGGTTAAACTGCATGAAAATGGCGAATTTACTCACTCTGAGGGCTCAGGAAGTGTTTCTTCACCCTGGGAAGTGAATTAAATACCATTTGGAGGCATTTAATGTTCAAGCAAAAACGGCTGATTTTTGACCCTTACGTCATGCTTCAGAAAGGTGAAAAATGGTCCATTTTCAAATGTTTTATTTTTGGGTGGATCATCAGTTTTGAAGCTAAAATGAGCATGTTTAAAGTGATTGTCATGCTTCCAGGGGCCCTAAACACAAGATTTGTGGAATGGTTAAAAGTGCATGAAAATGGCAAATTTACTCACTCTGAGGTCTCAAAAAGTGTTTCTTCATCCCGGGAAGTGAATTAAATACCATTTGGAGGCATTTAATGTTCAAGCAAAAACGGCTGATTTTTGACCCTTACGTCATGCTTCAGAAAGGTGAAAAATGGTCCATTTTCAAATGTTTTATTTTTGGGTGGATCATCAGTTTTGGAGCTAAATTGAGCATGTTTAAAGTGATTTTCATGCTTCCAGGGGCCCTAAACACAAGATGTGTGGAATGGTTAAAAGTTCATGGAAATGGCAAATGTACTCACTCTGAGGTCTCAAAAAGTGTTTTTTCATCCCGGGAAGTGAATTAAATACAATGTGGAGGCATTTATGGTCCATTTTCAAATGTTTTATTTTTGAGCTTCAGTTTAACTTTGTAGGTGGATCATCAGTTTTAGAGCTAAAATGAGCATGTTTAAAGTGATTTTGATGCTTCCAGGGGCCCTAAACACAAGATTTGTGGAATGGTTAAAAGGGCATGAAAATGGCAAATTTACTCACTCTGAGGTCTCAAAAAGTGTTTCTTCATCCCGGGAAGTGAATTAAATACCATTTGGAGGCATTTAATGTTCAAGCAAAAACGGCTGATTTTTGACCCTTACGTCATGCTTCAGAAAGGTGAAAAATGGTCCATTTTCAAATGTTTTATTTTTGGGTGGATCATCAGTTTTAGAGCTAAAATGAGCATGTTTAAAGTGATTTTCATGCTTTCAGGGGACCTAAACACAATATTTGTGGAATGGTTGAAAGTGCATGAAAATGGAAAATTTACTCACTCTGAGGTCTCAAAAAGTGTTTCTTCATCCCGGGAAGTGAATTAAATACAATGTGGAGGCATTTATGGTCCATTTTCAAATGTTTTATTTTTGAGCTTCTGTTTAAATTTGTAGGTGGATCATCAGTTTTAGAGCTAAAATGAGCATGTCTAAAGTGATTTTCATGCTTCCAGAGACTCTAAACACAAGAATTGTGGAATGGTTAGAAGTGCATGAAAATGGCCAATTTACTAACTCTGAGGTCTCAAAAAGTAGCATGTTTAAAGCGATTTTCATTCCAGGGGACCTAAACACAAGATTTGTGGAATGGTTAAACTGCATGAAAATGGCCAATTTACTCACTCTGAGGGCTCAGGAAGTGTTTCTTCACCCTGGGAAGTGAATTAAATACCATTTGGAGGCATTTAATGTTCAAGCAAAAACGGCTGATTTTTGACCCTTACGTCATGCTTCAGAAAGGTGAAAAATGGTCCATTTTCAAATGTTTTATTTTTGGGTGGATCATCAGTTTTGAAGCTAAAATGAGCATGTTTAAAGTGATTGTCATGCTTCCAGGGGCCCTAAACACAAGATTTGTGGAATGGTTAAAAGTGCATGAAAATGGCAAATTTACTCACTCTGAGGTCTCAAAAAGTGTTTCTTCATCCCGGGAAGTGAATTAAATACCATTTGGAGGCATTTAATGTTCAAGCAAAAACGGCTGATTTTTGACCCTTACGTCATGCTTCAGAAAGGTGAAAAATGGTCCATTTTCAAATGTTTTATTTTTGGGTGGATCATCAGTTTTGAAGCTAAATTGAGCATGTTTAAAGTGATTTTCATGCTTCCAGGGGCCCTAAACACAAGATGTGTGGAATGGTTAAAAGTTCATGGAAATGGCAAATTTACTCACTCTGAGGTCTCAAAAAGTGTTTCTTCATCCCGGGAAGTGAATTAAATACAATGTGGAGGCATTTATGGTCCATTTTCAAATGTTTTATTTTTGAGCTTCAGTTTAAATTTGTAGGTGGATCATCAGTTTTAGAGCTAAAATGAGCATGTTTAAAGTGATTTTGATGCTTCCAGGGGCCCTAAACACAAGATTTGTGGAATGGTTAAAAGGGCATGAAAATGGCAAATTTACTCACTCTGAGGTCTCAAAAAGTGTTTCTTCATCCCGGGAAGTGAATTAAATACAATGTGGAGGCATTTATGGTCCATTTTCAAATGTTTTATTTTTGAGCTTCAGTTTACATTTGTAGGTGGATCATCAGTTTTAGAGCTAAAATGAGCATTCCCGAGAATGTTTAAAGTGATTTTCATGCTTCCAGGGGCCCTAAACACAAGATTTGTGAAATGGTTAAAAGTGCATGAAAATTGCCAATTATGTCATGCTTCAGAAAAGTGAAAAATGGTCCATTTTCAAATGTTTTATTTTTGGGTGGATCATCAGTTTTGAAGCTAAAATGAGCATGTTTAAAAGTGATTTTCATGCTTCCAGGGGCCCTAAACACAAGATTTGTGGAATGGTTAAAAGTGCATGAAAATGGCCATTTTACTAACTCTGAGGTCTCAAAAAATAGCATGTTTAAAGCGATTTTCATTCCAGGGGACCTAAACACAAGATTTGTGGAATGGTTAAAACTGCATGAAAATGGCCAATTTACTAACTCTGAGGTCTCAAAAAGTAGCATGTTTAAAGCGATTCTTATTCCAGGGGCCCTAAACACAAGATTTGTGAAATGGTTAAAAGTGCATGAAAATTGCCAATTATGTCATGCTTCAGAAAAGTGAAAAATGGTCCATTTTCAAATGTTTTATTTTTGGGTGGATCATCAGTTTTAGAGCTAAAATGAGCATGTTTAAAGTGATTTTCATGCTTTCAGGGGCCCTAAACACAAGATTTGAGGAATGGTTAAAAGTGCATGAAAATTGCAAATTTACTCACTCTGAGGTCTCAAAAAGTGTTTCTTCATCCCGGGAAGTGAATTAAATACAATGTGGAGGCATTTATGGTCCATTTTCAAATGTTTTATTTTTGAGCTTCAGTTTAAATTTGTAGGTGGATCATCAGTTTTAGACTAAAATGAGCATGTCTAAAGTGATTTTCATGCTTTCAGGGGCCCTAAACACAAGATTTGAGGAATGGTTAAAAGTGCATGAAAATGGCAAATTTACTCACTCTGAGGTCTCAAAAAGTGTTTCTTCATCCCGGGAAGTGAATTAAATACAATGTGGAGGCATTTATGGTCCATTTTCAAATGTTTTATTTTTGAGCTTCAGTTTAAATTTGTAGGTGGATCATCAGTTTTAGAGCTAAAATGAGCATGTCTAAAGTGATTTTCATGCTTCCAGAGACTCTAAACACAAGAATTGTGGAATGGTTAGAAGTGCATGAAAATGGCCAATTTACTAACTCTGAGGTCTCAAGAAGTAGCATGTTTAAAGCGATTTTCATTCCAGGGGACCTAAACACAAGATTTGTGGAATGGTTAAACTGCATGAAAATGGCGAATTTACTCACTCTGAGGGCTCAGGAAGTGTTTCTTCACCCTGGGAAGTGAATTAAATACCATTTGGAGGCATTTAATGTTCAAGCAAAAACGGCTGATTTTTGACCCTTACGTCATGCTTCAGAAAGGTGAAAAATGGTCCATTTTCAAATGTTTTATTTTTGGGTGGATCATCAGTTTTGAAGCTAAAATGAGCATGTTTAAAGTGATTGTCATGCTTCCAGGGGCCCTAAACACAAGATTTGTGGAATGGTTAAAAGTGCATGAAAATGGCAAATTTACTCACTCTGAGGTCTCAAAAAGTGTTTCTTCATCCCTGGGAAGTGAATTAAATACCATTTGGAGGCATTTAATGTTCAAGCAAAAACGGCTGATTTTTGACCCTTACGTCATGCTTCAGAAAGGTGAAAAATGGTCCATTTTCAAATGTTTTATTTTTGGGTGGATCATCAGTTTTGAAGCTAAATTGAGCATGTTTAAAGTGATTTTCATGCTTCCAGGGGCCCTAAACACAAGATGTGTGGAATGGTTAAAAGTTCATGGAAATGGCAAATGTACTCACTCTGAGGTCTCAAAAAGTGTTTTTTCATCCCGGGAAGTGAATTAAATACAATGTGGAGGCATTTATGGTCCATTTTCAAATGTTTTATTTTTGAGCTTCAGTTTAACTTTGTAGGTGGATCATCAGTTTTAGAGCTAAAATGAGCATGTTTAAAGTGATTTTGATGCTTCCAGGGGCCCTAAACACAAGATTTGTGGAATGGTTAAAAGGGCATGAAAATGGCAAATTTACTCACTCTGAGGTCTCAAAAAGTGTTTCTTCATCCCGGGAAGTGAATTAAATACCATTTGGAGGCATTTAATGTTCAAGCAAAAACGGCTGATTTTGACCCTTACGTCATGCTTCAGAAAGGTGAAAAATGGTCCATTTTCAAATGTTTTATTTTTGGGTGGATCATCAGTTTTAGAGCTAAAATGAGCATGTTTAAAGTGATTTTCATGCTTTCAGGGGACCTAAACACAATATTTGTGGAATGGTTGAAAGTGCATGAAAATGGAAAATTTACTCACTCTGAGGTCTCAAAAAGTGTTTCTTCATCCCGGGAAGTGAATTAAATACAATGTGGAGGCATTTATGGTCCATTTTCAAATGTTTTATTTTTGAGCTTCAGTTTAAATTTGTAGGTGGATCATCAGTTTTAGAGCTAACATGAGCATGTCTAAAGTGATTTTCATGCTTCCAGAGACCCTAAACACAAGATTTGTGGAATGGTTAAACTGCATGAAAATGGCCAATTTACTCAGTCTGAGGGCTCAGGAAGTGTTTCTTCACCCTGGGAAGTGAATTAAATACCATTTGGAGGCATTTAATGTTCAAGCAAAAACGGCAGATTTTTGACAAGAGATAGCCCCCAATTTGTCATGCTTCAGAAAGGTGAAAAATGGTCCATTTTCAAATGTTTTATTTTAGGTGGATCATCAGTTTTGAAGCTAAATTGAGCATGTTTAAAGTGATTTTTCATGCTTCCAGGGGCCCTAAACACAAGATTTGTGGAATGGTTAAAAGGGCATGAAAATGGCAAATTTACTCACTCTGAGGTCTCAAAAAGTGTTTCTTCATCCCGGGAAGTGAATTTAAAGCGATTTTCATTCCGGGGGACCTAAACACAAGATTTGTGGAATAGTTAAACTGCATGAAAATGGCAAATTTACTCACTCTGAGGTCTCAAAAAGTGTTTCTTCATCCCGGGAAGTGAATTAAATACCATTTGGAGGCATTTAATGTTCAAGCAAAAACGGCTGATTTTGACCCTTACGTCATGCTTCAGAAAGGTGAAAAATGGTCCATTTTCAAATGTTTTATTTTTGGGTGGATCATCAGTTTTGAAGCTAAATTGAGCATGTTTAAAGTGATTTTCATGCTTCCAGGGGCCCCTAAACACAAGATGTGTGGAATGGTTAAAAGTTCATGGAAATGGCAAATTTACTCACTCTGAGGTCTCAAAAAGTGTTTCTTCATCCCGGGAAGTGAATTAAATACAATGTGGAGGCATTTATGGTCCATTTTCAAATGTTTTATTTTTGAGCTTCAGTTCAAATTTGTAGGTGGATCATCAGTTTTAGAGCTAAAATGAGCATGTCTAAAGTGATTTTCATGCTTCCAGAGACTCTAAACACAAGAATTGTGGAATGGTTAGAAGTGCATGAAAATGGCCAATTTACTAACTCTGAGGTCTCAAAAAGTAGCATGTTTAAAGCGATTTTCATTCCAGGGGACCTAAACACAAGATTTGTGGAATAGTTAAACTGCATGAAAATGGCAAATTTACTCACTCTGAGGGCTCAGGAAGTGTTTCTTCACCCTGGGAAGTGAATTAAATACCATTTGGAGGCATTTAATGTTCAAGCAAAAACGGCTGATTTTTGACCCTCACGTCATGCTTCAGAAAGGTGAAAAATGGTCCATTTTCAAATGTTTTATTTTTGGGTGGATCATCAGTTTTGAAGCTAAAATGAGCATGTTTAAAGTGATTGTCATGCTTCCAGGGGCCCTAAACACAAGATTTGTGGAATGGTTAAAAGGGCATGAAAATGGCAAATTTACTCACTCTGAGGTCTCAAAAAGTGTTTCTTCATCCCGGGAAGTGAATTAAATACAATGTGGAGGCATTTATGGTCCATTTTCAAATGTTTTATTTTTGAGCTTCAGTTTAAATTTGTAGGTGGATCATCAGTTTTAGAGCTAAAATGAGCATGTTTAAAGTGATTTTCATGCTTCCAGGGGCCCTAAACACAAGATTTGTGGAATGGTTAAAAGGGCATGAAAATGGCAAATTTACTCACTCTGAGGTCTCAAAAAGTGTTTCTTCATCCCGGGAAGTGAATTAAATACCATTTGGAGGCATTTAATGTTCAAGCAAAAACGGCTGATTTTTGACCCTTACGTCATGCTTCAGAAAGGTGAAAAATGGTCCATTTTCAAATGTTTTATTTTTGGGTGGATCATCAGTTTTAGAGCTAAAATGAGCATGTTTAAAGTGATTTTCATGCTTTCAGGGGACCTAAACACAATATTTGTGGAATGGTTGAAAGTGCATGAAAATGGAAAATTTACTCACTCTGAGGTCTCAAAAAGTGTTTCTTCATCCCGGGAAGTGAATTAAATACAATGTGGAGGCATTTATGGTCCATTTTCAAATGTTTTATTTTGAGCTTCAGTTTAAATTTGTAGGTGGATCATCAGTTTTAGAGCTAACATGAGCATGTCTAAAGTGATTTTCATGCTTCCAGAGACCCTAAACACAAGATTTGTGGAATGGTTAAACTGCATGAAAATGGCCAATTTACTCAGTCTGAGGGCTCAGGAAGTGTTTCTTCACCCTGGGAAGTGAATTAAATACCATTTGGAGGCATTTAATGTTCAAGCAAAAACGGCAGATTTTTGACAAGAGATAGCCCCCAATTTGTCATGCTTCAGAAAGGTGAAAAATGGTCCATTTTCAAATGTTTTATTTTAGGGTGGATCATCAGTTTTGAAGCTAAATTGAGCATGTTTAAAGTGATTTTCATGCTTCCAGGGGCCCTAAACACAAGATTTGTGGAATGGTTAAAAGGGCATGAAAATGGCAAATTTACTCACTCTGAGGTCTCAAAAAGTGTTTCTTCATCCCGGGAAGTGAATTTAAAGCGATTTTCATTCCAGGGGACCTAAACACAAGATTTGTGGAATAGTTAAACTGCATGAAAATGGCAAATTTACTCACTCTGAGGTCTCAAAAAGTGTTTCTTCATCCCGGGAAGTGAATTAAATACCATTTGGAGGCATTTAATGTTCAAGCAAAAACGGCTGATTTTTGACCCTTACGTCATGCTTCAGAAAGGTGAAAAATGGTCCATTTTCAAATGTTTTATTTTTGGGTGGATCATCAGTTTTGAAGCTAAATTGAGCATGTTTAAAGTGATTTTCATGCTTCCAGGGGCCCTAAACACAAGATGTGTGGAATGGTTAAAAGTTCATGGAAATGGCAAATTTACTCACTCTGAGGTCTCAAAAAGTGTTTCTTCATCCCGGGAAGTGAATTAAATACAATGTGGAGGCATTTATGGTCCATTTCAAATGTTTTATTTTTGAGCTTCAGTTTAAATTTGTAGGTGGATCATCAGTTTTAGAGCTAAAATGAGCATGTTTAAAGTGATTTTCATGCTTCCAGGGGCCCCTAAACACAAGATTTGTGGAATGGTTAAAAGGGCATGAAAATGGCAAATTTACTCACTCTGAGGTCTCAAAAAGTGTTTCTTCATCTCGGGAAGTGAATTAAATACAATGTGGAGGCATTTATGGTCCATTTTCAAATGTTTTATTTTTGAGCTTCAGTTTACATTTGTAGGTGGATCATCAGTTTTAGAGCTAAAATGAGCATTCCCGGGATGAAGAAACACTTTTTTTTAGATCTCAGAGTGAGTAAATTTGCCATTTGTAGGTGGATCAACAGTTTTAGAGTTAAAATGAGAATGTTTAAAGTGATTTTCATGCTTCCAGGGGCCCTAAACACAAGATTTGTGAAATGGTTAAAAGTGCATGAAAATTGCCAATTATGTCATGCTTCAGAAAAGTGAAAAATGGTCCATTTTCAAATGTTTTATTTTTGGGTGAATCATCAGTTTTGAAGCTAAAATGAGCATGTTTAAAAGTGATTTTCATGCTTCCAGGGGCCCTAAACACAAGATTTGTGGAATGGTTAAAAGTGCATGAAAATGGCCAATTACTAACTCTGAGGTCTCAAAAAGTAGCATGTTTAAAGCGATTCTCATTCCAGGGGCCCTAAACACAAGATTTGTGATAATGGTTAAAAGTGCATGAAAATTGCCAATTATGTCATGCTTCAGAAAAGTGAAAAATGGTCCATTTTCAAATGTTTTAATTTTTTGGGTGGATCATCAGTTTTAGAGCTAAAATGAGCATGTTTAAAGTGATTTTCATGCTTTCAGGGGCCCTAAACACAAGATTTGAGGAATGGTTAAAAGTGCATGAAAATGGCAAATTTACTCACTCTGAGGTCTCAAAAAGTGTTTCTTCATCCCGGGAAGTGAATTAAATACAATGTGGAGGCATTTATGGTCCATTTTCAAATGTTTTATTTTTGAGCTTCTGTTTAAATTTGTAGGTGGATCATCAGTTTTAGAGCTAAAATGAGCATGTCTAAAGTGATTTTCATGCTTCCAGAGACTCTAAACACAAGAATTGTGGAATGGTTAGAAGTGCATGAAAATGGCCAATTTACTAACTCTGAGGTCTCAAAAAGTAGCATGTTTAAAGCGATTTTCATTCCAGGGGACCTAAACACAAGATTTATGGAATGGTTAAACTGCATGAAAATGGCCAATTTACTCACTCTGAGGGCTCAGGAAGTGTTTCTTCACCCTGGGAAGTGAATTAAATACCATTTGGAGGCATTTAATGTTCAAGCAAAAACGGCTGATTTTTGACCCTTACGTCATGCTTCAGAAAGGTGAAAAATGGTCCATTTTCAAATGTTTTATTTTTGGGTGGATCATCAGTTTTGAAGCTAAAATGAGCATGTTTAAAGTGATTGTCATGCTTCCAGGGGCCCTAAACACAAGATTTGTGGAATGGTTAAAAGTGCATGAAAATGGCAAATTTACTCACTCTGAGGTCTCAAAAAGTGTTTCTTCATCCCGGGAAGTGAATTAAATACCATTTGGAGGCATTTAATGTTCAAGCAAAAACGGCTGATTTTTGACCCTTACGTCATGCTTCAGAAAGGTGAAAAATGGTCCATTTTCAAATGTTTTATTTTTGGGTGGATCATCAGTTTTGAAGCTAAATTGAGCATGTTTAAAGTGATTTTCATGCTTCCAGGGGCCCTAAACACAAGATGTGTGGAATGGTTAAAAGTTCATGGAAATGGCAAATTTACTCACTCTGAGGTCTCAAAAAGTGTTTCTTCATCCCGGGAAGTGAATTAAATACAATGTGGAGGCATTTATGGTCCATTTTCAAATGTTTTATTTTTGAGCTTCAGTTTAAATTTGTAGGTGGATCATCAGTTTTAGAGCTAAAATGAGCATGTTTAAAGTGATTTTGATGCTTCCAGGGGCCCTAAACACAAGATTTGTGGAATGATTAAAAGGGCATGAAAATGGCAAATTTACTCACTCTGAGGTCTCAAAAAGTGTTTCTTCATCCCGGGAAGTGAATTAAATACAATGTGGAGGCATTTATGGTCCATTTTCAAATGTTTTATTTTTGAGCTTCAGTTTACATTTGTAGGTGGATCATCAGTTTTAGAGCTAAAATGAGCATTCCCGGGATGAAGAAACACTTTTTTTTAGATCACAGAGTGAGTAAATTTGCCATTTGTAGGTGGGATCAACAGTTTTAGAGTTAAAATGAGAATGTTTAAAGTGATTTTCATGCTTCCAGGGGCCCTAAACACAAGATTTGTGAAATGGTTAAAAGTGCATGAAAATTGCCAATTATGTCATGCTTCAGAAAAGTGAAAAATGGTCCATTTTCAAATGTTTTATTTTTGGGTGGATCATCAGTTTTGAAGCTAAAATGAGCATGTTTAAAAGTGATTTTCATGCTTCCAGGGGCCCTAAACACAAGATTTGTGGAATGGTTAAAAGTGCATGAAAATGGCCATTTTACTAACTCTGAGGTCTCAAAAAATAGCATGTTTAAAGCGATTTTCATTCCAGGGGACCTAAACACAAGATTTGTGGAATGGTTAAAACTGCATGAAAATGGCCAATTTACTAACTCTGAGGTCTCAAAAAGTAGCATGTTTAAAGCGATTCTTATTCCAGGGGCCCTAAACACAAGATTTGTGAAATGGTTAAAAGTGCATGAAAATTGCCAATTATGTCATGCTTCAGAAAAGTGAAAAATGGTCCATTTTCAAATGTTTTATTTTTGGGTGGATCATCAGTTTTAGAGCTAAAATGAGCATGTTTAAAGTGATTTTCATGCTTTCAGGGGCCCTAAACACAAGATTTGAGGAATGGTTAAAAGTGCATGAAAATTGCAAATTTACTCACTCTGAGGTCTCAAAAAGTGTTTCTTCATCCCGGGAAGTGAATTAAATACAATGTGGAGGCATTTATGGTCCATTTTCAAATGTTTTATTTTTGAGCTTCAGTTTAAATTTGTAGGTGGATCATCAGTTTTAGACTAAAATGAGCATGTCTAAAGTGATTTTCATGCTTTCAGGGGCCCTAAACACAAGATTTGAGGAATGGTTAAAAGTGCATGAAAATGGCAAATTTACTCACTCTGAGGTCTCAAAAAGTGTTTCTTCATCCCGGGAAGTGAATTAAATACAATGTGGAGGCATTTATGGTCCATTTTCAAATGTTTTATTTTTGAGCTTCAGTTTAAATTTGTAGGTGGATCATCAGTTTTAGAGCTAAAATGAGCATGTCTAAAGTGATTTTCATGCTTCCAGAGACTCTAAACACAAGAATTGTGGAATGGTTAGAAGTGCATGAAAATGGCCAATTTACTAACTCTGAGGTCTCAAGAAGTAGCATGTTTAAAGCGATTTTCATTCCAGGGGACCTAAACACAAGATTTGTGGAATGGTTAAACTGCATGAAAATGGCGAATTTACTCACTCTGAGGGCTCAGGAAGTGTTTCTTCACCCTGGGAAGTGAATTAAATACCATTTGGAGGCATTTAATGTTCAAGCAAAAACGGCTGATTTTTGACCCTTACGTCATGCTTCAGAAAGGTGAAAAATGGTCCATTTTCAAATGTTTTATTTTTGGGTGGATCATCAGTTTTGAAGCTAAAATGAGCATGTTTAAAGTGATTGTCATGCTTCCAGGGGCCCTAAACACAAGATTTGTGGAATGGTTAAAAGTGCATGAAAATGGCAAATTTACTCACTCTGAGGTCTCAAAAAGTGTTTCTTCATCCCGGGAAGTGAATTAAATACCATTTGGAGGCATTTAATGTTCAAGCAAAAACGGCTGATTTTTGACCCTTACGTCATGCTTCAGAAAGGTGAAAAATGGTCCATTTTCAAATGTTTTATTTTTGGGTGGATCATCAGTTTTGAAGCTAAATTGAGCATGTTTAAAGTGATTTTCATGCTTCCAGGGGCCCTAAACACAAGATGTGTGGAATGGTTAAAAGTTCATGGAAATGGCAAATGTACTCACTCTGAGGTCTCAAAAAGTGTTTTTTCATCCCGGGAAGTGAATTAAATACAATGTGGAGGCATTTATGGTCCATTTTCAAATGTTTTATTTTTGAGCTTCAGTTTAACTTTGTAGGTGGATCATCAGTTTTAGAGCTAAAATGAGCATGTTTAAAGTGATTTTGATGCTTCCAGGGGCCCTAAACACAAGATTTGTGGAATGGTTAAAAGGGCATGAAAATGGCAAATTTACTCACTCTGAGGTCTCAAAAAGTGTTTCTTCATCCCGGGAAGTGAATTAAATACCATTTGGAGGCATTTAATGTTCAAGCAAAAACGGCTGATTTTTGACCCTTACGTCATGCTTCAGAAAGGTGAAAAATGGTCCATTTTCAAATGTTTTATTTTTGGGTGGATCATCAGTTTTAGAGCTAAAATGAGCATGTTTAAAGTGATTTTCATGCTTTCAGGGGACCTAAACACAATATTTGTGGAATGGTTGAAAGTGCATGAAAATGGAAAATTTACTCACTCTGAGGTCTCAAAAAGTGTTTCTTCATCCCGGGAAGTGAATTAAATACAATGTGGAGGCATTTATGGTCCATTTTCAAATGTTTTATTTTTGAGCTTCAGTTTAAATTTGTAGGTGGATCATCAGTTTTAGAGCTAACATGAGCATGTCTAAAGTGATTTTCATGCTTCCAGAGACCCTAAACACAAGATTTGTGGAATGGTTAAACTGCATGAAAATGGCCAATTTACTCAGTCTGAGGGCTCAGGAAGTGTTTCTTCACCCTGGGAAGTGAATTAAATACCATTTGGAGGCATTTAATGTTCAAGCAAAAACGGCAGATTTTTGACAAGAGATAGCCCCCAATTTGTCATGCTTCAGAAAGGTGAAAAATGGTCCATTTTCAAATGTTTTATTTTAGGGTGGATCATCAGTTTTGAAGCTAAATTGAGCATGTTTAAAGTGATTTTCATGCTTCCAGGGGCCCTAAACACAAGATTTGTGGAATGGTTAAAAGGGCATGAAAATGGCAAATTTACTCACTCTGAGGTCTCAAAAAGTGTTTCTTCATCCCGGGAAGTGAATTTAAAGCGATTTTCATTCCAGGGGACCTAAACACAAGATTTGTGGAATAGTTAAACTGCATGAAAATGGCAAATTTACTCACTCTGAGGTCTCAAAAAGTGTTTCTTCATCCCGGGAAGTGAATTAAATACCATTTGGAGGCATTTAATGTTCAAGCAAAAACGGCTGATTTTTGACCCTTACGTCATGCTTCAGAAAGGTGAAAAATGGTCCATTTTCAAATGTTTTATTTTTGGGTGGATCATCAGTTTTGAAGCTAAATTGAGCATGTTTAAAGTGATTTTCATGCTTCCAGGGGCCCTAAACACAAGATGTGTGGAATGGTTAAAAGTTCATGGAAATGGCAAATTTACTCACTCTGAGGTCTCAAAAAGTGTTTCTTCATCCCGGGAAGTGAATTAAATACAATGTGGAGGCATTTATGGTCCATTTTCAAATGTTTTATTTTTGAGCTTCAGTTTAAATTTGTAGGTGGATCATCAGTTTTAGAGCTAAAATGAGCATGTTTAAAGTGATTTTCATGCTTCCAGGGGCCCTAAACACAAGATTTGTGGAATGGTTAAAAGGGCATGAAAATGGCAAATTTACTCACTCTGAGGTCTCAAAAAGTGTTTCTTCATCCCGGGAAGTGAATTAAATACAATGTGGAGGCATTTATGGTCCATTTTCAAATGTTTTATTTTTGAGCTTCAGTTTACATTTGTAGGTGGATCATCAGTTTTAGAGCTAAAATGAGCATTCCCGGGATGAAGAAACACTTTTTTTTAGATCTCAGAGTGAGTAAATTTGCCATTTGTAGGTGGATCAACAGTTTTAGAGTTAAAATGAGAATGTTTAAAGTGATTTTCATGCTTCCAGGGGCCCTAAACACAAGATTTGTGAAATGGTTAAAAGTGCATGAAAATTGCCAATTATGTCATGCTTCAGAAAAGTGAAAAATGGTCCATTTTCAAATGTTTTATTTTTGGGTGAATCATCAGTTTTGAAGCTAAAATGAGCATGTTTAAAAGTGATTTTCATGCTTCCAGGGGCCCTAAACACAAGATTTGTGGAATGGTTAAAAGTGCATGAAAATGGCCAATTACTAACTCTGAGGTCTCAAAAAGTAGCATGTTTAAAGCGATTCTCATTCCAGGGGCCCTAAACACAAGATTTGTGATAATGGTTAAAAGTGCATGAAAATTGCCAATTATGTCATGCTTCAGAAAAGTGAAAAATGGTCCATTTTCAAATGTTTTAATTTTTTGGGTGGATCATCAGTTTTAGAGCTAAAATGAGCATGTTTAAAGTGATTTTCATGCTTTCAGGGGCCCTAAACACAAGATATGAGGAATGGTTAAAAGTGCATGAAAATGGCAAATTTACTCACTCTGAGGTCTCAAAAAGTGTTTCTTCATCCCGGGAAGTGAATTAAATACAATGTGGAGGCATTTATGGTCCATTTTCAAATGTTTTATTTTTGAGCTTCTGTTTAAATTTGTAGGTGGATCATCAGTTTTAGAGCTAAAATGAGCATGTCTAAAGTGATTTTCATGCTTCCAGAGACTCTAAACACAAGAATTGTGGAATGGTTAGAAGTGCATGAAAATGGCCAATTTACTAACTCTGAGGTCTCAAAAAGTAGCATGTTTAAAGCGATTCTTATTCCAGGGGCCCTAAACACAAGATTTGTGAAATGGTTAAAAGTGCATGAAAATTGCCAATTATGTCATGCTTCAGAAAAGTGAAAAATGGTCCATTTTCAAATGTTTTATTTTTGGGTGGATCATCAGTTTTAGAGCTAAAATGAGCATGTTTAAAGTGATTTTCATGCTTTCAGGGGCCCTAAACACAAGATTTGAGGAATGGTTAAAAGTGCATGAAAATTGCAAATTTACTCACTCTGAGGTCTCAAAAAGTGTTTCTTCATCCCGGGAAGTGAATTAAATACAATGTGGAGGCATTTATGGTCCATTTTCAAATGTTTTATTTTTGAGCTTCAGTTTAAATTTGTAGGTGGATCATCAGTTTTAGACTAAAATGAGCATGTCTAAAGTGATTTTCATGCTTTCAGGGGCCCTAAACACAAGATTTGAGGAATGGTTAAAAGTGCATGAAAATGGCAAATTTACTCACTCTGAGGTCTCAAAAAGTGTTTCTTCATCCCAGGAAGTGAATTAAATACAATGTGGAGGCATTTATGGTCCATTTTCAAATGTTTTATTTTTGAGCTTCAGTTTAAATTTGTAGGTGGATCATCAGTTTTAGAGCTAAAATGAGCATGTCTAAAGTGATTTTCATGCTTCCAGAGACTCTAAACACAAGAATTGTGGAATGGTTAGAAGTGCATGAAAATGGCCAATTTACTAACTCTGAGGTCTCAAGAAGTAGCATGTTTAAAGCGATTTTCATTCCAGGGGACCTAAACACAAGATTTGTGGAATGGTTAAACTGCATGAAAATGGCGAATTTACTCACTCTGAGGGCTCAGGAAGTGTTTCTTCACCCTGGGAAGTGAATTAAATACCATTTGGAGGCATTTAATGTTCAAGCAAAAACGGCTGATTTTTGACCCTTACGTCATGCTTCAGAAAGGTGAAAAATGGTCCATTTTCAAATGTTTTATTTTTGGGTGGATCATCAGTTTTGAAGCTAAAATGAGCATGTTTAAAGTGATTGTCATGCTTCCAGGGGCCCTAAACACAAGATTTGTGGAATGGTTAAAAGTGCATGAAAATGGCAAATTTACTCACTCTGAGGTCTCAAAAAGTGTTTCTTCATCCCGGGAAGTGAATTAAATACCATTTGGAGGCATTTAATGTTCAAGCAAAAACGGCTGATTTTTGACCCTTACGTCATGCTTCAGAAAGGTGAAAAATGGTCCATTTTCAAATGTTTTATTTTTGGGTGGATCATCAGTTTTGGAGCTAAATTGAGCATGTTTAAAGTGATTTTCATGCTTCCAGGGGCCCTAAACACAAGATGTGTGGAATGGTTAAAAGTTCATGGAAATGGCAAATGTACTCACTCTGAGGTCTCAAAAAGTGTTTTTTCATCCCGGGAAGTGAATTAAATACAATGTGGAGGCATTTATGGTCCATTTTCAAATGTTTTATTTTTGAGCTTCAGTTTAACTTTGTAGGTGGATCATCAGTTTTAGAGCTAAAATGAGCATGTTTAAAGTGATTTTGATGCTTCCAGGGGCCCTAAACACAAGATTTGTGGAATGGTTAAAAGGGCATGAAAATGGCAAATTTACTCACTCTGAGGTCTCAAAAAGTGTTTCTTCATCCCGGGAAGTGAATTAAATACCATTTGGAGGCATTTAATGTTCAAGCAAAAACGGCTGATTTTTGACCCTTACGTCATGCTTCAGAAAGGTGAAAAATGGTCCATTTTCAAATGTTTTATTTTTGGGTGGATCATCAGTTTTAGAGCTAAAATGAGCATGTTTAAAGTGATTTTCATGCTTTCAGGGGACCTAAACACAATATTTGTGGAATGGTTGAAAGTGCATGAAAATGGAAAATGTACTCACTCTGAGGTCTCAAAAAGTGTTTCTTCATCCCGGGAAGTGAATTAAATACAATGTGGAGGCATTTATGGTCCATTTTCAAATGTTTTATTTTTGAGCTTCAGTTTAAATTTGTAGGTGGATCATCAGTTTTAGAGCTAACATGAGCATGTCTAAAGTGATTTTCATGCTTCCAGAGACCCTAAACACAAGATTTGTGGAATGGTTAAACTGCATGAAAATGGCCAATTTACTCAGTCTGAGGGCTCAGGAAGTGTTTCTTCACCCTGGGAAGTGAATTAAATACCATTTGGAGGCATTTATGGTCCATTTTCAAATGTTTTATTTTTGAGCTTCAGTTTACATTTGTAGGTGGATCATCAGTTTTAGAGCTAAAATGAGCATTCCCGGGATGAAGAAACACTTTTTTTTAGATCTCAGAGTGAGTAAATTTGCCATTTGTAGGTGGATCAACAGTTTTAGAGTTAAAATGAGAATGTTTAAAGTGATTTTCATGCTTCCAGGGGCCCTAAACACAAGATTTGTGAAATGGTTAAAAGTGCATGAAAATTGCCAATTATGTCATGCTTCAGAAAAGTGAAAAATGGTCCATTTTCAAATGTTTTATTTTTGGGTGAATCATCAGTTTTGAAGCTAAAATGAGCATGTTTAAAAGTGATTTTCATGCTTCCAGGGGCCCTAAACACAAGATTTGTAGAATGGTTAAAAGTGCATGAAAATGGCCAATTACTAACTCTGAGGTCTCAAAAAGTAGCATGTTTAAAGCGATTCTCATTCCAGGGGCCCTAAACACAAGATTTGTGATAATGGTTAAAAGTGCATGAAAATTGCCAATTATGTCATGCTTCAGAAAAGTGAAAAATGGTCCATTTTCAAATGTTTTAATTTTTTGGGTGGATCATCAGTTTTAGAGCTAAAATGAGCATGTTTAAAGTGATTTTCATGCTTTCAGGGGCCCTAAACACAAGATTTGAGGAATGGTTAAAAGTGCATGAAAATGGCAAATTTACTCACTCTGAGGTCTCAAAAAGTGTTTCTTCATCCCGGGAAGTGAATTAAATACAATGTGGAGGCATTTATGGTCCATTTTCAAATGTTTTATTTTTGAGCTTCTGTTTAAATTTGTAGGTGGATCATCAGTTTTAGAGCTAAAATGAGCATGTCTAAAGTGATTTTCATGCTTCCAGAGACTCTAAACACAAGAATTGTGGAATGGTTAGAAGTGCATGAAAATGGCCAATTTACTAACTCTGAGGTCTCAAAAAGTAGCATGTTTAAAGCGATTTTCATTCCAGGGGACCTAAACACAAGATTTGTGGAATGGTTAAACTGCATGAAAATGGCCAATTTACTCACTCTGAGGGCTCAGGAAGTGTTTCTTCACCCTGGGAAGTGAATTAAATACCATTTGGAGGCATTTAATGTTCAAGCAAAAACGGCTGATTTTTGACCCTTACGTCATGCTTCAGAAAGGTGAAAAATGGTCCATTTTCAAATGTTTTATTTTTGGGTGGATCATCAGTTTTGAAGCTAAAATGAGCATGTTTAAAGTGATTGTCATGCTTCCAGGGGCCCTAAACACAAGATTTGTGGAATGGTTAAAAGTGCATGAAAATGGCAAATTTACTCACTCTGAGGTCTCAAAAAGTGTTTCTTCATCCCGGGAAGTGAATTAAATACCATTTGGAGGCATTTAATGTTCAAGCAAAAACGGCTGATTTTTGACCCTTACGTCATGCTTCAGAAAGGTGAAAAATGGTCCATTTTCAAATGTTTTATTTTTGGGTGGATCATCAGTTTTGAAGCTAAATTGAGCATGTTTAAAGTGATTTTCATGCTTCCAGGGGCCCTAAACACAAGATGTGTGGAATGGTTAAAAGTTCATGGAAATGGCAAATTTACTCACTCTGAGGTCTCAAAAAGTGTTTCTTCATCCCGGGAAGTGAATTAAATACAATGTGGAGGCATTTATGGTCCATTTTCAAATGTTTTATTTTTGAGCTTCAGTTTAAATTTGTAGGTGGATCATCAGTTTTAGAGCTAAAATGAGCATGTTTAAAGTGATTTTGATGCTTCCAGGGGCCCTAAACACAAGATTTGTGGAATGGTTAAAAGGGCATGAAAATGGCAAATTTACTCACTCTGAGGTCTCAAAAAGTGTTTCTTCATCCCGGGAAGTGAATTAAATACAATGTGGAGGCATTTATGGTCCATTTTCAAATGTTTTATTTTTGAGCTTCAGTTTAGATTTGTAGGTGGATCATCAGTTTAGAGCTAAAATGAGCATTCCCGAGAATGTTTAAAGTGATTTTCATGCTTCCAGGGGCCCTAAACACAAGATTTGTGAAATGGTTAAAAGTGCATGAAAATTGCCAATTATGTCATGCTTCAGAAAAGTGAAAAATGGTC
This sequence comes from Lissotriton vulgaris, assembly GCF_964263255.1. Classification (NCBI taxonomy): domain Eukaryota; kingdom Metazoa; phylum Chordata; class Amphibia; order Caudata; family Salamandridae; genus Lissotriton; species Lissotriton vulgaris. The sequence continues at coordinate 481,285,064 of NC_141700.1, read as the reverse complement.
CATTTTCAAATGTTTTATTTTTGGGTGGATCATCAGTTTTGAAGCTAAAATGAGCATGTTTAAAAGTGATTTTCATGCTTCCAGGGGCCCTAAACACAAGATTTGTGGAATGGTTAAAAGTGCATGAAAATGGCCATTTTACTAACTCTGAGGTCTCAAAAAATAGCATGTTTAAAGCGATTTTCATTCCAGGGGACCTAAACACAAGATTTGTGGAATGGTTAAAACTGCATGAAAATGGCCAATTTACTAACTCTGAGGTCTCAAAAAGTAGCATGTTTAAAGCGATTCTTATTCCAGGGGCCCTAAACACAAGATTTGTGAAATGGTTAAAAGTGCATGAAAATTGCCAATTATGTCATGCTTCAGAAAAGTGAAAAATGGTCCATTTTCAAATGTTTTATTTTTGGGTGGATCATCAGTTTTAGAGCTAAAATGAGCATGTTTAAAGTGATTTTCATGCTTTCAGGGGCCCTAAACACAAGATTTGAGGAATGGTTAAAAGTGCATGAAAATTGCAAATTTACTCACTCTGAGGTCTCAAAAAGTGTTTCTTCATCCCGGGAAGTGAATTAAATACAATGTGGAGGCATTTATGGTCCATTTTCAAATGTTTTATTTTTGAGCTTCAGTTTAAATTTGTAGGTGGATCATCAGTTTTAGACTAAAATGAGCATGTCTAAAGTGATTTTCATGCTTTCAGGGGCCCTAAACACAAGATTTGAGGAATGGTTAAAAGTGCATGAAAATGGCAAATTTACTCACTCTGAGGTCTCAAAAAGTGTTTCTTCATCCCGGGAAGTGAATTAAATACAATGTGGAGGCATTTATGGTCCATTTTCAAATGTTTTATTTTTGAGCTTCAGTTTAAATTTGTAGGTGGATCATCAGTTTTAGAGCTAAAATGAGCATGTCTAAAGTGATTTTCATGCTTCCAGAGACTCTAAACACAAGAATTGTGGAATGGTTAGAAGTGCATGAAAATGGCCAATTTACTAACTCTGAGGTCTCAAGAAGTAGCATGTTTAAAGCGATTTTCATTCCAGGGGACCTAAACACAAGATTTGTGGAATGGTTAAACTGCATGAAAATGGCGAATTTACTCACTCTGAGGGCTCAGGAAGTGTTTCTTCACCCTGGGAAGTGAATTAAATACCATTTGGAGGCATTTAATGTTCAAGCAAAAACGGCTGATTTTTGACCCTTACGTCATGCTTCAGAAAGGTGAAAAATGGTCCATTTCCAAATGTTTTATTTTTGGGTGGATCATCAGTTTTGAAGCTAAAATGAGCATGTTTAAAGTGATTGTCATGCTTCCAGGGGCCCTAAACACAAGATTTGTGGAATGGTTAAAAGTGCATGAAAATGGCAAATTTACTCACTCTGAGGTCTCAAAAAGTGTTTCTTCATCCCGGGAAGTGAATTAAATACCATTTGGAGGCATTTAATGTTCAAGCAAAAACGGCTGATTTTTGACCCTTACGTCATGCTTCAGAAAGGTGAAAAATGGTCCATTTTCAAATGTTTTATTTTTGGGTGGATCATCAGTTTTGAAGCTAAATTGAGCATGTTTAAAGTGATTTTCATGCTTCCAGGGGCCCTAAACACAAGATGTGTGGAATGGTTAAAAGTTCATGGAAATGGCAAATGTACTCACTCTGAGGTCTCAAAAAGTGTTTTTTCATCCCGGGAAGTGAATTAAATACAATGTGGAGGCATTTATGGTCCATTTTCAAATGTTTTATTTTTGAGCTTCAGTTTAACTTTGTAGGTGGATCATCAGTTTTAGAGCTAAAATGAGCATGTTTAAAGTGATTTTGATGCTTCCAGGGGCCCTAAACACAAGATTTGTGGAATGGTTAAAAGGGCATGAAAATGGCAAATTTACTCACTCTGAGGTCTCAAAAAGTGTTTCTTCATCCCGGGAAGTGAATTAAATACCATTTGGAGGCATTTAATGTTCAAGCAAAAACGGCTGATTTTTGACCCTTACGTCATGCTTCAGAAAGGTGAAAAATGGTCCATTTTCAAATGTTTTATTTTTGGGTGGATCATCAGTTTTAGAGCTAAAATGAGCATGTTTAAAGTGATTTTCATGCTTTCAGGGGACCTAAACACAATATTTGTGGAATGGTTGAAAGTGCATGAAAATGGAAAATTTACTCACTCTGAGGTCTCAAAAAGTGTTTCTTCATCCCGGGAAGTGAATTAAATACAATGTGGAGGCATTTATGGTCCATTTTCAAATGTTTTATTTTTGAGCTTCTGTTTAAATTTGTAGGTGGATCATCAGTTTTAGAGCTAAAATGAGCATGTCTAAAGTGATTTTCATGCTTCCAGAGACTCTAAACACAAGAATTGTGGAATGGTTAGAAGTGCATGAAAATGGCCAATTTACTAACTCTGAGGTCTCAAAAAGTAGCATGTTTAAAGCGATTTTCATTCCAGGGGACCTAAACACAAGATTTGTGGAATGGTTAAACTGCATGAAAATGGCCAATTTACTCACTCTGAGGGCTCAGGAAGTGTTTCTTCACCCTGGGAAGTGAATTAAATACCATTTGGAGGCATTTAATGTTCAAGCAAAAACGGCTGATTTTTGACCCTTACGTCATGCTTCAGAAAGGTGAAAAATGGTCCATTTTCAAATGTTTTATTTTTGGGTGGATCATCAGTTTTGAAGCTAAAATGAGCATGTTTAAAGTGATTGTCATGCTTCCAGGGGCCCTAAACACAAGATTTGTGGAATGGTTAAAAGTGCATGAAAATGGAAAATTTACTCACTCTGAGGTCTCAAAAAGTGTTTCTTCATCCCGGGAAGTGAATTAAATACCATTTGGAGGCATTTAATGTTCAAGCAAAAACGGCTGATTTTTGACCCTTACGTCATGCTTCAGAAAGGTGAAAAATGGTCCATTTTCAAATGTTTTATTTTTGGGTGGATCATCAGTTTTGAAGCTAAATTGAGCATGTTTAAAGTGATTTTCATGCTTCCAGGGGCCCTAAACACAAGATGTGTGGAATGGTTAAAAGTTCATGGAAATGGCAAATTTACTCACTCTGAGGTCTCAAAAAGTGTTTCTTCATCCCGGGAAGTGAATTAAATACAATGTGGAGGCATTTATGGTCCATTTTCAAATGTTTTATTTTTGAGCTTCAGTTTAAATTTGTAGGTGGATCATCAGTTTTAGAGCTAAAATGAGCATGTTTAAAGTGATTTTGATGCTTCCAGGGGCCCTAAACACAAGATTTGTGAAATGGTTAAAAGTGCATGAAAATTGCCAATTATGTCATGCTTCAGAAAAGTGAAAAATGGTCCATTTTCAAATGTTTTATTTTTGGGTGGATCATCAGTTTTGAAGCTAAAATGAGCATGTTTAAAAGTGATTTTCATGCTTCCAGGGGCCCTAAACACAAGATTTGTGGAATGGTTAAAAGTGCATGAAAATGGCCATTTTACTATTTCTGAGGTCTCAAAAAATAGCATGTTTAAAGCGATTTTCATTCCAGGGGACCTAAACACAAGATTTGTGGAATGGTTAAAACTGCATGAAAATGGCCAATTTACTAACTCTGAGGTCTCAAAAAGTAGCATGTTTAAAGCGATTCTTATTCCAGGGGCCCTAAACACAAGATTTGTGAAATGGTTAAAAGTGCATGAAAATTGCCAATTATGTCATGCTTCAGAAAAGTGAAAAATGGTCCATTTTCAAATGTTTTATTTTTGGGTGGATCATCAGTTTTAGAGCTAAAATGAGCATGTTTAAAGTGATTTTCATGCTTTCAGGGGCCCTAAACACAAGATTTGAGGAATGGTTAAAAGTGCATGAAAATTGCAAATTTACTCACTCTGAGGTCTCAAAAAGTGTTTCTTCATCCCGGGAAGTGAATTAAATACAATGTGGAGGCATTTATGGTCCATTTTCAAATGTTTTATTTTTGAGCTTCAGTTTAAATTTGTAGGTGGATCATCAGTTTTAGACTAAAATGAGCATGTCTAAAGTGATTTTCATGCTTTCAGGGGCCCTAAACACAAGATTTGAGGAATGGTTAAAAGTGCATGAAAATGGCAAATTTACTCACTCTGAGGTCTCAAAAAGTGTTTCTTCATCCCGGGAAGTGAATTAAATACAATGTGGAGGCATTTATGGTCCATTTTCAAATGTTTTATTTTTGAGCTTCAGTTTAAATTTGTAGGTGGATCATCAGTTTTAGAGCTAAAATGAGCATGTCTAAAGTGATTTTCATGCTTCCAGAGACTCTAAACACAAGAATTGTGGAATGGTTAGAAGTGCATGAAAATGGCCAATTTACTAACTCTGAGGTCTCAAGAAGTAGCATGTTTAAAGCGATTTTCATTCCAGGGGACCTAAACACAAGATTTGTGGAATGGTTAAACTGCATGAAAATGGCGAATTTACTCACTCTGAGGGCTCAGGAAGTGTTTCTTCACCCTGGGAAGTGAATTAAATACCATTTGGAGGCATTTAATGTTCAAGCAAAAACGGCTGATTTTTGACCCTTACGTCATGCTTCAGAAAGGTGAAAAATGGTCCATTTTCAAATGTTTTATTTTTGGGTGGATCATCAGTTTTGAAGCTAAAATGAGCATGTTTAAAGTGATTGTCATGCTTCCAGGGGCCCTAAACACAAGATTTGTGGAATGGTTAAAAGTGCATGAAAATGGCAAATTTACTCACTCTGAGGTCTCAAAAAGTGTTTCTTCATCCCGGGAAGTGAATTAAATACCATTTGGAGGCATTTAATGTTCAAGCAAAAACGGCTGATTTTTGACCCTTACGTCATGCTTCAGAAAGGTGAAAAATGGTCCATTTTCAAATGTTTTATTTTTGGGTGGATCATCAGTTTTGAAGCTAAATTGAGCATGTTTAAAGTGATTTTCATGCTTCCAGGGGCCCTAAACACAAGATGTGTGGAATGGTTAAAAGTTCATGGAAATGGCAAATGTACTCACTCTGAGGTCTCAAAAAGTGTTTTTTCATCCCGGGAAGTGATATAAATACAATGTGGAGGCATTTATGGTCCATTTTCAAATGTTTTATTTTTGAGCTTCAGTTTAACTTTGTAGGTGGATCATCAGTTTTAGAGCTAAAATGAGCATGTTTAAAGTGATTTTGATGCTTCCAGGGGCCCTAAACACAAGATTTGTGGAATGGTTAAAAGGGCATGAAAATGGCAAATTTACTCACTCTGAGGTCTCAAAAAGTGTTTCTTCATCCCGGGAAGTGAATTAAATACCATTTGGAGGCATTTAATGTTCAAGCAAAAACGGCTGATTTTTGACCCTTACGTCATGCTTCAGAAAGGTGAAAAATGGTCCATTTTCAAATGTTTTATTTTTGGGTGGATCATCAGTTTTAGAGCTAAAATGAGCATGTTTAAAGTGATTTTCATGCTTTCAGGGGACCTAAACACAATATTTGTGGAATGGTTGAAAGTGCATGAAAATGGAAAATTTACTCACTCTGAGGTCTCAAAAAGTGTTTCTTCATCCCGGGAAGTGAATTAAATACAATGTGGAGGCATTTATGGTCCATTTTCAAATGTTTTATTTTTGAGCTTCAGTTTAAATTTGTAGGTGGATCATCAGTTTTAGAGCTAACATGAGCATGTCTAAAGTGATTTTCATGCTTCCAGAGACCCTAAACACAAGATTTGTGGAATGGTTAAACTGCATGAAAATGGCCAATTTACTCAGTCTGAGGGCTCAGGAAGTGTTTCTTCACCCTGGGAAGTGAATTAAATACCATTTGGAGGCATTTAATGTTCAAGCAAAAACGGCAGATTTTTGACAAGAGATAGCCCCCAATTTGTCATGCTTCAGAAAGGTGAAAAATGGTCCATTTTCAAATGTTTTATTTTAGGGTGGATCATCAGTTTTGAAGCTAAATTGAGCATGTTTAAAGTGATTTTCATGCTTCCAGGGGCCCTAAACACAAGATTTGTGGAATGGTTAAAAGGGCATGAAAATGGCAAATTTACTCACTCTGAGGTCTCAAAAAGTGTTTCTTCATCCCGGGAAGTGAATTTAAAGCGATTTTCATTCCGGGGACCTAAACACAAGATTTGTGGAATAGTTAAACTGCATGAAAATGGCAAATTTACTCACTCTGAGGTCTCAAAAAGTGTTTCTTCATCCCGGGAAGTGAATTAAATACCATTTGGAGGCATTTAATGTTCAAGCAAAAACGGCTGATTTTTGACCCTTACGTCATGCTTCAGAAAGGTGAAAAATGGTCCATTTTCAAATGTTTTATTTTTGGGTGGATCATCAGTTTTGAAGCTAAATTGAGCATGTTTAAAGTGATTTTCATGCTTCCAGGGGCCCTAAACACAAGATGTGTGGAATGGTTAAAAGTTCATGGAAATGGCAAATTTACTCACTCTGAGGTCTCAAAAAGTGTTTCTTCATCCCGGGAAGTGAATTAAATACAATGTGGAGGCATTTATGGTCCATTTTCAAATGTTTTATTTTTGAGCTTCAGTTCAAATTTGTAGGTGGATCATCAGTTTTAGAGCTAAAATGAGCATGTCTAAAGTGATTTTCATGCTTCCAGAGACTCTAAACACAAGAATTGTGGAATGGTTAGAAGTGCATGAAAATGGCCAATTTACTAACTCTGAGGTCTCAAAAAGTAGCATGTTTAAAGCGATTTTCATTCCAGGGGACCTAAACACAAGATTTGTGGAATAGTTAAACTGCATGAAAATGGCAAATTTACTCACTCTGAGGGCTCAGGAAGTGTTTCTTCACCCTGGGAAGTGAATTAAATACCATTTGGAGGCATTTAATGTTCAAGCAAAAACAGCTGATTTTTGACCCTCACGTCATGCTTCAGAAAGGTGAAAAATGGTCCATTTTCAAATGTTTTATTTTTGGGTGGATCATCAGTTTTGAAGCTAAAATGAGCATGTTTAAAGTGATTGTCATGCTTCCAGGGGCCCTAAACACAAGATTTGTGGAATGGTTAAAAGGGCATGAAAATGGCAAATTTACTCACTCTGAGGTCTCAAAAAGTGTTTCTTCATCCCGGGAAGTGAATTAAATACAATGTGGAGGCATTTATGGTCCATTTTCAAATGTTTTATTTTTGAGCTTCAGTTTAAATTTGTAGGTGGATCATCAGTTTTAGAGCTAAAATGAGCATGTTTAAAGTGATTTTCATGCTTCCAGGGGCCCTAAACACAAGATTTGTGGAATGGTTAAAAGGGCATGAAAATGGCAAATTTACTCACTCTGAGGTCTCAAAAAGTGTTTCTTCATCCCGGGAAGTGAATTAAATACCATTTGGAGGCATTTAATGTTCAAGCAAAAACGGCTGATTTTTGACCCTTACGTCATGCTTCAGAAAGGTGAAAAATGGTCCATTTTCAAATGTTTTATTTTTGGGTGGATCATCAGTTTTAGAGCTAAAATGAGCATGTTTAAAGTGATTTTCATGCTTTCAGGGGACCTAAACACAATATTTGTGGAATGGTTGAAAGTGCATGAAAATGGAAAATTTACTCACTCTGAGGTCTCAAAAAGTGTTTCTTCATCCCGGGAAGTGAATTAAATACAATGTGGAGGCATTTATGGTCCATTTTCAAATGTTTTATTTTTGAGCTTCAGTTTAAATTTGTAGGTGGATCATCAGTTTTAGAGCTAACATGAGCATGTCTAAAGTGATTTTCATGCTTCCAGAGACCCTAAACACAAGATTTGTGGAATGGTTAAACTGCATGAAAATGGCCAATTTACTCAGTCTGAGGGCTCAGGAAGTGTTTCTTCACCCTGGGAAGTGAATTAAATACCATTTGGAGGCATTTAATGTTCAAGCAAAAACGGCAGATTTTTGACAAGAGATAGCCCCCAATTTGTCATGCTTCAGAAAGGTGAAAAATGGTCCATTTTCAAATGTTTTATTTTAGGGTGGATCATCAGTTTTGAAGCTAAATTGAGCATGTTTAAAGTGATTTTCATGCTTCCAGGGGCCCTAAACACAAGATTTGTGGAATGGTTAAAAGGGCATGAAAATGGCAAATTTACTCACTCTGAGGTCTCAAAAAGTGTTTCTTCATCCCGGGAAGTGAATTTAAAGCGATTTTCATTCCAGGGGACCTAAACACAAGATTTGTGGAATAGTTAAACTGCATGAAAATGGCAAATTTACTCACTCTGAGGTCTCAAAAAGTGTTTCTTCATCCCGGGAAGTGAATTAAATACCATTTGGAGGCATTTAATGTTCAAGCAAAAACGGCTGATTTTTGACCCTTACGTCATGCTTCAGAAAGGTGAAAAATGGTCCATTTTCAAATGTTTTATTTTTGGGTGGATCATCAGTTTTGAAGCTAAATTGAGCATGTTTAAAGTGATTTTCATGCTTCCAGGGGCCCTAAACACAAGATGTGTGGAATGGTTAAAAGTTCATGGAAATGGCAAATTTACTCACTCTGAGGTCTCAAAAAGTGTTTCTTCATCCCGGGAAGTGAATTAAATACAATGTGGAGGCATTTATGGTCCATTTTCAAATGTTTTATTTTTGAGCTTCAGTTTAAATTTGTAGGTGGATCATCAGTTTTAGAGCTAAAATGAGCATGTTTAAAGTGATTTTCATGCTTCCAGGGGCCCTAAACACAAGATTTGTGGAATGGTTAAAAGTGCATGAAAATGGCCAATTACTAACTCTGAGGTCTCAAAAAGTAGCATGTTTAAAGCGATTCTCATTCCAGGGGCCCTAAACACAAGATTTGTGATAATGGTTAAAAGTGCATGAAAATTGCCAATTATGTCATGCTTCAGAAAAGTGAAAAATGGTCCATTTTCAAATGTTTTATTTTTGGGTGGATCATCAGTTTTAGAGCTAAAATGAGCATGTTTAAAGTGATTTTCATGCTTTCAGGGGCCCTAAACACAAGATTTGAGGAATGGTTAAAAGTGCATGAAAATTGCAAATTTACTCACTCTGAGGTCTCAAAAAGTGTTTCTTCATCCCGGGAAGTGAATTAAATACAATGTGGAGGCATTTATGGTCCATTTTCAAATGTTTTATTTTTGAGCTTCAGTTTAAATTTGTAGGTGGATCATCAGTTTTAGACTAAAATGAGCATGTCTAAAGTGATTTTCATGCTTTCAGGGGCCCTAAACACAAGATTTGAGGAATGGTTAAAAGTGCATGAAAATGGCAAATTTACTCACTCTGAGGTCTCAAAAAGTGTTTCTTCATCCCGGGAAGTGAATTAAATACAATGTGGAGGCATTTATGGTCCATTTTCAAATGTTTTATTTTTGAGCTTCAGTTTAAATTTGTAGGTGGATCATCAGTTTTAGAGCTAAAATGAGCATGTCTAAAGTGATTTTCATGCTTCCAGAGACTCTAAACACAAGAATTGTGGAATGGTTAGAAGTGCATGAAAATGGCCAATTTACTAACTCTGAGGTCTCAAGAAGTAGCATGTTTAAAGCGATTTTCATTCCAGGGGACCTAAACACAAGATTTGTGGAATGGTTAAACTGCATGAAAATGGCGAATTTACTCACTCTGAGGGCTCAGGAAGTGTTTCTTCACCCTGGGAAGTGAATTAAATACCATTTGGAGGCATTTAATGTTCAAGCAAAAACGGCTGATTTTTGACCCTTACGTCATGCTTCAGAAAGGTGAAAAATGGTCCATTTTCAAATGTTTTATTTTTGGGTGGATCATCAGTTTTGAAGCTAAAATGAGCATGTTTAAAGTGATTGTCATGCTTCCAGGGGCCCTAAACACAAGATTTGTGGAATGGTTAAAAGTGCATGAAAATGGCAAATTTACTCACTCTGAGGTCTCAAAAAGTGTTTCTTCATCCCGGGAAGTGAATTAAATACCATTTGGAGGCATTTAATGTTCAAGCAAAAACGGCTGATTTTTGACCCTTACGTCATGCTTCAGAAAGGTGAAAAATGGTCCATTTTCAAATGTTTTATTTTTGGGTGGATCATCAGTTTTGAAGCTAAATTGAGCATGTTTAAAGTGATTTTCATGCTTCCAGGGGCCCTAAACACAAGATGTGTGGAATGGTTAAAAGTTCATGGAAATGGCAAATGTACTCACTCTGAGGTCTCAAAAAGTGTTTTTTCATCCCGGGAAGTGAATTAAATACAATGTGGAGGCATTTATGGTCCATTTTCAAATGTTTTATTTTTGAGCTTCAGTTTAACTTTGTAGGTGGATCATCAGTTTTAGAGCTAAAATGAGCATGTTTAAAGTGATTTTGATGCTTCCAGGGGCCCTAAACACAAGATTTGTGGAATGGTTAAAAGGGCATGAAAATGGCAAATTTACTCACTCTGAGGTCTCAAAAAGTGTTTCTTCATCCCGGGAAGTGAATTAAATACCATTTGGAGGCATTTAATGTTCAAGCAAAAACGGCTGATTTTTGACCCTTACGTCATGCTTCAGAAAGGTGAAAAATGGTCCATTTTCAAATGTTTTATTTTTGGGTGGATCATCAGTTTTAGAGCTAAAATGAGCATGTTTAAAGTGATTTTCATGCTTTCAGGGGACCTAAACACAATATTTGTGGAATGGTTGAAAGTGCATGAAAATGGAAAATTTACTCACTCTGTCTCAAAAAGTGTTTCTTCATCCCGGGAAGTGAATTAAATACAATGTGGAGGCATTTATGGTCCATTTTCAAATGTTTTATTTTTGAGCTTCAGTTTAAATTTGTAGGTGGATCATCAGTTTTAGAGCTAACATGAGCATGTCTAAAGTGATTTTCATGCTTCCAGAGACCCTAAACACAAGATTTGTGGAATGGTTAAACTGCATGAAAATGGCCAATTTACTCAGTCTGAGGGCTCAGGAAGTGTTTCTTCACCCTGGGAAGTGAATTAAATACCATTTGGAGGCATTTAATGTTCAAGCAAAAACGGCAGATTTTTGACAAGAGATAGCCCCCAATTTGTCATGCTTCAGAAAGGTGAAAAATGGTCCATTTTCAAATGTTTTATTTTAGGGTGGATCATCAGTTTTGAAGCTAAATTGAGCATGTTTAAAGTGATTTTCATGCTTCCAGGGGCCCTAAACACAAGATTTGTGGAATGGTTAAAAGGGCATGAAAATGGCAAATTTACTCACTCTGAGGTCTCAAAAAGTGTTTCTTCATCCCGGGAAGTGAATTTAAAGCGATTTTCATTCCGGGGACCTAAACACAAGATTTGTGGAATAGTTAAACTGCATGAAAATGGCAAATTTACTCACTCTGAGGTCTCAAAAAGTGTTTCTTCATCCCGGGAAGTGAATTAAATACCATTTGGAGGCATTTAATGTTCAAGCAAAAACGGCTGATTTTTGACCCTTACGTCATGCTTCAGAAAGGTGAAAAATGGTCCATTTTCAAATGTTTTATTTTTGGGTGGATCATCAGTTTTGAAGCTAAATTGAGCATGTTTAAAGTGATTTTCATGCTTCCAGGGGCCCTAAACACAAGATGTGTGGAATGGTTAAAAGTTCATGGAAATGGCAAATTTACTCACTCTGAGGTCTCAAAAAGTGTTTCTTCATCCCGGGAAGTGAATTAAATACAATGTGGAGGCATTTATGGTCCATTTTCAAATGTTTTATTTTTGAGCTTCAGTTCAAATTTGTAGGTGGATCATCAGTTTTAGAGCTAAAATGAGCATGTCTAAAGTGATTTTCATGCTTCCAGAGACTCTAAACACAAGAATTGTGGAATGGTTAGAAGTGCATGAAAATGGCCAATTTACTAACTCTGAGGTCTCAAAAAGTAGCATGTTTAAAGCGATTTTCATTCCAGGGGACCTAAACACAAGATTTGTGGAATAGTTAAACTGCATGAAAATGGCAAATTTACTCACTCTGAGGGCTCAGGAAGTGTTTCTTCACCCTGGGAAGTGAATTAAATACCATTTGGAGGCATTTAATGTTCAAGCAAAAACGGCTGATTTTTGACCCTCACGTCATGCTTCAGAAAGGTGAAAAATGGTCCATTTTCAAATGTTTTATTTTTGGGTGGATCATCAGTTTTGAAGCTAAAATGAGCATGTTTAAAGTGATTGTCATGCTTCCAGGGGCCCTAAACACAAGATTTGTGGAATGGTTAAAAGGGCATGAAAATGGCAAATTTACTCACTCTGAGGTCTCAAAAAGTGTTTCTTCATCCCGGGAAGTGAATTAAATACAATGTGGAGGCATTTATGGTCCATTTTCAAATGTTTTATTTTTGAGCTTCAGTTTAAATTTGTAGGTGGATCATCAGTTTTAGAGCTAAAATGAGCATGTTTAAAGTGATTTTCATGCTTCCAGGGGCCCTAAACACAAGATTTGTGGAATGGTTAAAAGGGCATGAAAATGGCAAATTTACTCACTCTGAGGTCTCAAAAAGTGTTTCTTCATCCCGGGAAGTGAATTAAATACCATTTGGAGGCATTTAATGTTCAAGCAAAAACGGCTGATTTTTGACCCTTACGTCATGCTTCAGAAAGGTGAAAAATGGTCCATTTTCAAATGTTTTATTTTTGGGTGGATCATCAGTTTTAGAGCTAAAATGAGCATGTTTAAAGTGATTTTCATGCTTTCAGGGGACCTAAACACAATATTTGTGGAATGGTTGAAAGTGCATGAAAATGGAAAATTTACTCACTCTGAGGTCTCAAAAAGTGTTTCTTCATCCCGGGAAGTGAATTAAATACAATGTGGAGGCATTTATGGTCCATTTTCAAATGTTTTATTTTTGAGCTTCAGTTTAAATTTGTAGGTGGATCATCAGTTTTAGAGCTAACATGAGCATGTCTAAAGTGATTTTCATGCTTCCAGAGACCCTAAACACAAGATTTGTGGAATGGTTAAACTGCATGAAAATGGCCAATTTACTCAGTCTGAGGGCTCAGGAAGTGTTTCTTCACCCTGGGAAGTGAATTAAATACCATTTGGAGGCATTTAATGTTCAAGCAAAAACGGCAGATTTTTGACAAGAGATAGCCCCCAATTTGTCATGCTTCAGAAAGGTGAAAAATGGTCCATTTTCAAATGTTTTATTTTAGGGTGGATCATCAGTTTTGAAGCTAAATTGAGCATGTTTAAAGTGATTTTCATGCTTCCAGGGGCCCTAAACACAAGATTTGTGGAATGGTTAAAAGGGCATGAAAATGGCAAATTTACTCACTCTGAGGTCTCAAAAAGTGTTTCTTCATCCCGGGAAGTGAATTTAAAGCGATTTTCATTCCAGGGGACCTAAACACAAGATTTGTGGAATAGTTAAACTGCATGAAAATGGCAAATTTACTCACTCTGAGGTCTCAAAAAGTGTTTCTTCATCCCGGGAAGTGAATTAAATACCATTTGGAGGCATTTAATGTTCAAGCAAAAACGGCTGATTTTTGACCCTTACGTCATGCTTCAGAAAGGTGAAAAATGGTCCATTTTCAAATGTTTTATTTTTGGGTGGATCATCAGTTTTGAAGCTAAATTGAGCATGTTTAAAGTGATTTTCATGCTTCCAGGGGCCCTAAACACAAGATGTGTGGAATGGTTAAAAGTTCATGGAAATGGCAAATTTACTCACTCTGAGGTCTCAAAAAGTGTTTCTTCATCCCGGGAAGTGAATTAAATACAATGTGGAGGCATTTATGGTCCATTTTCAAATGTTTTATTTTTGAGCTTCAGTTTAAATTTGTAGGTGGATCATCAGTTTTAGAGCTAAAATGAGCATGTTTAAAGTGATTTTCATGCTTCCAGGGGCCCTAAACACAAGATTTGTGGAATGGTTAAAAGGGCATGAAAATGGCAAATTTACTCACTCTGAGGTCTCAAAAAGTGTTTCTTCATCTCGGGAAGTGAATTAAATACAATGTGGAGGCATTTATGGTCCATTTTCAAATGTTTTATTTTTGAGCTTCAGTTTACATTTGTAGGTGGATCATCAGTTTTAGAGCTAAAATGAGCATTCCCGGGATGAAGAAACACTTTTTTTTAGATCTCAGAGTGAGTAAATTTGCCATTTGTAGGTGGATCAACAGTTTTAGAGTTAAAATGAGAATGTTTAAAGTGATTTTCATGCTTCCAGGGGCCCTAAACACAAGATTTGTGAAATGGTTAAAAGTGCATGAAAATTGCCAATTATGTCATGCTTCAGAAAAGTGAAAAATGGTCCATTTTCAAATGTTTTATTTTTGGGTGAATCATCAGTTTTGAAGCTAAAATGAGCATGTTTAAAAGTGATTTTCATGCTTCCAGGGGCCCTAAACACAAGATTTGTGGAATGGTTAAAAGTGCATGAAAATGGCCAATTACTAACTCTGAGGTCTCAAAAAGTAGCATGTTTAAAGCGATTCTCATTCCAGGGGCCCTAAACACAAGATTTGTGATAATGGTTAAAAGTGCATGAAAATTGCCAATTATGTCATGCTTCAGAAAAGTGAAAAATGGTCCATTTTCAAATGTTTTAATTTTTTGGGTGGATCATCAGTTTTAGAGCTAAAATGAGCATGTTTAAAGTGATTTTCATGCTTTCAGGGGCCCTAAACACAAGATTTGAGGAATGGTTAAAAGTGCATGAAAATGGCAAATTTACTCACTCTGAGGTCTCAAAAAGTGTTTCTTCATCCCGGGAAGTGAATTAAATACAATGTGGAGGCATTTATGGTCCATTTTCAAATGTTTTATTTTTGAGCTTCTGTTTAAATTTGTAGGTGGATCATCAGTTTTAGAGCTAAAATGAGCATGTCTAAAGTGATTTTCATGCTTCCAGAGACTCTAAACACAAGAATTGTGGAATGGTTAGAAGTGCATGAAAATGGCCAATTTACTAACTCTGAGGTCTCAAAAAGTAGCATGTTTAAAGCGATTTTCATTCCAGGGGACCTAAACACAAGATTTGTGGAATGGTTAAACTGCATGAAAATGGCCAATTTACTCACTCTGAGGGCTCAGGAAGTGTTTCTTCACCCTGGGAAGTGAATTAAATACCATTTGGAGGCATTTAATGTTCAAGCAAAAACGGCTGATTTTTGACCCTTACGTCATGCTTCAGAAAGGTGAAAAATGGTCCATTTTCAAATGTTTTATTTTTGGGTGGATCATCAGTTTTGAAGCTAAAATGAGCATGTTTAAAGTGATTGTCATGCTTCCAGGGGCCCTAAACACAAGATTTGTGGAATGGTTAAAAGTGCATGAAAATGGCAAATTTACTCACTCTGAGGTCTCAAAAAGTGTTTCTTCATCCCGGGAAGTGAATTAAATACCATTTGGAGGCATTTAATGTTCAAGCAAAAACGGCTGATTTTTGACCCTTACGTCATGCTTCAGAAAGGTGAAAAATGGTCCATTTTCAAATGTTTTATTTTTGGGTGGATCATCAGTTTTGAAGCTAAATTGAGCATGTTTAAAGTGATTTTCATGCTTCCAGGGGCCCTAAACACAAGATGTGTGGAATGGTTAAAAGTTCATGGAAATGGCAAATTTACTCACTCTGAGGTCTCAAAAAGTGTTTCTTCATCCCGGGAAGTGAATTAAATACAATGTGGAGGCATTTATGGTCCATTTTCAAATGTTTTATTTTTGAGCTTCAGTTTAAATTTGTAGGTGGATCATCAGTTTTAGAGCTAAAATGAGCATGTTTAAAGTGATTTTGATGCTTCCAGGGGCCCTAAACACAAGATTTGTGGAATGATTAAAAGGGCATGAAAATGGCAAATTTGCTCACTCTGAGGTCTCAAAAAGTGTTTCTTCATCCCGGGAAGTGAATTAAATACAATGTGGAGGCATTTATGGTCCATTTTCAAATGTTTTATTTTTGAGCTTCAGTTTACATTTGTAGGTGGATCATCAGTTTTAGAGCTAAAATGAGCATTCCCGGGATGAAGAAACACTTTTTTTTAGATCACAGAGTGAGTAAATTTGCCATTTGTAGGTGGGATCAACAGTTTTAGAGTTAAAATGAGAATGTTTAAAGTGATTTTCATGCTTCCAGGGGCCCTAAACACAAGATTTGTGAAATGGTTAAAAGTGCATGAAAATTGCCAATTATGTCATGCTTCAGAAAAGTGAAAAATGGTCCATTTTCAAATGTTTTATTTTTGGGTGGATCATCAGTTTTGAAGCTAAAATGAGCATGTTTAAAAGTGATTTTCATGCTTCCAGGGGCCCTAAACACAAGATTTGTGGAATGGTTAAAAGTGCATGAAAATGGCCATTTTACTAACTCTGAGGTCTCAAAAAATAGCATGTTTAAAGCGATTTTCATTCCAGGGGACCTAAACACAAGATTTGTGGAATGGTTAAAACTGCATGAAAATGGCCAATTTACTAACTCTGAGGTCTCAAAAAGTAGCATGTTTAAAGCGATTCTTATTCCAGGGGCCCTAAACACAAGATTTGTGAAATGGTTAAAAGTGCATGAAAATTGCCAATTATGTCATGCTTCAGAAAAGTGAAAAATGGTCCATTTTCAAATGTTTTATTTTTGGGTGGATCATCAGTTTTAGAGCTAAAATGAGCATGTTTAAAGTGATTTTCATGCTTTCAGGGGCCCTAAACACAAGATTTGAGGAATGGTTAAAAGTGCATGAAAATTGCAAATTTACTCACTCTGAGGTCTCAAAAAGTGTTTCTTCATCCCGGGAAGTGAATTAAATACAATGTGGAGGCATTTATGGTCCATTTTCAAATGTTTTATTTTTGAGCTTCAGTTTAAATTTGTAGGTGGATCATCAGTTTTAGACTAAAATGAGCATGTCTAAAGTGATTTTCATGCTTTCAGGGGCCCTAAACACAAGATTTGAGGAATGGTTAAAAGTGCATGAAAATGGCAAATTTACTCACTCTGAGGTCTCAAAAAGTGTTTCTTCATCCCGGGAAGTGAATTAAATACAATGTGGAGGCATTTATGGTCCATTTTCAAATGTTTTATTTTTGAGCTTCAGTTTAAATTTGTAGGTGGATCATCAGTTTTAGAGCTAAAATGAGCATGTCTAAAGTGATTTTCATGCTTCCAGAGACTCTAAACACAAGAATTGTGGAATGGTTAGAAGTGCATGAAAATGGCCAATTTACTAACTCTGAGGTCTCAAGAAGTAGCATGTTTAAAGCGATTTTCATTCCAGGGGACCTAAACACAAGATTTGTGGAATGGTTAAACTGCATGAAAATGGCGAATTTACTCACTCTGAGGGCTCAGGAAGTGTTTCTTCACCCTGGGAAGTGAATTAAATACCATTTGGAGGCATTTAATGTTCAAGCAAAAACGGCTGATTTTTGACCCTTACGTCATGCTTCAGAAAGGTGAAAAATGGTCCATTTTCAAATGTTTTATTTTTGGGTGGATCATCAGTTTTGAAGCTAAAATGAGCATGTTTAAAGTGATTGTCATGCTTCCAGGGGCCCTAAACACAAGATTTGTGGAATGGTTAAAAGTGCATGAAAATGGCAAATTTACTCACTCTGAGGTCTCAAAAAGTGTTTCTTCATCCCGGGAAGTGAATTAAATACCATTTGGAGGCATTTAATGTTCAAGCAAAAACGGCTGATTTTTGACCCTTACGTCATGCTTCAGAAAGGTGAAAAATGGTCCATTTTCAAATGTTTTATTTTTGGGTGGATCATCAGTTTTGAAGCTAAATTGAGCATGTTTAAAGTGATTTTCATGCTTCCAGGGGCCCTAAACACAAGATGTGTGGAATGGTTAAAAGTTCATGGAAATGGCAAATGTACTCACTCTGAGGTCTCAAAAAGTGTTTTTTCATCCCGGGAAGTGAATTAAATACAATGTGGAGGCATTTATGGTCCATTTTCAAATGTTTTATTTTTGAGCTTCAGTTTAACTTTGTAGGTGGATCATCAGTTTTAGAGCTAAAATGAGCATGTTTAAAGTGATTTTGATGCTTCCAGGGGCCCTAAACACAAGATTTGTGGAATGGTTAAAAGGGCATGAAAATGGCAAATTTACTCACTCTGAGGTCTCAAAAAGTGTTTCTTCATCCCGGGAAGTGAATTAAATACCATTTGGAGGCATTTAATGTTCAAGCAAAAACGGCTGATTTTTGACCCTTACGTCATGCTTCAGAAAGGTGAAAAATGGTCCATTTTCAAATGTTTTATTTTTGGGTGGATCATCAGTTTTAGAGCTAAAATGAGCATGTTTAAAGTGATTTTCATGCTTTCAGGGGACCTAAACACAATATTTGTGGAATGGTTGAAAGTGCATGAAAATGGAAAATTTACTCACTCTGAGGTCTCAAAAAGTGTTTCTTCATCCCGGGAAGTGAATTAAATACAATGTGGAGGCATTTATGGTCCATTTTCAAATGTTTTATTTTTGAGCTTCAGTTTAAATTTGTAGGTGGATCATCAGTTTTAGAGCTAACATGAGCATGTCTAAAGTGATTTTCATGCTTCCAGAGACCCTAAACACAAGATTTGTGGAATGGTTAAACTGCATGAAAATGGCCAATTTACTCAGTCTGAGGGCTCAGGAAGTGTTTCTTCACCCTGGGAAGTGAATTAAATACCATTTGGAGGCATTTAATGTTCAAGCAAAAACGGCAGATTTTTGACAAGAGATAGCCCCCAATTTGTCATGCTTCAGAAAGGTGAAAAATGGTCCATTTTCAAATGTTTTATTTTAGGGTGGATCATCAGTTTTGAAGCTAAATTGAGCATGTTTAAAGTGATTTTCATGCTTCCAGGGGCCCTAAACACAAGATTTGTGGAATGGTTAAAAGGGCATGAAAATGGCAAATTTACTCACTCTGAGGTCTCAAAAAGTGTTTCTTCATCCCGGGAAGTGAATTTAAAGCGATTTTCATTCCAGGGGACCTAAACACAAGATTTGTGGAATAGTTAAACTGCATGAAAATGGCAAATTTACTCACTCTGAGGTCTCAAAAAGTGTTTCTTCATCCCGGGAAGTGAATTAAATACCATTTGGAGGCATTTAATGTTCAAGCAAAAACGGCTGATTTTTGACCCTTACGTCATGCTTCAGAAAGGTGAAAAATGGTCCATTTTCAAATGTTTTATTTTTGGGTGGATCATCAGTTTTGAAGCTAAATTGAGCATGTTTAAAGTGATTTTCATGCTTCCAGGGGCCCTAAACACAAGATGTGTGGAATGGTTAAAAGTTCATGGAAATGGCAAATGTACTCACTCTGAGGTCTCAAAAAGTGTTTTTTCATCCCGGGAAGTGAATTAAATACAATGTGGAGGCATTTATGGTCCATTTTCAAATGTTTTATTTTTGAGCTTCAGTTTAACTTTGTAGGTGGATCATCAGTTTTAGAGCTAAAATGAGCATGTTTAAAGTGATTTTGATGCTTCCAGGGGCCCTAAACACAAGATTTGTGGAATGGTTAAAAGGGCATGAAAATGGCAAATTTACTCACTCTGAGGTCTCAAAAAGTGTTTCTTCATCCCGGGAAGTGAATTAAATACAATGTGGAGGCATTTATGGTCCATTTTCAAATGTTTTATTTTTGAGCTTCAGTTTACATTTGTAGGTGGATCATCAGTTTTAGAGCTAAAATGAGCATTCCCGGGATGAAGAAACACTTTTTTTTAGATCTCAGAGTGAGTAAATTTGCCATTTGTAGGTGGATCAACAGTTTTAGAGTTAAAATGAGAATGTTTAAAGTGATTTTCATGCTTCCAGGGGCCCTAAACACAAGATTTGTGAAATGGTTAAAAGTGCATGAAAATTGCCAATTATGTCATGCTTCAGAAAAGTGAAAAATGGTCCATTTTCAAATGTTTTATTTTTGGGTGAATCATCAGTTTTGAAGCTAAAATGAGCATGTTTAAAAGTGATTTTCATGCTTCCAGGGGCCCTAAACACAAGATTTGTGGAATGGTTAAAAGTGCATGAAAATGGCCAATTACTAACTCTGAGGTCTCAAAAAGTAGCATGTTTAAAGCGATTCTCATTCCAGGGGCCCTAAACACAAGATTTGTGATAATGGTTAAAAGTGCATGAAAATTGCCAATTATGTCATGCTTCAGAAAAGTGAAAAATGGTCCATTTTCAAATGTTTTAATTTTTTGGGTGGATCATCAGTTTTAGAGCTAAAATGAGCATGTTTAAAGTGATTTTCATGCTTTCAGGGGCCCTAAACACAAGATATGAGGAATGGTTAAAAGTGCATGAAAATGGCAAATTTACTCACTCTGAGGTCTCAAAAAGTGTTTCTTCATCCCGGGAAGTGAATTAAATACAATGTGGAGGCATTTATGGTCCATTTTCAAATGTTTTATTTTTGAGCTTCTGTTTAAATTTGTAGGTGGATCATCAGTTTTAGAGCTAAAATGAGCATGTCTAAAGTGATTTTCATGCTTCCAGAGACTCTAAACACTAGAATTGTGGAATGGTTAGAAGTGCATGAAAATGGCCAATTTACTAACTCTGAGGTCTCAAAAAGTAGCATGTTTAAAGCGATTCTTATTCCAGGGGCCCTAAACACAAGATTTGTGAAATGGTTAAAAGTGCATGAAAATTGCCAATTATGTCATGCTTCAGAAAAGTGAAAAATGGTCCATTTTCAAATGTTTTATTTTTGGGTGGATCATCAGTTTTAGAGCTAAAATGAGCATG
The DNA here is from genome assembly GCF_964263255.1 of Lissotriton vulgaris. Taxonomy (NCBI): domain Eukaryota; kingdom Metazoa; phylum Chordata; class Amphibia; order Caudata; family Salamandridae; genus Lissotriton; species Lissotriton vulgaris. The sequence continues at coordinate 481,264,481 of NC_141700.1, read as the reverse complement.
TTTAAAGTGATTTTCATGCTTTCAGGGGCCCTAAACACAAGATTTGAGGAATGGTTAAAAGTGCATGAAAATTGCAAATTTACTCACTCTGAGGTCTCAAAAAGTGTTTCTTCATCCCGGGAAGTGAATTAAATACAATGTGGAGGCATTTATGGTCCATTTTCAAATGTTTTATTTTTGAGCTTCAGTTTAAATTTGTAGGTGGATCATCAGTTTTAGACTAAAATGAGCATGTCTAAAGTGATTTTCATGCTTTCAGGGGCCCTAAACACAAGATTTGAGGAATGGTTAAAAGTGCATGAAAATGGCAAATTTACTCACTCTGAGGTCTCAAAAAGTGTTTCTTCATCCCAGGAAGTGAATTAAATACAATGTGGAGGCATTTATGGTCCATTTTCAAATGTTTTATTTTTGAGCTTCAGTTTAAATTTGTAGGTGGATCATCAGTTTTAGAGCTAAAATGAGCATGTCTAAAGTGATTTTCATGCTTCCAGAGACTCTAAACACAAGAATTGTGGAATGGTTAGAAGTGCATGAAAATGGCCAATTTACTAACTCTGAGGTCTCAAGAAGTAGCATGTTTAAAGCGATTTTCATTCCAGGGGACCTAAACACAAGATTTGTGGAATGGTTAAACTGCATGAAAATGGCGAATTTACTCACTCTGAGGGCTCAGGAAGTGTTTCTTCACCCTGGGAAGTGAATTAAATACCATTTGGAGGCATTTAATGTTCAAGCAAAAACGGCTGATTTTTGACCCTTACGTCATGCTTCAGAAAGGTGAAAAATGGTCCATTTTCAAATGTTTTATTTTTGGGTGGATCATCAGTTTTGAAGCTAAAATGAGCATGTTTAAAGTGATTGTCATGCTTCCAGGGGCCCTAAACACAAGATTTGTGGAATGGTTAAAAGTGCATGAAAATGGCAAATTTACTCACTCTGAGGTCTCAAAAAGTGTTTCTTCATCCCGGGAAGTGAATTAAATACCATTTGGAGGCATTTAATGTTCAAGCAAAAACGGCTGATTTTTGACCCTTACGTCATGCTTCAGAAAGGTGAAAAATGGTCCATTTTCAAATGTTTTATTTTTGGGTGGATCATCAGTTTTAGAGCTAAAATGAGCATGTTTAAAGTGATTTTCATGCTTTCAGGGGACCTAAACACAATATTTGTGGAATGGTTGAAAGTGCATGAAAATGGAAAATGTACTCACTCTGAGGTCTCAAAAAGTGTTTCTTCATCCCGGGAAGTGAATTAAATACAATGTGGAGGCATTTATGGTCCATTTTCAAATGTTTTATTTTTGAGCTTCAGTTTAAATTTGTAGGTGGATCATCAGTTTTAGAGCTAACATGAGCATGTCTAAAGTGATTTTCATGCTTCCAGAGACCCTAAACACAAGATTTGTGGAATGGTTAAACTGCATGAAAATGGCCAATTTACTCAGTCTGAGGGCTCAGGAAGTGTTTCTTCACCCTGGGAAGTGAATTAAATACCATTTGGAGGCATTTAATGTTCAAGCAAAAACGGCAGATTTTTGACAAGAGATAGCCCCCAATTTGTCATGCTTCAGAAAGGTGAAAAATGGTCCATTTTCAAATGTTTTATTTTAGGGTGGATCATCAGTTTTGAAGCTAAATTGAGCATGTTTAAAGTGATTTTCATGCTTCCAGGGGCCCTAAACACAAGATTTGTGGAATGGTTAAAAGGGCATGAAAATGGCAAATTTACTCACTCTGAGGTCTCAAAAAGTGTTTCTTCATCCCGGGAAGTGAATTTAAAGCGATTTTCATTCCAGGGGACCTAAACACAAGATTTGTGGAATAGTTAAACTGCATAAAAATGGCAAATTTACTCACTCTGAGGTCTCAAAAAGTGTTTCTTCATCCCGGGAAGTGAATTAAATACCATTTGGAGGCATTTAATGTTCAAGCAAAAACGGCTGATTTTTGACCCTTACGTCATGCTTCAGAAAGGTGAAAAATGGTCCATTTTCAAATGTTTTATTTTTGGGTGGATCATCAGTTTTGAAGCTAAATTGAGCATGTTTAAAGTGATTTTCATGCTTCCAGGGGCCCTAAACACAAGATGTGTGGAATGGTTAAAAGTTCATGGAAATGGCAAATTTACTCACTCTGAGGTCTCAAAAAGTGTTTCTTCATCCCGGGAAGTGAATTAAATACAATGTGGAGGCATTTATGGTCCATTTTCAAATGTTTTATTTTTGAGCTTCAGTTTAAATTTGTAGGTGGATCATCAGTTTTAGAGCTAAAATGAGCATGTTTAAAGTGATTTTCATGCTTCCAGGGGCCCTAAACACAAGATTTGTGGAATGGTTAAAAGGGCATGAAAATGGCAAATTTACTCACTCTGAGGTCTCAAAAAGTGTTTCTTCATCCCGGGAAGTGAATTAAATACAATGTGGAGGCATTTATGGTCCATTTTCAAATGTTTTATTTTTGAGCTTCAGTTTACATTTGTAGGTGGATCATCAGTTTTAGAGCTAAAATGAGCATTCCCGGGATGAAGAAACACTTTTTTTTAGATCTCAGAGTGAGTAAATTTGCCATTTGTAGGTGGATCAACAGTTTTAGAGTTAAAATGAGAATGTTTAAAGTGATTTTCATGCTTCCAGGGGCCCTAAACACAAGATTTGTGAAATGGTTAAAAGTGCATGAAAATTGCCAATTATGTCATGCTTCAGAAAAGTGAAAAATGGTCCATTTTCAAATGTTTTATTTTTGGGTGAATCATCAGTTTTGAAGCTAAAATGAGCATGTTTAAAAGTGATTTTCATGCTTCCAGGGGCCCTAAACACAAGATTTGTGGAATGGTTAAAAGTGCATGAAAATGGCCAATTACTAACTCTGAGGTCTCAAAAGTAGCATGTTTAAAGCGATTCTCATTCCAGGGGCCCTAAACACAAGATTTGTGATAATGGTTAAAAGTGCATGAAAATTGCCAATTATGTCATGCTTCAGAAAAGTGAAAAATGGTCCATTTTCAAATGTTTTAATTTTTTGGGTGGATCATCAGTTTTAGAGCTAAAATGAGCATGTTTAAAGTGATTTTCATGCTTTCAGGGGCCCTAAACACAAGATATGAGGAATGGTTAAAAGTGCATGAAAATGGCAAATTTACTCACTCTGAGGTCTCAAAAAGTGTTTCTTCATCCCGGGAAGTGAATTAAATACAATGTGGAGGCATTTATGGTCCATTTTCAAATGTTTTATTTTTGAGCTTCTGTTTAAATTTGTAGGTGGATCATCAGTTTTAGAGCTAAAATGAGCATGTCTAAAGTGATTTTCATGCTTCCAGAGACTCTAAACACAAGAATTGTGGAATGGTTAGAAGTGCATGAAAATGGCCAATTTACTAACTCTGAGGTCTCAAAAAGTAGCATGTTTAAAGCGATTTTCATTCCAGGGGACCTAAACACAAGATTTGTGGAATGGTTAAACTGCATGAAAATTGCCAATTTACTCACTCTGAGGGCTCAGGAAGTGTTTCTTCACCCTGGGAAGTGAATTAAATACCATTTGGAGGCATTTAATGTTCAAGCAAAAACGGCTGATTTTTGACCCTTACGTCATGCTTCAGAAAGGTGAAAAATGGTCCATTTTCAAATGTTTTATTTTTGGGTGGATCATCAGTTTTGAAGCTAAAATGAGCATGTTTAAAGTGATTGTCATGCTTCCAGGGGCCCTAAACACAAGATTTGTGGAATGGTTAAAAGTGCATGAAAATGGCAAATTTACTCACTCTGAGGTCTCAAAAAGTGTTTCTTCATCCCGGGAAGTGAATTAAATACCATTTGGAGGCATTTAATGTTCAAGCAAAAACGGCTGATTTTTGACCCTTACGTCATGCTTCAGAAAGGTGAAAAATGGTCCATTTTCAAATGTTTTATTTTTGGGTGGATCATCAGTTTTGAAGCTAAATTGAGCATGTTTAAAGTGATTTTCATGCTTCCAGGGGCCCTAAACACAAGATGTGTGGAATGGTTAAAAGTTCATGGAAATGGCAAATTTACTCACTCTGAGGTCTCAAAAAGTGTTTCTTCATCCCGGGAAGTGAATTAAATACAATGTGGAGGCATTTATGGTCCATTTTCAAATGTTTTATTTTTGAGCTTCAGTTTAAATTTGTAGGTGGATCATCAGTTTTAGAGCTAAAATGAGCATGTTTAAAGGGATTTTGATGCTTCCAGGGGCCCTAAACACAAGATTTGTGGAATGGTTAAAAGGGCATGAAAATGGCAAATTTACTCACTCTGAGGTCTCAAAAAGTGTTTCTTCATCCCGGGAAGTGAATTAAATACAATGTGGAGGCATTTATGGTCCATTTTCAAATGTTTTATTTTTGAGCTTCAGTTTACATTTGTAGGTGGATCATCAGTTTTAGAGCTAAAATGAGCATTCCCGGGATGAAGAAACACTTTTTTTTAGATCACAGAGTGAGTAAATTTGCCATTTGTAGGTGGGATCAACAGTTTTAGAGTTAAAATGAGAATGTTTAAAGTGATTTTCATGCTTCCAGGGGCCCTAAACACAAGATTTGTGAAATGGTTAAAAGTGCATGAAAATTGCCAATTATGTCATGCTTCAGAAAAGTGAAAAATGGTCCATTTTCAAATGTTTTATTTTTGGGTGGATCATCAGTTTTGAAGCTAAAATGAGCATGTTTAAAAGTGATTTTCATGCTTCCAGGGGCCCTAAACACAAGATTTGTGGAATGGTTAAAAGTGCATGAAAATGGCCATTTTACTAACTCTGAGGTCTCAAAAAATAGCATGTTTAAAGCGATTTTCATTCCAGGGGACCTAAACACAAGATTTGTGGAATGGTTAAAACTGCATGAAAATGGCCAATTTACTAACTCTGAGGTCTCAAAAAGTAGCATGTTTAAAGCGATTCTTATTCCAGGGGCCCTAAACACAAGATTTGTGAAATGGTTAAAAGTGCATGAAAATTGCCAATTATGTCATGCTTCAGAAAAGTGAAAAATGGTCCATTTTCAAATGTTTTATTTTTGGGTGGATCATCAGTTTTAGAGCTAAAATGAGCATGTTTAAAGTGATTTTCATGCTTTCAGGGGCCCTAAACACAAGATTTGAGGAATGGTTAAAAGTGCATGAAAATTGCAAATTTACTCACTCTGAGGTCTCAAAAAGTGTTTCTTCATCCCGGGAAGTGAATTAAATACAATGTGGAGGCATTTATGGTCCATTTTCAAATGTTTTATTTTTGAGCTTCAGTTTAAATTTGTAGGTGGATCATCAGTTTTAGACTAAAATGAGCATGTCTAAAGTGATTTTCATGCTTTCAGGGCCCCTAAACACAAGATTTGAGGAATGGTTAAAAGTGCATGAAAATGGCAAATTTACTCACTCTGAGGTCTCAAAAAGTGTTTCTTCATCCCGGGAAGTGAATTAAATACAATGTGGAGGCATTTATGGTCCATTTTCAAATGTTTTATTTTTGAGCTTCAGTTTAAATTTGTAGGTGGATCATCAGTTTTAGAGCTAAAATGAGCATGTCTAAAGTGATTTTCATGCTTCCAGAGACTCTAAACACAAGAATTGTGGAATGGTTAGAAGTGCATGAAAATGGCCAATTTACTAACTCTGAGGTCTCAAGAAGTAGCATGTTTAAAGCGATTTTCATTCCAGGGGACCTAAACACAAGATTTGTGGAATGGTTAAACTGCATGAAAATGGCGAATTTACTCACTCTGAGGGCTCAGGAAGTGTTTCTTCACCCTGGGAAGTGAATTAAATACCATTTGGAGGCATTTAATGTTCAAGCAAAAACGGCTGATTTTTGACCCTTACGTCATGCTTCAGAAAGGTGAAAAATGGTCCATTTTCAAATGTTTTATTTTTGGGTGGATCATCAGTTTTGAAGCTAAAATGAGCATGTTTAAAGTGATTGTCATGCTTCCAGGGGCCCTAAACACAAGATTTGTGGAATGGTTAAAAGTGCATGAAAATGGCAAATTTACTCACTCTGAGGTCTCAAAAAGTGTTTCTTCATCCCGGGAAGTGAATTAAATACCATTTGGAGGCATTTAATGTTCAAGCAAAAACGGCTGATTTTTGACCCTTACGTCATGCTTCAGAAAGGTGAAAAATGGTCCATTTTCAAATGTTTTATTTTTGGGTGGATCGTTTTGAAGCTAAATTGAGCATGTTTAAAGTGATTTTCATGCTTCCAGGGGCCCTAAACACAAGATGTGTGGAATGGTTAAAAGTTCATGGAAATGGCAAATGTACTCACTCTGAGGTCTCAAAAAGTGTTTTTTCATCCCGGGAAGTGAATTAAATACAATGTGGAGGCATTTATGGTCCATTTTCAAATGTTTTATTTTTGAGCTTCAGTTTAACTTTGTAGGTGGATCATCAGTTTTAGAGCTAAAATGAGCATGTTTAAAGTGATTTTGATGCTTCCAGGGGCCCTAAACACAAGATTTGTGGAATGGTTAAAAGGGCATGAAAATGGCAAATTTACTCACTCTGAGGTCTCAAAAAGTGTTTCTTCATCCCGGGAAGTGAATTAAATACCATTTGGAGGCATTTAATGTTCAAGCAAAAACGGCTGATTTTTGACCCTTACGTCATGCTTCAGAAAGGTGAAAAATGGTCCATTTTCAAATGTTTTATTTTTGGGTGGATCATCAGTTTTGAAGCTAAATTGAGCATGTTTAAAGTGATTTTCATGCTTCCAGGGGCCCTAAACACAAGATTTGTGGAATGGTTAAAAGTGCATGAAAATGGCCAATTTACCAACTCTGAGGTCTCAAAAAGTAGCATGTTTAAAGCGATTTTCATTACAGGGGAGCTAAACACAAGATTTGTGGAATGGTTAAACTGCATGAAAATGGCCAATTTATTCAGTCTGAGGGCTCAGGAAGTGTTTCTTCACCCTGGGAAGTGAATTAAATACCATTTCGAGGCATTTAATGTTCAAGCAAAAACAGCAGATTTTTGACAAAAGAGATAACAGCCCCCAATCTGTCATGCTTCAGAAAGGTGAAAAATGGTCCATTTTCAAATGTTTTATTTTTGGGTGGATCATCAGTTTTGAAGCTAAAATGAGCATGTCTAAAGTGATTTTCATGCTTTCAGGGGCCCTAAAAACAAGATTTGAGGAATGGTTAAAAGTGCATGAAAATGGCAAATTTACTCACTCTGAGGTCTCAAAAAGTGTTTCTTCATCCCGGGAAGTGAATTAAATACAATGTGGAGGCATTTATGGTCCATTTTCAAATGTTTTATTTTTGAGCTTCAGTTTAAATTTGTAGGTGGATCATCAGTTTTAGAGCTAAAATGAGCATGTCTAAAGTGATTTTCATGCTTCCAGAGACTCTAAACACAAGAATTGTGGAATGGTTAGAAGTGCATGAAAATGGCCAATTTACTAACTCTGAGGTCTCAAGAAGTAGCATGTTTAAAGCGATTTTCATTCCAGGGGACCTAAACACAAGATTTGTGGAATGGTTAAAAGGGCATGAAAATGGCAAATTTACTCACTCTGAGGTCTCAAAAAGTGTTTCTTCATCCCGGTAAGTGAATTAAATACCATTTGGAGGCATTTAATGTTCAAGCAAAAACGGCTGATTTTTGACCCTTACGTCATGCTTCAGAAAGGTGAAAAATGGTCCATTTTCAAATGTTTTATTTTTGGGTGGATCATCAGTTTGAAGCTAAATTGAGCATGTTTAAAGTGATTTTCATGCTTCCAGGGGCCCTAAACACAAGATGTGTGGAATGGTTAAAAGTTCATGGAAATGGCAAATTTACTCACTCTGAGGTCTCAAAAAGTGTTTCTTCATCCCGGGAAGTGAATTAAATACAATGTGGAGGCATTTATGGTCCATTTTCAAATGTTTTATTTTTGAGCTTCAGTTTAAATTTGTAGGTGGATCATCAGCTTTAGAGCTAAAATGAGCATGTTTAAAGTGATTTTCATGCTTCCAGGGGCCCTAAACACAAGATTTGTGGAATGGTTGAAAGGGCATGAAAATGGCAAATTTACTCACTCTGAGGTCTCAAAAAGTGTTTCTTCATCCCGGGAAGTGAATTAAATACACAATGTGGAGGCATTTATGGTCCATTTTCAAATGTTTTATTTTTGAGCTTCAGTTTACATTTGTAGGTGGATCATCAGTTTTAGAGCTAAAATGAGCATTCCCGGGATGAAGAAACACTTTTTTTTAGATCTCAGAGTGAGTATATTTGCCATTTGTAGGTGATCAACAGTTTTAGAGTTAAAATGAGAATGTTTAAAGTGATTTTCATGCTTCCAGGGGCCCTAAACACAAGATTTGTGAAATGGTAAAAGTGCATGAAAATTGCCAATTATGTCATGCTTCAGAAAAGTGAAAAATGGTCCATTTTCAAATGTTTTCTTTTTGGGTGGATCATCAGTTTTGAAGCTAAAATGAGCATGTTTAAAAGTGATTTTCATGCTTCCAGGGGCCCTAAACACAAGATTTGTGGAATGGTTAAAAGTGCATGAAAATGGCCATTTTACTAACTCTGAGGTCTCAAAAAATAGCATGTTTAAAGCGATTTTCATTCCAGGGGACCTAAACACAAGATTTGTGGAATGGTTAAAACTGCATGAAAATGGCCAATTTACTAACTCTGAGGTCTCAAAAAGTAGCATGTTTGAATGTTTGAAGCGATTCTCATTCCAGGGGCCCTAAACACAAGATTTGTGAAATGGTTAAAAGTGCATGAAAATTGCCAATTATGTCATGCTTCAGAAAAGTGAAAAATGGTCCATTTTCAAATGTGTTATTTTTGAGCTTCAGTTTACATTTGTAGGTGGATCATCAGTTTTAGAGCTAAAATGAGCATGTTTAAAGTGGTTTTCATGCTTCCGGAGACCCTAAACACAAGATTTGTGGAATGGTTAAAGTGCATGAAAATGGCCAATTTACCAACTCTGAGGTCTCAAAAAGTAGCATGTTTAAAGCGATTTTCATTACAGGGGAGCTAAACACAAGATTTGTTGAATCGTTAAACTGCATGAAAATGGCCAATTTACTCAGTCTGAGGGCTCAGGAAGTGTTTCTTCACCCTGGGAAGTGAATTAAATACCATTTCGAGGCATTTAATGTTCAAGCAAAAACAGCAGATTTTTGACAAAAGAGATAACAGCCCCCAATTTGTCATGCTTCAGAAAGGTGAAAAATGGTCCATTTTCAAATGTTTTATTTTTGGGTGGATCATCAGTTTTGAAGCTAAAATGAGCATGTTTAAAGTGATTTTCATGCTTCCAGGGGCCCTAAACACAAGATTTGTGGAATGGTTAAAAGTGCATGAAAATGGCCAATTTACCAACTCTGAGGTCTCAAAAAGTAGCATGTTTAAAGCGATTTTCATTACAGGGGAGCTAAACACAAGATTTGTGGAATGGTTAAACTGCATGAAAATGGCCAATTTACTCAGTCTGAGGGCTCAGGAAGTGTTTCTTCACCCTGGGAAGTGAATTAAATACCATTTCGAGGCATTTAATGTTCAAGCAAAAACAGCAGATTTTTGACAAAAGAGATAACAGCCCCCAATCTGTCATGCTTCAGAAAGGTGAAAAATGGTCCATTTTCAAATGTTTTATTTTTGGGTGGATCATCAGTTTTGAAGCTAAAATGAGCATGTTTAAAGTGATTTTCATGCTTCCAGGGGCCCTAAACACAAGATTTGTGGAATGGTTAAAAGTGCATGAAAATGGCAAATTTACTCACTCTGAGGTCTCAAAAAGTGTTTCTTCATCCCGGGAAGTGAATTAAATACCATTTGGAGGCATTTAATGTTCAAGCAAAAACGGCTGATTTTTGACCCTTACGTCATGCTTCAGAAAGGTGAAAAATGGTCCATTTTCAAATGTTTTTTTTTTTGGGTGGATCATCAGTTTGAAGCTAAATTGAGCATGTTTAAAGTGATTTTCATGCTTCCAGGGGCCCTAAACACAAGATGTGTGGAATGGTTAAAAGTTCATGGAAATGGCAAATTTACTCACTCTGAGGTCTCAAAAAGTGTTTCTTCATCCCAGGAAGTGAAATAAATACAATGTGGAGGCATTTATGGTCCATTTTCAAATGTTTTATTTTTGAGCTTCAGTTTAAATTTGTAGGTGGATCATCAGTTTTAGAGCTAAAATGAGCATGTTTAAAGTGATTTTCATGCTTCCAGGGGCCCTAAACACAAGATTTGTGGAATGGTTAAAAGGGCATGAAAATGGCAAATTTACTCACTCTGAGGTCTCAAAAAGTGTTTCTTCATCCCGGGAAGTGAATTAAATACAATGTGGAGGCATTTATGGTCCATTTTCAAATGTTTTATTTTTGAGCTTCAGTTTACATTTGTAGGTGGATCATCAGTTTTAGAGCTAAAATGAGCATTCCCGGGATGAAGAAACACTTTTTTTTTAGATCTCAGAGTGAGTACATTTGCCATTTGTAGGTGGATCAACAGTTTTAGAGTTAAAATGAGAATGTTTAAAGTGATTTTCATGCTTCCAGGGGCCCTAAACACAAGATTTGTGAAATGGTTAAAAGTGCATGAAAATTGCCAATTATGTCATGCTTCAGAAAAGTGAAAAATGGTCCATTTTCAAATGTTTTATTTTTGGGTGGATCATCAGTTTTGAAGCTAAAATGAGCATGTTTAAAAGTGATTTTCATGCTTCCAGGGGCCCTAAACACAATATTTGTGGAATGGTTAAAAGTGCATGAAAATGGCCATTTTACTAACTCTGAGGTCTCAAAAAATAGCATGTTTAAAGCGATTTTCATTCCAGGGGACCTAAACACAAGATTTGTGGAATGGTTAAAACTGCATGAAAATGGCCAATTTACTAACTCTGAGGTCTCAAAAAGTAGCATGTTTGAAGCGATTCTCATTCCAGGGGCCCTAAACACAAGATTTGTGAAATGGTTAAAAGTGCATGAAAATTGCCAATTATGTCATGCTTCAGAAAAGTGAAAAATGGTCCATTTTCAAATGTTTTATTTTTTGGGTGGATCATCAGTTTTAGAGCTAAAATGAGCATGTTTAAAGTGATTTTCATGCTTTCAGGGGACCTAAACACAAGATTTGTGGAATGGTTGAAAGTGCATGAAAATGGAAAATGTACTCACTCTGAGGTCTCAAAAAGTGTTTCTTCATCCCGGGAAGTGAATTAAATACAATGTGGAGGCATTTATGGTCCATTTTCAAATGTTTTATTTTTGAGCTTCAGTTTAAATTTGTAGGTGGATCATCAGTTTTAGAGCTAACATGAGCATGTCTAAAGTGATTTTCATGCTTCCAGAGACCCTAACACAAGAATTGTGGAATGGTTAGAAGTGCATGAAAATGGCCAATTTACTAACTCTGAGGTCTCAAAAAGTAGCATGTTTAAAGCGATTTTCATTCCAGGGGACCTAAACACAAGATTTGTGGAATGGTTAAACTGCATGAAAATGGCCAATTTACTCAGTCTGAGTGCTCAGGAAGTGTTTCTTCACCCTGGGAAGTGAATTAAATACCATTTGGAGGCATTTAATGTTCAAGCAAAAACGGCAGATTTTTGACAAAAGAGATAACAGCCCCCAATTTGTCATGCTTCAGAAAGGTGAAAAATGGTCCATTTTCAAATGTTTTATTTTTGGGTGGATCATCAGTTTTGAAGCTAAAATGAGCATGTTTAAAGTGATTGTCATGCTTCCAGGGGCCCTAAACACAAGATTTGTGGAATGGTTAAAAGTGCATGAAAATGGCAAATTTACTCACTCTGAGGTCTCAAAAAGTGTTCTTCATCCCGGGAAGTGAATTAAATACCATTTGGAGGCATTTAATGTTCAAGCAAAAACGGCTGATTTTTGACCCTCACGTCATGCTTCAGAAAGGTGAAAAATGGTCCATTTTCAAATGTTTTATTTTAGGGTGGATCATCAGTTTTGAAGCTAAAATGAGCATGTTTAAAAGTGATTTTCATGCTTCCAGGGGCCCTAAACACAAGATTTGTGGAATGGTTAAAAAAGTGCATGAAAATGGCCATTTTACTAACTCTGAGGTCTCAAAAAAGTAGCATGTTTAATAAAGCGATTTTCATTCCAGGGGACTAAACACAAGATTTGTGGAATGGTTAAAACTGCATGAAAATGGCCAAGTTACTAACTCTGAGGTCTCAAAAAGTAGCATGTTTAAAGCGATTCTCATTCCAGGGGCCCTAAACACAAGATATGTGAAATGGTGAAAAATGCAGAAAAGTGAAAAATGGTCCATTTTCAAATGTTTTATTTTTGGGTGGATGATCCGTTTTAGAGCTAAAATGAGCATGTTTAAAGTGATTTTCATGCTTTCAGGGGCCCAAACACAAGATTTGAGGAATGGTTAAAGTGCACGAAAATGGCAAATTTACTCACTTTGAGGTCTCAAAAAGTGTTTCTTCATCCCGGGAAGTGAATTAAATACAATGTGGAGGCATTTATGGTCCATTTTCAAATGTTTTATTTTTGAGCTTCAGTTTAAATTTGTAGGTGGATCATCAGTTTTAGAGCTAAAATGAGCATGTCTAAAGTGATTTTCATGCTTCCAGAGACCCTAAACACAAGAATTGTGGAATGGTTAGAAGTGCATGAAAATGGCCAATTTACTAACTCTGAGGTCTCAAAAAGTAGCATGTTTAAAGCGATTTTCATTCCAGGCGAGCTAAACACAAGATTTGTGGAATGGTTAAAACTGCGTGAAAATGGCCAATTTACTCAGTCTGAGGTCTCAGGAAGTCTTCACCCTGGGAAGTGAATTAAATACCATTTGAAGGCATTTAATGTTCAAGCAAAAACAGCAGATTTTTGACAATAGAGATAACAGCCTCCAATTTGTCATGCTTCAGAAAGGTGAAAATGGTCCATTTTCAAATGTTTTATTTTTGAGCTTCAGTTTACATTTGTAGGTGGATCATCAGTTTTAGAGCTAAAATGAGCATGTTTAAAGTGGTTTTCATGCTTCCGGAGACCCTAAACACAAGATTTGTGGAATGGTTAAAAGTGCATGAAAATGGCAAATTTACTCACTCTGAGGTCTCAAAAAGTGTTTCTTCATCCCGGGAAGTGAATTAAATACAATGTGGAGGAATTTATGGTCCATTTTCAAATGTTTTATTTTTGAGCTTTAGTTTACATTTGTAGGTGGATCATCAGTTTTAGAGCTAAAATGAGCATGTCTAAAGTGATTTTCATGCTTCCAGAGACCCTAAACACAAGAATTGTGGAATGGTTAAAGTGCATGAAAATGGCCAATTTACCAACTCTGAGGTCTCAAAAAGTAGCATGTTTAAAGCGATTTTCATTACAGGGGAGCTAAACACAAGATTTGTTGAATCGTTAAACTGCATGAAAATGGCCAATTTACTCAGTCTGAGGGCTCAGGAAGTGTTTCTTCACCCTGGGAAGTGAATTAAATACCATTTCGAGGCATTTAATGTTCAAGCAAAAACAGCAGATTTTTGACAAAAGAGATAACAGCCCCCAATTTGTCATGCTTCAGAAAGGTGAAAAATGGTCCATTTTCAAATGTTTTATTTTTGGGTGGATCATCAGTTTTGAAGCTAAAATGAGCATGTTTAAAGTGATTTTCATGCTTCCAGGGGCCCTAAACACAAGATTTGTGGAATGGTTAAAAGTGCATGAAAATGGCCAATTTACCAACTCTGAGGTCTCAAAAAGTAGCATGTTGAAAGCGATTTTCATTACAGGGGAGCTAAACACAAGATTTGTGGAATGGTTAAACTGCATGAAAATGGCCAATTTACTCAGTCTGAGGGCTCAGGAAGTGTTTCTTCACCCTGGGAAGTGAATTAAATACCATTTCGAGGCATTTAATGTTCAAGCAAAAACAGCAGATTTTTGACAAAAGAGATAACAGCCCCCAATCTGTCATGCTTCAGAAAGGTGAAAAATGGTCCATTTTCAAATGTTTTATTTTTGGGTGGATCATCAGTTTTGAAGCTAAAATGAGCATGTTTAAAGTGATTTTCATGCTTCCAGGGGCCCTAAACACAAGATTTGTGGAATGGTTAAAAGTGCATGAAAATGGCAAATTTACTCACTCTGAGGTCTCAAAAAGTGTTTCTTCATCCCGGGAAGTGAATTAAATACCATTTGGAGGCATTTAATGTTCAAGCAAAAACGGCTGATTTTTGACCCTTACGTCATGCTTCAGAAAGGTGAAAAATGGTCCATTTTCAAATGTTTTTTTTTTGGGTGGATCATCAGTTTGAAGCTAAATTGAGCATGTTTAAAGTGATTTTCATGCTTCCAGGGGCCCTAAACACAAGATGTGTGGAATGGTTAAAAGTTCATGGAAATGGCAAATTTACTCACTCTGAGGTCTCAAAAAGTGTTTCTTCATCCCAGGAAGTGAAATAAATACAATGTGGAGGCATTTATGGTCCATTTTCAAATGTTTTATTTTTGAGCTTCAGTTTAAATTTGTAGGTGGATCATCAGTTTTAGAGCTAAAATGAGCATGTTTAAAGTGATTTTCATGCTTCCAGGGGCCCTAAACACAAGATTTGTGGAATGGTTAAAAGGGCATGAAAATGGCAAATTTACTCACTCTGAGGTCTCAAAAAGTGTTTCTTCATCCCGGGAAGTGAATTAAATACAATGTGGAGGCATTTATGGTCCATTTTCAAATGTTTTATTTTTGAGCTTCAGTTTACATTTGTAGGTGGATCATCAGTTTTAGAGCTAAAATGAGCATTCCCGGGATGAAGAAACACTTTTTTTTTAGATCTCAGAGTGAGTACATTTGCCATTTGTAGGTGGATCAACAGTTTTAGAGTTAAAATGAGAATGTTTAAAGTGATTTTCATGCTTCCAGGGGCCCTAAACACAAGATTTGTGAAATGGTTAAAAGTGCATGAAAATTGCCAATTATGTCATGCTTCAGAAAAGTGAAAAATGGTCCATTTTCAAATGTTTTATTTTTGGGTGGATCATCAGTTTTGAAGCTAAAATGAGCATGTTTAAAAGTGATTTTCATGCTTCCAGGGGCCCTAAACACAATATTTGTGGAATGGTTAAAAGTGCATGAAAATGGCCAATTTACTAACTCTGAGGTCTCAAGAAGTAGCATGTTTAAAGCGATTTTCATTCCAGGGGACCTAAACACAAGATTTGTGGAATGGTTAAACTGCATGAAAATGGCGAATTTACTCACTCTGAGGGCTCAGGAAGTGTTTCTTCACCCTGGGAAGTGAATTAAATACCATTTGGAGGCATTTAATGTTCAAGCAAAAACGGCTGATTTTTGACCCTTACGTCATGCTTCAGAAAGGTGAAAAATGGTCCATTTTCAAATGTTTTATTTTTGGGTGGATCATCAGTTTTGAAGCTAAAATGAGCATGTTTAAAGTGATTGTCATGCTTCCAGGGGCCCTAAACACAAGATTTGTGGAATGGTTAAAAGTGCATGAAAATGGCAAATTTACTCACTCTGAGGTCTCAAAAAGTGTTTCTTCATCCCGGGAAGTGAATTAAATACCATTTGGAGGCATTTAATGTTCAAGCAAAAACGGCTGATTTTTGACCCTTACGTCATGCTTCAGAAAGGTGAAAAATGGTCCATTTTCAAATGTTTTATTTTTGGGTGGATCATCAGTTTTGAAGCTAAATTGAGCATGTTTAAAGTGATTTTCATGCTTCCAGGGGCCCTAAACACAAGATGTGTGGAATGGTTAAAAGTTCATGGAAATGGCAAATGTACTCAGTCTGAGGTCTCAAAAAGTGTTTTTTCATCCCGGGAAGTGAATTAAATACAATGTGGAGGCATTTATGGTCCATTTTCAAATGTTTTATTTTTGAGCTTCAGTTTAAATTTGTAGGTGGATCATCAGTTTTAGAGCTAAAATGAGCATGTTTAAAGTGATTTTGATGCTTCCAGGGGCCCTAAACACAAGATTTGTGGAATGGTTAAAAGGGCATGAAAATGGCAAATTTACTCACTCTGAGGTCTCAAAAAGTGTTTCTTCATCCCGGTAAGTGAATTAAATACCATTTGGAGGCATTTAATGTTCAAGCAAAAACGGCTGATTTTTGACCCTTACGTCATGCTTCAGAAAGGTGAAAAATGGTCCATTTTCAAATGTTTTATTTTTGGGTGGATCATCAGTTTGAAGCTAAATTGAGCATGTTTAAAGTGATTTTCATGCTTCCAGGGGCCCTAAACACAAGATGTGTGGAATGGTTAAAAGTTCATGGAAATGGCAAATTTACTCACTCTGAGGTCTCAAAAAGTGTTTCTTCATCCCGGGAAGTGAATTAAATACAATGTGGAGGCATTTATGGTCCATTTTCAAATGTTTTATTTTTGAGCTTCAGTTTAAATTTGTAGGTGGATCATCAGCTTTAGAGCTAAAATGAGCATGTTTAAAGTGATTTTCATGCTTCCAGGGGCCCTAAACACAAGATTTGTGGAATGGTTGAAAGGGCATGAAAATGGCAAATTTACTCACTCTGAGGTCTCAAAAAGTGTTTCTTCATCCCGGGAAGTGAATTAAATACAATGTGGAGGCATTTATGGTCCATTTTCAAATGTTTTATTTTTGAGCTTCAGTTTACATTTGTAGGTGGATCATCAGTTTTAGAGCTAAAATGAGCATTCCCGGGATGAAGAAACACTTTTTTTTAGATCTCAGAGTGAGTATATTTGCCATTTGTAGGTGATCAACAGTTTTAGAGTTAAAATGAGAATGTTTAAAGTGATTTTCATGCTTCCAGGGGCCCTAAACACAAGATTTGTGAAATGGTAAAAGTGCATGAAAATTGCCAATTATGTCATGCTTCAGAAAAGTGAAAAATGGTCCATTTTCAAATGTTTTCTTTTTGGGTGGATCATCAGTTTTGAAGCTAAAATGAGCATGTTTAAAAGTGATTTTCATGCTTCCAGGGGCCCTAAACACAAGATTTGTGGAATGGTTAAAAGTGCATGAAAATGGCCATTTTACTAACTCTGAGGTCTCAAAAAATAGCATGTTTAAAGCGATTTTCATTCCAGGGGACCTAAACACAAGATTTGTGGAATGGTTAAAACTGCATGAAAATGGCCAATTTACTAACTCTGAGGTCTCAAAAAGTAGCATGTTTGAATGTTTGAAGCGATTCTCATTCCAGGGGCCCTAAACACAAGATTTGTGAAATGGTTAAAAGTGCATGAAAATTGCCAATTATGTCATGCTTCAGAAAAGTGAAAAATGGTCCATTTTCAAATGTGTTATTTTTGAGCTTCAGTTTACATTTGTAGGTGGATCATCAGTTTTAGAGCTAAAATGAGCATGTTTAAAGTGGTTTTCATGCTTCCGGAGACCCTAAACACAAGATTTGTGGAATGGTTAAAGTGCATGAAAATGGCCAATTTACCAACTCTGAGGTCTCAAAAAGTAGCATGTTTAAAGCGATTTTCATTACAGGGGAGCTAAACACAAGATTTGTTGAATCGTTAAACTGCATGAAAATGGCCAATTTACTCAGTCTGAGGGCTCAGGAAGTGTTTCTTCACCCTGGGAAGTGAATTAAATACCATTTCGAGGCATTTAATGTTCAAGCAAAAACAGCAGATTTTTGACAAAAGAGATAACAGCCCCCAATTTGTCATGCTTCAGAAAGGTGAAAAATGGTCCATTTTCAAATGTTTTATTTTTGGGTGGATCATCAGTTTTGAAGCTAAAATGAGCATGTTTAAAGTGATTTTCATGCTTCCAGGGGCCCTAAACACAAGATTTGTGGAATGGTTAAAAGTGCATGAAAATGGCCAATTTACCAACTCAGGTCTCAAAAAGTAGCATGTTTAAAGCGATTTTCATTACAGGGGAGCTAAACACAAGATTTGTGGAATGGTTAAACTGCATGAAAATGGCCAATTTACTCAGTCTGAGGGCTCAGGAAGTGTTTCTTCACCCTGGGAAGTGAATTAAATACCATTTCGAGGCATTTAATGTTCAAGCAAAAACAGCAGATTTTTGACAAAAGAGATAACAGCCCCCAATCTGTCATGCTTCAGAAAGGTGAAAAATGGTCCATTTTCAAATGTTTTATTTTTGGGTGGATCATCAGTTTTGAAGCTAAAATGAGCATGTTTAAAGTGATTTTCATGCTTCCAGGGGCCCTAAACACAAGATTTGTGGAATGGTTAAAAGTGCATGAAAATGGCAAATTTACTCACTCTGAGGTCTCAAAAAGTGTTTCTTCATCCCGGGAAGTGAATTAAATACCATTTGGAGGCATTTAATGTTCAAGCAAAAACGGCTGATTTTTGACCCTTACGTCATGCTTCAGAAAGGTGAAAAATGGTCCATTTTCAAATGTTTTTTTTTTGGGTGGATCATCAGTTTGAAGCTAAATTGAGCATGTTTAAAGTGATTTTCATGCTTCCAGGGGCCCTAAACACAAGATGTGTGGAATGGTTAAAAGTTCATGGAAATGGCAAATTTACTCACTCTGAGGTCTCAAAAAGTGTTTCTTCATCCCAGGAAGTGAAATAAATACAATGTGGAGGCATTTATGGTCCATTTTCAAATGTTTTATTTTTGAGCTTCAGTTTAAATTTGTAGGTGGATCATCAGTTTTAGAGCTAAAATGAGCATGTTTAAAGTGATTTTCATGCTTCCAGGGGCCCTAAACACAAGATTTGTGGAATGGTTAAAAGGGCATGAAAATGGCAAATTTACTCACTCTGAGGTCTCAAAAAGTGTTTCTTCATCCCGGGAAGTGAATTAAATACAATGTGGAGGCATTTATGGTCCATTTTCAAATGTTTTATTTTTGAGCTTCAGTTTACATTTGTAGGTGGATCATCAGTTTTAGAGCTAAAATGAGCATTCCCGGGATGAAGAAACACTTTTTTTTTAGATCTCAGAGTGAGTACATTTGCCATTTGTAGGTGGATCAACAGTTTTAGAGTTAAAATGAGAATGTTTAAAGTGATTTTCATGCTTCCAGGGGCCCTAAACACAAGATTTGTGAAATGGTTAAAAGTGCATGAAAATTGCCAATTATGTCATGCTTCAGAAAAGTGAAAAATGGTCCATTTTCAAATGTTTTATTTTTGGGTGGATCATCAGTTTTGAAGCTAAAATGAGCATGTTTAAAAGTGATTTTCATGCTTCCAGGGGCCCTAAACACAATATTTGTGGAATGGTTAAAAGTGCATGAAAATGGCCATTTTACTAACTCTGAGGTCTCAAAAAATAGCATGTTTAAAGCGATTTTCATTCCAGGGGACCTAAACACAAGATTTGTGGAATGGTTAAAACTGCATGAAAATGGCCAATTTACTAACTCTGAGGTCTCAAAAAGTAGCATGTTTGAAGCGATTCTCATTCCAGGGGCCCTAAACACAAGATTTGTGAAATGGTTAAAAGTGCATGAAAATTGCCAATTATGTCATGCTTCAGAAAAGTGAAAAATGGTCCATTTTCAAATGTTTTATTTTTTGGGTGGATCATCAGTTTTAGAGCTAAAATGAGCATGTTTAAAGTGATTTTCATGCTTTCAGGGGACCTAAACACAAGATTTGTGGAATGGTTGAAAGTGCATGAAAATGGAAAATGTACTCACTCTGAGGTCTCAAAAAGTGTTTCTTCATCCCGGGAAGTGAATTAAATACAATGTGGAGGCATTTATGGTCCATTTTCAAATGTTTTATTTTTGAGCTTCAGTTTAAATTTGTAGGTGGATCATCAGTTTTAGAGCTAACATGAGCATGTCTAAAGTGATTTTCATGCTTCCAGAGACCCTAACACAAGAATTGTGGAATGGTTAGAAGTGCATGAAAATGGCCAATTTACTAACTCTGAGGTCTCAAAAAGTAGCATGTTTAAAGCGATTTTCATTCCAGGGGACCTAAACACAAGATTTGTGGAATGGTTAAACTGCATGAAAATGGCCAATTTACTCAGTCTGAGTGCTCAGGAAGTGTTTCTTCACCCTGGGAAGTGAATTAAATACCATTTGGAGGCATTTAATGTTCAAGCAAAAACGGCAGATTTTTGACAAAAGAGATAACAGCCCCCAATTTGTCATGCTTCAGAAAGGTGAAAAATGGTCCATTTTCAAATGTTTTATTTTTGGGTGGATCATCAGTTTTGAAGCTAAAATGAGCATGTTTAAAGTGATTGTCATGCTTCCAGGGGCCCTAAACACAAGATTTGTGGAATGGTTAAAAGTGCATGAAAATGGCAAATTTACTCACTCTGAGGTCTCAAAAAGTGTTCTTCATCCCGGGAAGTGAATTAAATACCATTTGGAGGCATTTAATGTTCAAGCAAAAACGGCTGATTTTTGACCCACACGTCATGCTTCAGAAAGGTGAAAAATGGTCCATTTTCAAATGTTTTATTTTAGGGTGGATCATCAGTTTTGAAGCTAAAATGAGCATGTTTAAAAGTGATTTTCATGCTTCCAGGGGCCCTAAACACAAGATTTGTGGAATGGTTAAAAGTTCATGGAAATGGCAAATTTACTCACTCTGAGGTCTCAAAAAGTGTTTCTTCATCCCGGGAAGTGAATTAAATACAATGTGGAGGCATTTATGGTCTATTTTCAAATGTTTTATTTTTGAGCTTCAGTTTAAATTTGTAGGTGGATCATCAGTTTTAGAGCTAAAATGAGCATGTTTAAAGTGATTTTCATGCTTCCAGGGGCCCTAACACAAGATTTGTGGAATGGTTAAAAGGGCATGAAAATGGCAAATTTACTCACTCTGAGGTCTCAAAAAGTGTTTCTTCATCCCGGGAAGTGGATTAAATACAATGTGGAGGCATTTATGGTCCATTTTCAAATGTTTTATTTTTGAGCTTCAGTTTACATTTGTAGGTGGATCATCAGTTTTAGAGCTAAAATTAGCATTCCCGGGATGAAGAAACACTTTTTTTAGATCTCAGAGTGAGTAAATTTGCCATTTGTAGGTGGATCAACAGTTTTAGAGTTAAAATGAGAATGTTTAAAGTGATTTTCATGCTTCCAGGGGCCCTAAACACAAGATTTGTGAAATGGTTAAAAGTGCATGAAAATTGCCAATTATGTCATGCTTCAGAAAAGTGAAAAATGGTCCATTTTCAAATGTTTTATTTTTGGGTGGATCATCAGTTTTGAAGCTAAAATGAGCATGTTTAAAAGTGATTTTCATGCTTCCAGGGGCCCTAAACACAAGATTTGTGGAATGGTTAAAAAAGTGCATGAAAATGGCCATTTTACTAACTCTGAGGTCTCAAAAAAGTAGCATGTTTAATAAAGCGATTTTCATTCCAGGGGACCTAAACACAAGATATGTGAAATGGTGAAAAATGCAGAAAAGTGAAAAATGGTCCATTTTCAAATGTTTTATTTTTGGGTGGATGATCCGTTTTAGAGCTAAAATGAGCATGTTTAAAGTGATTTTCATGCTTTCAGGGGCCCAAACACAAGATTTGAGGAATGGTTAAAGTGCACGAAAATGGCAAATTTACTCACTTTGAGGTTCAAAAAGTGTTTCTTCATCCCGGGAAGTGAATTAAATACAATGTGGAGGCATTTATGGTCCATTTTCAAATGTTTCATTTTTGAGCTTCAGTTTAAATTTGTAGGTGGATCATCAGTTTTAGAGCTAAAATGAGCATGTCTAAAGTGATTTTCATGCTTCCAGAGACCCTAAACACAAGAATTGTGGAATGGTTAGAAGTGCATGAAAATGGCCAATTTACTAACTCTGAGGTCTCAAAAAGTAGCATGTTTAAAGCGATTTTCATTCCAGGCGAGCTAAACACAAGATTTGTGGAATGGTTAAAACTGCGTGAAAATGGCCAATTTACTCAGTCTGAGGTCTCAGGAAGTCTTCACCCTGGGAAGTGAATTAAATACCATTTGAAGGCATTTAATGTTCAAGCAAAAACAGCAGATTTTTGACAATAGAGATAACAGCCTCCAATTTGTCATGCTTCAGAAAGGTGAAAATGGTCCATTTTCAAATGTTTTATTTTTGAGCTTCAGTTTACATTTGTAGGTGGATCATCAGTTTTAGAGCTAAAATGAGCATGTTTAAAGTGGTTTTCATGCTTCCGGAGACCCTAAACACAAGATTTGTGGAATGGTTAAAAGTGCATGAAAATGGCAAATTTACTCACTCTGAGGTCTCAAAAAGTGTTTCTTCATCCCGGGAAGTGAATTAAATACAATGTGGAGGAATTTATGGTCCATTTTCAAATGTTTTATTTTTGAGCTTTAGTTTACATTTGTAGGTGGATCATCAGTTTTAGAGCTAAAATGAGCATGTCTAAAGTGATTTTCATGCTTCCAGAGACCCTAACACAAGAATTGTGGAATGGTTAAAAGTGCATGAAAATGGCTTACTAACTCTGAGGTCTCAAAAATTTGCATGTTTAAAGCAATTTTCATTCCAGGGGACCTAAACACAAGATTTGTGAAATGGTTAAAAGTGCATGAAAATTGCCAATTATGTCATGCTTCAGAAAAGTGAAAAATGGTCCATTTTCAAATGTTTTATTTTTGGGTGGATCATCAGTTTTAGAGCTAAAATGAGCATGTTTAAAGTGATTTTCATGCTTCCAGAGACCCTAAACACAAGAATTGTGGAATGGTTAGAAGTGCATGAAAATGGCCAATATACTCACTCTGAGGTCTCGAAAAGTGTTCTTCATCCCGGGAAGTGAATTAAATACCATTTGGAGGTATTTAATGTTCAAGCAAAAACGGCTGATTTTTGACCCTCACGTCATGCTTCAGAAAGATGAAAAATGGTCCATTTTCAAATGTTTTATTTTAGGGTGGATCATCAGTTTTGAAGCTAAATTGAGCATGTTTAAAGTGATTTTCATGCTTCCAGGGGCCCTAAACACAAGATTTGTGGAATGGTTAAAAGTTCATGGAAATGGCAAATTTACTCACTCTGAGGTCTCAAAAAGTGTTTCTTCATCCCGGGAAGTGAATTAAATACAATGTGGAGGCATTTATGGTCTATTTTCAAATGTTTTATTTTTGAGCTTCAGTTTAAATTTGTAGGTGGATCATCAGTTTTAGAGCTAAAATGAGCATGTTTAAAGTGATTTTCATGCTTCCAGGGGCCCTAACACAAGATTTGTGGAATGGTTAAAAGGGCATGAAAATGGCAAATTTACTCACTCTGAGGTCTCAAAAAGTGTTTCTTCATCCCGGGAAGTGGATTAAATACAATATGGAGGCATTTATGGTCCATTTTCAAATGTTTTATTTTTGAGCTTCAGTTTACATTTGTAGGTGGATCATCAGTTTTAGAGCTAAAATTAGCATTCCCGGGATGAAGAAACACTTTTTTTAGATCTCAGAGTGAGTAAATTTGCCATTTGTAGGTGGATCAACAGTTTTAGAGTTAAAATGAGAATGTTTAAAGTGATTTTCATGCTTCCAGGGGCCCTAAACACAAGATTTGTGAAATGGTTAAAAGTGCATGAAAATTGCCAATTATGTCATGCTTCAGAAAAGTGAAAAATGGTCCATTTTCAAATGTTTTATTTTTGGGTGGATCATCAGTTTTGAAGCTAAAATGAGCATGTTTAAAAGTGATTTTCATGCTTCCAGGGGCCCTAAACACAAGATTTGTGGAATGGTTAAAAAAGTGCATGAAAATGGCCATTTTACTAACTCTGAGGTCTCAAAAAAGTAGCATGTTTAATAAAGCGATTTTCATTCCAGGGGACCTAAACACAAGATATGTGAAATGGTTAAAAATGCAGAAAAGTGAAAAATGGTCCATTTTCAAATGTTTTATTTTTGGGTGGATGATCCGTTTTAGAGCTAAAATGAGCATGTTTAAAGTGATTTTCATGCTTTCAGGGGCCCAAACACAAGATTTGAGGAATGGTTAAAAGTGCACGAAAATGGCAAATTTACTCACTTTGAGGTCTCAAAAAGTGTTTCTTCATCCCGGGAAGTGAATTAAATACAATGTGGAGGCATTTATGGTCCATTTTCAAATGTTTTATTTTTGAGCTTCAGTTTAAATTTGTAGGTGGATCATCAGTTTTAGAGCTAAAATGAGCATGTCTAAAGTGATTTTCATGCTTCCAGAGACCCTAAACACAAGAATTGTGGAATGGTTAGAAGTGCATGAAAATGGCCAATTTACTAACTCTGAGGTCTCAAAAAGTAGCATGTT
Organism: Lissotriton vulgaris; assembly: GCF_964263255.1. Lineage (NCBI taxonomy): Eukaryota > Metazoa > Chordata > Amphibia > Caudata > Salamandridae > Lissotriton > Lissotriton vulgaris. Next base: position 481,240,303 of record NC_141700.1, on the reverse strand, counting down.
TAAAGCGATTTTCATTCCAGGCGAGCTAAACACAAGATTTGTGGAATGGTTAAAACTGCGTGAAAATGGCCAATTTACTCAGTCTGGGGTCTCAGGAAGTCTTCACCCTGGGAAGTGAATTAAATACCATTTGAAGGCATTTAATGTTCAAGCAAAAACAGCAGATTTTTGACAATAGAGATAACAGCCTCCAATTTGTCATGCTTCAGAAAGGTGAAAAATGGTCCATTTTCAAATGTGTTATTTTTGAGCTTCAGTTTACATTTGTAGGTGGATCATCAGTTTTAGAGCTAAAATGAGCATGTTTAAAGTGGTTTTCATGCTTCCGGAGACCCTAAACACAAGATTTGTGGAATGGTTAAAAGTGCATGAAAATGGCAAATTTACTCACTCTGAGGTCTCAAAAAGTGTTTCTTCATCCCGGGAAGTGAATTAAATACAATGTGGAGGAATTTATGGTCCATTTTCAAATGTTTTATTTTTGAGCTTTAGTTTACATTTGTAGGTGGATCATCAGTTTTAGAGCTAAAATGAGCATGTCTAAAGTGATTTTCATGCTTCCAGAGACCCTAAACACAAGAATTGTGGAATGGTTAAAGTGCATGAAAATGGCCAATTTACCAACTCTGAGGTCTCAAAAAGTAGCATGTTTAAAGCGATTTTCATTACAGGGGAGCTAAACACAAGATTTGTTGAATCGTTAAACTGCATGAAAATGGCCAATTTACTCAGTCTGAGGGCTCAGGAAGTGTTTCTTCACCCTGGGAAGTGAATTAAATACCATTTCGAGGCATTTAATGTTCAAGCAAAAACAGCAGATTTTTGACAAAAGAGATAACAGCCCCCAATTTGTCATGCTTCAGAAAGGTGAAAAATGGTCCATTTTCAAATGTTTTATTTTTGGGTGGATCATCAGTTTTGAAGCTAAAATGAGCATGTTTAAAGTGATTTTCATGCTTCCAGGGGCCCTAAACACAAGATTTGTGGAATGGTTAAAAGTGCATGAAAATGGCCAATTTACCAACTCTGAGGTCTCAAAAAGTAGCATGTTTAAAGCGATTTTCATTACAGGGGAGCTAAACACAAGATTTGTGGAATGGTTAAACTGCATGAAAATGGCCAATTTACTCAGTCTGGGCTCAGGAAGTGTTTCTTCACCCTGGGAAGTGAATTAAATACCATTTCGAGGCATTTAATGTTCAAGCAAAAACAGCAGATTTTTGACAAAAGAGATAACAGCCCCCAATCTGTCATGCTTCAGAAAGGTGAAAAATGGTCCATTTTCAAATGTTTTATTTTTGGGTGGATCATCAGTTTTGAAGCTAAAATGAGCATGTTTAAAGTGATTTTCATGCTTCCAGGGGCCCTAAACACAAGATTTGTGGAATGGTTAAAAGTGCATGAAAATGGCAAATTTACTCACTCTGAGGTCTCAAAAAGTGTTTCTTCATCCCGGGAAGTGAATTAAATACCATTTGGAGGCATTTAATGTTCAAGCAAAAACGGCAGATTTTTGACCCTTACGTCATGCTTCAGAAAGGTGAAAAATGGTCCATTTTCAAATGTTTTATTTTTGGGTGGATCATCAGTTTGAAGCTAAATTGAGCATGTTTAAAGTGATTTTCATGCTTCCAGGGGCCCTAAACACAAGATGTGTGGAATGGTTAAAAGTTCATGGAAATGGCAAATTTACTCACTCTGAGGTCTCAAAAAGTGTTTCTTCATCCCGGGAAGTGAAATAAATACAATGTGGAGGCATTTATGGTCCATTTTCAAATGTTTTATTTTTGAGCTTCAGTTTAAATTTGTAGGTGGATCATCAGTTTTAGAGCTAAAATGAGCATGTTTAAAGTGATTTTCATGCTTCCAGGGGCCCTAAACACAAGATTTGTGGAATGGTTAAAAGGGCATGAAAATGGCAAATTTACACAATTTACATTTGTAGGTGGATCATCAGTTTTAGAGCTAAAATGAGCATTCCCGGGATGAAGAAACACTTTTTTTTAGATCTCAGAGTGAGTACATTTGCCATTTGTAGGTGGATCAACAGTTTTAGAGTTAAAATGAGAATGTTTAAAGTGATTTTCATGCTTCCAGGGGCCCTAAACACAAGATTTGTGAAATGGTTAAAAGTGCATGAAAATTGCCAATTATGTCATGCTTCAGAAAAGTGAAAAATGGTCCATTTTCAAATGTTTTATTTTTGGGTGGATCATCAGTTTTGAAGCTAAAATGAGCATGTTTAAAAGTGATTTTCATGCTTCCAGGGGCCCTAAACACAAGAATTGTGGAATGGTTAGAAGTGCATGAAAATGGCCAATTTACTAACTCTGAGGTCTCAAAAAGTAGCATGTTTAAAGCGATTTTCATTCCAGGCGAGCTAAACACAAGATTTGTGGAATGGTTAAAACTGCGTGAAAATGGCCAATTTACTCAGTCTGAGGTCTCAGGAAGTCTTCACCCTGGGAAGTGAATTAAATACCATTTGAAGGCATTTAATGTTCAAGCAAAAACAGCAGATTTTTGACAATAGAGATAACAGCCTCCAATTTGTCATGCTTCAGAAAGGTGAAAATGGTCCATTTTCAAATGTTTTATTTTTGAGCTTCAGTTTACATTTGTAGGTGGATCATCAGTTTTAGAGCTAAAATGAGCATGTTTAAAGTGGTTTTCATGCTTCCGGAGACCCTAAACACAAGATTTGTGGAATGGTTAAAAGTGCATGAAAATGGCAAATTTACTCACTCTGAGGTCTCAAAAAGTGTTTCTTCATCCCGGGAAGTGAATTAAATACAATGTGGAGGAATTTATGGTCCATTTTCAAATGTTTTATTTTTGAGCTTTAGTTTACATTTGTAGGTGGATCATCAGTTTTAGAGCTAAAATGAGCATGTCTAAAGTGATTTTCATGCTTCCAGAGACCCTAACACAAGAATTGTGGAATGGTTAAAAGTGCATGAAAATGGCTTACTAACTCTGAGGTCTCAAAAATTAGCATGTTTAAAGCAATTTTCATTCCAGGGGACCTAAACACAAGATTTGTGAAATGGATAAAAGTGCATGAAAATTGCCAATTATGTCATGCTTCAGAAAAGTGAAAAATGGTCCATTTTCAAATGTTTTATTTTTGGGTGGATCATCAGTTTTGAAGCTAAAATGAGCATGTTTAAAAGTGATTTTCATGCTTCCAGGGGCCCTAAACACAAGAATTGTGGAATGGTTAGAAGTGCATGAAAATGGCCAATTTACTAACTCTGAGGTCTCAAAAAGTAGCATGTTTAAAGCGATTTTCATTCCAGGCGAGCTAAACACAAGATTTGTGGAATGGTTAAAACTGCGTGAAAATGGCCAATTTACTCAGTCTGAGGTCTCAGGAAGTCTTCACCCTGGGAAGTGAATTAAATACCATTTGAAGGCATTTAATGTTCAAGCAAAAACAGCAGATTTTTGACAATAGAGATAACAGCCTCCAATTTGTCATGCTTCAGAAAGGTGAAAATGGTCCATTTTCAAATGTTTTATTTTTGAGCTTCAGTTTACATTTGTAGGTGGATCATCAGTTTTAGAGCTAAAATGAGCATGTTTAAAGTGGTTTTCATGCTTCCGGAGACCCTAAACACAAGATTTGTGGAATGGTTAAAAGTGCATGAAAATGGCAAATTTACTCACTCTGAGGTCTCAAAAAGTGTTTCTTCATCCCGGGAAGTGAATTAAATACAATGTGGAGGAATTTATGGTCCATTTTCAAATGTTTTATTTTTGAGCTTTAGTTTACATTTGTAGGTGGATCATCAGTTTTAGAGCTAAAATGAGCATGTCTAAAGTGATTTTCATGCTTCCAGAGACCCTAACACAAGAATTGTGGAATGGTTAAAAGTGCATGAAAATGGCTTACTAACTCTGAGGTCTCAAAAATTAGCATGTTTAAAGCAATTTTCATTCCAGGGGACCTAAACACAAGATTTGTGAAATGGTTAAAAGTGCATGAAAATTGCCAATTATGTCATGCTTCAGAAAAAAATGGTCCATTTTCAAATGTTTTATTTTTGGGTGGATCATCAGTTTTAGAGCTAAAATGAGCATGTTTAAAGTGATTTTCATGCTTCCAGAGACCCTAAACACAAGAATTGTGGAATGGTTAGAAGTGCATGAAAATGGCCAATATACTCACTCTGAGGTCTCGAAAAGTGTTCTTCATCCCGGGAAGTGAATTAAATACCATTTGGAGGTATTTAATGTTCAAGCAAAAACGGCTGATTTTTGACCCTCACGTCATGCTTCAGAAAGGTGAAAAATGGTCCATTTTCAAATGTTTTATTTTAGGGTGGATCATCAGTTTTGAAGCTAAATTGAGCATGTTTAAAGTGATTTTCATGCTTCCAGGGGCCCTAAACACAAGATTTGTGGAATGGTTAAAAGTTCATGGAAATGGCAAATTTACTCACTCTGAGGTCTCAAAAAGTGTTTCTTCATCCCGGGAAGTGAATTAAATACAATGTGAAGGCATATATGGTCTATTTTCAAATGTTTTATTTTTGAGCTTCAGTTTAAATTTGTAGGTGGATCATCAGTTTTAGAGCTAAAATGAGCATGTTTAAAGTGATTTTCATGCTTCCAGGGGCCCTAACACAAGATTTGTGGAATGGTTAAAAGGGCATGAAAATGGCAAATTTACTCACTCTGAGGTCTCAAAAAGTGTTTCTTCATCCCGGGAAGTGGATTAAATACAATGTGGAGGCATTTATGGTCCATTTTCAAATGTTTTATTTTTGAGCTTCAGTTTACATTTGTAGGTGGATCATCAGTTTTAGAGCTAAAATGAGCATTCCCGGGATGAAGAAACACTTTTTTTAGATCTCAGAGTGAGTAAATTTGCCATTTGTAGGTGGATCAACAGTTTTAGAGTTAAAATGAGAATGTTTAAAGTGATTTTCATGCTTCCAGGGGCCCTAAACACAAGATTTGTGAAATGGTTAAAAGTGCATGAAAATTGCCAATTATGTCATGCTTCAGAAAAGTGAAAAATGGTCCATTTTCAAATGTTTTATTTTTGGGTGGATCATCAGTTTTGAAGCTAAAATGAGCATGTTTAAAAGTGATTTTCATGCTTCCAGGGGCCCTAAACACAAGATTTGTGGAATGGTTAAAAAAGTGCATGAAAATGGCCATTTTACTAACTCTGAGGTCTCAAAAAAGTAGCATGTTTAATAAAGCGATTTTCATTCCAGGGGACCTAAACACAAGATATGTGAAATGGTTAAAAATGCAGAAAAGTGAAAAATGGTCCATTTTCAAATGTTTTATTTTTGGGTGGATGATCCGTTTTAGAGCTAAAATGAGCATGTTTAAAGTGATTTTCATGCTTTCAGGGGCCCAAACACAAGATTTGAGGAATGGTTAAAAGTGCACGAAAATGGCAAATTTACTCACTTTGAGGTCTCAAAAAGTGTTTCTTCATCCCGGGAAGTGAATTAAATACAATGTGGAGGCATTTATGGTCCATTTTCAAATGTTTTATTTTTGAGCTTCAGTTTAAATTTGTAGGTGGATCATCAGTTTTAGAGCTAAAATGAGCATGTCTAAAGTGATTTTCATGCTTCCAGAGACCCTAAACACAAGAATTGTGGAATGGTTAGAAGTGCATGAAAATGGCCAATTTACTAACTCTGAGGTCTCAAAAAGTAGCATGTTTAAAGCGATTTTCATTCCAGGCGAGCTAAACACAAGATTTGTGGAATGGTTAAAACTGCGTGAAAATGGCCAATTTACTCAGTCTGGGGTCTCAGGAAGTCTTCACCCTGGGAAGTGAATTAAATACCATTTGAAGGCATTTAATGTTCAAGCAAAAACAGCAGATTTTTGACAATAGAGATAACAGCCTCCAATTTGTCATGCTTCAGAAAGGTGAAAAATGGTCCATTTTCAAATGTGTTATTTTTGAGCTTCAGTTTACATTTGTAGGTGGATCATCAGTTTTAGAGCTAAAATGAGCATGTTTAAAGTGGTTTTCATGCTTCCGGAGACCCTAAACACAAGATTTGTGGAATGGTTAAACGTGCATGAAAATGGCAAATTTACTCACTCTGAGGTCTCAAAAAGTGTTTCTTCATCCCGGGAAGTGAATTAAATACAATGTGGAGGAATTTATGGTCCATTTTCAAATGTTTTATTTTTGAGCTTTAGTTTACATTTGTAGGTGGATCATCAGTTTTAGAGCTAAAATGGGCATGTCTAAAGTGATTTTCATGCTTCCAGAGACCCTAAACACAAGAATTGTGGAATGGTTAAAGTGCATGAAAATGGCCAATTTACCAACTCTGAGGTCTCAAAAAGTAGCATGTTTAAAGCGATTTTCATTACAGGGGAGCTAAACACAAGATTTGTGGAATGGTTAAACTGCATGAAAATGGCCAATTTACTCAGTCTGAGGGCTCAGGAAGTGTTTCTTTACCCTGGGAAGTGAATTAAATACCATTTCGAGGCATTTAATGTTCAAGCAAAAACAGCAGATTTTTGACAAAAGAGATAACAGCCCCCAATCTGTCATGCTTCAGAAAGGTGAAAAATGGTTCATTTTCAAATGTTTTATTTTTGGGTGGATCATCAGTTTTGAAGCTAAAATGAGCATGTTTAAAATGATTTTCATGCTTCCAGGGGCCCTAAACACAAGATTTGTGGAATGGTTAAAAGTGCATGAAAATGGCAAATTTACTCACTCTGAGGTCTCAAAAAGTGTTTCTTCATCCCGGGAAGTGAATTAAATACCATTTGGAGGCATTTAATGTTCAAGCAAAAACGGCTGATTTTTGACCCTTACGTCATGCTTCAGAAAGGTGAAAAATGGTCCATTTTCAAATGTTTTATTTTTGGGTGGATCATCAGTTTGAAGCTAAATTGAGCATGTTTAAAGTGATTTTCATGCTTCCAGGGGCCCTAAACACAAGATGTGTGGAATGGTTAAAAGTTCATGGAAATGGCAAATTTACTCACTCTGAGGTCTCAAAAAGTGTTTCTTCATCCCGGGAAGTGAAATAAATACAATGTGGAGGCATTTATGGTCCATTTTCAAATGTTTTATTTTTGAGCTTCAGTTTAAATTTGTAGGTGGATCATCAGTTTTAGAGCTAAAATGAGCATGTTTAAAGTGATTTTCATGCTTCCAGGGGCCCTAAACACAAGATTTGTGGAATGGTTAAAAGGGCATGAAAATGGCAAATTTACTCACTCTGAGGTCTCAAAAAGTGTTTCTTCATCCCGGGAAGTGAATTAAATACAATGTGGAGGCATTTATGGTCCATTTTCAAATGTTTTATTTTTGAGCTTCAGTTTACATTTGTAGGTGGATCATCAGTTTTAGAGCTAAAATGAGCATTCCCGGGATGAAGAAACACTTTTTTTTAGATCTCAGAGTGAGTACATTTGCCATTTGTAGGTGGATCAACAGTTTTAGAGTTAAAATGAGAATGTTTAAAGTGATTTTCATGCTTCCAGGGGCCCTAAACACAAGATTTGTGAAATGGTTAAAAGTGCATGAAAATTGCCAATTATGTCATGCTTCAGAAAAGTGAAAAATGGTCCATTTTCAAATGTTTTATTGTTGGGTGGATCATCAGTTTTGAAGCTAAAATGAGCATGTTTAAAAGTGATTTTCATGCTTCCAGGGGCCCTAAACACAAGATTTGTGGAATGGTTAAAAGTGCATGAAAATGGCCATTTTACTAACTCTGAGGTCTCAAAAAATAGCATGTTTAAAGCGATTTTCATTCCAGGGGACCTAAACACAAGATTTGTGGAATGGTTAAAACTGCATGAAAATGGCCAATTTACTAACTCTGAGTTCTCAAAAAGTAGCATGTTTGAAGCGATTCTCATTCCAGGGGCCCTAAACACAAGATTTGTGAAATGGTTAAAAGTGCATGAAAATTGCCAATTATGTCATGCTTCAGAAAAGTGAAAAATGGTCCATTTTCAAATGTTTTATTTTTTGGGTGGATCATCAGTTTTAGAGCTAAAATGAGCATGTTTAAAGTGATTTTCATGCTTTCAGGGGACCTAAACACAAGATTTGTGGAATGGTTGAAAGTGCATGAAAATGGAAAATGTACTCACTCTGAGGTCTCAAAAAGTGTTTCTTCATCCCGGGAAGTGAATTAAATACAATGTGGAGGCATTTATGGTCCATTTTCAAATGTTTTATTTTTGAGCTTCAGTTTAAATTTGTAGGTGGATCATCAGTTTTAGAGCTAACATGAGCATGTCTAAAGTGATTTTCATGCTTCCAGAGACCCTAAACACAAGAATTGTGGAATGGTTAGAAGTGCATGAAAATGGCCAATTTACTAACTCCGAGGTCTCAAAAAGTAGCATGTTTAAAGCGATTTTCATTCCAGGGGACCTAAACACAAGATTTGTGGAATGGTTAAACTGCATGAAAATGGCCAATTTACTCAGTCTGAGTGCTCAGGAAGTGTTTCTTCACCCTGGGAAGTGAATTAAATACCATTTGGAGGCATTTAATGTTCAAGCAAAAACGGCAGATTTTTGACAAAAGAGATAACAGCCCCCAATTTGTCATGCTTCAGAAAGGTGAAAAATGGTCCATTTTCAAATGTTTTATTTTTGGGTGGATCATCAGTTTTGAAGCTAAAATGAGCATGTTTAAAGTGATTGTCATGCTTCCAGGGGCCCTAAACACAAGATTTGTGGAATGGTTAAAAGTGCATGAAAATGGCAAATTTACTCACTCTGAGGTCTCAAAAAGTGTTCTTCATCCCGGGAAGTGAATTAAATACCATTTGGAGGCATTTAATGTTCAAGCAAAAACGGCTGATTTTTGACCCTCACGTCATGCTTCAGAAAGGTGAAAAATGGTCCATTTTCAAATGTTTTATTTTAGGGTGGATCATCAGTTTTGAAGCTAAAATGAGCATGTTTAAAAGTGATTTTCATGCTTCCAGGGGCCCTAAACACAAGATTTGTGGAATGGTTAAAAAAGTGCATGAAAATGGCCATTTTACTAACTCTGAGGTCTCAAAAAAGTAGCATGTTTAATAAAGCGATTTTCATTCCAGGGGACCTAAACACAAGATTTGTGGAATGGTTAAAACTGCATGAAAATGGCCAAGTTACTAACTCTGAGGTCTCAAAAAGTAGCATGTTTAAAGCGATTCTCATTCCAGGGGCCCTAAACACAAGATATGTGAAATGGTGAAAAATGCAGAAAAGTGAAAAATGGTCCATTTTCAAATGTTTTATTTTTGGGTGGATGATCCGTTTTAGAGCTAAAATGAGCATGTTTAAAGTGATTTTCATGCTTTCAGGGGCCCAAACACAAGATTTGAGGAATGGTTAAAGTGCACGAAAATGGCAAATTTACTCACTTTGAGGTCTCAAAAAGTGTTTCTTCATCCCGGGAAGTGAATTAAATACAATGTGGAGGCATTTATGGTCCATTTTCAAATGTTTTATTTTTGAGCTTCAGTTTAAATTTGTAGGTGGATCATCAGTTTTAGAGCTAAAATGAGCATGTCTAAAGTGATTTTCATGCTTCCAGAGACCCTAAACACAAGAATTGTGGAATGGTTAGAAGTGCATGAAAATGGCCAATTTACTAACTCTGAGGTCTCAAAAAGTAGCATGTTTAAAGCGATTTTCATTCCAGGCGAGCTAAACACAAGATTTGTGGAATGGTTAAAACTGCGTGAAAATGGCCAATTTACTCAGTCTGAGGTCTCAGGAAGTCTTCACCCTGGGAAGTGAATTAAATACCATTTGAAGGCATTTAATGTTCAAGCAAAAACAGCAGATTTTTGACAATAGAGATAACAGCCTACAATTTGTCATGCTTCAGAAAGGTGAAAATGGTCCATTTTCAAATGTTTTATTTTTGAGCTTCAGTTTACATTTGTAGGTGGATCATCAGTTTTAGAGCTAAAATGGGCATGTTTAAAGTGGTTTTCATGCTTCCGGAGACCCTAAACACAAGATTTGTGGAATGGTTAAAAGTGCATGAAAATGGCAAATTTACTCACTCTGAGGTCTCAAAAAGTGTTTCTTCACCCTGGGAAGTGAATTAAATACCATTTGGAGGCATTTAATGTTCAAGCAAAAACGGCAGATTTTTGACAAAAGAGATAACAGCCCCCAATTTGTCATGCTTCAGAAAGGTGAAAAATGGTCCATTTTCAAATGTTTTATTTTTGGGTGGATCATCAGTTTTGAAGCTAAAATGAGCATGTTTAAAGTGATTGTCATGCTTCCAGGGGCCCTAAACACAAGATTTGTGGAATGGTTAAAAGTGCATGAAAATGGCAAATTTACTCACTCTGAGGTCTCAAAAAGTGTTCTTCATCCCGGGAAGTGAATTAAATACCATTTGGAGGCATTTAATGTTCAAGCAAAAACGGCTGATTTTTGACCCTCACGTCATGCTTCAGAAAGGTGAAAAATGGTCCATTTTCAAATGTTTTATTTTAGGGTGGATCATCAGTTTTGAAGCTAAAATGAGCATGTTTAAAAGTGATTTTCATGCTTCCAGGGGCCCTAAACACAAGATTTGTGGAATGGTTAAAAAAGTGCATGAAAATGGCCATTTTACTAACTCTGAGGTCTCAAAAAAGTAGCATGTTTAATAAAGCGATTTTCATTCCAGGGGACCTAAACACAAGATTTGTGGAATGGTTAAAACTGCATGAAAATGGCCAAGTTACTAACTCTGAGGTCTCAAAAAGTAGCATGTTTAAAGCGATTCTCATTCCAGGGGCCCTAAACACAAGATATGTGAAATGGTTAAAAATGCAGAAAAGTGAAAAATGGTCCATTTTCAAATGTTTTATTTTTGGGTGGATGATCCGTTTTAGAGCTAAAATGAGCATGTTTAAAGTGATTTTCATGCTTTCAGGGGCCCAAACACAAGATTTGAGGAATGGTTAAAGTGCACGAAAATGGCAAATTTACTCACTTTGAGGTCTCAAAAAGTGTTTCTTCATCCCGGGAAGTGAATTAAATACAATGTGGAGGCATTTATGGTCCATTTTCAAATGTTTTATTTTTGAGCTTCAGTTTAAATTTGTAGGTGGATCATCAGTTTTAGAGCTAAAATGAGCATGTCTAAAGTGATTTTCATGCTTCCAGAGACCCTAAACACAAGAATTGTGGAATGGTTAGAAGTGCATGAAAATGGCCAATTTACTAACTCTGAGGTCTCAAAAAGTAGCATGTTTAAAGCGATTTTCATTCCAGGCGAGCTAAACACAAGATTTGTGGAATGGTTAAAACTGCGTGAAAATGGCCAATTTACTCAGTCTGAGGTCTCAGGAAGTCTTCACCCTGGGAAGTGAATTAAATACCATTTGAAGGCATTTAATGTTCAAGCAAAAACAGCAGATTTTTGACAATAGAGATAACAGCCTCCAATTTGTCATGCTTCAGAAAGGTGAAAATGGTCCATTTTCAAATGTTTTATTTTTGAGCTTCAGTTTACATTTGTAGGTGGATCATCAGTTTTAGAGCTAAAATGAGCATGTTTAAAGTGGTTTTCATGCTTCCGGAGACCCTAAACACAAGATTTGTGGAATGGTTAAAAGTGCATGAAAATGGCAAATTTACTCACTCTGAGGTCTCAAAAAGTGTTTCTTCATCCCGGGAAGTGAATTAAATACAATATGTGGAGGAATTTATGGTCCATTTTCAAATGTTTTATTTTTGAGCTTTAGTTTACATTTGTAGGTGGATCATCAGTTTTAGAGCTAAAATGAGCATGTCTAAAGTGATTTTCATGCTTCCAGAGACCCTAAAAACAAGAATTGTGGAATGGTTAAAAGTGCATGAAAATGGCCAATTTACCAACTCTGAGGTCTCAAAAAGTAGCATGTTTAAAGCGATTTTCATTACAGGGGAGCTAAACACAAGATTTGTGGAATGGTTAAACTGCATGAAAATGGCCAATTTACTCAGTCTGAGGGCTCAGGAAGTGTTTCTTCACCCTGGGAAGTGAATTAAATACCATTTCGAGGCATTTAATGTTCAAGCAAAAACGGCAGATTTTTGACAAAAGAGATAACAGCCCCCAATTTGTCATGCTTCAGAAAGGTGAAAAATGGTCCATTTTCAAATGTTTTATTTTTGGGTGGATCATCAGTTTTGAAGCTAAAATGAGCATGTTTAAAGTGATTTTCATGCTTCCAGGGGCCCTAAACACAAGATTTGTGGAATGGTTAAAAGTGCATGAAAATGGCAAATTTACTCACTCTGAGGTCTCAAAAAGTGTTTCTTCATCCCGGGAAGTGAATTAAATACCATTTGGAGGCATTTAATGTTCAAGCAAAAACGGCTGATTTTTTACCCTTACGTCATGCTTCAGAAAGGTGAAAAATGGTCCATTTTCAAATGTTTTATTTTTGGGTGGATCATCAGTTTTGAAGCTAAATTGAGCATGTTTAAAGTGATTTTCATGCTTCCAGGGGCCCTAAACACAAGATGTGTGGAATGGTTAAAAGTTCATGGAAATGGCAAATTTACTCACTCTGAGGTCTCAAAAAGTGTTTCTTCATCCCGGGAAGTGAATTAAATACAATGTGGAGGCATTTATGGTCCATTTTCAAATGTTTTATTTTTGAGCTTCAGTTTAAATTTGTAGGTGGATCATCAGTTTTAGAGCTAAAATGAGCATGTTTAAAGTGATTTTCATGCTTCCAGGGGCCCTAAACACAAGATTTGTGGAATGGTTAAAAGGGCATGAAAATGGCAAATTTACTCACTCTGAGGTCTCAAAAAGTGCCAGCTGTGGCGGTACAGACCTTAATAGTATTGGGGACCAAAAATCTAAATTGCTTTTAAAGATATCAATGGGAACCCCATACAGACCAGGTGCCTTACCCTTAGCACTTTTTTCTAGGGCAGCTTTAAGTTTTCTTTAGAATTAAATGCGATGTAAGTGAGACAAAAACTACAAAGCCTGATTCTCAAAGGTAAACTGAGACAAAAGTCTAACTTTACTACTCGTAAATGACCTTTGTGAATACTGAAAGTCGTAAAGTTAGACTTTGTCTCAGTTTACCTTTGTGAATCGGGCCCTATGTTTGTAAAGGAATCTCAGCCTGAACCGGGGTGAAGTCAGAAACCCACATACAGTAGGGATAAGAGGCCAAATTGTTATGAACCACAATGTACCCCAATATAGGCCTAGGTAGTTACACAAACCTTTACCTACATTTGTCCTATCTTTGTTCTACATAACGGATTTGGTGCTGACCTTTTTATCTAGTTAGGTGCTGCATAATTGTTGTGTGTTATTCTCCCAAAACTAGCCTAATTTATTATGAATGAGGATTGTCAGTATTACAGCAGGATTACCATCTTCTGCATTATAACTCTGTATAAGAGTCATCACTATGGTCATCTTTGGCCGACATGCCCACAGTACCATGACACATCTAGGTAGAACTCCTGAGAGCACTTTTTGGGTATATAAAGACCAAATCTTCACTGGGCAAACAAGAGGAGAAGCTTCCATGCTGACACTAGACGCTGAGGTCCCTGCACGCAGACACTCCAGCAGGCAGTGGTCTGGCATCCCTCGCGGGGTATCCATCTTGAGACCAAGATGGGGTCCTTCGCTCTCCCACATCGGGTAATGAGGTCGGCTCTATCCTAAGGGGATTCTTGGCTATACTCCTACATACGTGCTAGATACTCATAAGTACATCTAGCTAAAATCTTGCATCGTAGGGGTATGTATTATTACTGTCAGGTATCTATATGCCTGCATATATTCATTGTTTTAGCACTATGGTAGAATTCTACCTTTTCTTTACTTTGCTGGTGCTTATAACGGAAGATATCTTTTTCGGTCCCATGGTTGTTGCAGCACACGTATTTTATACTAGAATGACGCTGGTTCAATAAATGCTTTTTGAAAACGTCCCCACCATTTATTCATGGATATCTCTGAGACAAAGTGAGTCTAACTTTACTACTCGTAAATACCCTTTGCGAATGCCAAAAGTTGTAAAGTTAGGCTTTCGTCTCAGTTTATCTTTGTGAATCGGGCCCTATGTTTATAAAGGAATCTCAAAAACAACAATTGATGGACAGAATGCAGAACAATTTCATATATTCACCCCAGTACAGAGATCTGGGCCTAAATCCATCGTTTTTTTGCACTCCACACCACCCCAGGTCAGACATGGCCATATGCAAATCAGCCTTGACCCTGTGCCTCATGGGAACAGTCCAGCCCGAACTGCCAAGCCATGTCTTTCCTGGACCGGAAAGCCTATGAAGGCATATGGCTAAGTGCCCGCATGACTCAAGCTCAACAAAAAATGAAGGTCCTATTAAGAATCGTCAATTTTAGATTACTATTGGCACACCATTGACGGGTGAGTGCCTCTTGTGGAATACATGTGTGATTGTGTGTATTTTTTGTTGAGCCTGAGTCATGCGGGCACTAAGCCTTATGCTTTTCTGTTCTAGGTTGCCTACCTCATTGCTGGGGGTGTACTTCAACCTAGGTAATGTACTCAACCCTTAGCTGGTTTTCAAAGTCGACCTTAAGTTTTTCAATACAATGGATTTTGACATTTATATGGTTCCACCCCCAGGTTCCCTTCCACCCAGTCCTGAGGAAGACCCATAGCTGAAGTGTTGATTCACCCTTATTGCGTCAGGGTCGAAACGTCGACGATCTCATCCCATCTGGTCCTGTACCCGTGCTGCTTCCCCCTACCACTGACTATTTGCACAGATGCTGTGTCACTGTGACAAGAAACTGCAGTAAAATATTTGAAATGTCTTTTGGGGCAGGCCATCTATTTTGCTAAGAGGATTGGAGCTTAGCATAATACAAATTAGCGGATTCTCTTATAAAACCTTCTTAATTCCTTTTTCCCTTCTCACTTGAGCACTTATCTTTGCACTCCTCCCTACTGCACCTGGCAGTAACCCCTAGACTTTACTGTATGTATTAAAGTTCTCATTGAAATATAATGTAAAGAAACTGCAATTTATGTTGCTCCATTAAATCCATATGTGTATCAATCTATGTGTATTCCATACAAGTGCACAGAGAGCAAACCCTGGGCTATGACGCCAGCAGGAACTACTTTACAAAGGAAAAGCGCCACCTACACTGCAATCCCTTTCCCCCTGCTGTCTGTGCACTTGTATGGAATAAATATCCACGGCGCTGCTCACCAGATGAATGGTGAACGGAGCCATGGATCTTTATCTTTTTGCATCCAAGGGCACCGACGGAGAAGCAGAGGAGGCCCAGGCAAGGAGAAACCAGCAGACATTTGACTCATCTATCTACACAGTGAGACCTTCGGGAGGAAATGGATGCCAGGACGTCAGTGCTGCTGATCAGCCCGACTCCACTGAATAGTATCAGAAGAGCAGGCAGTAGTTTTTAAGTAAGTTCCAGTAACTTTAATGCATTCTACAGCATCAGCATTACCTACTGGCTACATAGCTAGGTTACTCTAAGTGAACGAAGTTCTAGATTTACATGCATGGAAACGTCAAGGACAGTCCCCTCTGAATATGCAAATGTAGTGTAAGCTTGTAATAATAATAATAATAATAATAATAATAATCTTTATTCGGTTTTTTAGCATTTGCAAAACCATAAAAGATATCACAAAATACAGAATTAATATTTAGAGTCAATTAAAAAGTGCAGTTTAAGCTAGACATTTAAAAAAAGTTACATTTTCCAATACTGATACAAATCCACTGTCTTACAAGTTATTACGATGCCTCATGATACACTTTAAAAAGTTTAAAACATGGTAGACAGTACACTCAGAGTCCAAGGTTTGGAGGGCCAACATGGCCGGGCGACATTGTCTATGGCCCCATTTTTTTAGTAGAGGAATTAACCAAATTTTCCGATGGGGATGATAAAACTTGCAAAACAGTACCGTGTGTATGGTGGACTGTTGAGAAAGGTCGTCGCATGGACATGGGTCTATCTGTGTGTTCCAGTTGTTTTTATCGGGGAAGGACACTAGCCTGAAAAAAAGGTTCATTCTAAATCTTGTTAAGAGCATTTTCTCGTAGACAGTGAGCTCCATGGTCAGGTATAGCTGAATTCTCAAGGACTGCTGGATCATAATTGCGTGGGTGACAGATTTTTTTGTGATCTGCGTAGTCAGTCTCAGTGACTCCAAGTGGCCCAACGCGAGTCGTTTCAGTTCCTTTTTGGAGATTTCTCTCAGGGTTTCTGGGGTGTAAAAGTACTTTTGTAGGCCCAGGTCCGTAAAAAAGCATCTAACATACGAGAGCCATGCGATTTTATGAGCATGGTCTAGATCCATGGTGTCCTGTAGGATACTTTTAGTCAGAGTGTTTTCTACCGACAACCAGGCTCTCCTCCAGAGCAGGAGAGGTTGAATTTTTATTAAATCTTCAATATGAGAAATTCCCAGCTCTAAATGTGAGGCGTAGGTGGAAGTACCTCTCGGAATTGAGAGAAGGAAACTGATGAAAATGTTCTCTTCTTTTTGTATTGAGCTGGAGGAAACATGACCCCAAATCCCTGCTCCATATAATGCAATAGATTGGCATTTTGCAGCGTAGATCTGAAGCAGTTCTACTGGTGCTCTTTTTCCCAGCTTGTTAGAGAATTTTATCAGCGCCATGATTGCTCTTTTGAAGAGAAGCCTCCTGGACTCAACCGCCGCTTTCCAGTTTAAGGCATCATCAATCATGATGCCTAGGTACGGGTATTGTGGGGTCTTTTCAATTTTTTCACCATTCAAAAAGATCGATTTGGTTGATTTTCTTGATCCACCGGCTACCATAACAAACGTTTTTTTGATGTTGATACGCAGATCTAAAGCCCCCATAAAGTCTGCGTATTTGGTTAAGGATTTCTGCAGTTCATTAGGGGTACGAGCTAGGATGACTGCATCGTCCGCATATAGGAGCGCGGGGATCAAGCGACCTTTTGCGCTGGGGAGATCCCTCGCCCCTCTCAGCATGGACTCTTCTAAGCCGTTTGTATACAATGAAAAGAGAAAGGGAGCAAGGACACACCCTTGCCTTACTCCCCGCTCTACCCTGAATGGTGTTGTCAGTTCTCCGTTTATTCCGTATCTTACTCTCGCCGTAGCTTCGCTGTACAATTCCCTCAAAAAATTCAGAAGGGGAGGATCGACCCCCATTACGTTCAGCAGTGACCAAAGCTTCGCATGCGAAACACAGTCGAATGCGGAGGACAAGTCCACATAGACCATGTAGATGGGACCAGGTTTAGCATGGATATACTTTGAGGTTAACAGACTTAAATTTAGGGCCTGCTCAACTGTCCCAAAGCCCTCTCTAAATCCGAACTGTAAGTCCGAGAGGATGGTTTTATCTTCTGCCCATTGCTGTAGTTTTTCGAGGAGGACTCTTCCAACTACTTTTCCCAGAGAATCTAGGAGCGATATCGGCCGGTAGCACTTTGTGTCCTGACGGTCCCCCTTCTTAAAAATTGGGACCATTATTGAGGAGGACCATGACTCTAATAGGCCAAGTTCCATTGTGGCTAGACATACTCTTGTCAATATTGGAATCCATAAGTCCGGCAGATGTTTGAACAAGTCAACCGGAACCCCGTCAGGGCCAGGAGCTTTCCCGCTTTTACTTGAAGAGAGTGCCCGTTCTAGGTCCTGCATATCGAGGTCCATGGTTATTGGATAGGTGACTAAAGGGATGTCGGAGTGATTATCTTCGCTGGTTAATGTCAGTTTGAAGATTTCTGAAAAATGATTCACCCACGCATCCTCATCGATGGCCACATCTATTTTTGGACCGGCAGAGTCAGCTAGCATGGGTGATTTAACGATCTTCCAGAAGGTCTTACTGTCTTTCAAGAGAGCGCTCTTATGTAGGGCATTCCACAGGGATTGTTTCAGTTCTTTTTTCCTCTCTTTTCTGGAGGAGATGTACTCTCGTCGGAGAGCTTGGATCTCTGTTGCATCTCTGTTTGGTTTTCCGAGAGCATTCCTTAATTTGGTTTGTGCTTTCCTGCAGTCTCGATTAAACCAACCTGTGGAGTTTATTTTAGTTTGCCTGGATGTTTTAGTCAGCTGCTTTTTGACTTGCTCTATTATAATGCTGAAGTTTTCCAAAATTTGTTTTGGCTCTGCATAAGGGTCAAGGCAGATCATGAAGCTATTGTAGGAAGTTTCTACTAGCCGTTTTGTTAATGTGTTTGGGTCCACTTTTTCCCATTTTATGGTATAACCATTGTTCTTCCCCAGCTCCAGTCTATTCTGCGTCAGCGTGTTTGCTATCAATGCCATCAGTGGCCTTGGTTGATGTATATAGAAGCTCAGGTTTAAGGCAGAGTGATCACTAAGATTGTTTTCCAGAATTTTGAAGTTTTTGGTATGATCTTTTAAGCCTTCTGTCACAAGTACAAAGTCTACAGTGGTCGCGTGACCCCTTCCTCTGTAGGTGGGTTCCAGTTTGCTATGACTCTGATGTATAGGGTTCAAAATTTGTAAATCTAGATCGGCTAATGTTCTGTTCATGGCAGTCCCCGCTCCTGAGTGGGAAAAGTGTACCAATGGGTTGTCATTCTCATCTTTTATCCCACATGTGTCGTTCAGGGAGCAGGGGTGAATATTAAAGTCACCTCCCCAGATTATCTGCGGTGTTTCCTTTTTCTGTTTGGCATGCCAGTGATCGGTTATTTTTAATTGGATTACTGAAAGAACGTCCAAAAAGAAGTCATCCTCTAAGTTGTTGTAGAGGTTTATTATTGTGAAGCAAAATTTTTTCCCAATTGTAATTGTGAGGATCTGGAAGTGTGGAGTTAGGTCTGCCTTAGTGATCTTCAAATCAGAAATTGTGTTAGCCAGGTATGTTACCAGGCCCCCTTTTGGTCTACCTGCGCTGCTGGGAAGGGCGGGGGAAAAAAATGTCCTGTAGCCCACAAGATGTGAGGGGGTCATTGTCCAGGTCTCTTGTAGACAAATAATTTGTGAATCCTTCAGAAAACCAACGGCCGAGCCGTCCTCTATTTTGTTTCGGAGGCCTGCCACATTCCAGAAGGTAATGGGTAACGGTGAGAGTGCCAAATCTAACGGTGGACTTTTCATTTGAGGAAGTTCTTTTATAGGATTAGTCGGGACCTTAGTTGTTTGTGCTGGCTCCGTGGAATGGCTTCTTTGTCAATCGACCATTTCCAGGCCGCTAAAACGGTTCATTAGCGGTATCCCTTGCCAGTTTTGCCCATTTGTGGGCTCTCTGTAACTGGTGCCATATGGATTCTGCGGTGGTCTCTCCCACTGCTCCCAATTTCTGGATCTATTGTGTGGGCCTATGATCTGCCATGGTGCTTCTCTTTGCGGGAGGTTTTGGTTTGATGGCCACCAAGGGTGGTCGGGCTCATTGTATCGCGGCATTAGTTTTGGTCCCGCAATATCTAGCTCCCATGGCTGCAGTATTGGTTTCCTCCAGATGCTATCGATATCACGGGAATAGTTATTGTTGTGATATCGTTTTGGGTAGAAGTATGACAAGGGTCTTGTGGCAATTCCCCCAGAGGTATTAAACTCCCGGGAGCAGATATATTCTGCTATGATTGGATCCTCAAACGTGATTACAATGCAGTCGCCCCGGATAGTTTTTTTTCTGTGGCCCACCCACGAGGTCCGGGAGACTGAGGCTATGGTGCTTTTCCAGTGTTGGGGAACAGGGCGATTAGTGTTCAGCCAAAACTGTACTTTATTCTTCAGTGACCAGTTGGGTTCGGTCCCATCTCCAGTAAGTTCAGGGACCCCTGTCATGACCACTACGTATGGACATGCTGCGGGGGGCAGATTTACGGGGGGTCTTTGGTCAGTAATCTCTCTCGGGGTGCCTTTTGTTTTTGTTTGTTTTGTGTTTGTTATGGCAGGAGTTGTGGAGGCAGGGGGGTTTGTCGTAACAGGGGTTTTAGAGGAGGGGGTATTTAAACTTGGAGTGTTTACTATTGGTGAAGGAAGTGGATTTGATGGTGGAGGAATGGTCAAGGACTTGGGAGTGATTTTTTGGGCAGTAGGAGGATTTGGTACTGTTGAAACCTTTAGTGTAAGTTGTTTTTTGGTCTGTGGAGGGGGCAACAATACCGATTTCTTGTTTGGGTGAGTTATGGTCAAGGAATCTGAAGAAGGCTTTTGAGGGACATGCGAGGATGTAGTTTTGGGAGGACTGGAGATTTTTAGAATTAGACTCTCGATGTTACTAAGTCTAGCTTCTAAAGGGCGAATATAAGAATTCAGCAGGGAAGCTATCTCCTTGATTAATCTAGCTGATTCTTTTTCTTTACCTTGTAGTCGTGGGCTTTTTGGTTCCAGGATTGGAGAATCATGACGATCGTGTGGAAGATGATGTATCATTGCAATGTTATTGGGCGGGGGAACAGAGTGAAGGGGCAATACTACGGGATTTGTGTCGCCTACCGAGACTATAAGGTCAACTGCTCCCATGGTTTCGGTGTGGTCTTGTTTTTTGCTAGCGTTTCTTTTTTTGATAGCTCCCTCCCTCCTCCCTCTCGATTGCCTTACTTCTTCAGGCGTTGGGTCGGGAAAAATGTCTGGGTTTTTTTCGAGGTCACTATCCGAGAAAGCTACTGAGAGTTGGGTGGCAGAAAGATCTACGTTGTTTGGCAGACTGAGTCTGTTCGCAGACACAAATGTTGGAGTTGGGGTTGCCTGGGGATCTGGGGTTCTTGCGGAGGCTAGTAGTCCCATTGATGATCGGCGTGCGATGGCGAGTTCAGTTGAAACTCTTCCCTCAATTAGGCTTATACTTTGATCAATAAATGTATTAGCTTTGGCGAGGAAATCGTCCATTGGACCAAGCAATTTATCTCCTATCCCATTTTTTTTGGCTTTCTTCTGTTTGTTAGAACGCGTATTCATTTTCCAATAGGTGGATTAGAAAGGATCAGAGTGTAATGAATGCCTATATGGAGATGGCCGTAATGAAGCAGTTAGGGGGGTGGACCGGACCGGACTCTCTCGTACTCGAACGGCCTCAAACGGCCCGCTCTTTGCCCGGTCTTCGCCCCGAGCTGCGTCCCGCGCTGCGGGAGAACACACCCTATTTGTGGTAGGTTGGAAAGGGCAGGGGGCGGGGCTAGAGGGAGAGCGGACCGGAAGCTGGAAACGGTCTCGCAGGGACACCTGGATCTGGTAGTCCCTGCACGCTCGCAGCCCTCAAGCCTTCCTATGCCCAAGGTTCGCCCAGGAGTGCGCCGACAAACAGCAGGCAGAGTCAGCAAGACCCTCGATGAAGCGGCACCCGCGGAGCGGGTGCGGCGAACAGCTGATGTGGTCAGAAGAGGTGAGCGCTGGTCCGCAGAAACGCTGGCGGCAAAACCAGCTAGCAGGCGAAATGTCCCAAAGGTCAAGGGCAGCACAGGTGGTTTTTGTCAGCCGTCCGATGGGCGGGGGGCGGGGCTAGAGGGAGAGCGGACCGGAAGCTGGAAACGGTCTCGCAGGGACACCTGGATCTGGTAGTCCCTGCACGCTCGCAGCCCTCAAGCCTTCCTATGCCCAAGGTTCGCCCAGGAGTGCGCCGACAAACAGCAGGCAGAGTCAGCAAGACCCTCGATGAAGCGGCACCCGCGGAGCGGGTGCGGCGAACAGCTGATGTGGTCAGAAGAGGTGAGCGCTGGTCCGCAGAAACGCTGGCGGCAAAACCAGCTAGCAGGCGAAATGTCAATGTAAGCTTGTAGTGTTCAGCTTTTGGGGTAACAGGGGGTAACTTTAGGGTTCAGGTTGGGTGTGGGTCCTAGGGTGCCAGGTTGTAATTTTAGGTTTCAGGGTGGGTTAGGGATTAGGGTGGCAGAGGGTAATTTTAGGGTTCAGGGTGGGTTAGGGTGTTGGTGTGCCAGGGGGTAATTTTAGGGTTCAGTGTGGGTATTGGTTTTGGGGTGCCATGGGGATAATTTTAGGGTTCAGGGTGGGTATGGAATTTGGGGTACCAGGGGGGTAATTTTAGGGTTCATTGTGGGTATGGGTTTTGGGGTGCCATGGGAATAATTTTTGGGTTCAGGCTGGGTATGGGATTTGGGGTGCCAGGGGGGTAATTTTAGGGTTCAGGGTGGGTATGGGTTTTAAGGTGCCAGGGGGGTAATTTTAGGGTTCAGGGCAGAAATGAGTTTTGGGGAGGCAGGGGTAATTTTAGAGTTCATGATGGGTGTTTTGGGGTCCCTGAGGGGTATTTTGAGGGTTCATGGTGGGTATGGGTTTTGGGGTACCAGGGGTTATTTTAGGGTTCAGGGTGGGTATGGGTTTTAGGGTGCCAGGGGGTAATTTTAGGGTTCCTGGCAGGTACGAGTGTTGGTGTGCCAGGGGGTAATTTTAGGGTTCAATTTGGGTATGGGTTTTGGGGTGCCAGGGGATAATTTTAGGGTTCAGGGTGGGTATGGTGCTGGGGTACCAGGGGGGCAATTTTTTGGGTTCAGGGCGCGTATGGGTTTTAAGGGGCCATGGGGTTAAGTGTAGGTTTCAGGGAGGGTATGAGTTTTGGGGGTAGGGGAAATTTTAGAGTTCAGGGTGGGTATGTTTTTGGGTGCCAGGGGGATAATTTTAAGGTTCATGGTGGGTATGGGTTTTGGGGTACCAGGGGGTAATTTTAAGGTTTAGGGTGGGTATGGGTTTTGGGGTGCAAGGGGGGGACATTTTAGGGGTCAGGGCGGGTATGGGTTATGGGTTTTGGGGTGCCAGGGGGCTAATTTTAGGGATCAGGAAATGTAGGAGTTTTAATGGGGCAAGGGTGGTAATTTTAGGGTTCATGTGTGCTCTAATTGTTGTCCAGTTTCAAATGCAGAATTCATGACTTTTTTTATCTCAGTTTGGCCTGCACATTTCCCGATTTTGATTGTCAGCCATTTTAGCCCCGCCCCTATTGATTAAAATTAGCCAGGCCTTTCATTTGCGAGGTTAGCCCACCCCCGGAAAAATGTCTGCGGACGCCCATGTCTGTACGGGGCCTTTGTAACAATTCTAATTAGGGTCAGGGTTGGATAACGGATAGGAAGGCGATCTCACTTTCCCATGACTGAACATGTTGCAGTGGACATTACTGAAGGGGTTGGCAATGGGTGTTTGGTGGGCATTCCGCCCCAACACCCACTGATTTTTATGCTGTCCCATATTTACAAGGGTGGCATCAATATGGGGCAGCGCCAAAAGTAGGACCAGGAAAAACCTGGTCTTTACATGGTGAAATGAGAGAAATGCTTTATTTTTCCTCTTTTTGAATTTTCTATATGTGCTGCATTCTGTAGCACACATAGAATGAGCAGAACACCATGAATTATTGTTTATGTGCAGGAAGGGACACCTTCCTGCACATTTACTATCTTTCCCTGCAACGTAGCAACCTTGCAAAATGGTGGAAGAGTGCCTGTGTTGGCGCTAGGCAGCTATATTTAGTGCCAGTGCTAAAGGAAAGGCAAGGGTGCGCCTTAGTCTAGTGAATATGGGGCATCCGTGCATTTGGAAACTGTTGGAGGGCGGTGTTAGCCCTTCTTGGCTTAATGGATCAAGCCCTGATCTTTGGACTGGGTAAGAGTGGTCTGCTTAACTCAGACACTCTGTTCATCACCATCCCCTTTTCTAAATCGTTTTTGGCCACTATAGGTGTGGCAGGGTATACTCAGACATGAGTCCCTTTCTCACTGCTCCATCAGGATTCAAGCAAGCCGGGCCGAAGAAGGCTGAAATGCCAGAAACCGGTCCCCGGTAGCTTGTTTCCTTTCTGGTGAAGAATTGGCTTGGTAGTTTAGTCTGCCCTGTTCCCATGATGCACTGGGCCAGGGACAGACTGATTTGCATGTAGCCAGGTTCTAAGCTGGGATGGGGCAGTGAGATAAATAACGGTGATGGGTCAAGCCCTGATCTTTGGACTGGGTAAGAGTGGTCTGCTTAACTCAGACACTCTGTTCATCACCATCCCCTTTTCTAAATCGTTTTTGGCCACTATAGGTGTGGCAGGGTATACTCAGACATGAGTCCCTTTCTCACTGCTCCATCAGGATTCAAGCAAGCCGGGCCGAAGAAGGCTGAAATGCCAGAAACCGGTCCCCGGTAGCTTGTTTCCTTTCTGGTGAAGAATTGGCTTGGTAGTTTAGTCTGCCCTGTTCCCATGATGCACTGGGCCAGGGACAGACTGATTTGCATGTAGCCAGGTTCTAAGCTGGGATGGGGCAGTGAGATAAATAACGGTGATGGATCAAGCCCTGATCTTTGGACTGGGTAAGAGTGGTCTGCTTAACTCAGACACTCTGTTCATCACCATCCCCTTTTCTAAATCGTTTTTGGCCACTATAGGTGTGGCAGGGTATACTCAGACATGAGTCCCTTTCTCACTGCTCCATCAGGATTCAAGCAAGCCGGGCGGAAGAAGGCTGAAATGCCAGAAACCGGTCCCCGGTAGCTTGTTTCCTTTCTGGTGAAGAATTGGCTTGGTAGTTTAGTCTGCCCTGTTCCCATGATGCACTGGGCCAGGGACAGACTGATTTGCATGTAGCCAGGTTCTAAGCTGGGATGGGGCAGTGAGATAAATAACGGTGATGGATCAAGCCCTGATCTTTGGACTGGGTAAGAGTGGTCTGCTTAACTCAGACACTCTGTTCATCACCATCCCCTTTTCTAAATCGTTTTTGGCCACTATATGTGTGGCAGGGTATACTCAGACATGAGTCCCTTTCTCACTGCTCCATCAGGATTCAAGCAAGCCGGGCCGAAGAAGGCTGAAATGCCAGAAACCGGTCCCCGGTAGCTTGTTTCCTTTCTGGTGAAGAATTGGCTTGGTAGTTTAGTCTGCCCTGTTCCCATGATGCACTGGGCCAGGGACAGACTGATTTGCATGTAGCCAGGTTCTAAGCTGGGATGGGGCAGTGAGATAAATAATGGTGATGGATCAAGCCCTGATCTTTGGACTGGGTAAGAGTGGTCTGCTTAACTCAGACACTCTGTTCATCACCATCCCCTTTTCTAAATCCTTCTTGGCTTAATGCCATGCTCTGACAGTTTCCTAGTAAATACGCCCCTCTCTTTTTTTGTTCTTTCTTAGAGATTGCCCATTTCACTCGAATCAACACAATTACAGATCAACAAATTAATGTAAGATAAAGCGTCCTGTTTTGTGACATCATAGCAAATGCATTAATGATGTACATTATATGTTTGGCATCATATTGTGCTACCGAAGCAAAGACTATCGCTATTGCTATGGCAACAAAGACTTGGAACAAGCTCCCAGTGAACATCAGACGTTCCCCCACTTTGAAGTAGGGGTGGGCAGAACTTGCGTAGTCCCGCCACGCAAAGCTCCGCAAAATGGTAAAAAATCTCAGCGAGCATGCAGAAATTCTGCAAGCACGCGGAATTGCTTGTTCCGCCCGCTCGCGATGCTTTGTTCCTGTTCGCCAATGCTGTTTGCGTGCTCGGGGGAAATATCTCGCGAACATGCATTTTGAAAGTGCAAACAAGCAAAAAATTCAGCTAAGCTGTGGATCGCGGAATTTTGGGCAATTCCGCATTCTCCACGGAACACAAAATTACCCAAATTCCGCAAGCGGAATGGAAATCACCGCCCAGGCCTACTCTGAACACCTTCAGAAAGAAACTCAAGACCTGGCTCTTTGACTGACCCGGAGTTGCACCCCCCAGGACCCCGAGCACCTTGAGACCCTCGATTGATTTATTGACTTTCATGATATTTCAGTAAACTTTCATCTGTGCTGTTGGCATCTCTCTGTTTGAGTTCATGACATCTGTGCATGTGCATGAACCCACTGAGCCCTTCTGAACTACCATGGTGTTAGTAGGTGCTCACCAGCTGGTTAACAGAACCCCCGGGGTCTAGCTGTTACACTTTAGACAATCCTAGTACTCAGCTATGCATAGGGTTTTCGAAACAAAATATACAACAGATGTTTGCCTACAAGATGATATTTACTTAAGGAAATGTTGGGATACTGTTTTTAAAAGTATACACTTGCACAGAAAGTATATTTACACAAATATGAGGGAACTACATTGTGAATGAATATTGTGAAGCATTAGGCAATTAGCATACATTTATCACATCTGGTATTAATATGACTCTGCAAACTAAGCACTGAGCACTGATATTTCTGTACTCTCCATATGACAAATCTGAATCCTGGCAAGGAAAACACAGTCCTTCATCCTTCTCAGGTCAATGTACTGAGTACCATTATATTTGGTAATAATAAGACATTATTTACACTGCTTGAAACAGCTGAAGCAGAGTTCTACAACCTATCTCAAAAGTGCCCGTTCCCATGACCACACAAGCCCCTTCCCCACGAATCAAGGTGCCAGCAGATTCCAACGCACCCTCCGAAGCACAACCTCACCATCGTGATACTCATCGTCTGTCGAAATGGGAAAAAAAGACTGCCAAAAAGCCGGAACATGCACATAGCGGAATCAAAAAACACTATTAGCAGTTATTTTTTAAGGAATAACCCAGCAACATCACAGGACTTGCCCGCAACGCCTGAAACCAATACCAGTTTGCTATCAGCAGCGCAACCCTCAATGCCTCATAAAGAATCTTCAAAATTGAATAGTTCACTAATAGCAGAGTCGTCCCAAGCCTCAAGGTTCCCCTGGCATTCATCCACTCAAGTTACCCTTGGTCTTAACCAATTGCAACCCATATACGAGCTTTCAATTGGCAATGTGCCAGCCACGACTGTGAAGCCTCAAACTATCCCTCGCCATCAGTGCCCCTTTGCTACACCAAGTAGGGATCAATAGATCAGACCAGCAGCAGGCAGCCAAAGCGCCCGATGGTCCACATCCGCCAACCCCATTGAATCAACAATCTTTGGCGGCCATGGGTAAAACATTCCCCATTCCATTACCATCCGACCACCTAAGCGAACAGATTTCCATTTTGCCTACCACATGCATTTCCAGCTGGCACCAGAAATAATTTCAAAGCCAACCGAGTCTACAACAGCAGAGGTAGTGAATCACCCAGCAACTAATAGCCTCAAGACGAAACAGCTGTTATCTCCAGAATATGTCTCCAGAGGCCCGCACGACATTTTTAATCATGGGAACATTCTCAGACTCTTTAAATCGTCCCCGGACCTAAGCATCTTGGAATCAAAAGACATAATTGCCATTGAATTTATACCCGGGAAAGGCACCCAAGTGGGAGAATCAACCCAAATCACATTAGCGTCCTCAGTTATCCAGGAAATGGTTCAATCAAAAGCCAACCAATTTAAAAACTGGGGAATGAAATTAACCACACCACACATCCCCTGCTATCCATCAATACTAGCAATCGCACAGGCCTATGCCTCTAGCACAAGTCCAGCTCCCTTCTCTGTACAAAAGTCAGCCAGAAGCCGTTCACCAGTAGCTATCCCTGATCAAAAAATCAACCAGCAAGGCACCCAAAGACCAGACTGGTCATGGTTGCCAGCAGCTCTATCCCGGAGTCGGAAAGAATGAAACACTATTGATCACCGATTAACAATATGCTCATGGAATATTAATGGATTCGTAACGAAATATTAATCTTTAGATACTCTTGGCTTTATAAAACAACATGTTATAATAAATCTACAAGAAACTTTGTGGTATCCAGCCTTACTATTGAAGGCTATCTAGAATTTATGTCCCCTGCCTCAAGACAGTATAAGTACGGTAAGCCGCGCGGCGGACTCTCGATCTATGCCTCTACTAAACTGTCCCAAAGCATCAAACAGTTAAAATTTGATGTAGATTGGGTTGCCGGTACTGTGGTTGGAAGTCCAACATCAGATAGCCAGTTACTCCTGCTCAATGTCTATATTTCTCAGCGTACCTCTGAGAAAAAACTTAAAATGGATTAACTGACTGACATTGTCTGTAATATACTAAGTGACCATGGTAGTATTCCCTGCATAATCTCAGGAGACGTCAATACAAATCTCTATTGTAATTCTCCTCAGGACACTGGGACTGCCTCTCTAGCAGTTCCCCCGCACCTCGCCTCACAATCCATACCAGCAGGACACAGACCCTCGAAACTGGGTGAATATACAGCCCTCCAGCTTAGCAGAGTGGGGTATACCGTACTGAACGGATGCTTTCCTGCAGACACCCCCACCCCCCGCTTGGACAAGAACTGACAGTCGAACCCATTCATATTTGGATTTCACATTAGGCAACAGCGAAATACTCCCCCTGATCGAGAGCTATTACATAGCTTCGCAAGGGGACAGTGACCGCCGACCCCAAATAATAACTCTCTCGTCCAACATCAGGAACTTGCTCAGATGTGCTCAGGTTGCCATACAAAGAACTTAAGGAGAATGAAATGGTCGGTCAGTGCCGTCGTCCCCACTATGGAAAAATGTAGAGCTCTTCCTCCGATTTGTGGCTGGGCAGCCTTGGCAAATCAATTACTCAATGAGTTTCCATCTAACAGTTGCACCTGGCAACACACAACGCAATTTCACATTTCACCAGTGAGAAAAAAGCTAAAAGCCTGAAAGAAATCTGGCCCTTCACCTGGGTAGGAAAAGTCAAGGAAATAAAATACTATTTTTCAACTATAAACAAGCACAAAAAGCTTTCAAGTCAGCTATATACAGTGAGAAACAAGCAGTGTCTGACGAGTTCTGACTGAAACTAGTCCATACAAGCAAGAACTCCAACACAAACTTAATTTGGTCTCTTGTGAACAGGGGCTTACAAGGAGGAAGCGGTCATGGTAGTGCAAACATAAGCGGAGAAGAATGGACTCAGTTCTTATCAGCTCATTTTAGTGACCATAAAAACAGGGTCGACTATTCCAACCTCTCTTCAACAGCCAACCCTGAGACACCAACCCTTGAACGCCCAGGCCTGTTTGGACCCACCATATCAGTTAATCATGTCATGGCAGAAATAATAAGTGAGGGACAGGAGAAGTGCGATGACCCAATGATAGAGACTCCAACATTAGAAACGCTAAAAAACAACATTGCACGCTCAATTAGGAATGCTGGGCAAAAGGAGCCCCAGGGCCTAACGGTCTTCCCCAGGCCCTGTTCAAATCGGACGTAGAGTTGTGGTCAGAATATCTGGCCTCGTTGTTTCTCTACTGCAGGCTGCATTATACCATCCCGGGAGTCCTGGAAAGGCGCAATCATCCATACAATCTATAAAAGTGGGAAGAGAAACAATCCTAAAAACTATAGAATGATAGCTCTCCTGGACATCGAATCTAAATTTTACATCAACATTTTATTGGAAGAAATAAAGTTGGGAGAAGGCTCCCAAGTTTTCAGGAAGATCAAGACCAAAAGCAGCATCAAACAAGGCTGCGTGCTGGCCCCACTTCTTTTTCGGATATATCCCCTTTACTCTATAGTGTTGAGAGCCCCCCCCCAAATAGACAGAACCTGCATTAGTAATTTGTTGTAAGCCGATGACCTTGTGTTATTAAGTAATACAAAGGAAGGCCAACAGAGGTTACTCGTTCAACTGCTCCCTTACACAACAAAAAACTGTCTTGAGCTGAAAGTGTCCAAAACAAAACCTATTTTTTTTGAGAAGCAAAAGCCGGAGAACGAAGGGTGTCTCTTTAACAACAAAAAGATCGAATCAGTATCCCACTACAAAAACTTGGGAATTTATCTTGAGACAAGACACTCATTTGTAAATCAGAAAGAGGCACTAAGGGCCAAAGCTCTGTCACGTGAGGCTGCCTCTGCGAAACTTTCAAAACGACTACTAGGCCCTAGTCTAACCACAATGTTAAAGGTGGTGAAGGCAAAAATGTCCCACTCCTTGTCATATGGGCATGAGATCACGAAGGGCGCAATAAGTACTGTATTACATAAACTAACCATCAAAATCTTCAAACAAGCTTTTCACCTGCTAAGATCCGCATCACCAGCCCAAGTTAGACTAGAATTCGGCTTATTGGACTATCACGGCATAGAGGCAGGTGCGTTCATAAAGCTCTGCAACAAAATGTGTAACACGCGGGAGGGCAGTCTGGCGGCCAGAATTTGGAACAAAATTTCAAACAGCCAATTCAGTCGTAAACATTGGCATCATCTGGACTATTCCCTGCAATTACTCGGTGTCAAGGAATATTGAGGAACAATTCCATCTCAGCCGGTGCTAAAGGTATTCCTCAAGTCAAGGTTCTGGCTGTGGTCTTTCCCCTCCGACAGGGCAACACTGTCTCCGAATTTAAACCGGGGTTCGAATCATCTTATTCATCAATCAGATCTGCACTTTTCTGGTAGCTAAAGTTTATGGCCCTGAGGATAGGAAAATGTCCTTTTTTAAAGAATTTGCCCGAATGACGCCACTCCAATGCTGGTATCAAATGCAGGGAGTGCGGCTCACTCCGAAGCAATAGAGCATATAGGCTGCGCTTGTCCCACTCTGCTGATCGACAGAAGGTCTTTACTGTGGGACGAATGGAATAAACTTAGAGTTTGTACCTGTTGACAAGCCATTATTACTGCCCTGAACTCAGACAATACGAAGCTGAACATTCGGTTCACTAAATTTGTTGACAGAATAGCCAAATTGTTGGAAGAAAACAGGGCCGCAAATCTCCCTCAACCTGGCTGTGCCGCTACATCGCCTTAGGCTTAACCCATGAATTTCTGATCGCCCAGAACAGTCTATTGGATCATTGTTTTATGCTGAATAATAATTGTTTACTTTTCCTTTGATGGCTCTTTGTAAACGTATGTTTAGCTGTCCTTCTCTAGATTCCATAAAAAAAAGCGCAATGCTTCGACTGATCTGATACCTCAGTCTCTGATAGTCATAGGTAATTAAATATCATTAGGATATTTTAAACCTCTCTCCTATTTTAGATTGTCTTACTATTAATTTGAATATTTTAAAGCTCTGTTTCGTTGTACATAGGCACCGTATGTCTTTACAAAAAAAAAAAATTGTAATGGTTTTAAGTAATCACACATGTTAGATTTGGGGTCTCTAGTTGGCAGAGGTATGTACCTTTGACCAAATAGGGACCCTTGCTTCTAGTCAGGGTAAGGAACTACACTCCTAAAATAACACCTTCTCACCCCCTTGGTAGCTTGGCAACAGCAGACAGGCTTATCTCAGAGGCAGTGTGTAAAGCATCTGTGAACATATACAGTAATATAGTTACAACACTACAAAGGAACACCACACAGGTTGTAGTATAAAAATAAGTATTATTTATAAAGACTTATCATAAGACCACAAATGACAAAAATCCACACTACTGTACTCAAAAATGGTAAAAATAGCTTAGTTCTTAGGTGATGTGACAGCGGCTGCAGCAACAGCGTCACTCTTCCCCTGAGATGCGAGGCGCTTCAGTGATGCGATGGCGGCAGCGGCGGCACGCTTTCTCGGCAATGCAACGACAACTGCTGCAGTGGTGACACGCTTCTTCGGCTTGAGTCGCGCTTCCAGCTCCCAGCGACACGCAGTCTCTCAGAAGGCCCAGCTCAATGGGAGGCACTTCAATTCCCAGCAAAGGAGTGCAGGGGAGCTGGTTGGTGAAGTCTGTTGTCCCTGAGTCTTCAGCAGGAGACAAGCTCAATCTTCAAGCCATTGGAGATCTTTTACAAGTTAATGAAAGTAGCACAAAGTTCCTATCTCCTTTCTTTGGCAGTCAGGCAACGACTGCAGGCCAATCCCCTAAACAGCACACAGCACAGGGATAGTCTCCTCCTGCAGTCTCTCTCTCTGGTTCCTCTCCTCAGGAAAGGTTCTTCTTGTTTCCCAAAAGTGATCTAAAATTCTGGGGTCTGGGTCCCCCTTTTATACTCATATTCTCTTTGTTCTCTGAAGGCAGAGAGGTCTTTGCCTAGTCGAAACCAGTTCTGGTCAGTCTTGGAGCACTTTGTTTACATGACTCCTTCCTTCCTCTGACAGTGTGGGCCAGGGACATCCGATGCACCACAGAAGGTTGTGCCAGCATTGTGGAGGGAAGGCACAGCCCTATTCAGACCCAGGTGCAACTCCTCCCACCACTCTCCATGTAGATCTCTCTATTCAGCCCTGTTCTGACTCACTCTGTCTCCTGGAATCCCCCCAGCCCCTGTCACTCAAACTCCAGACATGGAATACACAACCTATCAGAGGCAGGCTTGGAAAATTAGGCAAGAAAATACCTACTTCCTAAGGGCCCGATGTAGGTAGGCATTTACCAGTCGGTAACGGCCGAATTTGGCCGTTACCGACCGGTAAATGCCTTTTCCAATGTAGGGGGCATGTATTTACAGATTCTGTATTTTTACCGAATCTGTATTTACCGAATCTGTAAAATTACTGAATTGGTAAATACAGACTCGGTAAAAATACCGAATCTGTAAATGCAGATGTAGGTGGCACTTTAAACAGTGCCACAGGTCCCTAAGAATTAGGTATTTACCATGTAATACTATTGCATGGTAAATAACGAATTCAGGTGTACATGCACATCTGTGCATGTACACCTGTGCCATGTGACACACAGACATGCCCTTAGGGCATGTATGTGTGCCACATGGCACACAAGCCTGACATTGGGGTACTACAGGGTGTCAAAGTGACACCCCGTTCCCCCTGGCACGATTCGGTATTTACCGATTCGGTAATTACCGAATCGGTATATGCCATTGATTCCTATGGGCTTCAAGGCCCATAGGAATCAATGGCAAATACCGAATCGGTAATTACCGAATCGGTAAATACCGAATCTTACAGATTCGGTAATTGAAAAAGAAAAATTACCTACATCTGCCTACTTCCAATTAACCTACTCTTAAATACCGAATCGGTATGATTCGGTATTTAAGAGTAGGTAAATCGAGATTACCTACATCGGGCCCTAAAAGTGGTATTTTCAAACATAGAATGTTAAAACCAACTTCACTAAAAGATGTCTTATCATTCTGAGGTCAGGCATACTAAACTCGAATTTCTACCATGTTCCCTGGGTCTGTTAGGATTATAAGATGTAATAATCAAACTGCCCATTCTGGCCTATGGGGAACAGGTAAGAGACAGAAAAGTACAGAGTTCCTTTGTGGGAAATTGGCCACCTTGTGTATACTCTAGGCAGTAAGGAGGTGGGGAATACCTCCTGTCGGTACTAGGACCCTCACACACCCAGCAAGCTAGGCGTCATGCTTCATCATATGGGTCTGCTCCTCATCGAAACGGCACTGCAATGCTCGACGGGCACCCAAAAAGGGTCTTTTTATCGGAGATCTTTTGTTCCTTGCTGTGTAGGTGCTGTGGGTGTGAGGGGCCTAGGAAAGTGTGGATATGGTATGTGAATGTAAAACAGGTAAGGGAAGCCTTTGTGATTATGTTAATTCGACTAAGGTCCCAACCTGGTTAAAAAGAATAGGGGGGGGCGACTGTTTTGTTATAATGTGACAAAAATTTCGCTCAACCCCCAGATGGTCAACATGTTTCTCTCCTAAGAAAGTCACAGAAGTGATTAGTTGGTGATTCTTCAGGACCGGGTGTATAATAAAAACTATCTACAGTGGGTGGTGTGGTGTAACGCTACCTACCACTTGCTCTACCCGTGGGTCATTGCCCCGGAGAAAAGGCAGCCAACCTAGAGTACAAAGAAGAGAATCAAAAACCATGACAAGGTAGTTGGAAATGATCCCAGGTGACTAAAGTTGATGTGTCTCACTTTACACATTCTAGAGTCAAAAATAGAAAACATTAAAAACACACAATGCTATCATGCAAACCAATCAAGCTCTGTGCGTCCTTCCATATACATATCCTCTGTGTATTCATACTTACGAAAGTCGTGATTTAGACCATGGTGGTGAGTGGCCGCAAGCTCTCCTCTTCAGGTGTATGGTTCTGCCTCATCAGTTAGCAGCGGAGTTTGTGGCCACTCAGCGTAGTGTCTCTGTATTTAATGAGACACAAAGTATCAGCTCATAGTTGGCTGTATGCACACTGGTTTGATGCTCACTTACAGGCCCTGG
Organism: Lissotriton vulgaris; assembly: GCF_964263255.1. Taxonomy (NCBI): domain Eukaryota; kingdom Metazoa; phylum Chordata; class Amphibia; order Caudata; family Salamandridae; genus Lissotriton; species Lissotriton vulgaris. Next base: position 481,206,330 of record NC_141700.1, on the reverse strand, counting down.
ATCACTAGATTATAGGGAGCAGAAGGTCCGGGTCAGGGTGAATGTGGCCTGTAGTAGTGAACCCAAACCAATGACACGATCAGTTTACAGATTAGATGCTCATACAGAGCCGCTCTGCCTGGTGGCAGCGCCGTACTCAATGCCCCAGCCACGGGTGCTCACAGAGCTACTCCAATAAAGAGGTAAAGTGTAAGCGCCCCCAGGGACCCAGCCGCGCCACGAGCTAGTACCTCAAAATAAAGGTGTCAATTTACAACTCAGTAACTCTAGGCTCTTACCTCCATTAGTCGCCAGTGTCAGAGTTGGCCTCCAAAGGGTTGTGCATACTCGCCTGCTCCCGCTCGGAGCCTCGTGGCTGACCAACCCGCTCCGCTGCGACCAGGAAGGTACCATGTCACAGCAGGAACTTGTTTAAATACCTGCCGTGGAGGTCACAGAGCAGGGTAATTGGCCACAACTGAGCTAAAAATGGAATCACCTGGTGGTGAAATGATGACGTCATCAATGATGGAATCATGGTGGCCATCTTGGAGTGTGTTGATAAATCGCAGCTATATCGGTATTATGGGGTATGTTAAAACTTAGGGGCTACTGAATAGTTATAGCGGTCAATAGGACGCTGGAGGAAGTATGGGATGCTTTATTAAGCTCATGGATGGTTTAAGTGTGACGCTCTTATGACTGTCGTATTAAAGTGTGTATTAATTACGCTAGGCCATATCAGTGTATCATGTGGGATGCCTTATGAGTATCACTGATGGTTCTAATGGCGTTAAAACGGCATCACGTGGTGGTTAGAAAGTGATGTCATTAATGACGCTCTCGTGGCGGGCATTTTAGAGTGTTTATTAGTTAAACACGGTTATATCGGTATATAGATTGTATTATTGCTTAGAAGCTACTATGTAACTATAGTGGTAAAACAGGTGAAAAAGCAGTATATTAGACCAGTTGGCACTGCATTGGGTGCTTTGGAGAGGTCTCGGATAGTTCAGTGTCTTTGGGTGGTTCAGTGGCAGAGGGACCTCTCAGAAGACGGGGCAGCCATCTTGTGGTTAGTACAGGGCACCTATGCTATATGTCCAGATCATATGTTAATTAATGGTGCTCCAAGGGATGTCATCATTCAGGCCACCATTGGCTGAGTCGAGATGAAATACCCACCTTTGTTCAATCCTGAACAGAGCTGTGTGCGTTATATGTTGATGAGCCTCAAGAACTACGCAACGTAGACTTTCCGGGTTTGTCTTAGTTCTGTTAAATGGGTATACAGTTTGGTGTTTGTCTTCAGGCAACAAATACTGCTTGTATGATCAGTTATTCTGGTCTTAATGGCCCTCGTGGTCATCCCAATGCATCTTTTCTCAAAGGGGCATGTCAACATGTACACACAACGTGATGTATTGCAATTAGTGTATTTTGCGATCGTCCATGTGAATGTGTCAGACAGAACCAGTTCTTTAGTTGGTTTTGTCTGTGGACACACGGTACATGAACCGCAAGGGTAGTGTCCTGTGACAGGGGGGAGATTCCACAATTCTCTCTGGTTGAACTATTTGTGTTCATGGGTCTCGTGTGTATTAACATGTCTTTTAAATTTTTGTACGCTTGAACGCAAACCTGGGTTTTGGTATTGTCAGCGTGCCTGTGTTCAAGATCTCCCAATGTTTTTTCACAGCTTTCTTTATCTGATTGGATCTTGGTGTGTATGTGGTTACGCAGGTCACAGTTTTAAAGGGTTTCTTATTTTCAGAGTCTTTGGATAATAACTGCTATACAACAGCAAGCTGTTCCAGTCAGTAGGCCTTTTTATACATGTCGTCGTTAGTTTGCCCTCTTGTAGTCTAATGGTGAGATCTAAAAAGGTGATTTCAGTTGGTGAGATAGTATGGGTGAATCTCAAGTACTGGTTCTTGGTGTTGATCCACCCACAGAATTCCTTGCATGTCTGTATGTCCCCCTGGCAGAAGATGAGTATGTCGTATCTCTTCTACAGTCTCAGCCTAGCCCCGAAAGGGGTTGCTGGCATGCCGGATAATCTCTTGTTCGAATGCTGCCATGTAAAGACATGCCACACTAGGAGCAAAGGTACTCCCCATCGAAGTGCCCTGAGACTGCTGGACGAGTTGGTTTTCAAACTTGAAGAAATTCTCAGTTAATGCCAAGGTGGCACATTGCATAATGAAAGAGATGGGAGTAGCCCATTCAGTTTCTGTTAGTGCAGTTTCTATCACTGTCAGTGTCTTTCTCTGTGAGATATTGGTATACAATTGCTTAATATCCAGGGTGACCAGGAGGTTGATGTCAGTGGTTTTTTCCAATTCCCCCATAATGTGAAGGATATCAGTGGTGTCCCTGATGTACGAGGGAGTCTGTTTGACCAAAGATTGCAGGTATTCATCAGGGGTTCTAGGAGAGAACCGATCCGTGAAACTATTGGCCTGGCTGGGACTGGGATAGTCCCCTTATGTATTTTCGGCAGAATGTAAAAATAGTTAATTTTTTTATTTAGGTGATCAGAAAATGAACTTCTTTTTTACTGACCTAACCATTACTTTCTGCCTCAAAGACCATTGTCACAATCTCAGTTGTTAACCGAGTTGTGGGGTTCATTGTTATGGGGGTATAGAATTTTCTATTTTGTAGTTGCCGTAAGCATTCAGTGTTGCAGTCCGTAGTGAACTGTATAACCGTTGCTCCCCCTTTGTCAGCCTGTTTTATTGTGATACTCTGTCCTCTGCCAATGATCTAATAGCTGCATGTTCCTGGTTAGAGAGATTGTGGAACGGAACTCTGTTGTCCTCATTTTTTAGTTCGTTTAGCATGTTTTTTTCAAAAGTCAGGACCTCCACCGGTATCATGCCAGCGGTGGGCGTGAAGGTCGAGGGGTTACGTAGGCCTGAATCTAGTCTGGCAGGTTCTTCTGTACCCTCAAAATAGGCCCTCAGGCGCACCTTTCTAAACAGGTTCTGGATATCGCATTGTTCCAAGAATGTATCTTCTTTAGGGGTGGGGACATACACGAGCCACTTTTTTTTTTTTTTTTAAACCTTTATTGTATTGTTTCACATTACACGGCTTCCGGCTTACAACCCTTCGGGCCGGCCGCAACGTTACTTCAAGTTATGCATTATTTCCTAGAGTACACAGCCCCCTTACCGTCAACCCGGGGGTACGGCGGCGTTATAAATATCGTGTGCATGTGGTTCACATTTAGAAGGCAAATTAGTGAAGGTCTGGTTTTATATCTGTAAACATAATTCCTGTTGCAAAGTCTTTTAGTTTAAAAATAAACAGAACAAAGGAAACAACCCCCCCCTAACACGGTCATCAAGTTAGAACAAAATCGAGTCTACTTTGGTCCCGTTGATACTTTGACAGCACAGCGTGTTCCAAGTGTATAGAGTCGTTGAGAAGTTAAAGTTATTCTATATCTTCTGAGCTAGTCTGCGTGGTATGCGGAGGTTCGCAGATGTTTCCCCTAAAGTCATTCCATCTTGTCCATATTTCTACCCATTTCCGAGGGCACCCTCTTGCTACATACACGGTCTTTTCTTGCAGCATACACCAGTCCATGTCGCTTTGCCAGTCTATCAGTTTTGGTGGATTAGGGTTACCCCACAGTCTAGCAATGTTCCTTTTTGCCACCATCTGGCCAAGCGTCACCCACATTTTCCCCTTTGGTGACAGGTCTGTAGGCTCCCAAATATTTAGGAGATACCTCTTGGCCTCCAGACGAACCTCCACCTCCCACACCTCCTGCATACACTGCACCACCCTTCTCCAGTACCTTTGCACCTTTGGGCAACCCCATAGTATATAAAAAAAAGTACCTGTTCCACCACACCCCCTCCTGCAGAGTCCCTCACCACCCCTCCCCATCATTTGTAATCTTGTACATGAAATATATATTCTATGTAATATCTTCAGTTGGATTAGTCGTAATCGGGCTGATATCGCCACCTCCCGTGGGTAGGCAAGAGCATACAACCATTCTTCTTCATCTATTTCCAACCCGTCAGCGACCCATTTCTCTTTTAGGGGAAGGAGCATGTCTGAGGGGTTATTGATTAATTTTTTTATGTGAGAGAGATGGTGTGTTCTGTCATGTGTCCATCAAGTAATCTGTCCTCGAGCGGGGAGATTTGTGGTAATTTAGTCTCTGGTGGAATATTCGCCTGCAGGGAGTGTCGCACCTGCATGTATCTAAAGTATTCGGTTTGTGCCAGTTCGTACGTGTCTTGTAAGTGGGCGAATGTGTGGATCCCTTAAGGGCCCCAGATATCTTTGATTTGGCAGATTCCGATGAGGTCCCAGTTCCAGAACCCCTTAGGGTGCCCCAAGTTACCCAGTTTGTCAGAGGCCCAAAGTGGTGTGGCCATTGTGAGGACGTCCGACCATCCGAGAAATCCGAGTTTCCTCTGCGCAATATGCCATATCTGTACAGAGTGTTGAGTAGGCCCAGTGAGTCGGTGTGTGCCCGGTTTAGAGTAGAGTGCAACCTCATAATTCCCCCCAGGGAGCAGCCATCTGTCCATCCCGTAGGCGGGATCATTGCCGTCACCGTACATCCCCTGGTTAATTGCTGAGAGGTGGGCTGCCCAGTAATATTTACGGATGTCCGGGAGGGCTATTCCACCGTCATACCACTCAAGTGTGAGTTTTCTCAGTGCAATTTGCGGCGTTCCGGCCCATAGGAGGTCGCGCTGCGCCGCCTCAATTGCTGTAAAGTAAGTGTTAGGCACCAGGTCTAGGTAATTCTGTAAGGCATAGAGAAACCGTGGTAGCGCCATCATTTTAAATAAGGCTGCTCGGCCCAGCAGTGATAATGGAAGGTGCTGCCAGGATTTGGCCTCGCTTTGAAGCCGGCTTAATGGTGGTTTAAGGTTTCGTTCATACATCAGGGCCTTATCTGTGGTAATGAATAATCCCAGGTATTTGAACCCGTCCTCTGCCACTGTTATGGGGCACGTGGCGGGGAGCCTAGGGGGGTCGCCACGGAGGACGTAGAGGTATGATTTGCTCCAATTGACACGAATGCCGGAGTTACGTCCGAAGCTCACGAAAATGTCAAGTGCCGCCAGTATCGACCTTCGCGGCCTGGAGAGGTACAGAAGGATGTCGTCGGCTTAGAGGGATATTTTTTCTTCCCATCCCTCCGCCCATGCTATAGCTTTCAAGTAAACATCCTGCCTGATCCAGGCGGCGAGCGGTTCAAGGGAAAGCGCGAATAGAAGGGGAGAGAGGGGGCAGCCTTGTCTGGTCCCTCTCTCTAAGGTGAAAACCTCAGATACCTTGTTGTTCACCAGTACCTGTGCCAGCGGTTCCGCATACAGAAGACGGACCCAAGTTATAAAATGAGGTCCAAAGCCCAATTTACGTAGGACTGCGATCATGTAGGGCCTCTCTAAGGTGTCGAACGCCATGGTGGCGTCTAGGGAGACCACCACCGCGTCTTCCTGCAGCCTATGGCGTTGCCCCAGTACCCCATTTAATCGTTGAATGTTAAGCGCTGTGTTGCGATTGGGCATGAACCCTGATTGGTCAGGGTGGACCAGTGTAGTCAGTACCGATTGGAGCCTATTGGCGAGTGTTTTTGCTAGTATTTTTGGCTCCGCATTTAGTAGTGAAATTGGTCTATATGAGGCGCAGGATTCTTTGGGTTTCCCCTCTTTAGGTATCGCCACTACGGTTGCTATGCGTTGGTCTCGCGGCAGCAATCCCTCCTCCCTGCTCCTTTCGAACATGAGTTTAAGGTGTTTACTGATGACGTCTGGTTTTAGCTTGTAGAGCTCTTTTGGGAGGCCGTTGGGCCCTAGGGCTTTGCCCGGGCGAAGTTCTGCTATAGCGCGCTGTATTTCGGTAAGTGGGCTATCAAGGGCTTCCCGGTTGTCATCCGATAGGCAAGGCATTCGGATATCCGTAAGGAGGGTTATCGAGTCCTCCTCTGGACGATCCTACTCTCGACTGTAAACCTGTTTGTAGTGTCTCTCAAACTCCTCCACTATCTCTCGGGGCTCAGTAACTACAGTCCCAGATGCCGTGTGTTTTTCCGGCACTACCTTCCTGGCCCGCTGCTTTTTATCGAGCCATGCTATGAGTTTTCCGGCTTTGTCGCCCTGATCGTATAGCCTACCCATCTTGTGCGTAGCCACCGTTTGGGCTTCCTGAGTAACCAGTTCTTTATATTCTGCTGTCTTAATCTGCAGTTTGTGTCGCACCTCCCTGGCCCCATTGTCTCGCGCCTCCCTCTCAAGTTCCTCAAGATCTGTCTCAACTGATACGACCTGGCTTCGTTTTTCTTTCCGTTTGCCTGAGATGGCTGATAGCGCCTCCCCTTTAACCACGGTTTTAAAGGCCTCCCACAGGGTGACAGGGGAGTCCACTGATCCTACGTTATTGTCGAAGTATCGGGTAATTGATTGGGATACCTTCCTCCTAGTGTCTTCCTTTTTTAAATGCCAGGCGTTTATTGACGCTACGCAGCCCTCACGTCTAGTTCCGAATGTTATGTGCGTAAAGACTGGTGAGTGATCCGATATGCCACGGGTTAGGTGTGTTGCTTCTTGTACGGTAGTGTCGTGTTGCAGCAAGGTAAGGATGTAGTCAAGGCATGAGAATTAATGATGTGGCCCAGAGAAGAAGGTGAAGTGGCTATCTGCGGGATGGAGCAGGCGCCATACGTCTGTGAGCCCGAAGGCCTCAAGAAAGTCCACCAGCCATTTCTGCCCCTGAGGTAGTTCTCTGGGGGGCCGTCTGTCAAGGGTCCCCGATACAACTGCGTTATAGTCTCCTCCCAGAACCAACTGACCGTCGGGAAGGGAGAGTAACAATTTGCCCAGGTCTGTGTAGGCCCGAGTTTGGAGGCCAGGCGGAACATAGACAGAGAGTAGGTTCAGTGTGTAGCCCTCCCATCTTCCAGATATTGCAACAAAGCGGCCCTGCGGATCAGATTCAGTGCGATCTATGTGAAGGGGCAGTGAGCGACGCTGCAGGATCCCCACCCCCCTCGAGCCGGAGGTGAAGCCGGAGTGAGCTGCAAGAGTGTAGCCCCATCTATTGAGGGCCTGACGTGCATTTCCCATAAGGTGCCTTTCTTGCAGCAGTACTGCGTCCGGCTGGTGCCGTTTAATGAACTGTAGGACTATGGTGCGTTTAAGTCTGTCACCCGACCTGTTAACATTCCAGCTCAGAATTTTCAGACTCTTCTCCCATCTCTTAGCCATATCCGTTACTTTGCGAGGTGTCCTGTCTCTGCACCCCGGGACCATCATCGACTCTATGATCACGTGCTCTACATGACCGTAAAACCTTCCCAACTCCCCGTCCCTCCCTGGCTCCCACCCAGCAGTTGTATTCAGTGCAAGCTTTTCTCGTTATTTCAAACAAGTGGCTCCCCCTCAACTGTGCGCCACATCCCTTCCCTCCTCTGCAAAAACAAGCCCCCCCTCCCTGCTCTGTGTGTTCCAAACTACCCACCACCACAATTAGCAGAGCGCCTGTCGCCCAACCCTACCCCGGGGAGTGAGACCCCCACCAAGGAAACTTACTTGGGAACAACGTAGGCCAGCCCCGTCCCTGGTCGCCCCTTCCGTAGTGCCCCAATAAATTAGACCCCTCAGGTCAACAGTGCAATTGAAAAAACAGTTAGCAAGTTCTCAGAAACCCTGGGCAGACATAAAAGTCACCCCTCTGAAGCAGCTAAGTCTTATATTAAGCTCTATGTATACATTACTGTTCGATGGCTTCTGATGCGAATGTTCGTGCCCTTATCTCGCTGTGTTGTCTCTGGCCGAGTCCCAGCGGGGACTATTTGACCTAGAACGCCAGGATCGTTGGCTTTGCTCATCTCCTTCCGATCTTCCCATGGCAGACCCTGGGGAGGGGCCCTCGGTTTCCCGCCATCTTGCATCGCTTGGGCCTCCAGCTCCGTTGTGTCTAGCCATTCCTGTACGGCTGCTGGCGAAGTGAAGAAGTGGGATTTACCTCCAGAGATAATTTTCAGCTTCGCTGAGAAAAACATCATGTACCGAAGTCCGCGTTCTCGGAGCGTCGCCTTAACCCCTTGGAATGAGTGTCTCTCCTCTTCGACCTGAAGCGTGAAGTCCGGGAAGTAGCGAACTGTATTCCCCTCATATTGTAGATCACCTTGTTGCCTAGCGGCCTGGAGGATTGCATCACGATCCCGATAGTTAAGTATTTTCGCAATAATTGTTCTCGGTGGGGCCCCGGGTTTTGGTTTCGGGATCGGAGCTCGGTGCGCCCGTTTAATGGTGAAGATCTTTGAAGGTCTCTTGGTCTTTAGGTGGTGGAGGATCAGATCTTCAAGGAAGAGCTCCATACTATCCCCCTCAAGTCCTTCCGATATACCTACCACGTGTATGTTGCGCCTCCGGGCCCTTCCTTCCTGGTCCTCGAGCCGCAAGGCCATCTGCCTGTGTTGGTGGACGAGCTCGTTCACCCTGCCCTCGAGCCGTTTTTCAGATGCCTGCAGTGCTTTAATGTCCACTTCGTTGGATTTGGATCTGTCCGTGGTTTTCCCCAGGTCAGCGCGTAGTAGATTCACCTCGATCGTGATTTTGTCCATTTTCGTCTCAAGGCTGGTGCCAAGGGTCTGGATTGCAGCCATTATGGAGGTCAGGGAGGGTTCCGCCTGGTCTTTGCCATCCTTTACCACACCACCAGGCTGCGGCTGCGTTCTGGGCACTGCGTAGTTGTCCAGTTTATTGGTTTGGGTCACTAGTCCCCCTTTGGGCCGCATGGTGGACCCGGTGCTCCTGAGTCCGGATATAGCTCCGCACGCACTTTTCTGTGAAAGTCCGCGGGTCCGCGTCAACTTCGGCCTCCCCCCGCAGTCCGGCCCGCAGCGGCCAGCATCAACTGTCTCTCCCAGGATCGCACTTGGGGCTAAGGTCCGCCAGAGGAGTTCCTGCGGTGTTCACCGTAATGTACCAGCCGCATGTAGCGACGTATTTGGGCCTGTGATCGCCACTCACTACTGTTGTTTTTCCCCTGCTGCACCAGCGAGTCCTCTGATTCCCAAACCACCATTGTTGCTGTGCTCAGGTGTCGTCCACCGGCCGTCCAAGTCTCGCTGTCAAGGCTGCAGTAGCCAGCCCACCTCAGGGGGACGCCGCACCGCAGCACGTCCCTTCTTCGCGCTTACGCGACGGTTGCCTGGGGAGATGGTCACTCACCCCTGCGGTCCCGCTGGGACGTCGTCGGATCACGCCCGTTCAGGTGGGTCTGCAGGCCCTCCGCATCTGTCTGCGCCTGTGGCCAGCCCCGCTACACCAGCGTCGTCCAGGCTGCGGTCCTTTTCAGCATTGTGAGTGTGGCCACGCCCTCCGCCGACTTCACGCCACACATGCCGCGTTAGCGTTGTAGGCCCTGGACCGGGGCCTCGAGTTGAGCGGCCGGCGGCTCCGGGCTCCAGGCAGCAGCTGCCGGTCAGCCACCGAGAACTGCGATCTCAGTGTGGCGCTTCCCGTGTGTCTCCGGACTCCGCTCCAACGCGCCGATTTAGCGCTGTGCCTGAGGGAGCTGGGGCATCTAGGGCAAAGCCTCCCAGCTAGGATATTTGGCCGGATTTGCAGAGAACAACAACGGTCCCGGCGGAGCTCGGGCTCTAGGCGGCCATTTTCGATGGCGCCTGACCACGCCCCCTCCACGAGCCACTTTTCAAGTACCGTTTGTTCTGTTGATGTCAGTTGCCTATGTGATCAATTTACCACTAGACTCTCCTGCTCTGTATTTTGCTCCTGGTTTCCATCATATTGGGTTGTTAGTCCTGCCATTGGACCTGTTTTTGCCCTCCTCTTTTGCACCCTCTTCCTCTGCCCCAGCCTCTGCCTAAAAAAGGTGGGTTGCTAGCAGGATAAAATTGAGATTGGACATGGGGATACATCGGAAAAGGCCAATATGGTTGTTGTGGGCCTTGAAAGTTATGTATCGGGTAGTTAGGAGTTTGTGGGTAGTTTTTTCTCCTCTGATTAGGGTCCCCCAACTTCCACTACTGGAATCACTGCTGGCTGAGTCTCTTCTGTTGGTATTGCTACTTTCATCAGAAGAGTAGATGGTCTTGTTGTTTGTATAATCTGCCTTCAAATATGGAAATAGATTCTCCTTGTTCAATCTGTTTATATCCTTTTGAAGCTTGCTGACCTTCTGCTTCATCAGGCATTCCTTGTGCTCGGCAATCTCACTATTGAGTTCTGTCAATTTAGATTTAAACAGGATTGCATGAATGGTAGGTTTTATTAGCCCTTCAGCCACCTGTATTCTAATGAGGAGAGCATCAGCTATCCTTTTTGCTGTGTTAATAAAGAGGATAAGTAAGTCCCTGGTGCATTTCCACGCCACCAGGGACCACTCCTTTTTAAAGACTGCGTTGTCCAGGAAAAGTCTAGGAAAGTTCTTACTATCAGGCCGTTAGGTGCGATGTTAGCTCTCAAGTATTCCGTCATCACTGCTCTGTGGAGCATTATTTTTATCCAGTCCCTCTTCATGTTTGTGAGGGTGGTCCAGTCCTTGGATGGTGTCCCCGAGGGACCTTCCCCCCCTAAAGTAGATGGCGTATTCCTGAAAATTTCTATGGCTATCTCAGGGGATATAACTAAAAGAAATAACAGGTAGCCTTGCAATAGTGAAAAACGAAAATGGCTGTAATTCACAATCACATGCCACACACACAAGGGCATGTTATACCTTATCCTTACAATGCACTCTGCCCTTGGGACTACCTTAAGGCTGTTTGGTATGAAGTTAACTGAAGGTTTATGGACGGGCAAGTGGGTGCACTTGCCGAGTCGACATGGCAGTCACAGACTGCACACAGGCACTGCAATGGCAGGCCTGAGACACACTTTACAGGCTGCTTCGGTGGGTGGCACAACCAGTGCTGCAAGCCCACTAGCAGCATTTGGATTTACACGCCCTGGGCACACTCAGTGCACTGTACTAGGGTCTGAAAAGTAAATCGAATAACCCAATCATGGAGTCACTAATTCATACATCAATTTACCATATGGAGCACTTGCACTGTGGCACTGAATAGCAGTGGCACAGGGCCCAAAGCATCTATAACCAGCAAAAACATGTGAGGCAACAGCAAAAAACCCACGCCAATGGTGCCAGGTTTCACAACACAATAAAATATTATTATTACTATTTAAAAAGTTATGATAAATGCCTCAGTACTGTACTTATAAGTGGACAAGTGGAGATTAAAGAGACAGACCGAGCTCAGCCCTTTTTTCTATTGTTCCACTAAGGGGCTTTTGTATTGGCATTTAGACTCTTGCTGGCAGAGCCAGGTGCCACAACTAACCACAGCGCCAGCCTGTGAGGCCCCCGGCAAGAGGTTTGGGGAACAGACGACTGCGCTGGATAATGTTTATCCCTATCTGAAAAGGCAGACTGAGATAAAAACAATTAAATGGAATGCGATCCGAGCCTGTGGCAAATATTGATTCAAGCATTCTATTTACCACTTGTTTGGATTTCGCATTATTTTGGGGTGCATTATTCCATTGCACAACACCACAGTGGGCATTGTTTTTAAAGGGTGCTTAGTCTTATGTTGTAGTATTGAAGCTTTTGTATATGCAACTCCTGCACTGTGGGAGAAAGGGAAGCAGTAGATTAATTCATCTTGAGGGCACTATGTGTGCCCAAAATGAGGGTCTAAATCAGTCTGTGAGTTGCTAATAACAGAAGCAATAATGAATGAATTTAGTTGCTCCGTTTTTAACCAGAGAGAATTTATAGTGAGGGGATCAATTATCAAATTCATAAGGTTGAAGGGCTCTGGGATATCACGAGGAACAAAGAACTCAGCCAAGCTGGGGACTTTAAGTAGCAGAGCTGCGAGGACTCAGAATAGGGAGTTTGGACGAATGAGAACTTTGCACGACTAGTTTGTGAATCCAGCACTTCATTAAGGCACCTACATTTTTGAGGCGCCATTATTTGATGTATCTTTAAGGGTCCTCCTGAGCCCTAAAAACGAACCCACCCTGCCACCATCGAGACCTAAAATGTAATCTGACACCCGAGCCCTAAAAAGTACCCTAACCCCCTTAGGCCCCAAAAACTACACCAAGGACCAGGGGCCTGAGAGGCACCTTTGGGGTCAGGAACTCGCTTGAGATGGGTCCAGGAGCTATTGGGGAGTCTGCTATGTCCCTGAGGCTCAGATAAGGAGTCCAGCAGACTATCTCTCTGAGTTTCAGGTCCAGGTATTCTTCCCCAGGGAAGGGGGAAGCAGGCCACCAGAAGCACAGACGTTCCTCATAGAGCAGCAGTCCAGCAGAGTGGCTGTCCTTGTAGCAGCGCAGCAGTCCTTCTTCCTGGCAAGTATCCACACCTCTAGAAGTGTACTGAAGTGGTATTGTGTGAGTTCCTTCTTTGATACACAGTTGTGCCTTGGAAGTGGGGAGAAGCTTCTTGAGGCACACCTTTGAAATGCACAGGTGCCCTGCCTTTCCTGCCCTGGCTCCAGACTAACTACAGGAGGTTTGCAGCTGTTTGTGAGGAGGTGGGACACAGCCTATTCAGGTGTAATTGAGGCTGACCCTAGCTCCTCCCTCCCATCCTGTCAGTGATAGCCCATCCAGTCACACCTAATATATCACTGTGAGTGGCTTTCTAGGAGCGTGCACTGTTTCTTCCGAGACCTGCTGTAATTACTCAGTAGGCTTGCTGTCAGGATATCTTCTTGCTGCATGTTGACTCCTACATTCTGCATATTGATTTGCTAAAAGCATGTATTTGTCATTCTTTTTACAGTTGCCCCTCCCTGAGAGCAGCGAGTAATTGCAATCTTACTCCTGCAGTCAAGAGGATATGGCATAACGGCAAGATTTATGTATTTTGGTGCTGAGGATCAACGTTCGAGTTTGGGGACCAAGGGCCTGATTCACAGAACTAACTTAAGACAAAATCCTAATCTTACTACCATTTTGGTATTCACCGAAGGCACTTACTCATTTCGGGATTCACAGACATTAGGAGTCCTAACTTTAGCACTCTTAAATGCCTTCTGGAAATACCGAAAGTCTTAAACTTATGATTTTTCTCAGTTTAAGAGTAGTAAAGTTAGGACTCCTAACTTTAGGACACCTAAACTGAGAACAATCCTAACTTTAAGAATTTTGGAATTCACAGAAGGCATTTAGGACTCCTAAGTTCTGTAAATACCGAAAGGTTCTGTGAATACCGAAATGAGTAAGTACCTTCTGTGAATACCAAAATGGTAGTAAGTTTAGGATTTTGTCTTAAGTCAGTTCTGTGAATTGCGCCCCAAGGTTTTAGAATTGATGTTACATCCTGAAATTGTGTTCCATTTTTAAACTTCCTTATGTTTACTAAAAAATAAGGGGCAGATTTACAAGAAACTGACACATCTGTAGAGATGCGTCAGTTTCCCTGCGACAGTCTGCGATACCCTTGCGCCACCATGGATGCGCCGTATTTATAATACGGTGCGCCATGGCGCAGCGATGCGTCAGAATTTCTGATGCATCTGTTGGCCCAAAAGTCATGCATTGCTGGAGTGGTGTCGCAAGCACGACGCAACTCCAACAATGTATGTTGAGGCCTATACTTATTGTACTGCATCACTCCTTGAGCCTGCTTCAAGCAGGCTTAAGGAGGGACAAAAAATGTTCACGTTCACAAAAGTGAAGCAACAGCAGGGCAAAAATGTCGCAAGGGGCTTGTAAATCTGCCCCTTAATGTTTCAGTGTAATGTAAGAAGTGTTCCCGTATGGCGCTACAATCTCCTTGCGCTATATACAAATTTTATGGTGTAACAGCTACAGCTGCCAACTTTGGAGCTTGGAATATGTTTTGGCGTGACATTCATATGGTGTAATTCTGGTGAAATAACTTACTTAGTAATGGAGTCTAGTGCTTTCACAGTAAGTAGCACTATGACGTCACAACGAAGGGCAATGTGACTTCACACTGTGGCAACATAAGAAGGGTCATTGTGACATATATCCATCGAGGACTCTGGCATCAAAGTAACGAACACTGTCACATCACAGTAATGAGCACTGTTCACTTGAGCAGCGCGCACTAGGACATGATAGTAACGCACTCTGTGAAATCATAACAATGGGCACTGTGCCATCAGAGAGAGGCTCATTATAACATCATAGAAAGCCTTAGTGCGTCATCACAGCAAGAGGTGCTGTGACCTCACAGTAGCCATCACTGTGACGTCACGGATGGGCCCTTTGACATCACGCCAAAGGGACACTGTGATATCACATCAAGAAGAACTGTGTCAGAGCAAAGAATACTATGACATCACATGAGTAGGTGTGACGTCGTCGCATTCGCCATTATGTCCTCACATCAAAGAGCACTGTGACATCACGTTAAAGGGGAGCTGAGCTGCGTAACATTACATTAACAAACATTGTAACATCACAAAAGGAGTAATGCAGCATCACATCATGGGACGCTGTGCCATCACAGAAGGGACAGTGCAACATCACAGCAAAAGGCACTGTGACACCACTGAAAGTGCTGCGTGACATCACAGCACTGAGAACTGTGATATCACAGGGAGGGCTACTGTGTCATCAGAGGAGGGGTAACCAAGACGTATGATATTACAGCAACGGGCTCTCTGGCATCAAATTAAGGGGTACTAAGCCATCAAAGCAGCAAGCACTGTCACATCACAGCAAGGGCCACTCATAACCCATAAATGGGCGCTGTCACATAACATCAAGTAGCACTTTCATATCACAACTAGACACAATATGACATCATTGCATTGTACTAAGAAATACATTTTTGTCGCTGTCACTATAGCAAGAATGTGTGTATGGTAATTTCCGTTCTGATTTTACATATCCTTTACCCAATTGTTCATACTGGCCAGTAGGTATGTACTCAAGGCACTTTTTAAATCGGAAAGTTGTTATCGGAATTGTGATAATTCCGTGTATTATCCATTCAATGACAGGACTCTCTGACATTGTCAATGGTAATCTCTCAAGTTTTTCGATGCTCAGGATTGTATAGTCTGCTCCTTTCTGTGCCAAACTGATCTGTTTATCAGTAAGGTTAAAAATGGAAAATAATGACGTTGTGTTGATTAAACGCCAAGGCACATAGCCTGAACGAAGATTTTGCAGCATCCAGCCTAATTGTATAATAGAACGTAATTGAGATTGGCCATGTTGTAACATTAGCAAGTCTCTATCTATCACATCAAAGGCAGAGGATACAATATTGTCCAACGAATATATTCTGGAAGACAGAGTCATTAACCCATTGTCCACTACAGAAAGTGATTTTTCCAAATTAATACGATCAATTTCTCGTATTTTCTCAGCTGTTTCAATTTGTGTGACTTACCAAGCCTCGTTGTACGCAGCATAGATACTGGTCGCTATGAAACGCTTTTGACGCTGTTTGCGTGGTCCAAGAATGAAATCGCGCAAATCAGCACCATCTTTTAGTAAAGACAAGTGTTGCTTAATTTCAGCCAGTGTGGATGATGTTAGCCATTCAAGGCAGAGTTTCCCTACACTGTATGTTGTTATTATCCCTGGATGTTGTCTCTGGGAGTATCTCGGGTCTAGTCTGTGGAGAAGTGTGGCTCAAGTGGTTGGAGCGGCAGACCCTGATGCAGAGGTCTGGCCCGGACAAGGGTTCAATTCCCCGCCTCGGTGGGTCTTGGGCTCAAATTTCCCCGGACCTGACAATTCTCGCCTCGGTGCCTATTCCAATCATGGAGTCCCACTCTGTAACTCTGGGCAATAGCTTGCTTAATCTCCACAACGGCCCCTCTCAGCGGGATGCCTGGCTTTCACCTTGGGGATGCCCAGTATTGGGTTATCTCGCAGGGGAATACCAGGACGGGTTCCCTAAGCAAGCGCTGGGACGCTTCCGGGCAGCCATGCGCTCTACAAATCAAATTTCATTTCATTTCATTTCATTCATTTCATTTCATTCACTGTTATCACATGAACGTAGATTGTGATATATCAAGGGGCAACTCAGAAGTGTGCCATCACAGCAACAAGCACTGTGGCATAGGGTGACCAACTGGCATGGGTGCAAATTCAGGACTGTGAGTGTAAAAATTCAGGACAAAGAGTCAAAATTCAGGACAAAGATTCAGGACAGGATGTCAAAATTCAGGGCAAAACTGAGGGACAAAAGGTACATTTTACCGACACATCAGAGGAGGTTGTACAATAGTGTATACGTAAGTAAATAAACAAACACTTAAGTACAAGTCAAAAGAAGCTTATATTAGTTCGAGACAATTGTGCACTTCACGATTTTTTTGTACGCTTGCAGGTTTGAGCAACTGTGCAGGTCTTTTTGTGGGATCACTGGCAAAATATAGAATACAAAAATATAGAATACTAAAAATATCGAAGTAAAAATATAAAATGCAAAAATATCGAAAGTCCTATCTACAAACAGGTAAGTACAAAAATGTCGAACAAAAAATATCAAAAAAAATATATAGTTAGTCAAAATATTGAATTTTTTTAAATGTCTTAAAAGTAATTTAAAATTAATGAAATAATAACTATAATTAACTAAAACATACTTAAAAATACTTAAATAACTTTAAAATGATTAAATAATTAATTTCAGTTAAAAAATGAACATACAATTTGATTTTTAACACATATATATATATATTAACATAATATTAATTAAAAATATACAATATTTTTACTGTAGGATAGCGGGAGGGTAAAATGTGCTATTACCACTCGGGCAACTGCAACAGTAGGGATAGCGTAGGGGTAAAAATTACTATTCCCACTCCAGTAAGTGCAACAGTAGTCAAAGCGTGGGATAGCGTAGGGGTAAAAATTACTATTCCCACTCCAGTGAGTGCAACAGTAGGGAAAACGTTGGATAGCGTAGGTGTAAAGATGAATCCAACGCTGTGATTTAATTTGATATATTTATATTGGTTAAAGATGAAGAGACCTCCAGCTCCTTCACTAGCTACACTGTCTACTGGCAGATCTCCAATTCATAACATTCTAATTACCTAGCAACATCTTACAATTCTATGAAGGATGAATCCCTACATATCTCCCCCTTCACAATATTTGAATAACAAAAAAGTGATAATGAACAATTAAAATATTTTTTTTTACATTGTGGAAATCGATCAAAAATGTGTGGAGCATGACACATTAAGGAGCTGGACATTTTGCAACATTTCCACAGCTCCTAGCAGACCAATCTGATAGAATAAGAACATTCCTTTTAACACTTTTTACTTGTATACGTTGTGAAAATTTACTGTTTTCTTCTTTTAACAATTCCACCTTTTTTTACCACAACCCAGTCGGCAACCTTGATATTAGATTCTGTCACCCTCATTCTCAGGTTATAGTGGCTCGCAGAATCAGACTGCTGTTTTTCCTACACTATCCTTCACCTTTTCACGATCAACCCAAACACACTCCTTATTCTTCAGCCAACCTGGAACTTCTTTCACACCTGGCTCTCGTCCCTTAAGAGAAACAAATGGGGAAATTCCTGTTATAGAATGTGGCGTAACTCTGTACGACCACACCAACTTCTTGAGTTCATCAGACCACACTAATCCATTCGCCAGTGAAAGCTGGATGTGGTCCATCAACAACCTGATAATTCTCTCAACTAATCCATTAGCCTGTGGTCTAAACAATGCAACTTTTTCATGACAAATTCCCATTTTATCTAAAAATTCTTTCATCTGTCTCGACACCAGTTGTACTCCATTTCTGACACCAATGTCTTCGGTATACCCTCATTCAAGAATATTCTTTCCATGAAGTTGATCACTTTCCTAGTATCAATGCTATCAGTGGATTTCCACCACAAACGATTTGGAATGATAATCCACTAGAACCATCAAAAATCTGCTTCGAGCTCCTAATTTGGAGATTGGACCAACAAAGTCAATCACCAGTTTTTCCCACAGACGTGCTGGAAAATCCATACAAGAAAGAGGAGGTTGTCTAACAATCTTTGTCTTGTCGCTCCTGGCACATGCATAGCATCTCTTAACAAGTTCATCAATATCTCTGTCCATTCCTGGCCACCAAAATGACTCACAAATCCTCCTCTTGGTAATATTCCTACCCAAATGGCCTTCGTGTGCCAAATTCATAATTCTGCACCTAAGCCTGGTCGGTGGTATCAATCTGTTCCTTCTCCATAACTTTCCCTCACTGACACTCAACTCACCCTCTACATGGTAAAATCCCCTAATACGAACATCATCACAAGATTCTTTAGACCATCCAACTGAGACACACTTCATGACCTGAGATATAAGTTCGTTATCAGACATAGCACTCTCCCATTCTTCTTTGTCAAATGCCTGTACTTCATTACACCTAATCAATCCATCAACATCCTCAGAATATTCAACAACATCTACAGGCATTCTAGATAAGAAGTCAGCTACCACATTTTTCACTGCTTTGATATACTCCAACTCAAAGTTGTATTCAAGTACGGATAAAAATACTTAGAAATTCTGGGTGTGAAATTGCCTTCCAAACCTCTTCCACCTCTGAACAAATGCACTAGAGGTTTGTGATCAGTCCGTACTCTAAATGGCAAACCCCAAAGAAAATATCTGAAATGCTTGATGCTCCAAGTACATGCGAGAGCTTCTCTCTCAATAACAGAATAAGAGGCTTCAGCGCCCTGAAGTCTTCTTGAGGCAAAACCTATAACCATCTCCACACCATCATGAATTTGAGACAATACAGCTCCAATCCCTACTGCACTAGCATCGGTAGTGACTAAGGTTCTTGCCTTCACATCAAAATGACCAAGAGTCGGTGCATGTAAAATTCCCATTTTTACACACCTGAGTGCTTTCTCACAAGGGTCATTCCATTCAATGGTTACTCCATTTTTCATCAATAATCTTAAAGGTTCTACCACATCAGAAAACCCCTTTATGAATTTAGAGCAATACTCAGCTAGTCCTAAAAAGGACTTCAACTGATCCTTATTCGAAGGAGTTGGAGCATCATTTATTGCTGAGATGATACTTTTCTTAGGTTTTATTCCTTATCCAGAAATCTTATGCCCCAAATAAGTCACACTGTCTCTATTTAGTTGACATTTTTCTTTCTTAATCATCAAACCATTCCTCCCCATGCGCTCCAATACCTCGGTTAGAACTTTGTTGTGGTGATCACAATGTTTTCCAACTATCAATACGTCATCATGGAAACATAAAAAATGTCTCATACCAACAAGAACCTGCTGCATTATCCTCTGAAACACCGCTGAGGCAGACGCTAAACCAAACAGCATTCTACAGTAACAAAATGCCCCCAGCGCTGTTACAAACTAGGTAAGATGTCTGGATACTTCATCTAAATCGATCTGATGATAGGCTGCGGACATATCTATCACACTAAAAATTACTCCACCTCCCATCGCACTCAACATTTCTGATATATTCGACAGAGGCTATCTGTCAACTCAAATGTTCCTATTAAGGTCGCGCAAAACCACAAAGAGGCGAATCTTGGCACGGCCATCCTTGGGTGCGACTACAATGGGCGCAAGCCATTCAGAGGCCTCAATAGGCTCAATGATCTTCAACTCTAACAGTTTATTAAGCTCTTCTTGGAGTAGACCTCTCATTAAATATGGTACATTTCTCACTTTGTGAACTACTGGTACAGCATTTTTCTTGAGGATGATTTTGTGGGAAAAGCCTTTCGTTTGCCTAGTTTCTCAGAGAAGCCATTTGGAAACTTCTTCATAATATCAATTTCATAACCATCAATGTTAAGAACAGGTAAAGAAGAAACAGGCTCAGAGGCGTTAGGATTAAGTAAAATCTCTAAATCTTTTTAGTGTTGCCAACCTAGTAAATTAGAACCTTGTTTTGTTAAATAAACCCGTCCAAACACTTTCCTTCCTGAAAAAGTTATCGCCATCCATTTAAGTCCTAATATATCTATGGTTTTACCACCATACCCAACTGCTTTTAAGTCAGGTGCATCCCAAGAATTCATATCACTCTCCTCACCCCAAACTTTGATATACATTTCTCTGGACTATAGCGTATATAAGCTTCCTGAGTCAATCAACATCCTTAATAACAGGATGTTTCACATCTTTACTATCAAAATTTATGAGGCAGTGAGGTTATTCGAGTTTATCTGAACTTTCAGTAGCTACATCTACATCACAAATTGGTTTTGAAACACAATTGCAATTTTCTCCCAAGGATGACCCTTCCACACATAGCATTAATTCTTGAATATTCTCACAACTATCATCTATTTCATTAACATATTGAGTTTTAGCATTACAAGCTTTAGCTATGTGTCCTCTTCTGCCACATGCCCTACAAATCGCATTCCTAGCCATACATTTTGTACTAGATGCAATATGCCCAGGAGTCCCATATCTGTAACATTTTACAATACGTGAATTTGCTTGTTGGGCAATATTAGTGGAACAAGTCAATCCACTTGACGTGTTCAAGGCTTTAGGATCTAACTTTCCCCCATTCTTCCCGACTTCCCATTTTATCTAAAAATTCTTTCATCTGTCTCGACACCAGTTGTACTCCATAGTCTGACACCAATGTCTTCGGTATACCCTCATTCAAGAATATTCTTTCCATGAAGTTGATCACTTTCCTAGTATCAATGCTATCAGTGGATTCCACCACAAACCATTTGGAATGATAATCCACGAGAACCATCAAAAATCTGCTTCGAGCTCCTAATTTGGAGATTGGACCAAAAAAGTCAATCGCCAGTTTTTCCCAAGGACGTGCTGGAAAATCCATAAAAGAAAGAGGAGGTTGTCTAACAATCTTTGTCTTGTCGCTCCCGGCACATGCATAGCATCTCTTAACAAGTTCATCAATATCACTGTCCATTCCTGGCTGTAGGAAGGTGAATATCTGACTATGGTTACCCCCAAAGTTTTTGCCTGGTGTTTAGCTGGTTTTTGACTTAGTTGGCCTGGGATCCTACTATTCAGGGCCCCAGGATATTTGCTCTCTTCTTAAAATGGACTCCATGTACCTTAAGTGCATACCCAATTGGAACTGGTTCACCTTATAGGCCCCTGTAACAGTGTACTATAGGTACCAGGGCATAGGTGTAGCCAAGGCCTACCAGGGGCTGCAGCATGTATTATGCCACCCCTGGCCTGGCCTCCATATTTGACACAACTGGCTGAACACTCAGCTGGGGTAAGTTGGTGTAATCACCTCTTACTTAGATATAGTATACCTATATCTAACCTAACTGGACACATGGTAACCTATAAGCCATTCCTATGGAAGGCCTCTGCAATCCTGGAGGCAGAGTGCGTGGTTTCATGTGAGATGGTGCTCTAGCATGAGCTGAGCTTGTCTCCAGCTGTCGGGAACAACTCCCTTAGCTGTTCCGGGATATTGCCATACCATATACTCTTAAGTGCATTATAATCCTCGCGGTTATATGCTAACTTTGGTTTGGCTTCATCAAAACATGTCGAGTAAGATGTCATACGATTTGGAATACTATCCCCTCAACAGTTCTGTTGACGGGGATAGCATTCCACCCTTCTAGAGGGACACGACATGTGCATAGCCTTAACCCCGGTTAAAGTTAACCCGAGCCTCAGCATCACAAAATGGATGCTGCCACCACAGACACACGTCTGACCTCCTGCTGCTGGGAGTCTTTCCAGCGAGGGAGGCTTGGACGAAGTGTTTCCTGCCTTGGGAGGTGCGAGCACCACCCCAGACAGGATTTTGTGTATTGGGTAGGACAGGGCTGAATAGATTGAGACATGCCTGGGGCACACAAGGTGTCCCTGTGCATAAGCCAGTCCAAACCGGCTTTGGGGCTTTCCAGCCCCAGTCCTGGCGCGGAGCTGGACAAAGGAAAGGGGGTGTAACCGCCCCCCTTCCTGGTCCCACCCAGAGGAGGGACCAAGCAGGTGATCCACCCCTCAGATTGGGAATAAGAGTGGGAGCAGTGCCATAGCACCTCAGATCATCCTGAAATCAACTTGAAACAAAGAAGAAGACTGCACTTCGACATTCTGCTGCACAGAAGACTGAAGAGTATCTCCCTTGTGGCCTAGGAGGGTATGCAACGCTTACAACACGCGCGTTACCACGACCTACCATTACAACGCTGTCGTAACAACGAAAGTTGTTACCACGCATTGCGCTGGGGGCGCTCAAGGATAGGAAATGATTTAATTTACTATCCCAACACCTTCCCTACTATCCACGGGGACTGGTGTTGGAATAGTAAATTAAATTATTTAATTTTGCGTCCCCCCAGCGCAATGCGTGGTAACAACTTTCGTTGTTACGACCGCGTTGTAATAGTAGGTCGTGGTAACGCGCGCGTTCTAACGTCATACATCCCCTAGGAGTGGCCACCCTGTGAACACAGGCACCATCCAGCAACTCGACGTCTGCTTTGCCGCCGCCTCCTGCCGGGGCCCGAGCCCAGAGCCTGACAAGACTCAGACTCCCAGACATCTCAGAGCCCGATCCACAGTCCCTGCAAAGAAGAGACCCGTGGAGGCACCGAGAGACGTGGGACCGGCCATCTCGAAAGACCCCCGAGAAGCTGACTGCGCAGAACCCGAGGCACCCTCGATGCTGTGCTCCGGGGTTTGAGAAGCCCCACCAGCGAGCAGCATTTGCACCAAAGATCAGCCCCCCAGCATCTCCACGATTTGCATGGGGCCCTTTTGCACTTAGCCACTCGACGCGCCATCCCGGCCACTTGCCATGCGGCTAGTGGCCATCTTGGCAACGAAACCGACAATCAACACTGCGGGTCTGGTTGCTCCAGACTTGCCCTCGCTCCTGTAAAAAGGAGCACCCGCTCTGACCTTGCTGGTCCGAGTGATAAGCTTTCTTCACTTCCTGTGTGGCTTGCATTAGCCAAGGCCTGCTTGCTCACACCGCCATCAGCTAGAGACTTTGTGGGACAGCTTGTGATCGACTCCTGGACGTCCTCGACCTCTTCGTGTCCATGTGGCTGCAGAGACAAGCTGCACCTCATCGCCTGTTTGCACCCGACATGTCCTGGTTCCATCCTGGTTCCACGGTAGTCACTGGCTAGTGACTTTGAACATTGTCCCCTCTGCTTTCAGGTCTTCACCACTTCAGATCCACCCTTGGATCCACCGGAACTCTCTCCAACGACCCGCCTGCAGCATCTTCATCCTCAGGCACCATCGACCTGCGTGACGAAACCCGACACTACTTCGCACCTGTGCACCCGCTTCCTGTGGTTGGAGTTACTCCGCAATGCCGGTGTTCCTACTCTGGTACACACCTCTATTGTCTGTGTCTAAAGTTTTGTCCTTCTAGGTCAGTCGGAAGGTTCCTAAAACACTAACTTTGTAACTTTTACGCACCATTGACATTGCATTGGTGTATGTGTGCACTTTAAGCGCTGCACCCGAGTCCCGCGGGCCTTTCCCGACTTAGTCACTGCTAGTCCCAATCAGCTCCAGCGATTCCCAAGGCCCTAGGCCTACTTCCTTTTCGATTGGTGGTTCTTATACCACTATTTTAGTATATGGTTTAGGTGGCCCCTATGGCTCATCCATATTGTGCAACTTTTGTATATTTAAACTGTGTTTTGTTTTAACACATTTGCTTCTGTGCTCATAAAGAGTATAGGGGATATTTGTAGTAAATAAATATATATATATATATTTTCAATATATATCTGTGTGGTGTCCTTTCATTTGGTATTCAAGGGGATTGTGTATGGTAAAACAGCTTGCTTCACATGCCTTTACAGAGTTTAGCCTAAGACTGCTTTGTCCACGCTACCCCTAGGATAGCTGGTCTATAAGGTTGACTTACAACCAATCATCATAAGGGTTGCTTGGCATGGTACAAGGTGATCACTAGAACTAGTGAGCATCATATACCAGGCCAACCTCTCACACTGGCCACCAAAATGACTCACGAATCCTCCTCTTGGTAATGTTCCTACCCAAATGGCCTTCGTGTGCCAAATTCATAATTCTGCACCTAAGCCTGGTCGGTGGTATCAATCTTTTCCTTCTCCATAACTTTCCCTCACTGACACTCAACTCACCCTCTACATGGTAAAATCCCCTAAGACGAACATCATCACAAGATTCTTTAGGCCATCCAACTGAGACACACTTCATGACCTGAGATATAAGTTTGTTATCCGACATAGCACTCTCCCATTCTTCTTTGTCAAATGCCTGTACTTCATTACACCTAATCAAGCCATCAACATCCTCAGAATCTTCACCAACAACATCTACAGGCATTCTAGATAAGTAGTCCCCTACCACATTTTTCACTCCTTTCATATACTCCAACTCAAAGTTGTATTCAAGTACGGATAAAAATACCTAGAAATTCTGGGTGTTACATTGCCTTCCAAACCTCTTCTACCTCTGAACAAATGCACTAGAGGTTTGTGATCAGTCCGTACTCTAAATGGCAAACCCCAAAGAAAATATCTGAAATGCTTGATGCCCCAAGTACATGCGAGAGCTTCTCTCTCAATAACAGAGTAAGAGGCTTCAGCGCCCTGAAGTCTTCTTGAGGCAAAACCTATAATCCTCTCCACACCATCATGAATTTGAGATAATACAACTCCAATTCCTACTGCGCTAGCATCGGTAGTGACTAAGGTTCTTGCCTTCACATCAAAATGACCAAAAGTCGGTGCATGTAAAATTCCCATTTTTACACACCTGAGTGCTTTCTCACAAGGGTCATTCCATTCAATGGTTACTCCATTTTTCATCAATAATCTCAAAGGTTCAACCACATCAGAAAACCCTTTTATGAATTTAGAGCAATACTCAGCTAGTCCTAAAAAAGACTTTAACTGATCCTTATTCGAAGGAGTTGGAGCATCATTTATTGCTGAGATGATACTTTTCTTAGGTTTTATTCCTAATCCAGAAATCCCATGCCCCAAATAAGTCACACTGTCTCTTTTTAGTTGACATTTTTTTTCTTAATCATCAAACCATTCTTCTCCATGCGCTCCAATACCTCGGTTAGAACTTTGTCGTGGTGATCACAATTTTTTCCAACTATCAATACATAATCATGGAAACATAAAACATTTCTCATACCAACAAGAACCTGCTGCATTATCCTCTGAAACACCGCTGAGGCAGACGATAAACCAAACGGCATTCTACTGTAACGAAATGCCCCCAGGGTTGTTATAAAGGAGGTAAGATGTCTGAATACTTCATCTAAATCGATCTGATGATAGGCTGCGGACATATCTATCACACTAAAAATTACTCCTCCTCCCATTGCACTCAACATTTCTGATATATTCGGCAGAGGCTGTCTGTCAACCCAAATGTTCCTATTAAGGTCGCGCAAATCCACACAGAGGCGAATCTTGGCTCGGCCATCCTTGGGTGCGACTACAATGGGCGCAAGCCATTCAGAGGCCTCAATAGGCTCAACGATCTTCAACTCTAACAGTTTATTAAGCTCTTCTTGGAGTAGACTCTCATTAAATATGGTACATTTCTCCCTTTGTGAACTACTGGTACTGTATTTTTCTTGAGGATGATTTTGTGGGAAAATCCTTTTGTTTGCCTAGTTTCTCAGAAAAGACATTTGGAAACTTCTTCATAATATCAATTTCATAACCATCAATGTTAAGAACAGGTAAAGAAGAAACAGGCTCAGAGGCGTTAGGATTAAGTAAAATCTCTAAATCTTTTTAGTGTTGCCAACCTAGTAAATTAGAACCTTGTTTTGTTAAATAAACCCGTCCAAACACTTTCCTTCCTGAAAAAGTTATCGCCATCCATTTAAGTCCTAATATATCTATGGTTTTACCACCATACCCAACTGCTTTTATGCCAGGTGCATCCCAAGAATTCATATCACTCTCCTCACCCCAAACTTTGATATACATTTCTCTGGACTATAGCGTATATAAGCTTCCTGAGTCAATCAACATCCTTAATACCAGGATGTTTCACATCTTTACTATCAAAATTTATGAGGCAGTGCGGTTTTTTGAGTTTCTGAACTTTCAGTAGCTACATCTACATCACAAATTGGTTTTGAAACACAATTGCAATTTTCTCCCAAGGATGACCCTTCCACACATAGCATTAATTCTTGAATATTCTCACAACTATCATCTATTTCATTAACATATTGAGTTTTAGTATTACAAGCTTTAACTATGTGTCCTCTTCTGCCACATGCCCTACAAATCACATTCCTAGCCATACATTTTGTACTAGATGCAATATGCCCAGGAGCGCCACATCTGTAACATTTTACAATACGTGAATTTGCTTGTTGGGCAATATTAGTGGAACGAGTCAATCCACTTGACTTGTTCAAGACTTTAGGATCTAACATTCCCCCATTCTTCACGACTTTCGTCTCATCTATACATGCATGAACTTGTGAACTTTTTGCATTAAGCTCAGAATCTTTTGTCACTGCATCCTTAGATGCTATGGAACTGGTACACTTTTCCATTTCTTTGATCCAGAGATCAGTATTCTCAAGACCCTTTGCAATTTGTATTGCCTCATCCAACGTGCAATCCTTAATAAGTAACTTCTCTCTTACTCTCTTATTGTTGGTACACCTAACAAATCGATCACGAATGAGAGAATCTCCTAAACCTTCAAATTGGCAATTTAAGGATGATCCTCCTAAGGCAGCTACATAAGTCGCAACATCTTCATCAACTTTCTGTACACGACAGAAGAATTTATGCCTTTCTAATACTGCGTTGATCTTGGTGATAAATCTTTTTTCTAACATTTGCATACTCGGTTGACCATCCCCCATTCATAAAGATATTTCTGTGATTAATTTACCACTAGACTCTCCTGCTCAGTGTTTTGCTCCTGGTTTCCATCATATTGGGTTGTTGGTCCTGCCATTGGACCTGTTTTTGCTCTCCTCTTTTGCGCCCTCTTCCGCTGCCTAAAAAAGGTGGGTTGCTGGCAGGATAAAATTGAGATTGGACATGGGGATACGTCGGAAAAGGCCAATATGGTGGTTGTGGGCCTTGAAAGTTATGTATCGGGTAGTTAGGAGTTTGTTGGTAGTTATTTCTCCTCTGATTAGGGTCCCCCAACTCCCACTACTGGAATCACTGCTGGCTGAGTCTCTTCTGTTGGTATTGCTACTTTCATCAGATAAGTAGCTGGTCTTGTTGTTCATATAATCTGCCTTCAAATATGGATATAGATTCTCCTTGTTCAATCTGTTTATATCCTTTTGAAGCTTGCTGCCCTTCTGCTTCATCAGGCATTCCTTGTGCTTGGCAATCTCATTATTGAGTTCTGTCAATTTAGATTTAAACAGGATTGCATGAATGGTAGGTTTTATTAGCCCTTCAGCCACGAGTATTCTAATGAGGAGAGCATCAGCTATCCTTTTTGCTGTGTTAATAAAGAGGATAAGTAAGTCCCTGGTGCATTTCTACGCCACCAGGGACCACTCCTTTTTAAAGACTGCGTCGTCCAGGAAAACTCTAGGAAAGTTCTTAACTATCAGGCCGTTAGGTGCGATGTTAGCTCTCAAGTATTCCGTCATCACTGCTCCGTGGTGCGTTATTTTTATCCTGTCCCTCTTCATGTTTGTGAGGGTGGTCCAGTCCTTGGATGGTGTCCCAGAGGCTGAGGGACCTTCCCCCCCTAAGATGGATGGCGTATTCCTGAGAATTTCTGTGGCTATCTCATCGCCGAAGCTAAGACCAGGGTTGTCATCCATGATGACTGATATATCAGGGGATATAACTAAAAGAAAGAACAGGTAGCCTTGCAATAGTGAAAAACAAAAATGGCTGTAATTCACTATCAGGACATGCTACACACACAAGTGCATGTTCTACCTTATCCTTACAATGCACTCGGCCCTTGGGACTACCTTAAGGCTGTCTGGTATGAAGTTAAGGGAAGGTTTATGGTCGGGCAAGTGGGTGCACTTGCCGAATCGACATGGCAGTCACAGTCTGCACACAGGCCCTGCAATGGCAGGCCTGAGACACACTTTACAGGCTGCTTCGGTGGGTGACACAACCAGTGCTGCAAGCCCACTAGCAGCATTTGGATTCACACGCCCTGGGCACACTCAGTGCACTGTACTAGGGTCTGAAAAGTAAATCGAATAACCCAATCATGGAGTCACTAATTCATACATCAATTTACTATAGGGAGCACTTGCACTGTGGCACTGAATAGCAGTGGCACAGGGCCCAAAGCATCTATAACCAGCAAAAACATGTGAGGCAACAGCAAAAAACCCACGCCAATGGTGCCAGGTTTCACAACACAATAAAATATTATTACTATTTCAAAAGTTATGATAAATGCCTCAGTACTGTACTTATAAGTGGACAAGGGGAGATTAAAGAGACAGACCGAGCTCAGCCCTTTTTTCTATTGTTCCACTTAGGGGCTTTTGTATTGGCATTTAGACTCTTGCTGGCAGAGCCAGGTGCCACAACTAACCACAGCGCTGGCCTGTGAGGCCCCCGGCAAGAGGTTTGGGGAACAGACGACTGCGCTGGATAATATTTATCCCTATCTGAAAAGGCAGACTGAGATAAAAACAAATAAATGGAATGCGATCCGAACCTGTGGCAAATATTCATTCAAGCATTCTATTTATCACTTGTTTGTATTTCGCATTATTTTGGAGTGCATTATTCCTTTGCACAGCACCACAGTGGGCATTGTTTTTAAAGGGTGCTTAGTCTTATGTTGTAGTATTGAAGCTTTTGTAAATGCAACTCCTGCACTGTGGGAGAAAGGGAAGCAGTAGATTAATTCATCTTGAGGGCACTATGTGTGCCCAAAATGAGGGTCTAAATCAGTCTGTGAGTTGCTAATAACAGAAGCAATAATGAATGAATTTAGTTGCTCCGTTTTTAACCAGAGAGAATTTATAGTAAGGGGATCAATTATCAAATTCATAAGGTGGAAGGGCTCTGGGATATCATGAGGAACAAAGAACTCAGCCAAGCTGGGGACTTTAAGTAGCAGAGCTGCGAGGACTCAGAATATCGAGTCTGGACGAATGAGAACTTTGCACGACTAGTTTGTGAATCCAGCACTTCATTTGGGTACCTACATTTTTGAGGCGCCATTATTTGATGTATCTTTAAGGGTCCTCCTGAGCCCTAAAAACGAACCCACCCTGCCACCATCGAGACCTAAAATGTAATCTGACACCCGAGCCCTAAAAAGTACCCCAACCCCCTTAGGCCCCAAAAACTACACCAAGGGCCCAGGGCCTGAGAGGCACCTTTGGGGTCAGGAACTCGCTTAAGATGGGTCCAGGAGCTATTGGGGAGTCTGCTATGTCCCTGAGGCTCAGATAAGGAGGCCAGCAGACTAGCTCTTTGAGTTTCAGGTCCAGTTATTCTTCCCCATGAAAGGGGGAAGCAGGCCACCAGAAGCACAGACGTTCCTCATAGAGCAGCAGTCCAGCTGAGTGGCTGTCCTTGTAGCAGCGCAGCAGTCCTTCTTCCTGGCAAGTATCCACACCTCCAGAAGTGTACAGAAGTGGTATTGTGTGAGTTCCTTCTTTGATACACAGTTGTGCCTTGGAAGTGGGGAGAAGCTTCTGGAGGCACAACTTTGAAATGCAGAGATGCCCTGCCTTTCCTGCCCTGGCTCCAGACTAACTACAGGAGGTTTGCAGCTGTTTGTGAGGAGGTGGGACACAGCCTATTCAGGTGTAATTGAGGCTGACCCTAGCTCCTCCCTCCCATCCTGTCAGTGATAGCCCATCCAGTCACACCTAATATATCACTGTGAGTGTCTTTCTAGGAGCATGCACTGTTTCTTCTGAGACCTGCTGTAATTACTCAGTACGATTCAGAAAAGGGGGTGGTGATGAACAGAGTGTCTGAATTAAACAGACCACTCTTACCCAGTCCAAAGATCAGGGCTTGATCCATCACCGTTATTTAGCTCACTGCACCATCCCAGCTCAGAACCTGGCTATATGCAAATCAGTCTGTCCCTGTCCCAGTGCATCATGGGAACAGGGCAGACTAAACTACCAAGCCAATGCTTCACCAGAAAGGAGACAAGCTTCCGGGGACCGGTTTCTGGCATTTCAGCCGTCGTCGGCCCGGCTTGCTTGAATCCTGATGGTGCAGTGAGCAAGGGACTCATGTCTGAGTATACCCTGCCACACCTATAGTGGCCAAAAACGATTCAGGAAAGGGGGTGGTGATGAACAGAGTGTCTGAATTAAGCAGACCACTCTTACCCAGTCCAAAGATCAGGGCTTGATCCATCACCGTTATTTAGCTCACTGCACCATCCCAGCTCAGAACCTGGCTATATGCAAATCAGTCTGTCCCTGGCCCAGTGCATCATGGGAACAGGGCAGACTAAACTACCAAGCCAATTCTTCACCAGAAAGGAGACAAGCTTCCGGGGGCCGGTTTCTGGCATTTCAGCCGTCGTCAGCCCGGCTTGCTTGAATTCTGATGGTGCAGTGAGCAAGGGACTCATGTCTAAGTATACCCTGCCACACCTATAGTGGCCAAAAACGATTCAGGAAAGGGGGTGGTGATGAACAGAGTGTCTGAATTAAGCAGACTACTCTTACCCAGTCCAAAGATCAGGGCTTGATCCATCACCGTTATTTAGCTCACTGCACCATCCCAGCTCAGAACCTGTATCGTAATTACTCAGTAGGCTTGCAGTCAGGTTATCTTCTTGCCACATGTTGACTCCTACATTCTGCATTTTGATTTGCTAAAGGCATGTATTTGTCATGCTTTTTACAGTTGCCCCTCCCTGAGAGCAGCGAGTAATTGCAATCTTACTCCTGCAGTCAAGAGGATATGGCATAACGGCAAGATTTATGTATTTTGGTGCTGAGGATCAAGGTTCGAGTTTGGGGACCAAGGGCCTGATTCACAGAACTAACTTAAGACAAAATCCTAATCTTACTACCATTTTGGTATTCACAGAAGGCACTTACTCATTTTGGGATTCACAGACGTTAGGAGTCCTAACTTTCAATCAATCAATCAAAGCATTTATATAGCGCACTACTCACCCAGAGGGTCTCAAGGCGCTCGGGGAGGGGGATCCGCTACTGCTCGAACAGCCAGGTCTTGAGCTGCTTCCTGAAGGCGAGGTGGTCCTGGGTCAGGCGGAGGTGGGTCGGGAGGGAGTTCCATGTCTTGGCGGCGAGGTAGGAGAAGGACCCCCCCCTGTGGTGGCTCTTTGGATGCGGGGGACGGCGGCGAGGGTGTGGCCGGTCGATCGAAGCTGGCGTTTGGGAGCGTAGAAGTTGAGGCGGCTGTTGAGGTATCCTGGTCCTTGGTTGTGTAGGGCTTTGTGAGCGTGGGTGAGGAGACGGAAAGTGATTCTCTTGTTGATCGGGAGCCAATGCAGGTCTCTCAGGTGTTCGGAGATGTGGCTGCGACGGGGGATGTCCAGGATGAGTCGTGCTGAGGCGTTCTGGATCCGCTGAAGTCTCTTCTGGAGTTTGGCGGTGGTTCCTGCGTAGAGGGAGTTGCCGTAGTCCAGGCGGCTGGTGACGAGGGCCTGGGTGATCGTCTTCCTGGTCTTGGTGGGGATCCACCGGAAGATCTTACGTAGTATGCGCAGGATGTTGAAGCACGACGAGGAGACAGCGTTGACTTGTCTGGTCATGGAGCGGGAGGAGTCCAGGATGAAGCCTAGGTTGCGTGCCTGGTCTGTTGGTTTGGGTGCGCTGCCTAGGGCGGGGGGCCACCAGGAGTCGTCCCAGGCGGAGGGTGAGGATCCCAGGATGAGGACTTCTGTCTTGTCCGAGTTCAGTTTCAGGCGACTGTTCTTCATCCATTCGGCTACCTCTTTAATCCCTTCGTGATGGTTGGCTCTGGCGGTGGCGGGGTCTTTGGTGAGGGAGAGGATCAGCTGGGTGTCGTCGGCATAGGAGATGATGTTGAGGTTGTGCTGGCGTGCGATGTCTGCGAGGGGGCTCATGTAGACGTTGAAGAGGGTTGGACTGAGCGAGAAGCCTTGAGGAACGCCGCAGATGACTTTGGTAGCTTCAGATCTGAACGGGGGGAGGCGAACTCTCTGTGTCCTTCCGGCGAGGAAGGAGATGATCCACTCCAGTGCCTTCTCCTGGATTCCGACGTTGCTGAGTCGCTGCACTAGTGTACGGTGGCAGACAGTGTCGAAGGCCGCAGAGAGGTCTAGGAGGATGAGGGCTGCTGTTTCTCCGTTGTCAAGCAGTGCTCGGATGTCAGGGCGGTCTCGGTGCTGTGGTTGGCTCGGAAGCCAGACTGCGAGAGGTCGAGGGATCCGTTCGCCTCGAGGAAGGCGGCCAGCTGCTTGTTGACGGTCTTCTCGATGACTTTTGCAGGGAACGGGAGCAGCGAGATGGGGCGGTAGTTCTTGAGGTCGGTGGGGTCGGCTGATGGCTTCTTTAGTAGAGCGCTGAGTTTGGCGTGCTTCCAGCTCTCCGGGAAGGTAGCTGTGTCGAAGGAGGTGATGATGATGTCCCGCAGGTGGGGTGCGATGACAGCATCGGCCTTGTTGAAGACGTGGTGGGGGCAGGGGTCGTTCGGAGATCCGGAGTGGATGGAGTTCATCGTGCGGACGTTGTCTTTGGTGCTGATCGGGGTCCAGGCACGGAGGGTGGTGGTGGGGGGGCGGTGGTTCGGTCGTGGCGTGCGTCGGTTGAGTGCTGAAGCTGTTGTGTATGTCCGCGATCTTGTTGTGGAAGTAGGAGGCGAGGGAGTTGCAGAGGTCTTGCGAAGGGGTGATGCCGTTGTTTCCGGCGTTGGGGTTGGAGAGCTCTTTAACGATGTTGAAGAGTTCCTTGCTGTTGTGTGCGTTGTTGTCCAGTCGTTCCTTGAATGCAATTTTCTTGGTTGCGTGGATGAGTTGGTGGTGTTTTCGGGTGGCGAGCTTGAGGGCAGTCATGTTGTCCGGTGTTGGGTCTCTGCGCCAGGTTCTCTCGAGGGCTCGGCAGTTCTTCTTGGAGCTCTTGAGTTCGTCGGTGAACCATGGGGCTTTCTTGCTGCCGGGTCTGCTAGGCGGGGTCCTCAGGGGGGCGAGGTCGTCAGCGCAGTCGCTGATCCACTTCTTGAGGTTGGTGGCCGCTTGGCTGGGGTTCGTTGCGCTGGTGGGTGGGTTCTTGCTCAGGGAAGTCGCGAGCTGGTCGGCTGTGATCTTTTTCCAGCTTCTGCGTGCAACCTGTTGTTGGTGGTGGTGGATCGTGGTCCTTCTGAAGCTGAAGTGGACGCAGCTGTGGTCCGTCCAGTGCAGTCCGGTGGCGTGGCTGAAGGCGATGTCCTTGCTGGATGAGAAGACGGGGTCGAGTGTGTGTCCGGCGTAGTGGGTGGGGGTGGTCACCAGCTGCTTGAGTCCGAGGTTAGCGAGGCTGTCCAGCAGGGTGGTGGTGTTGCGGTCGTTGTTGTTCTCCAGGTGGAAGTTGAGGTCCCCGAGGAGGATGTAGTCAGCGGAGAGGAGGGCGTGCGGGCTGATGAAGTCGGCGATGTCTTCGCTGAATTGTGTGTGTGGTCCTGGGGGTCTGTAGATGAAGGTGCCTCTGAGGGTGGTCTTGGGGTTGATGTGGACCTGGAAGTTCCTGTGGATGATGGCGATGCCTCCTCCGGTCTGATTGATGCGGTCCCTTCGGATGATCTTGTAGCCGTCTGGGATGGCGATGGCGATGTCTTTAGCACTCTTAAATGCCTTCTGTAAATACCAAATGTCTTAAACTTAGGATTTTTCTCAGTTTAAGAGTAGTAAAGTTAGGAGTCCTAACTTTAGGACACCTAAACTGAGAACAGTCCTAAAGTTAGGACTCCTAACTTCTGTGAATACCGAAATGAGTAAGTGCCTTCTGTGAATACCAAAATGAGTAAGTGCCTTCTGTGAATACCAAAAAGGTAGTAAGTTTAGTATTTTGTCTTAAGTCAGTTCTGTGAATCGAGCCCCAAGGTTTTAGAATTGATGTTACATCCTGAAATTGTGGTCCATTTTTAAACTTCCTTATGTTTACTAAAAATAAGGGGCAGATTTACAAGAAACTGACACATCTGTAGAGATGCGTCAGTTTCCCTGCGACAGCCTGCGATACCCTTGCGCCACCATGGATGCGCTGTATTTATAATACGGTGCGCCATGGCCCAACAATGCGTCAGAATTTCTGATGCATCTGTTGGCCCAAAAGTCATGCACTGCTGGAGTGGTGTCGCAAGCACGACGCAACTCCAACAATGTATGTTGAGGCCTATACTTACTGTACTGCATCACTCCTTGAGCCTGCTTCAAGCAGGCTTAAGGAGTGACAAAAAAAGTTCACTTTCACAAAAGTGAAGCAACGGCAGGGCAAAAGTGTCGCAAGGGGCTTGTAAATCTGCCCCTTAATGTTTCAGTGTAATGTAAGAAGTGTTCCCGTATGGCGCTACAATCTCCTTGCGCTATATACAAATATTATGGTGTAACAGCTACAGCTGCCAACTTTGGAGCTTGGAATATGTTTTGGCGTGACATTCATATGGTGTAATTCTGGTGAAATAACTTACTTGGTAATGGGGTCTAGTGCTTTCACAGTAAGTAGCACTATGACGTCACAACGAAGGGCAATGTGACTTCACACTGTGGCAACATAAGAAGGTTCATTGTGACATATATCCATCGAGGACTCTGGCATCAAAGTAACGAACACTGTCACATCACAGTAATGAGCACTGTTCAACTTAGCAGCGGGCACTAGGACATGATAGTAACGCACTCTGTGAAATCATAACAATGGGCACTGTGCCATCAGAGAGAGGCTCATTATAACATCATAGAAAGCCTTAGTGCATCATCACAGCAAGAGGTGCTGTGACCTCACAGCAGCCATCACTGTGACTTCACGGATGGGCCCTTTGACATCACGCCAAAGGGACACTGTGATATCACATCAAGAAGAACTGTGTCGGAGCAAAGAATACTATGACATCACATGAGTAGGCGTGACGTCGTCGCATTCGCCATTATGTCCTCACATCAAAGAGCACTGTGACATCATGTTAAATGGGAGCCGAGCTGCGTAACATTACATTAACAAACATTTTAACATCACAAAAGGAGTAATGCAGCATCACATCATGGGACGCTGTGTCATCACAGAAGGGACACTGCAACATCCCAGAAAAAGGCACTGTGACACCACTGAAAGTGCTGCGTGACATCACAGCACTGAGAACTGTGATATCACAGTGAGGGCTACTGTGTCATCAGAGGAGGGGTAACCAAGACGTATGATATTACAGCAACGGGCTCTCTGGCATCAAATTAAGGGGTATTAAGCCATCAAAGCAACAAGCACTGTCACATCACAGCAAGGGCCACTCATAACCCATAACTGGGCGCTGTCACATAACATCAAGTAGCACTTTCATATTACAACGAGACACAATATGACATCATTGCATTGGACACTGTTATCCCATGAACGTAGATTGTGATATATCAAGGGGCAACTCAGAAGTGTGCCATCACAGCAACAAGCACTGTGGCATAGGGTGACCAACTGGCATGGGCGCAAATTCAGGACTTTGAGGGTAAAAATTCAGGACAAAGAGTCAAAATTCAGGACAAAGATTCAGGACAGGATGTCAAAATTCAGGGCAAAACTGAGAGACAAAAGGTACGTTTTACCGACACATCAGAGGAGGTTGTACAATAGTGTATACGTAAGTAAATAGACATACACTTAAGTACAAGTCAAAAGAAGCTTATATTAGTTCGAGACAATTGTGCACTTCACGATTTTTTTGTACGCTTGCAGGTTTGAGCAACTGTGCAGGTCTTTTTGTGGGATCACTGACAAAATATAGAATACAAAAATATAGAATACTAAAAATATCGAAGTAAAAATATAAAATGCAAAAATATCGAAGTCCTATCTACTAACAGGTAAGTACAAAAATACTGAATCAAAAATATCAAAAAAATATATAGTTAGTCAAAATATCGAATTTTTGTAAATGTCTTAAAAGCAATTTAAAATTAATGAAATAATAACTATAATTAACTAAAACATACTTAAAAATACTTAAATAACTTTAAAATGATTAAATAATTAATTTCAGTTAAAAAAATGAACATACAATTTGATTTTTAACACATATATATATTAACATAATATTAATTTAAAAATATACAATATTTTTAGTGTAGGATAGCAGGAGGGTAAAATGTACTATTACCACTCCAGCAACTTCAACAGGAGGGATAGCGTAGGGGTAAAAATTACTATTCCCACTCCAGTAAGTGCAACAGTAGGGAAAGCGTTGGATAGCGTAGGGGTAAAAATTACTATTCCCACTCCAGTGAGTTCAAGAGTAGGGAAAACGTTGGATAGCGTAGGTGTAAAGATGATTCCAACGCTGTGATTTAAGTTGATATATATTTATTGGTTAAAGATGAAGAGACCTCCAGCTTCTTCACTAGCTACACTGTCTACTGGCAGATCTTCAATTCATAACATTCTAATTACCTAGCAACATCTTACATATCTATGAAGAACGAATCCCTACATATCTCCCCCTTCACAATATTTGAATAACAAAAAGAGAACAAAAAATGATAATGAACAATTAAAAGAATTTTTTTTTACATTGTGGAAATCGATCAAAAATGTGTGGAGCATGACACATTAAGGAGCTGGACATTTTGCAACATTTCCACAGCTCCAAGCAGACCAATCTGATAGAATAAGAACATTCTGATAGAATAAGAACATTCCTTTTAACACTTTCTACTTGTATAGGTTGTGAAAATTTACTGTTTTCTTTTTTTAACAATTCCACCTTTTTTTACCACAACCCAGTCGGCAACCTTGATATTAGATTCTCTCACCCTCAGGATATAGTGGCTCGCAGAATCAGACTGCTGTTTTTCCTACACCATCCTTCACCCTTTCACGATCAACCCAAACACACTCCTTATTCTTCAGCCAACCTGGAACTTCTTTCATACCTGGCTCTCGTCCCTTAAGAGAAACAAATGGGGAAATTCCCATTATAGAATGCAGCGTAACTCTATACGACCACACCAACTTCTTGAGTTCATCAGACCACAAAAATCCATTCGCCAGTGAAAGCTGGATGTGGTCCATCAACAACCTGATAATTCTCTCAATGAATCCATTAGCCTGTGGTCTAAACAATGCAACTTTTTCATGACAAATTCCCATTTTATCTAAAAATCCACTTGACTTGTTCAAGACTTTAGGATCTAACTTTCCCCCATTCTTCACAACTTCCCATTTTATCTAAAAATTCTTTCATCTGTCTCAACACCAGTTGTACTCCATAGTCTGACACCAATGTCTTCGGTATACCCTCATTCAAGAATATTCTTTCCATGAAGTTGATCACTTTCCTAGTATCAATGCTATCAGTGGATTCCACCACAAACCATTTGGAATGATAATCCACGAGAACCATCAAAAATCTGCTTCGAGCTCCTAATTTGGAGATTGGACCAACAAAGTCAATCTCCAGTTTTTCCCAAGTACGTGCTGGAAAATCCATAAAAGAAAGAGGAGGTTGTCTAACAATCTTTGTCTTGTCACTTCCGGCACATGCATAGCATCTCTAAACAAGTTCATCAATATCACTGTCCATTCTTGTCCACCAAAATGACTCAGGAATCCTCCTCTTGGTACTGTTCCTACCCAAATGGCCTTTGTGTGCCAAATTCATAATTCTGCACCTAAGCCTGGTCGGTGGTATCAATCTGTTCCTTCTCCATAACTTTCCCTCACTGACACTCAACTCACCCTCAATTTTGGAAAAGGTGATGGACAGAGTTTCTGAATGTTGCAGAATACTCCTACCCAGTCAAGAGATCAGGGCTTGATCCATCACCGTTTTTTAGCTCACTGCACCATCCCAGCTCGGAACCTGGCTATATGCAAATTAGTCTGTTCCTGTCCCAGTGCATGATGGGAACAGGGCAGACCAAACTACCAAGCCAATTCTTCACCAGAAAGGAGACAAGCTACCGGGGACCGGTTTCTGGCATTTCAGCCGTCATCGGCCCGGCTTGCTTGAATCCTGATGGTGCAATGAGCTAGGGACTCACGTCTGAGTATACCCTCCCACACTTAGTGTGGATAAAATCAATTTTGGAAAAGGTGAAGGACAGAGTTTCTGAATGTTGCAGAATACTCCTACCCAGTCAAGAGATCAGGGCTTGATCCATCACCGTTTTTTAGCTCACTGCACCATCCCAGCTCGGAACCTGGCTATATGCAAATTAGTCTGTTCCTGTCCCAGTGCATGATGGGAACAGGGCAGACCAAACTACCAAGCCAATTCTTCACCAGAAAGAAGACAAGCTACCGGGGACCGGTTTCTGGCATTTCAGCCGTCATCGGCCCGGCTTGCTTGAATCCTGATGGTGCAATGAGCTAGGGACTCACGTCTGAGTATACCCTCCCACACTTAGTGTGGATAAAATCAATTTTGGAAAAGGTGATGGACAGAGTTTCTGAATGTTGCAGAATACTCCTACCCAGTCAGGAGATCAGGGCTTGATCCATCACCGTTTTTTAGCTCACTGCACCATCCCAGCTCGGAACCTGGCTATATGCAAATTAGTCTGTTCCTGTCCCAGTGCATGATGGGAACAGGGCAGACCAACCTACCAAGCCAATTCTTCACCAGAAAGGAGACAAGCTACCGGGGACCGGTTTCTGGCATTTCAGCCGTCATCGGCCCGGCTTGCTTGAATCCTGATGGTGCAATGAGCTAGGGACTCACGTCTGAGTATACCCTCCCACACTTAGTGTGGATAAAATCAATTTTGGAAAAGGTGATGGACAGAGTTTCTGAATGTTGCAGAATACTCCTACCCAGTCAAGAGATCAGGGCTTGATCCATCACCGTTTTTTAGCTCACTGCACCATCCCAGCTCGGAACCTGGCTATATGCAAATTAGTCTGTTCCTGTCCCAGTGCATGATGGGAACAGGGCAGACCAAACTACCAAGCCAATTCTTCACCAGAAAGGAGACAAGCTACCGGGGACCGGTTTCTGGCATTTCAGCCGTCATCGGCCCGGCTTGCTTGAATCCTGATGGTGCAATGAGCTAGGGACCCACGTCTGAGTATACCCTCCCACACTTAGTGTGGATAAAATCAATTTTGGAAAAGGTGATGGACAGAGTTTCTGAATGTTGCAGAATACTCCTACCCAGTCAAGAGATCAGGGCTTGATCCATCACCGTTTTTTAGCTCACTGCACCATCCCAGCTCGGAACCTGGCTATATGCAAATTAGTCTGTTCCTGTCCCAGTGCATGATGGGAACAGGGCAGACCAAACTACCAAGCCAATTCTTCACCAGAAAGGAGACAAGCTACCGGGGACCGGTTTCTGGCATTTCAGCCGTCATCGGCCCGGCTTGCTTGAATCCTGATGGTGCAATGAGCTAGGGACTCACGTCTGAGTATACCCTCCCACACTTAGTGTGGATAAAATCAATTTCAACTCACCCTCTACATGGTAAAATCCCATAAAATGAACATCATCACAAGATTCTTTACACCATCCGACTGAGACACTTCATGACCTGAGATATAAGTTTGTTATCAGACATAGCACTCTCCTATTCTTCTTTGTCAAATGCCTGTACTTCATTACACCTAATCAAGCCATCAACATCCTCAGAATTTTCACCAACAACATCTACAGGCATTCTAGATAAGTAGTCCGCTACCACATTTTTCACTCCTTTCATATACTCCAACTCAAAGTTGTATTCAAGTACGGATAAAATCCACCTAGAAATTCCGGGTGTGACATTGCCTTCCAAACCTCTTCCACCTCTGAACAAATGCACTAGAGGTTTGTGATCAATCCGTACTCTAAATGGCAAACCCCAAAGAAAATATCTGAATTTGATGCCCCAAGTACATGCGAGAGCTTCTCTCTCAACAACAGAATAAGAGGCTTCAGCGCCCTGAAGTCTTCTTGAGGCAAAACCTATAATCCTCTCCACACCATCATGAATTTGAGCTAATACAGCTCCAATTCCTACTGTGCTAGCATCGGTAGTGACTAAGGTTCTTGCCTTCACATCAAAATGACCTAAAGTCGGTGCATGTAAAATTCCCATTTTTACACACCTGAGTGCTTTCTCACAAGCGTCATTCCATTCAAAGGTTACTCCATTTTTCATCAATAATATCAAGGGTTCTACCACATCAGAAAACCCTTTATGAATTTAGAGCAATACTCAGCTAGTCCTAAAAAAGACTTTAACTGATCCTTATTCGAAGGAGTTGGAGCATTATTTATTGCTGAGATGATACTTTTCTTAGGTTTTATTCCTAATCCAGAAATCTCATGCCCCAAATAAGTCACACTGTCTCTTTTTAGTTTACATTTTTCTTTCTTAATCATCAAACCATTCCTCTCCATGCGCTCCAATACCTTGGTTAGAACTTTGTTGTGGTGATCACAATTTTTTCCAACTATCAATACATCATCATGGAAACATAAAACATTTCTCATACCAACAAGAACCTGCTGCATTATCCTCTGAAACACCGCTGAGGCAGACGCTAAACCAAACGGCATTCTACTGTAACAAAATGCCCCCAGCGTTGTTACAAACGAGGTAAGATGTCTGAATACTTCATCTAAATCGATCTGATGATAGGCTGCGGACAGATCTATCACACAAAAAATTACTCCACCTCCCATCGCACTCAACATTTCTGATATATTCGGCAGAGGCTGTCTGTCAACCCAAATGTTCCTATTAAGGTCGCGCAAATCCACACAGAGGCAAATCTTGGCTTGGCCATCCTTGGGTGCGACTACAATGGGCGCAAGCCATTCAGAGGCCTCAATAGGTTCAATGATCTTCAACTCTAACAGTTTATTAAGCTCTTCTTGGAGTAGACTTCTCATTAAATATGGTACATTTCTCACTTTGTGAACAACTGGTACAGCATTTTTATTGAGGATGATTTTGTGGGAAAAGCCTTTCGTTTGCCTAGTTTCTCAGAAAAGACATTTGGAAACTTCTTCATAATATCAATTTCATAACCATCAATGTTAAGAACAGGTAAAGAAGAAACAGGCTCAGAGGCATTAGGATAAAGTAAAATCTCTAAATCTTTTTAGTGTTGCCAACCTAGTAAATTAGAACCTTGTTTTGTTAAATAAACCCGTCCAAACACTTTCCTTCCTGAAAAAGTTATCGCCATCCATTTAAGTCCTAATATATCTATGGTTTTACCACCATACCCAACCGCTTTTATGTCAGGTGCATCTCAAGAATTCATTTCACTCTCCTCACCCCAAACTTTGATATACATTTCTCTGGACTATAGCGTATATAAGCTTCCTGAATCAATCAATATCCTAATACCAGGATGTTTCACATCTTTACTATCAAAATTTATGAGGCAGTGAGGTTTTTCGAGTTTATCTGAACTTTCAGTAGCTACATCTACATCACAAATTGGTTTTGAAACACAATTGCAATTTTCTCCCAAGGATAACCCTTCCACACATAGCATTAATTCTTGAATATTCTCACAACTATCATCAATTTCATTAACATATTGAGTTTTAGCATTACAAGCTTTAGCTATGTGTCCTCTTCTGCCACATGCCCTACAAATCGCATTCCTAGCCATACATTTTGTACTAGATGCAATATGCCCAGGAGCGCCACATCTGTAACATTTTACAATACGTGAATTTGCTTGTTGGGCAATATTAGTGGAACGAGTCAATCCAGTTGACTTGTTCAAGACTTTAGGATCTAACTTTCCCCCATTCTTCACGACTTTCGTCTCATCTATACATGCATGAACTTGTGAACTTTTTGCATTAAGCTCGGAATCTTTTGTCACTGCATCCTTAGATGCTTTGGAACTGGTACACTTTTCCATTTCTTTGATCCAGAGATCAGTATTCTCAAGACCCTTTGCAATTTGTATTGCCTTATCCAACGTGCAATCCTTAATAAGTAACTTCTCTCTTACTCTCTTATTGTTGGTACACCTAACAATTTGATCGCGAATGAGAGAATCTCCTAAACCTTCAAATTGGCAATTTAAGGATAATCCTCTTAAGGCAGCTACATAAGTCGCAACATCTTCATCAACTTTTTGTACACGACAGAAAAATGTATGCCTTTCTAATACTGCGTTGATCTTGGTGGTAAATCTTTTTTCTAACATTTGCATACTCATCTCGTAAACATTACTCGGTTGCCCATCCCCCATTCATAAAGATATTTCTGGCTAATCTTCATACAACGGCCTACCTTCGACACCCAAATGGTGAAGCAGAATTGCTTGCTTACGTATAGGTCCATATTTATCCGCACCTGTGGCTAGAACGTAAGTTAAAAATATCTTCTTCCATTCCTTCCAGGGTATTGATGGTTCACCTGGAGTAGGAAGGAAAGACGGAGGTGCTGCTAAACTCTGATCTGCCATGGAAAAGGTAAGCTAAATAATTCAATATGAGAGCTACTAGAAATAATGTGGGATGGAATCAATTTACATTAAATACAGAGCAAACAATGTAACCTAAAAAAAAGAAATGTTAGAATTTTTTTTTTAAATAATTTAATAAAATAACAAATTACTGTCACTCTGTTGAAGAAAATCCAATGTTGAAAATCGTGGTTGCAGAGAATTCCCAGGTTTCTAGAAGTAATACTATAAGTATGTATATTGATATCTGAACGCGAAGATCAACAAAGCACAAATCGTTCAGTTAATATTGGGTTCACGGAAGAATGAATAATGCAAGCGTTCCCTTATGACAATTAATCACACGCTGAACATCGCGATATCCGATGTTCAGTTAATGAATTGCCCGTTTGGAAATTGAGATCGTCGTCGTTGTGGAAACTGCCAAGGATTGAGTCTATTTTCTTCGAAAAGTTGAAGAAAAAGGCTGACACGTACAGGTCACGTATTTGACCCCGCGAACGCAGCCGATGTAGTACAAGGAAACGCGAGAACTCCTCTGCAAACGTGAGAACTCCACAGTGTCAGCGCGGCTTAGAGAAATCAATATGGCACGCGAATATAGAGCGCGCCAGTTGCCAAGATACCACTGCGAGTCTAGAAGATGCAGGTAGAGTCGTTAAGTTCTTTAAAAAATGCACCAACCTTGCAACAGCTTCCACAGGCAAATAATGTCAAACAGTAGAAACCAGAAAACTAGAAACCACTTTAAAAACGATTGTTCGAGTTTTTTGAGCACCAACTTCTATTTTCTCAAGCAAAGTCAAAGGGGAAATGCAAAAATAGGATTGAAACGAAGAAATGTTCCAGAGTTTCAGAAAAAAGTTATAAATAAGTCCCAAATTTGAAAAGCTTCAGGGGAGCATTGATAAAAGTACATACCAGTAACCATGCAAAATAAAATCTTCTGGGAGTCTAGAAATCTTGAAGGAGTAGAAATGTATACCACTGCTCAGTAGTACCATCCAGGGGTGAAGGTCCTTAATATCTGTCCCCCTCCAGATATGTCCTTGTCGCCAATGTAAAGATGATTCCAGCGCTGTGATTTAAGTTGATATATCTTTATGGGTTAAAGATGAAGAGACCTCCAGCTCCTTCACTAGCTACACTGTCTACTGGCAGATCTTCAATTAATGACATTCTAATTACCTAGCAACATCTTACAATTCTAT
Source organism: Lissotriton vulgaris (assembly GCF_964263255.1). Lineage (NCBI taxonomy): Eukaryota > Metazoa > Chordata > Amphibia > Caudata > Salamandridae > Lissotriton > Lissotriton vulgaris. Next base: position 481,162,625 of record NC_141700.1, on the reverse strand, counting down.
GAAGGATGAATCCCTACATAAGGGGTAAAAATTACTATTTGCACTCCAGTGAGTGCAACAGTAGGGAAAGCGTTCGATAGCGTAGGGGTAAAAGTTACGATTCCCACTCGAGAGAGTGCAACAGTAGGGGAAGCGTTGGATAGCGTACGGGTAAAAATTACTATTCCCACTCCAGATAGTGCAACAGTAGGGAAAGCGTTGGATAGCATAGGGGTTAAAATTACTATTCCCACTCCAGAGGGTGCAACAGTAGGGAAAGCGTTGGATAGCGTAGGGGTAAAATTTACTATTCCCACTCCAGAGAGTGCAACAGTAGGGAAAGCATTGGATAGCCTAAGGGAAAAAAATTACTATTCCCACTCCAGAGAGTGCAACAGTAGGGAAAGCGTTGGATAGCGTAGGGGTACAAATTACTATTCCCACTCCAGAGAGTGCAACAGTAGGGAAAGCGTTGGATAGCGTAGGGGTGAAAATTACTATTCCCACTCCAGAGGGTGCAACAGTAGGGAAAGCGTTGGATAGGGTAGGGGTGAACATTACTATTCCCACTCCAGAGAGTGCAACAGTAGGGAAAGCATTGGATAGCCTAAGGGTAAAAATTACCATTCCCAGTCCAGAGAGTGCAACAGTAGGGAAAATGTTGGATAGCGTAGGGGTAAAAAATACTATTCCCACTCCAGAGAGTGCAACAGTAGGGAAAGCGTAGGGGTAAAAATTACTAATCCCACTCAAGTGAGTTTAACAGTAGGGAAAGTAAAGATTTAATATATTAATCCAACTAATTAAATATATATATTAATAAAAAATGTATTAAAATAAATTACAAATTTAAAATTATGTAATAATTAATCAATTAAAAATACAAATAAATAGTAATTATTAAAATAAATTTCATATTAATACAAATTAATTACCTATTAATTAACAATAAATTAAAAATCAATACCAATAAATAATAATTATTTATTTAATTACAATTAAATTACTTCCCACCCTATTCCCCAACACACAACCTGCCACAGAAAATAAATTACTAAAATTAACAATTAATCAATTTATAAAAATTAATTCCCAATCAAAAATTAATTAGCAATTAAAAATGTATTACCAATGAAATATTAATTAATTACAAATTAATAATTAATTAACAATTAATTCAAAATAAATACCAATAAAGAAATTAACATATTTAATCAATTACAATTAAATTACTTCCCACCCTATTCCCCTATAAACCCACAACACACTACGGAAAATAAAATAATTAAATTAACATAATTATCAATTAATCAAACAAAAATTAATTACCAAAAAAAAGTAATTAATCACCAATTTAAATTTAATTAACAATCAATTCAAAATGAATACCAATAAATAAATTAACATATTTAATCAATTACAATTAAATTACTTCCACCCTATTCCCCTATAAACCCACAACACGCTACGGAATTAAATCATGCAAAAATTAAATAACATAACATAAAAACCACTTAAAAAAATTCAATATTATTAAAAATTCGATATATCTTAACTATAGTATATACTTCAATATTTTAACTTTCTATATTTTAAAAATCGATATTACATTACTTACCTTTAAAAATATATTTTTCACCATTATATTCTGTCCAGTCAATATTTTGTCCATTCTATATTTTGACTTCGATATTAGTGCAATTCTATATTTTTGATTTGATATTTTGACTGTATACCCTTTTTGTGGTATTTCATATGATAATAATTTATTTATATGGTTAGTGCACTTGATTGGGCAGTCTGATTTTTTGTTTACAATTAATGGTCGTAAGCAGGCATGTTTACGGAGAGAAATGGTCAGGAAGATCTGATTGGATAGACATTGTGAGATGTAAAGCGGCACGAATAGGATGCAGCTGATTGGGACCTGCAGTACTGGACTAGAGTGCAGTCCTCGGAGTGGCCAGCGTTAGGTCAGATCGCTTCAGGCATTCCATGTCGGTTTAGCTGGTGATGAGTGGTATAGGGGCTGGTATAGTAGTGAGTGGTGGATAAGATCCATAGTGTACATGTCAAGGTCTTTTACAAGTTCCAAGAGCCAGAAAGACCAGACAAGGTGGAAGAGCTCTGTCCATTGCCGGACCAAGATTGTGGAACAGCCTTCCTCTCTCTTTGAGACTTTGTCAGGAGTATCTCCTATTTAGGAAACAGTTAAAAACCTTCTTATTTCCTAATTAATCAATGCCATCTGCCTCCCTATTGTTACAAGCTGAAAAGGTTCTCAAAGGCGCGGAGATACTCCTCCGGGAGATGATCCTAGCGCGATATAAACCCGCAAATTCAAATTCAAAATTCAAATTAACACATTCGTCGCGGGGCTAATTCCCCCGCGGCGCAGGGGGGGGGAGGGGGCCGCACGCAGCGCCACTGTGCTTGTGACGTCACGCTGCACGGTAGCGCTGTGCTCATGACGATTTGAGCTCGTCATGACAACGCCCGTTTAATGGAACGCTCCGCACAGCGGTGGAATTAGCCCCGCTTGAGCTCATCATAAGCATGGAAGGTGTTAAGGGTAAGAGCATTAAGCAGGAAAAGAGTTATTACCCAGCCTGCATGAGCTAAAGCTGGCTGCAGACGGCTGATTGTTATCGTATTATTGTGGGCCGGAACGGTTAGATAGTTAACATTACTATAAAATGCTCTGGCTAGTGGCTAGCCATATATCAGCCCTCCTTATTTTACCTGTATATGGGAACTAGTACACTGCTTGGGCTGTTTTATTTCTCTGAACTTTAAACTCACATTCTATTTGATGTACAGAAGTGTGCTACAGTCTAGAAACTGAATACATTGTTAAGGCATCACTGTAGGGCAGAAGAAGGCCCTGTCCTTTACACAAAGAACATTTTCTATTGAATGGATGCAAAATGCCAACATGCAATTTAATGATAAAACTATGTAGCGCACAAATACTAATGTGTGGAAATGTAGTTTTTTGATTGTTTTAATCCTATTAAAACTCTGTTTCCAGCACACTTATGAATTACAAACAAGTGGTCCATTTGTGGTTTCCTAACTGCTGATATGTTTTGAAACATTTGCACAGTTAATTGACAGATATTTAAAAGTTGATGTGTGTTACAAACAAACTGACAACTCACAGCCGTTGTTTTCGCATACCCCAAGAAAATTTGAGAAAACATGGTGCAATCTACAACACATTTGTCTTCCATATTCAATTGGATTCGCTTCTAAAGCATAGTAATGGATGGATTTACTGTGCAGCAGGACACAACAATCTTTGATGGGCTCTTCAATGATTCCCTCACTATCACCGCCCCGCCCCCCCAACAGTGCCTCTCATCTCTCCATAGCCCCTCTCTCACATGGATTTCATTTGTTTAATAGCCCTTATCGTACCAGTGTATGATGTTGGAGCACTTTACATCACGCACACATACAGAGACAATGAATCAGAAGTGTTCAAATCAGTGTTTATGAATGAATGAATACATAGTTTATTAGTCAATTAAAACCATAATCATTGAAAAAACCTCACCTCACAATGTGAAATATTTACCTAAATTGGTTAAAATATTTCAACCATCAGCAGCAAATCATTTCATATCTTAATTAGGCAATCTGATTATTTGCATCCCCTGCTAATCAAAATTAGAGTATGCACCAACATGTTAATTTTAGGATGGTTCAGAGATCAAGTAGTCCTCCATACCTGCCTACAATCTAAAATAATTTATCGATCTTAGAACAAATTTTCATATCTTACTTAAGGAGCAAGCATATAAAATGCCTATACATTCCGGGAGAGGCAGTTAAAATGTCAATGTACAAGTTGGAGTAGAGAGCATAGGATCCATAATATAGATAATATAGCAGGTTGTCGATTTACAAATAAAGTGTCAATGTGCAAAATATAATACCATAAAATCAGTATGTAAATTGTGCGGGGGGGGAGAGGTGGGGAGTTCCAAAAGTGGCTATGCATTAAAAAAATGTTTATGTTATTTGATGGGATAGGGACAGGTTATGACTTTTTCCTCCAGCAGCCCGTCCCATACGTATCAATAGCCCCGGTGAAACAGTTATTTGGTCGCTTTACACCCACCCACCCCCTACCCCCACCTCCCATTACCAAACTTAAGCTTCTATTACAGTTTTAAAAATAGTCAGAAATTGCACTAATCTCTTGGTCAGTGTTGTGGTTCGTGGGTCCAATGAACCCATCATTGCATTCCTACAAGTCCTGACTCCTAGGCCGTAAAACACATGTCTTAATAAGCCTTTTCGCTGGTTTACCAGAACAGGACAGATACATATGACAAGTTGTAAACATTCTGCCGCCTGCAGGCATAGGCGGCAGCTCTTGTTCTCGCTTGGCCACCTTTCCTCCATTTTGGCATGGAATCTAGTGTAGGCATTTAACCAATTCTTAAGGCCAGGAATGTCTGTTTTACCTTCCAATGGTGGGATGCTTCTAAAAGTGAAGACTCTACTGGGCTTGAATAGGATTTCAATACCAGCCATCCCTGGTGGCGCCTTTGACAGCTTGTCTTTGTCTGCAATCCAGCTTTGGAGTTTAATTGACTAGTTTACCATTTTCTCTTGAACACTTGTCCAGAAATGTTAGTGTTCAATAGATCTCCCAGTTCTAAGAGCACAATGCTATTCTCCAAATATTTCTTGTAGACTTCGTTACCCCATTGGAGATTGATTTCAATCCAAGCGTCTTATCCACAGCTGCACGCAGTTTGTGGGAAAGCTTTACAAATGCCGCAGGTCTGGCAAGTGACTGTTTTGTGATTGAAAACTCCAGCCGAACTTGGGCCGGAGACAGTAGCGTAACAAAACTTAAGGGGGCCCCCTGCAAAGTATGTGGAGGGGCCCCCTCCAACTCAATAAGGAGCTCTGGGTGCTGTGCTGAGGGGGCCCTCTGGAGCTTGGGGGCTTCCCCTCACTGCAGGAGCTGCAGGGCTTATGTTACGCACATTCAATGAGGTGCAAAATCACATTTGGTACAACATAAACAGGAGTAGTGTGACACTAGGGTGACCAGGTGTCCCGGATTTGCCCAGATGGTCCCATTTTTTCAACACTCGAAAATATTGGCATGAGCTACAAGAGACTGAATTTTCCAGAATGCCAGGGGCGAACCTTGCCTGAGAGGTCAGCGGTGTGCTCCCACATCCTGTTTATTTAAAGTACTCCTGTGAGTCATTGAGTGGACGAGCTTGTGGATGAAGCACCTGTGCACCAGTGAGAGGTACCGGACCTGATATATTGTTTGGCAGCCCACTCAGAAAACCCCAAAATACAAGACTGTATTCTCTACTGATGACGGTTAATAAACCAGAAACACGTGTCTAGAGATCAGCACTATCTGCGCCAACCTTGGCGAAACACTCGAAAATATCGGAGCGAGCTACAAGAGACTACATTTCCCAGAATGCCAGGGGCGAACCTTGCCTGAGAGGTCAGCGGTGTGCGGCCACATCCTGTTTCATTTTTTACCAGTTGCCCAGGCAGATTGAGGTAAAAGTGCCTCATATCCCATTTTTTGAGAGGGTAAACTGAAAACAGTGTGAGGCTCTTTTTTAGGTGTTCCAAAGCATGGCTGGTAAGCAGTTTAATTAACAGGTATGATGCTGGTTTTAAAAATTACATTGTATTAATTTTCTTAGTGCCTCTTCTGTGTGTGTCTATGGGGATGAGGGCTGTCATTCTTTGAACAATGATTTTGACAATGAACTGTCGCACTCGTGGTGATTTTTAATGTAAACTGATGCTGACAGATGGTTAGGTGCTAGATGAGTTCCTCCTTCTGAGTCTTGGAGGCAACGATTAAAAATATGGTAGCGTCATTCCAGTCGGGAATGACGTCCTCAAATGCACACTGAATGAAAAATTTCCTTTGTAATTTTGTACTTTCAAAATAAAGTTTTATTGAAACATTTGATTCAATTTAATCTCATTGTTTGTCTTTCACAATATCCAAGATGTAGGTATATCAAAGTTTTTAATACATAGCCCAATGCATTTCGGGCATTTTGCCCTTCCTCAGGGGAATAAATCAACTGTTGAAGAAAATAAACACAACTGTAATATGTTCGTTAAAGTAGTAGCACAATGCTTAATTCAAAGAACAAGTATCTTTTCAGAAACCTTATATCCATTTAGGTCATGGTGCACAACATTTCGTGGTACTTGGTGAAAAAATATTAAGAAAACATATTAATTACCCGTGGCATCATTTGAGATATGCAAATATATACACGTTTGTAAAATAAATCTTTTAACTGCCATTCTAAATACACATCATACTTCGACCGTGTTAAAAACGTTCATGTGTTGTACAACTTTCGATTGTTAAGAAACACTAAACGGTGTCATAACGATGCGTCATACTGCGTGTTTCCCCTCCGATTTCACATGAAAAATAATTCTCGTTCCCTTTTGTTTACAATCACCCAATTTCAATTATTAGAAAGAGTGTTACCGATAATATGATCCCGGTCATACCTGTAGTGTTTCAAACGCCTGATAGAGGTCAAAATGTAGGTCAAAATATACGCGGTGTCATCGGGGTTTACAGACCGCGTTCTGGAAGAAAAAGCACCCGGGTATATCTCAATACACGTGTAAGGGTACGGGCGGTTAACTACGATCATAACAAGGTTAAATCTCATGCGGAATAGAACCGCACTCACCAGGTTCCGGTGGTTTCTTCAGACGCTGGGCCGCAGCGTGAAAGGGTGATGCGAGGATTTTTACGAAAAATTACATTGTATTAATTTTCTTAGTGCCTCTTCTGTGTGTGTCTATGGGGATGAGGGCTGTCATTCTTTGCCACTTTATTTTTGTAAATTTGTAGTTCTTCCTCGATTTTTGCGAAATGTCTCGGTTTTTGGGTCGCACTATCTGGTTATCATAGTAGTGTGGCAATAGTGCAATATGAAATGAAGTTGCAAAATAGCTATACAAAAGACAGAAACTAACATAGAAAGTTGTCACATAAGGGTAATCGGTGTCCATGAACTTGATATGATGGCAGCTCATTCACGTGAAAAAGCACCATTAGTGCAACAATAGCATAGGTATGCAAAATGTTTATAAACACAAATGTGCAGCATCACATTAATGAGTAAATTCACTCTCTAAATGATGCAGGGTGCAATATAACCTTTTGGATCTAAATCTCATGGGTGTAAAAATACACGGAGCGCAAATTTAGCAGGCGTGTGGAAACACATTTAGGAGTACAAATCCCTTTTAGGAGTATAAACACATTTCAACAAAATGGAAATTAGTTGCAAAATCAGATTTGGATGAAAAAAGAGCTGGGTATGATGAGACGCTTTCGGGTGGAAAAATAAAATTAAGACAAAAAATAGTTTTGGGGCAAAAAAACATTTAGGTGCAAAATCACTCTAGGCACAAAGTCAGCAGGAGGGTGGTACCATTTTGAGGTGCAAAGTCATTGAATACAGAGAGAAAATATGGTTATAAGAGTTAAATTAACTGTACCTATGAGAAGGTGGAGATAGACTATTTTTCAATCATCACTCCAAAATGTAAAGCAGTGCAATACACATATGGCTTTATACAAATTGGAAATACTCGTTAAGTAAGCAATGCTGAAGGGGGGCGACCCAAACAATTCAGTGGCTGGAGGCAGCGGACCCAAAGCCCACTCTGTGGATTTTTGCTTATCTGTGACATGAACCTTAGCTATCAGCAAGTACTCTCTGCAGCAAGGCCTAAAAATAATGGAATGGAGTGTGGAGTGTGCCGCAACTGAATGCACCCAATGTGCTTCCTGCCCGAGCTAGTGACGACTCTGAAAAGGTTAATGGTTGCCAGTGGGACTGGGAGAAAGAAGGGTGGGGTGAAGGTGAAGAGAGGCATCACAGAGGCCGGAAATTAAAGTGCAAAACATGTTTCCACAATTTGTGCTACAAACGCTTTGTAGGATCCCACCTCCCTTCTTTGCAGCCCACCTCCAGAAGGACTAAAACAATGTTCCACCTCATGGGCAGTGCTTATGTCTAACAGTGTGACTGACATCTAAGTTACACCGGTATCATGTGAGTGTCCCCTACATTTAAATATTGCTACTACCCATCTGCCTTACTCACCATAGCCCCCAATGGCACTACCCCCACTCAACCGCAGCTCCACCTTGCACTTTCAACTTCCTAAAACTCCCTCTCCTGCATTGACCCCTTCATGCAATGAAAACATGCAGCTGAGCCCAGCAGTGCAACGCCCATTGGGCTGAAAGGGCTTAAAATCTTATCCCCCCACCCCCACCGTCCTGTGTGTCAGCCCAGGTTGACACGGCTTCGCGGGCACACACACAGCCTCACCTGAGTTCTTCACAAGTCTTTAAAAGACCACTTACTTGCTAACAAGGCTTTGTTGTACTTTAACCCCTTCTTAGAGCCCCTGCATCTCCACTCTGGCTATCACTGGAAGAATTAGCATTTCCCCCGAAATTGATGGTAGCCCCCCCCCCAGAATGTGGCTCTCTCTAGTTGCTCCTCTGCCTGAGCCTATAAGGGGTTCTCTCATCTGCGTGGCCCCTGCCGCCATCTTAATGAGCTTGTACCATTCCAGAAATTAGCAGATCCCCTGCACTCCATTTTACAAGAAAGAGATAGCGGCCCCTCCCGTAATAGGAAATACAATGGAAGCAGTGTTCGAAGTGAGGGAAAAAAGTAGGAGAACTGTGGGCAGAGAATCAGAGAGTGGGAGTAACGCTTAGATTGGGTCAGTGGGCGGAGTCAGAGGTGTGGCAGAAAGAGCAAAATATCCCAATTTTTAGTATTTATTTCCTATTTCACTAACCGGTTACAGCTTATTATGTTATTTCATTTAACCAATAGATACACATGTTTATTTAAGGTTTAATATGAGTTATTGACATTAAAATACAATCACAAATTGGGATGTGTTTCCAATCACAGAATGTCCCAAATATCCTTAAAAGTGGATTCGCAAGCCATTTGTCTCCCAGCCATGGAGTTTCTGTCATCAGCACTTCTCCTCCCTTTTTCCACAAGAGCAGTTCAAACATGAATGGCAAAATATCCTAGTTTGCAAATGTTTTCTGCATAACAATGGGTTTGACATATTTGCCACATAATACATCATCTGCTGCATAATCTGATGACTTAACGAATAAATTGTTTATAGCTCAAACGGATCAAAGGTTACTAAAACATGTAACTTGTGCTGCTGTGAAGTGGAGGGCCCGTGGCGAAGATTGACTGGTCACCTTTCTCACTGCTGCAGCTGTATGTTCCACTTGTACTAATAAGGAAACATCTTTGCAGAGACTGTTAGCATGCGTACAAATTTCAAAATAACAAAGTATCAGAAAATGTGAAGCACCACTAATACCAGTGTAGTGTGTCAGAGCATTTTCATCATACATATTACACAGAGCCAATCATTCATACGTTCTTTAAATCACGGTCTAGGAAATGTTATATAAGACAAAGGACTACAAGGTGTAGGATTCACAAGACAACCATACTGGTAGGCAGCATAGTTTAATAGTGATTTGTCTGGAGAAACAAACTCAGAATTCAAAACGTAATACCATGGTTGGGCGTTCTCTTTAATAATCAGAATTGATTTCTACCCAAATTAACCCTTTTTTGAAACATCAGGATAATCAAAGACTGGGTAAAAAACCATAATGCTCTAATTTGTACCTTGCAGTTTGGATGCAGCTCTTACATGACGGTTAATAGCTCACAGTTCTATGTTAGGATTTTTTTTTTTTTTTTATGTTTGAAAGCTTTATTGAAGTAAATAATCAATCCAACAATGTTAGGATTTTAACTTATTAACTGCAAGTAACAATAGGGTCTCTCTGACAAAGCAGTAACCCACTGACCTATTAACATTATATTAACTTTGTGATCTGCATGGTACATGTTCTTAGCAGCAGGCACATTAACACTCTGCGCTTCCTTTTCAGGAGTCAAAACTTCCTCTAGACAAAACACCATCTAGCTCTACTAAGAACATTAATCACTCGCGTTATCATGACATTTTTATTGTTGCCGAAAATTGTTGAAGGCCAGGAAGGAGGCAGAACGTGCTTTAAAAACCATATTATACTTATAAACCTGATGCCCCCACCCGAAGTCAGTGCCCGGTGCGGCCGCACTGCCCTAGAGCCACCCTTCTCCAGGGTCCTGTGACCTCAGTGACAGAGTCACTGTTGCTCTAGGGCCGGGGTCTCCAACCGGTCGATCGCGAGCTACCGGTAGCTCGCGGAGACCCCGGGAGTAGCTCGTCTAGCCCTTCGCTCGGATTGGGCATAATGTGTGGATGGGGCGGGCGAAGAGGATGATGCGATTACGCTCCTCTCCTGGAGCTTCCGACTTCTCTCGTGAGAGTCTGACGCCATTGTCTACTGAAAACGCGCTGGCGCATGCGCGGCCACCCGCGCATGCGCATTGGTTAGCAGAAGGTGCCGTGAACGATCAGAGGGAGCCCCGGCACGCCGCAGACAAGGTAAGTGTATTTTATTTCTTTTTTTGTGCCCATTTAATTAAATTAGTTAATTAAATTTAATTAAATTAGGTATGTTCAGGAGGGCGGGAGGGAGGGAGGCGGGTGGCGGACAACTTCGCTACGCCCAAGGAGTGGGCGTAGTGTTGCCTGCTTCACCTACTTTGCAAAGGGCGAAGTAGGCAACACTACGCCCACTTCGTGGGCGTAGCGAAGTTGCCCGCCCAGGGTTAAACTTAACCTTTTCATACAGCATGTACAGAAAAGAAATTTGCAGCACTTTCCCTCTGTGCTCCAAATCCTGTCAGAAAACAACATTGAGGCTGAGATCCTTGACATACAAAAATACAGTAACCTCCTTGTGAGGCTTAATCAAGAGTTCAGTGACCGGTTTAGTGATTTTGAGGAACTGGAGCCCTGTGTGATGTTCACTTCAAACCCCTTCATGGAAGTGGATGTTAGTGACCTTTCAGAGAAAATGAGTGTTCTTCTGAACTTTGACTCTGACACCATGGAAATGGAGATGGTCTCACTTCAAAATGACATTGAATTGAAATCGAGGCAATCTGACATTAATTTCTGGAGTCTTGTGGATGCAGAAAAGTGTAAGAACATCCACACAGCTGCATTGAAACTTTTTTCCCTGTTTGGCTCTACCTATCTTTGTGAATCTGCATTTTCCGATATGAACAAAAAATCTAAGTTTCGCACACGTCTGACTGACGAACATTTAAATGACTCCATAAGAGTTGCCCTCTCAAGCTACACTCTGTCCTAAATAGGAGCTTAGAGGGAAAAAATAGACCGGGTCGCCCTCCACTCAACTATTAACCAACAACAAAAGACCCTGTCCAGAGGATGCTGCTTGTGTCAGTTACTTATATAATAGGACAGTCTAAACGTACTGATAACTATTATCCTCCCCTACATACTTTTGTTCTAATAAGGGGACGTTTCACTGCACTCCGTCCAAAGTTTTCTTGCAATTTAGAATAAAAACCAAAGGCCAGACCTCCTTGACAGTTACACAGAACACCATATAAAAATGTCTGACACCTCTAGTCAATGCCAGACATCCACAACATCAGTGTTAGACCAAGTTCTACTTAGAAAAAATGTGTGAGAAACGAATGACACCTCACGGAAACACCACCAACGGGGTAACTGGTATGTAATCTCCAGACAGGCCCCTGTCTCATCATCGGTTGTCATCCGATTCTCAAAGAAAAAGAAGGAGTGTCCAAAGCAACAAACCAAACAGTGCAACAAACAGTGGAAGCAGAAAAAATCTGCTAGTGACAAAAGACTTGCGTAAGAAAGTGCATAAAACACAGCATCCACTTCTCTTTGGTAACTTTATTCATAGAGAAATGAATGTCTGCTGTTGAAATAAATAGGCTGGTAGCTATTCATGCATACCATTACCTATTGCCGACATGTTTCACTGCCACAGCAATTTTGGTAGATTCATCAGGGCTGCACAATATGCTGCCACTCCACTATTGGACACTTGTACTGTGTTAACTGTCAAAGAAATAGGCACATATAGGTAGTTAAAAACATGCAGTCTCACCCTTATAAGCTGTATGTGTGTGTAAAAACTGTGTCAACGCTATTTACCCATAAGCAGCCTGAATGCTGCCCAGGGATCCAATGGGATACAGAAGTGCTCCTAAAGTGAGTCTCCACCTTCACATAGATTGTACATATCAATCTGGGGGCATAAAAACACATGATAATGCGATCAGCGATATTTCAGTGCCATTAGCATCTTCTTGCAACATACGGGGCCATCCCTTCTTCAATAAGAAACACACTGTGAAGCGCCATAATTTCTCCACTGCACTTCTCTTCCTCGTGTTGAGAGCCTCACACACACACTCACGCTGTTGAATGGGCCCCCAATCATACTGGTGACACAAGTTGCCTTGAACGTTTCTCTGACAATATACGATACCGTCCCAAGCAGTCACCACTCTCACGCGATTTCTAGAGTCTCACACCCTCCAAAACCTCAGTTTTCTCTACATATGCCCTATGTTCGAGGCACATATTAAAACGCGTGTTGTTTCGCCCAATAGCCGGTGCATCATGCACACACACTCAGCAACTCAACTTCTCACCGTGAAGCCGTCCGACCAGCGCCTAGTCTCGATCGTTATTGTCTGTGTCCAAACTCCCAAGCTAATATGCCTCCGTGGTGCGTGCAAACGCCGCCGCGTTCCGATCACGTGTGCACTATCCCCACCATAGCGGCCATCTTAGAGCAGTCACTAATGGCTAAGAAGTATTATGTACGCCCTTAACTTCATTATAGTGCACACCCGGCAACATACATTATTGTTCATATAACTGATTATATTTATAATCCTCTTATACACATTTAAGCGTTCACTTACAAGGGGTAAATGGATATACTGAAACCCCTCAAGGTACATAGATCATGTGATCCGATGCAGGATATGGCGGCCATCTTAGACTAGTCAGAGATAGAACTGTTAGGGATAGAATTTTGCTAGGTGCTATACACCTTATGGAAAAACACCATAAGGTGGTAGAACCACTCAGCATGTACATGTTTTGTAGGTCCATCTTTCAGAAAGAAAGGTCCAAAATGCTGTGGACACCTAGAAAAAATATATATTTTGACAATCTGTTGCATCACTGGAGAATGCCTGTTGTAGCTCTGAATGGGACATATGCACAGCTTATTAGGACCCTGTATATCATGCTCCATTATCGGTTTCCTCCAAAAAACATACATTCCCCTGAAATGTTAAAAGTCAAGGGGGATTACTCTGCATTCATTGATACCAAAGGGCAAAGGAAAAGGACACAGAGCCTACATAGTTACAGTGTAAGCATGTCCCAATGTGTGTGTTGTAGTACCCTGTCAAGATGAAACTACTTAGGTACACTCATTGATATGGTGGGGAATTTAAAAGGTGGGCAGAGAAAAATGGACGACCAAGGGGCCAAACTCATTACAGTTTTGTAGTGTAGTTCCTAGTTTCCCACTAGGCCCTGCGCATTGGAATAACATAAACAGTAGTATCGACGTAGAAGTGCGGATCTTCCAGGCCTCTCCTGACTATGCTAAACTTAATTGGGTTTGTTACCAACTAGCTCAGAGGTCACTGGAAACTTTCTTCTCTGCATAGGAAGTGATCAGCTTCCCTGGCACAGACAAGAAGGGATTCAGTTTTCCAACAACCGTGCAACATGACAACTTTGCTCCTCAGATCAAGAGTCAATCTCTAGGGTCGTGTGAAACAATAGACAGGTATTTCACTCAGTCAGGTTAGTGCAGATTACTTTCACGATATGTAGAGAATAGAGAGACGGGCGTTTGTCAATAAAGGGTTAACATTTATTGAACAGTCTTTCTTCTCGTACAAGAGAAATGTATTGCCACAATTGCAAGACTTGTTATTATAAAAAGTACGTACAGTAAGATAAGTATTGCGAGATAATACTGTAAAAGCATTGATATGGTTTCTTAGCCATATAATGGTTTAAAAGTAATAAAACATATATACAGTCATATATACATTAGGCTAACATACTCAACTGGTGCTTCTAACTAAGCCTACCCCAGTGTGCCTGACCTAAGCCTAACACGTGGAAGGGGAGTAAGTAAGTAGCTTAAGTTAAGTTGGTTTTGCCAAGGTTTGCTTCAAGAATTCTCTTCTAAGGGTTTAGTCAACACCATACCTCTGAATAGAATGATGGAGGTCTGGTATCTCCTTCAGGGGGAACTCGGTATCCCAGTCACCCGCGAGGGCAGACTAGAAACGCTGGAGCTGGATTTCTCTGCAGGAGAAAGGCAGCGTCTCTCTTCAGCGCGTCGAGGAGGAGGAGGGGGGACAGCGTCCGCGGGCAGCTTGGCATCTGCTGGGCTCTTCGCAGAGGGACGGCTGTTCAGCTCCTAAGCTCACCACACCATCGTTCGCGCTTTAGCAGCGATAATGGTATCAGTAGCTTCACCAACAGCAGCGGGGCAGCAGCAGCATCAGCATCAGCGTACTGCATACAGCATACAACAGCAATGGGACACCAGCTGCAGCAACAGGCTATTGCTTAAGGCAACGTTGGTAGTATTTATACCTGACAGGTGCCTGGTTTGACGCAAGTTTGCTGGACATAAGACGTCAATTAAATATGTCACTAGGAAGTGATAGCTATCAGTTGCTCATTAGAGTTCCATTACTAATCAAAACACAGCAAGCGGGGATTTCCAGGTTTGCTGAGTTTTTATCTTGTTGAAGAACTCGGAGTGTTAATCTAGGAATATCAGATAGTGACTTCTGCTCTGTCATTGCACTAATTGGTTGCAAAGGAAGTGGCAGAGAACTATTCTGGAATGTGGCTCTGTTCGTGTGAGGCCAGAGATGACTTTCTGAATATCGCACTTGAACGGTTATGCCAATATAGGGAATAAATGGATTTATAGCCGAATAGGGGCATAAGGTCACAGTATCGATCAGGATCCTAGATAAGCACGCAACACCCACTCCACGGTTTCATGTCCATCAAATTACTAAAACTAGAGCAATAGGATGCATGTGTAACATTGCCCACCCCAAAATACATAAATGCATTCGAAATAGGCGTATAATGTAATACGTGAAATCTAGGTACTGTACGTTTTTGAAGCATAGAAATCATTCAAAAATGATTGCATATGAAATCAATGAACGATTATGCAAAAAGAATTACACATGAAATATCTCTGAAACAGAAGAAGGGCGAGATAAATCATCACATATAAATGCATTGCAATAAATGTGCTAGAGGCTGATGTAAGTTATTATGTCTCTAGATGTATGTAGAAATAGAAGTTTGAAGCTTCTGTTCTCTAAGAATAGATTTTACCTTAAGCAAAGAATTGTTCGTGCCAAAAAAAGGTCAATATTAAAAAGTGTTCAATTCAAAAGAATTAATGCTTGAACGGGGAAATAGAGTTCCAACGCTTTTAGCAGTTTTTGTTGATCAAAACTGAAGGCCGAATTCAGAGTTCATGGGAACGCTGTGTGTCGGAAAGCTTTTAAAAAGTTATTGTTTCTGTACGGGTGAGAACATCGTATCAGACAGGCTCTCAAAGAATTGGTCTACAAAATCAGGTGACAGTTCAACCAAATTCGATAGCGCTGTAACTTGGCAGTTGTGAGAATGATTGCTGTCATCATAGTCAGGAGCAGCAATGCTCACAGATGGTCATACCTGGGTGATGTTGCTTTTGTCACTCGCTCCACTGTTACCACCTAGTCGTAGTACAGGAGTCTCAACGAATGCTGTCAGCAGGATTGGTAGCCGCTGGGGACAACACAATGCATGAGCCGTTATCGGACTGAGCAAAGTATCGACGTCCATTGGTACTGCTGATGGAAGTGAAAGACAGATGTCCAACACGCACTCATCTCCGCATAGCATACATCGAAGTACCGGTAAGATACAGTTCTGCCATATAGGTCTGAATGAAAGGAACCAGGTCATGTTTAGATCTCTCAGCCTGGCCAATCCGAGGACGTTAGTTATCCTGTCCCGGTAGCGCATTGCTAGGATTGTCTCTTCCATTCCCATGGGAGCTATGTCTGAGTTTCGGCTTGCCATAACGAAGCAGGAGGGTCAAAAATAAAATCCCTGCTACAAGTCCCAAAAATAAGGGTATGCCGCCAAAAACAGAGTGGACAAAATGAGGAACGATTCCCAAAATTGCTTGAAAAGGTGTTAGCAGTCCCGTAAAAATCGTCTTAAATATGCCTGGGATGCCTATGGCACTAGACATGTTAAGGAGTTGGCTGAGCATTTCTACGAAATGCACAGGGCAATTTGTTGATAAAAGTTCATGAACTTCAGTAGCTGTCCTTGCAACTAGAAGATCATACGTCTCTTTTGATGATGTTATGGGCACAGTTGTCTGCAAAAGCACAGACTTCATTTTGCTTAAAGTATCAATTCGTATAGAATAGAGATTCAGACGAGGCCAGATGGGAGTCACTGTGTCTGCAGGCCCACTCGGGAACAATGCCTGCATGCAGCATTTGACCATGGATGTTACGCTTACTAGATAACTTTTCCCTGGCACAAGGCCACAATATCTGTGATCCGTTCAAAGAATGTAACTCCCGTTTGCAAGTTGCATAAAGAAGGGCTCTATCTGAGTTGCAGGTGTGACTAGCTGGTGGCATGAAAGGTTGTTAGAATTTCCATCACATGCTCCGTGTAAATTAATACCCTGACACAAAAGTATACCGCTTAGTGAATGTTTACAGTTTTCACCACTAAGAAATACATTTTTGTCGCTGTCACTATAGCAAGAATGTGTGTATGGTAATTTCCATTCTGATTTTACATATCCTTTACCCAATTGTTCATACTGGCCAGTAGGTATGTACTCAAGGCACTTTTTAAATCGGAAAGTTGTTATCGGAATTGTGATAATTCCGTGTATTATCCATTCAATGACAGGACTCTCTGACATTGTCAATGGTAATCTCTCAAGTTTTTCGATGCTCAGGATTGTATAGTCTGCTCCTTTCTGTGCCAAACTGATCTGTTTATCAGTAAGGTTAAAAATGGAAAATAATGACGTTGTGTTGATTAAACGCCAAGGCACATAGCCTGAACGAAGATTTTGCAGCGTCCAGCCTAATTGTATAATAGAACGTAATTGAGATTGGCCATGTTGTAACATTAGCAAGTCTCTATCTATCACATCAAAGGCAGAGGATACAATATTGTCCAACGAATATATTCTGGAAGACAGAGTCATTAACCCATTGTCCACTACAGAAAGTGATTTTTCCAAATTAATACGATCAATTTCTCGTATTTTCTCAGCTGTTTCAATTTGTGTGACTTACCAAGCCTCGTTGTACGCAGCATAGATACTGGTCGCTATGAAACGCTTTTGACGCTGTTTGCGTGGTCCAAGAATGAAATCGCGCAAATCAGCACCATCTTTTAGTAAAGACAAGTGTTGCTTAATTTCAGCCAGTGTGGATGATGTTAGCCATTCAAGGCAGAGTTTCCCTACACTGTATGTTGTTATTATCCCTGGATGTTGTCTCTGGGAGTATCTCGGGTCTAGTCTGTGGAGAAGTGTGGCTCAAGTGGTTGGAGCGGCAGACCCTGATGCAGAGGTCTGGCCTGGACAAGGGTTCAATTCCCCGCCTCGGTGGGTCTTGGGCTCAAATTTCCCCGGACCTGACAATTCTCGCCTCGGTGCCTATTCCAATCATGGAGTCCCACTCTGTATTTATTTATTTATTTATTTTTTAAATTTCTAAAGCGCGCAAATACCTTTCGGTGTCTCGGCGCAGGAGTTTGCAGATTGCAGGGGTTCCACTGACGTCTTACTGGTTAAAGAGCCAGGTCTTAAGGTGTTTGCGAAATGAGAGTAGTGAGGATTGATTTTTGACAGAGGAGGGGATCAGATTCCATAATTTTGATGCTGCCACTACAAAACGTCTATCTCCCCATGATACTTTTTTGTACATGGGATTTGAAGCTGTTGGGCCGAAGAAGAACGTAGTGTTCGGCTGGGTTTGTACAGTTTGAATGCTCTTTTGAAAAAATCAGGTCCATTATTGTTTAAGGCCTTGTGAATAATACACATGGCCTTAAACTTTATCCGGCTTCTTATTGGTAACCAGTGGAGCTCACGAATTGTGGGAGAAATAGAAGCGTGCTTAGGTATACCCATGAGAATTCTTGCAGCAGCGTTCTGGACAAGCTGTAATTTGCTCAGAACTTGCTCTTGTGCGTTAAGCAATAGACCATTGCAATAATCCACCCTAGATAACACCAGGGAAGACATTAAGGTTTTGCCTGCAGTTGGGGGGAGAAAAGGGAGCAGTTTCTTCACCATTCTCAGGGTAAAGAAGGAAGCTGACACCACCGCGTTGGCATGGCTTAGAAACGTAAGCTTATTATCAAAAAGCACGCCCAGGTTTTTCACCTTAGTTACAGGTGATGGGGGAGCTCCCAATTCCGAAGGCCACCAGACCGGAGACCAAGACGGAGTCAGTTTGCCAAAAACCATTACCTCCGTCTTGTCGGAATTTAGCTTTAAGCAATTCCGATTCATCCATGAGCTGATGGCCTTCATGCCCTCCTGAAAGTTCGCTGCCACTGCTTCTCCGTTTTTGTGTATTTGTAACTCTGGGCAATAGCTTGCTTAATCTCCACAACGGCCCCTCGCAGCGGGATGCCTGGCTTTCACCTTGGGGATGCCCAGTATTGGGTTATCTCGCAGGGGAATACCAGGACGGGTTCCCTAAGCAAGCGCTGGGACGCTTCCGGGCAGCCATGCGCTCTACAAATCAAATTTCATTTCATTTCATTTCAGTCTGGTCATTTTCAACCCCTGTGTTTTATTCAGGAATCTATCTTGACAGTTGTTTGTGTCAGTAGGCCAGATTAACCACTTTTTCCAATCAGGATGTGTTCTGTTAAAATGTAAAATTTGTGATACGTCTAACTCAATATCTGCAGTTGCATTTTCAGGTATTGGCTTTGGTATAGACGGTTTTTTAAGGTCTTTGATCTTAGCTAGGCCAAGACAAGATGTTTGGTGTATTGTGTCATTTAAAAACATCATTTGTTCTGGTATCATGCAGGTTCTGAGTAGTGCTTCAAGGCCTTGTACCTGCCAATCTTTTGTACCCCAAATGGTTTTCGTTTCAATATTATTTTTCCAATAATCAAAACCAAATGTCATCATTTTGTCATAAAATGCTTCTGAATATATCAATTTAGAATTTGTCAGCATTGTTTTCATTCCTGTTTTATCTAACAGTTTGTAATAAAACGTTTCTGCATCACTAGTGTTAAACCCTGAAAAGTATTTGAATTTCTCAAAAAATGCTTTAGAACTGCTTTTAGGTGGTGTAGCACAATGTTCCCATTGATTATACATAAAAACATTTCTAGGCTGTGCAGATTTATGCAAGTAGTGATCGCCATAATGTGTGTAGCAGAATAACTGCTCATAACTAGATGAACCTTGTAAATAGTCATGATCTGTGAATCTAGCTGACATTACTAAATCAGACATCATGTCATTAATACTGTTAGAGTCCCAATCATCAGAGAATGCACTAGGTTTTACAAAGTCACTTAAGGAAACCTTCAGTTGATGAGGATACTTCAGGATTTCGACCGGACCATATATCTCATAGTCAGTTTTCTCCCATACTACCCCACCAGGTATTGGAATGGCTGTGACATTTACTGTTGACAGTTCTCTTTTCTTCACGTGGGATGATCTATGTGGTTTCAGGACTAGGTTGATGTTCTGACTTGCTGTGTCCATTGTACTATATTTTCCCTCAATGAATTTTCCCAAACAAAGTACCATGATGAGCCAAAGCAGGAGGAAAAATACACCTAGACCGAACCAGAACTCTAACCAAGGGAAATAAGGTAGATTTCCTTTAGTTGATGAAAGAGTTCCATTGCTTTTTCTTTAAAAGTATTTTTTGTTTCTGGCATCACTTCGGGGTCGTTTTGATCTTCAGAGAAGTTGTCGAAGTTGATGAAATAACCAGAGGCAGTTCTGTCAATTGTTGGGATTGTTCTTTCAATCTGTCTTTCGGTAGCACTTTCTGATGCCACATTATTGTAGACTGGTGTTTCTTGACGAACCGTTTCAATCTGTGTCTCAAGAGGCACGAGTTCCATGGCATTATTGCATAGTCCTTCTCTGTGCACTGCAGGCTGATCGAATGAGATTAGTCTTTCAGTTTGAACCTCTTGGATTGATCCAACTCTCTTATAACAGTTCTAGCGTCAGCCGAGCGCCGGAGGCCACATTTTTAAGTGTGTTTAGCCTTAACTGTGTACAATGGGACGCGCTTCTCTTCTTTGATTGCGCAGATAGACCGCCTTATGCTGTCTAGCAGGGATCCTGAAACTACACTGGCCTGTTCATTACTGCGATCTCTGTTGCAGTCTTCACAATTTTGAGCAAAACATTGAATATCTATGCTCATTCCTGGCCACCAGTACTCTGATTGTAATTCTTTCAGAGAAACCTTAATTGTTTGGTGTCTCAGACCCAACCCCATGTGTGCTTCCAGTAAGAGGAAGCCCCTCCTGCTCCTGTTTGAAATTACTCTATCCCCCACTCCAGGGATTCGAGCAAAAGGAACGGAGTTTGCATCTATTATGTATGCATAATTGGGTGGATAGTTCACGGGTAGTGCTGCACAGTCGCCTTTTACGGTCGTTTTTACTGCCAGCATGGTTCCCCCGTCTATGTATTTATCTGTACGCTTTTTTGTGGCTACCGAAGCCGGTTTAGTTGCTTCCGCTGTGGCTGTATTAGCCAATGAATTCCCTGCAACGTGAACGCCATCACGTTGAAGACTCTGTGCGTGTATCACGTGAGTCATTTGTAGTTCTTTGTGTAAAAGAGCTACCTGTTTCCAGAGCAATTTATGCTTTATTGTGGCACCTGTGTCATCTTTGTAATCGTTTTAAATCCACCTCTGCAGCTTATTGTTGTAAGAGTTGACGCAAAAATGAGAATCGCACACGATAAGTGTCGGGAATTCACGTTCTACATTTTCGAGCGCCATCTTTAAAGATCTGATTTCAGTTCTCTGAACCGAACAGTTTCTTACAGATTCAGTTTTTGTTACTTTTGGTCTGAATTTACCGCACAGCCAACGACCTTTAACAATCGCACAGGCTGCATCGTAGGATTTGCTCTCTACGTTGAAATGCTGTACAAATCTATCTGTATAGATTATACAGGCGTATTGTGGGAGAGGCAGAAGTTCGATTGGCAGAGGATATTGTTCTTCATATTCTAAATCATTCAGTTTTTCGAATTGCGGGGCGAAATAGTATTTCACATCTTCCGCTCCTAGAGAATCTACATACTGTATCCATTTCGGATCCAGTGACACTGCAGGCAGGTTTACTGGGCTGAATAGTGCCTCGAAGGCGGATTCCGCTGTGAGGATATTAATCCGTTTACCATGTGCTAATTCTCGTTCATTTGCTAATGCCATTTGCACTGCTTTCACAGTTTTATCTGTGTGACTGAATGTTTTTTCTACTTGTGTGTACAAGTGAGATTTGATTGAAATAAGTACCTTTTCTCCCTCATTAGAGGTCAGGTACGTGAATCCGCATCTTTCTGGGATGACTCGGATTACAAGATCGCGTGTGTTGTCACGTGTATCTAATTTAGTTTTTGCTAACATGTCTGTTTGCAGTGATCTCAAAATTTCTGTGTGTTTTTGAGTCCAATTGATTTGTTTAAAATCAGGTTTAATTAGTTCGTAGAGAGGTTTAACCCTCTCCGCGTAATTTAGAATGTAAGTTCTTCCGAAATTCAGAAAACCTAGAATGGATTGTAAATTCTTCAGCGATTTTGGAGCTTGGAGTACAGCGCACTTCTCTAAGAAGTTGTCCGCTAGGCTTTTCCCTTCACTTGATAATTCGTATCCTAAAAATAATACTGTCAGATGGGCAATTCGGGACTTTTTAAAGTTGAATTTGTAACCCTCTGCTGCGAACCCAAGTATAATGGTGTTCACTCTTTTCAAGTGAGTAACCAAGTCGTCGTCTGTGAGATAGATATCATCTACGTAAGATAATGCTTCATCATCATATATTTGTAGTAACTCTGTTACCCTAGCTGAGAATAGTCCTGGGCTGTTCTTGAACCCCTGTGGGAGTCGACAGAATTTTTTCTGCGACCCAAATGCTGAGAAAGCGGTCAAATATCTGCTTTCTGGTGCAATGTTTTGACAAAAGAAGCCATTAGATATGTCTAATGTTGTTTTATATTTTTTCCTAACTATGTTATTCATTAGGGCTGCACTATGCGAGTTTTGTACTGCAAATGTTTTACAACACAAGTTAAGGTGTCTGTAGTCCAAAACTAGACGATATGAATTGTCTGGCTTGGAGACAGGAAACAAAGGATTGTTCATTTGAGAGGTGCATGTTTCAATCACCCCCTGGTATTCAAGTTAATCTAATATCTCCCTGACTTGTTTTTTAGCTTCTTGCTTTATGGGATACTGCCGTTGGGCAGTTGGTTCACTTTTTAATTGGATTTTGTGAGGAGTTGAGTCCTCATGCCATCCTACATGATTTTTATATAATGCAGGTGCCTGGGCTACTGCCCCTTTCCTTGCATATGTATATTTTTTGTGAATCGGAATGTGATTCGAGAAGGCAGGCATAATCACTTCTTCGCCACGAGGGCACTCCCTGACAAACTCTGGGGGCCAATCTTTTTCAGCTAACAGAATATCATAGCCTTTTGAGAGTTTATCCCAAAATAGACCCTTTATTTTCCTAGTCTTATCACACTCTATACGCAATGTTATTTTGTATATCTTATGGGGCTCGCTAAGTCTGGTGTCGGCAGTTTCAACCTGAATGTATTCATTCGTGTCCACTGTCTCCAGATGACTCATCAAGATCTTGCGCGCTATACTGATTTCTGCTGCACTGTCCAACATTGTCAATGCCCACTCCCCGTTTTTCAACTGTGTCCTCAGTATTCTCGGCATGGTTGATTACTCTAATACTGGCTACCTTCTTTTTTGAAAATTGAGATTTTTTACTCTGAGCAGGTTCCTTGTCTTTGGACTTGGTGTGCTCTCCTGGGTCTGACCGTCCTCTTCTTTCCGAATTCTGTGGAAAAGATCGAGAGGGACGTGTATCAATACTTTGATATCTATCAGGTTTTTTCAGATTATCCCTATTTCTAAGGTTATATCTTTTCTCAGAGGGCTCCCGCTGGGGAGACTGGTGTTCTCGAGTCGGAGTTCTTTCCCTCCGTCGAGGAGACCTTCCTCTGGACTGGAAAACTTTTTCCCTGGGAGTGGATTGTTTATTTCCATCCCAGCTCTTTTTAGGAGTGTTTAAATTATTTTTAATAAATAATTTTTCAGGATTTTCGAGCAGTTGGGGCTTTACCGGTTTTCCACCCAAGCTGTCTCTACCTAATTCTTCATAGCATTTTTCTATGATTTTGGCAAGCTCAACTGGATCTTTTATATCTGTTTCCTTCAACTTCTGGCGAATCGCCACAGATGCTGCTTCTCCCTTTATGTTGGCTAATAATATAGCCGAGACCTGCTTGAAGTCTTTCAGTAATTTCATACCAAGAGTTAAAGCGGGCTCTGGACCGTATTCATTTTGAATCTGTTTTAGCACTTCTGGTATTACCGCCATAGACGGAACACCGTGTGTTTTTGTGTAGATGGAAGCAAAGACTGTACCCCAAGTGTCACAGTCCTCTATGTGTGGTGCGATTCCCATAGGAAGGCAGATTGTCAAGATTCTGTGTTTCTCTATAGGGGTAGTATCAGGAAATACTGCCTCTATTTGAGTGATTTTCTGTGCTAACCAGAAAGGAATTTGTTCCCGTTTTACGGGTGTTTTACCAAGACATGACTGTATGTTCTGTGGTGTAATTTTATTAGTGTTCCCCTGATGAGGGGTCAGCTGTGGTACATTAACAGCTGGTTGGACTGTTGCTGTCCGCATTACATATTGGACTAGTTGCCTATGTATTTTAATTAATGTTTTTAGCTGTACTAACAGCTCTTCTTTAGTCATTTTTACAATGTCCGGATGTGGTGTGTAGCTGGCTAGAACCGGCCACATTGCTCCTGGTCTACCTAGTGGACCGAGCCTGGTTATGTGATCATTGTGTTTTAGGGCGCCATTAAACCAGAGCAGGTGCTCTTGGAATTTAAGTGGAATTTCAATCTCCTCGAAAGGAGCGTACTCTTCCGGAGGTTCCTCTATTTTGTAATAGTGAAACTCTTTTGTTGTAGCGTTTGCCGCTGGAAAGTTTATCCATGAATAGAATACCTCTGTCTGCCGATATTCGTGAGCCTCTATCACGAAAATTACTGTACCACCTTGAGGTGTCAGTCCGTTTTCTATAAGTTTTAACGTTATAGATTTTCTTAAGTGGACCGGGATGATAATTGCACCCGGTACCGTATCGTCGGAATCCTGCTGAGTCGCATTTACTGCACCCCCAGTGGTTCCGTTTTCTCCTGGCATTGTATAAATGCAAGGTTTGCAGAGTAGGTCTCCAAGGAGACAAAGATTAGGTGCACAATATTTTGGAACACTGTATCCTTCAACGTTGAATAAACCAGAGCTTTACATAGGAATCTCTTCCTACTGAGGTTGGGCGGATTTTAACCTTTCACCCACTCCAGACGTCTATTGGAGTATTTACGGGAGAAAGGGGTCTGTGTGAAATATGCACAACTGAGTTACTCTAACGTCTTGCGTTAGTTTATCGCCTTACCAAACGTTGGGCGCCATGTAGTGTAGTTCCTAGTTTCCCACTAGGCCCTGCGCATTGGAATAACATAAACAGTAGTATCGACGTAGAAGTGCGGATCTTCCAGGCCTCTACTGACTATGCTAAACTTAATTGGGTTTGTTACCAACTAGCTCAGAGGTCACTGGAAACTTTCTTCTCTGCATAGGAAGTGATCAGCTTCCCTGGCACAGACAAGAAGGGATTCAGTTTTCCAACAACCGTGCAACATGACAACTTTGCTCCTCAGATCAAGAGTCAATCTCTAGGGTCGTGTGAAACAATAGACAGGTATTTCACTCAGTCAGGTTAGTGCAGATTACTTTCACGATATGTAGAGAATAGAGAGACGGGCGTTTGTCAATAAAGGGTTAACATTTATTGAACAGTCTTTCTTCTCGTACAAGAGAAATGTATTGCCACAATTGCAAGACTTGTTATTATAAAAAGTACGTACAGTAAGATAAGTATTGCGAGATAATACTGTAAAAGCATTGATATGGTTTCTTAGCCATATAATGGTTTAAAAGTAATAAAACATATATACAGTCATATATACATTAGGCTAACATACTCAACTGGTGCTTCTAACTAAGCCTACCCGAGTGTGCCTGACCTAAGCCTAACATGTGGAAGGGGAGTAAGTAAGTAGCTTAAGTTAAGTTGGTTTTGCCAAGGTTTGCTTCAAGAATTCTCTTCTAAGGGTTTAGTCAACACCATACCTCTGAATAGAATGATGGAGGTCTGGTATCTCCTTCAGGGGGAACTCAGTATCCCAGTCACCCGCGAGGGCAGACTAGAAACGCTGGAGCTGGATTTCTCTGCAGGAGAAAGACAGCGTCTCTCTTCAGCGCGTCGAGGAGGAGGAGGGGGGACAGCGTTCGCGGGCAGCTTGGCATCTGCTGGGCTCTTCGCAGAGGGACGGCTGTTCAGCTCCTAAGCTCACCACACCATCGTTCGCGCTTTAGCAGCCATAATGATATCAGTAGCTTCACCAACAGCAGCGGGGCAGCAGCAGCATCAGCATCAGCGTACTGCATACAGCATACAACAGCAATAGGACACCAGCTGCAGCAACAGGCTATTGCTTAAGGCAACGTTGGTAGTATTTATACCTGACAGGTGCCTGGTTTGACGCAAGTTTGCTGGACATAAGACGTCAATTAAAGATGTCACTAGGAAGTGATAGCTATCAGTTGCTCATTAGAGTTCTATTACTAATCAAAACACAGCAAGCGGGGATTTCCAGGTTTGCTGAGTTTTTATCTTGTTGAAGAACTCGGAGTGTTAATCTAGGGATATCAGATAGTGACTTCTGCTCTGTCATTGCACTAATTGGTTGCAAAGGAAGTGGCAGAGAACTATTCTGGAATGTGGCTCTGTTCGTGTGAGGCCAGAGATGACTTTCTGAATATCGCACTTGAACGGTTATGCCAATATAGGGAATAAATGGATTTATAGCCGAATAGGGGCATAAGGTCACAGTATCGATCAGGATCCTAGATAAGCACGCAACAGTTTAATCCTGTTCCACTCTATAATCTCATTAAGCCCACATTGATCTGTCTTCTCGCTGTAAATCCAACACGCTTCTTTTGAGAGCAAAATACTCTCCATGTTCTATGGTGTCCCTCTCACCTTTTCCAAAACCGTCCAGGTGAAGGTATGCTTCTCATTAAAACAGTGTTGCACCAATGTTGTCGTTAATTTACCTACACCCCAGATTACAAGGCATTACTAGACACCATGCAGTGTCAAGTATCTCACTGAAATTATTTGTATGCAGTCGTAATCAATACTTGTTCAGTCGCAGTTCCTGGTGAAACCACAAATCTGTTTCATTATTAAAACCAAGATTAAAGTCGCTGCAGAGAACAATCTTCAGCCTCCTACAAAGCTTTTTTATTATTTGAACAAGAACAATGCAATGTGTACTGCAGGCCTGTATTACAAACCCAATAAAAGGTAGCTGGAGAGAAGAATCTTGAGCACGTTTCTAAATGATTATTTGCAGCATAAGAACAAATCAGTTCCACATTCAATCAATCGATCAATCAAGAAATTTGTATAGCGTGCTACTCACCCGGAGGGTCTCAAGGCGCTTTGGGGGGGGGGGGGGGGAGGGCTTGGTCCGCTACTGCTTGAACAGCCAGGTCTTGAGTTGCTGCTTCCTGAAGGAGAGGTGGTCTTGGGTAAGACGGAGGTGGATGGGGAGGGAGTTCCAGGTCTTGGCTGCCAGATAGGAGATGGATCTTCCTCCCATGGTGGCTCTTCGGATGCGTGGAACGGCGGCGAGGGCATGGCTGGTCAATTGAAGTTGGCGGGTGGGAGTGTAGAAGGTCAGGCGGTTGTTGAGGTACCTGGGGCCTAGGTCGTGGAGGGCTTTGTGTGCGTGGGTGAGGAGGCGGAACGTGATTCCTTTGCTGACGGGGAGCCAGTGCAGGTCTTTCAGGTTTCCGGAGATGTGGCTGTGGCGGGGGATGTCCAGGATGAGTCGTGCGGAGGCGTTCTGGATGTGTTGGAGTCTTTTCTGCAGTTTGGCTGTGGTTCCGGTGTAGAGGGTGTTTCCGTAGTCCAGTCGGCTGGTGACAAGTGCCTGGGTGACCGTCTTCCTGGTTTCGGTGAAGGTAAGATCGCTTTCCATGTATGTTTGTTAATTGAGCCGCATTACAATGATTATTTCAATGACCACTATTACTGGAAGGTCTTAATTTTGGACCTTAATTTTGGACCTATTAATTGAAATGACTTGAAGCATCACAAATCCAAGGTCATTCCTTTTGGTGTTCTAGGGAACTCTTAAGTCAGGCCTGTCTTGGGTATTTTGTTCAAACCACAGTATGGGCTCTGATGAAATTAGGCTTAAAGTCAATGAAACTGGGCGTGGGGGGTCTCCCGGAAAAATGCGTGTGTTGATTCGGGTTCAGTAGCTCACGACGATTTTCACTGGCCAGAAGTAGCTCTGACTACACAAAAGTTTGGAGACCCCTGCTCTAGGGTGTGTTGCTTCATAGGCCTGTCCCCAAGACTGGAGGTGAACTTCCTGGATCGTGATGGACAGGCCTTCAAGGTTAACCCACACTTGCCACCGCTAGGGTTCACCTGCTGGTGCTAAGAGACCAAGGGCTAGATGTAGGTAATTTAAATTTACCGATTCAAAAATACCGAATTTTACCGATTCGGTATTTTCGAATCGGTAAATGCTATGTGGGAAAACAAAAAAAAAAAGAAAAAAAAATCGGTAAAAAAATACTGAATCGTTAAGATTCGGTATTTACCGAATCGGTAATTACAGATTTGGTATTTGCCTTTCATTCCTATGGGCCTGGAGGCCCATAGGAATGAATGTCAATTACCGAATCGGTAATTACCGATTCAGTAAAATTGGGAAAAAGTCAAGGGTGGCAGGGTGTCACTTTAACCCCCTGTTGCACCCCTGATTAGTGCTTGTGTGCACATGTGGCACACATACATGCCCTAAGGGCATGTATGTCTGTCACATGGCACAGTTGTAAATGCACAGATTTGCATTTACATAGGAATTCGTTATTTACCACCAACTAATAGTTGGTGATAAATAACGAATCCTTAAAGCCCAGAAGCACTCTTTGAAGTGCTTCCTACATTTCATTTACCGATTCGGTAAATACCGAATCGGTAAATGATGATTCGGTAAATACTGAATTGATAAATACCGATTTGTTATTTACTGAATCGGTAAATGTGCCTCCTACATAGGAAAAGTCTATTACCGGTCGGTAACGGCCGATTTCTGCCGTTACCGACCGGTAATGGCCTTCCTACATCTGGCCCCAGGGCTTCTAAGGTCTTGCGGGCCTTCTAAGTTCTGGCATGGGAATGTGCTCTCTCAGGAGAGTAGTCTGGAGACTGGTCATAAAGGCTGAACTTGGTTTCCAAGTTCCAAATTCAGTAGCTCTGACCATAGCGCCACATCCTCTCCCCCACAGAACACCTTACTGCCCCATTGAGTGAAACCTGGACTG
This sequence comes from Lissotriton vulgaris, assembly GCF_964263255.1. Lineage (NCBI taxonomy): Eukaryota > Metazoa > Chordata > Amphibia > Caudata > Salamandridae > Lissotriton > Lissotriton vulgaris. Next base: position 481,133,777 of record NC_141700.1, on the reverse strand, counting down.
CACTGACCCACTATAAACACCTGGATATGACTGTATTCAAATTACGCACTAGACAAGAACAATATCCTGCCTAAAAAAATACCAACATCCTAGAAAAAGCAAACACTCATAGGGAATGCAAGATTAAGTAAACATGTGAAACGTATGCAGAAACAACATGGTTACCTTTTTCCCTTTACACTCATTATTTAGTGAGTGCTTTTGCCTAAAAAAGATAATACAATTACTAAAGGGCCCGGAAAGGACCTGTTTCAGTGTTCATTTTTTATATCCTTACAAAACATAGGCATTATGGTTTAAAAATACCAGAATTGTGAACACACAGCAGCTGAACACATTTTTTTCCAATTCACACATCAAGCAGGCATTTCAATACCTCAAGGAAAGGTGCACTTTCCCACCAAGGGAAAACAATGAGAAAACAAAAGTAGCACTTCACTGGCAAACACTGTAAAGTGGCGCTAATGTGTTTAAGTGAAAAAATCAATCTGCTCAACTTGCAACCACTCTGTCTTGCTTTCGTTAGTTAGTTGCTTATTTTTCATATTGGGAATGTTTTATTTTTCTCCACTCTGAGGCTGCACGTAGAAATTGAAAAATGTCAGTAAAAGACACAGTTTTGAGCAAAACTATTTCTTTTTTAGAGCGATTTTACAGGGTAGCAAATAAACGAAAGAGGAAAGAGAAGGTAATACCTGTTTCATGAATTCTCGTTTTTCACTAAATGAGGAGTGTTAGAATTGGGGGCCGCTAGTTGGCACAAGTAGGTACATGAGACAAATGGGGACCCTCTCCTCTAGTCAGGGTAAGGGAGTAAACTCCTAAAATAATCCCTGCTCACCCCCTTGGTAGCTTGGCACGAGCAGACAGACTGAGAGGCAGTGTGTAAAGCATTTGTGAACACATACAGTTATCAAGTGACAACACTACAAATGAACCTCACAGTTTGTATATTTATAAAAATAAGTATATTTTATATAGATTTACCAGAAGACCATGAACGACAAAAATAATCCACAATACTATTACAAATCAAGAGTTCTTGTTAAAAAATGCTTAAATCAGAGTTCTGTGTGAGTCGGTAGCCCTGTCCGGTGGTACACAATATCGAGTCCCTGATGTCGACTTGCAGTAATATGGAGTTCCAAATATCAAAGGTAAGAAATGTCGATGTTGTAAATATCGTAGTAAAAAATATCGTTTTGATCTATTGTTTATAATATCGAGTCAAGTAATGTTGAGATAAGAAATATCGATATATAAAATATCGAAATGTCAAAATATCGTTGTTTTATGTTTTATAAATTAGAAATGTTTGATTGATTAGCAATAATTTTTTATAGTATTTTTAAAAAGTTTAGTAATGTATTATAATTTTTAGGAGCGGATGTTGGGTTTATAGGGGAGAAGGGTGGGGAGTGTTTTGAAAATATATATATTTAGAATTTAATATTTTTTAAATTAATTAAATTGAAATAGGAATTGGAAATTGGAAATTTGAAATTCATTTCAATGTTTAGGAGCGGGATGTTGGGTTTATAGGGGCTAAGGGTGGGGAGTGTTTTAAAAAAATTACAATTCTGGAAAATGTTTTAAAAAATGTTGAAAATTGTAATATTTATTTGATTTTTTTTTTAATTTAAAGTTTTAGGAGTGGGATGTTGGGTTTATAGGGGATAAGGGTGGGGAGTGTTTTTAAAATATTTTAATGAATTAGAAACATTTTAAAATATTTATAATTTCAAATTTCAAATTTAAAATATCATTTCCAATTTTAAGAGCAGGATGTTGAGTTTATAGGGGATAAGGGGTGGGGAGTGTTTTAAAAACAATTTAAATTAAATAAAAAAATGTAAAAAAATGATTACATTGAAATAGGAATTTCAAATTTTAAGAGCGGGATGTTGGGTTTATAGGGGATAAGGGGTGAAGAGTGTTTTAAAAATATTTAAATTAAATAGAAAAATTTAAATAAAATATTAAATTGAAATAGGAATTTGAAATTTCAAATAATAAATTTATTTTCAAATTCGTAGGAGCTGGATGTTGGGTTTATAGGGGATAAAGGGGAGGATGCTTTTAAAAAATAAAAATTAGAAATACATAATTTTAAAAATAAAAAAAGTTGTTTAATTTAAATATGTTACATTTGTTTTGAAATTTCATGAGTGAGATGTTGGTTTTATGGGGGATAAGGGTGGTGAGTGTTTAGATAAATATTAAATGTTTTAATTTAGAGAAATATTTAAAATATTTAATGTATAATTATAATCTCTAATTTTTACTGTATTTTAATGATTTCAAAGTTATGATTATGTGTGATTTGTTTTACAATATAACAAAATTCATAAAAAAGATGCATTATTAAAAATGTATTTATAAATTATATTAATATATTAATAAATAATTATTTAATATCATTTTAATTTGTATTTAAAAATTAAATAAGTTCAGTGTCCAGCAACTACCCTAATTAAATCGATATTGGAGTTTGAATAGTAAATTAAATAGGTTTAGTGTCCAGCAACTACAATACTTAAATGCAGATTGGAGATGGAATAATATATTAAATAGGTTTAGTGTCCAGCACCTACCCCAATTAAATGTAGATTGGAATTGGAATAGTAAAATAAATAGGTTTAGTGTCCACCCCCTACCCCAATTAAATGTAGATTGGAGTTGGAATAGTACATTAAATAGGTTCAGTGTCCAGCACCTACCATAATTAAATGTAGATTGGATTTGGAATACTAAATTAAATAGGTTCAGTGTCCAGCACCTACTCTAATTAAATGTAGATTGGAGTTGGATTAGTAAATGAATTCTGTTCAGTGTGCAGCACCTACCTCAATTAAATGTAGGTTTTAGTTGGAATAGTAAATAAATAGGTTTAGTGTCCACCCCCTACCCTAATTAAATGTAGATTGGAGTTGGAATAGTAAATTAAATAGGTTTAGTGTCCAGCACCTACCCTAATTAAATGTAGATTGGAGTTGGAATAGTAAATTGAATAGGTTCATTGTCCACCCCCTACCCTAATTAAATGTAGATTGGAGTTGGAATAGTAAATTAAATAGGTTTAGTGTCCAGCACCTACCCTAATTAAATGTAGATTGGAGTTGGAATAGTAAATTGAATAGGTTCAGTGTCCAGCACCTACCCTAATTAAATGTAGATTGGAGTTGGAATAATATATTAAATAGGTTTAGTGTCCAGCACCTACCCTAATTAAATGTAGGTTTTAGTTGGAATAGTAAATTAAATATGTTTAGTGTCCAGCACCTACCCTAATTAAATGTAGATTGGAGTTGGAATAGTAAATTAAATAGGTTCAGTGTCCAGCATCTACCCTGATTAAATGTAGATTGGAGTTGGAATAGTAAATTATATAGGTTTAGTGTCCAGCACCTACCCTAATTAAATGTAGATTGGAGTTGGAATAGTAAATTAAATAGGTTCATTGTCCAGCACCTACCATAATTAAATGTAGATTGGAGTTGGAATACTAAATTAAATAGGTTCAGTGTCCAGCACCTACCCTAATTAAATGTAGATTGGAGTTGGAATAGTAAATTAAATAGGTTTAGTGTCCAGCACCTACTCTAATTAAATGTAGATTGGAGTTAGAATAGTAAATTAAATAGGTTCATTGTCCAACACCGACCTTAATTAAATGTAGATTGGAGTAGGAATAGTAAATTAAATAGGCTCAGTGTCCAGCACCTACCCTAATTAAATGTAGATTAGAGTTGGAATAGTAAATTACATAGGTTCAGTGTCCAGCGTCTACCCTAATTAAATGTAGATTGGAGATGGAATAGTAAATTAAATAGGTTTAGTGTCCAGCACCTACCACAATTAAATGTAGGTTTTCGTTGGATTAGTAAATAAATAGGTTTAGTGTCCACCCCTACCCTAATTAAATGTAGATTGGAGTTGCAATAGTAAATTAAATAGGTTTAGTGTCCAGCACCTACCCAAATTAAATGTAGATTGGAGTTGGAATAGTAAATTGAATAGGTTTAGTGTCCAGCACCTACCCTAATTAAATGTAGGCTTTAGTTGGAATAGTAAATTAAATATGTTTAGTGTCCAGCATCTACCCTAATTAAATGTAGATTGGAGTTGGAATAGTGAATTAAATAGGTTCAGTGTCCAGCATCTACCCTGATTAAATGTAGATTGGAGTTGGAATAGTAAATTAAATAGGTTTAGTGTCCAGCACCTACTCTAATTAAATGTAGATTGGAGTTGGAATACTAAATTAAATAGGTTCATTGTCCAACACCTACCCTAATTAAATGTAGATTGGCATTGGAATAGTAAATTAAATAGGTTCAGTGTCCAGCAACTACCCTAATTAAATGTAGACTGGAGTAGGATTAGTAAATTAAATAGTTTCAGTGTCCAGCACCTACTCTAATTAAATGTAGATTGGAGTTGGAATACTAAATTAAATAGGTTCATTGTCCAGCACCTACCCTAATTAAATGTAGATTGGCATTGGAATAGTAAATTAAATAGGTTCAGTGTCCAGCACCTACCCTAATTAAATGTAGATTGGAGATGTAATAGTTAATAAAATACGTTTAGTGTCCAGCACCTACCACAATTAAATGTAGGTTTTAGTTGGAATAGTAAATTAAATAGGTTTAGTGTCCAGCACCTACCCTAATTAAATGTAGATTGAAGTTGGAATAGTAAATTAAATAGATTCAGTGTCCAGCACCTACCCTAAATAAATGTAGATTGGAGTTGGAATAGTAAATTACATAGGTTCAGTGTCCAGCATCTACCCTAATTAAATGTAGATTGGAGATGGAATAGTAAATTAAATAGGTTTAGTGTCCAGCACCTACTCTAATTAAATGTAGATTGGACTTGGAATAGTGAATTAAATAGGTTCATTGTCCAGCACCTACCATAATTAAATGTAGATTGGAGTTGGAATATTAAATTAAATAGGTTCAGTGTCCAGCACCTACCCTACTTAAATGTAGATTGGAGTTGGAATAGTAAATTAAATAGGTTCAGTGTCCAGCACCTACTCTAATTAAATGTAGATTGGAGTTGGAATAGTAAATTAAATAGGTTCATTGTCTAACACCGACCTTTATTAAATGTAGATTGGAGTAGGAATAGTAAATTAAATAGGTTCAGTGTCCAGCACCTACCCTAATTAAATGTAGATTGGAGTTGGAATAGTAAATTACATAGGTTCAGTGTCCAGCATCTACCCTAATTAAATGTAGATTGGAGATGGAATAGTAAATTAAATAGGTTTAGTGTCCAGCACCTACCACAATTAAATGTAGGTTTTAGTTGGAATAGTAAATAAATAGGTTTAGTGTCCACCCCCTACCCTAATTAAATGTAGGTTGGAGTTGGAATAGTAAATTAAATAGGTTTAGTGTCCAGCACCTACCCTAATTAAATGTAGATTGGAGTTGGAATAGTAAATTGAATAGGTTCAGTGTCCAGCACCTACCCTAATTAAATGTAGATTGGAGTTGGAATAATATATTAAATAGGTTTAGTGTCCAGCACCTACCCTAATTAAATGTAGGTTTTATTTGGAATAGTAAATTAAATATGTTTAGTGTCCAGCACCTACCCTAATTAAATGTAGATTGGAGTTGGAATAGTAAATTAAATAGGTTCAGTGTCCAGCATCTACCCTGATTAAATGTAGATTGGAGTTGGAATAGTAAATTATATAGGTTTAGTGTCCAGCACCTACCCTAATTAAATGTAGATTGGAGTTGGAATAGTAAATTAAATAGGTTCATTGTCCAGCACCTACCATAATTAAATGTAGATTGGAGTTGGAATATTAAATTAAATAGGTTCAGTGTCCAGCACCTACCCTAATTAAATGTAGATTGGAGTTGGAATAGTAAATTAAATAGGTTTAGTGTCCAGCACCTACTCTAATTAAATGTAGATTGGAGTTAGAATAGTAAATTAAATAGGTTCATTGTCCAACACCGACCTTAATTAAATGTAGATTGGAGTAGGAATAGTAAATTAAATAGGCTCAGTGTCCAGCACCTACCCTAATTAAATGTAGATTAGAGTTGGAATAGTAAATTACATAGGTTCAGTGTCCAGCGTCTACCCTAATTAAATGTAGATTGGAGATGGAATAGTAAATTAAATAGGTTTAGTGTCCAGCACCTACCACAATTAAATGTAGGTTTTCGTTGGAATAGTAAATAAATAGGTTTAGTGTCCACCCCTACCCTAATTAAATGTAGATTGGAGTTGCAATAGTAAATTAAATAGGTTTAGTGTCCAGCACCTACCCTAATTAAATGTAGATTGGAGTTGGAATAGTAAATTGAATAGGTTTAGTGTCCAGCACCTACCCTAATCAAATGTAGGCTTTAGTTGGAATAGTAAATTAAATATGTTTAGTGTCCAGCATCTACCCTAATTAAATGTAGATTGGAGTTGAAATAGTAAATTAAATAGGTTCAGTGTCCAGCATCTACCCTGATTAAATGTAGATTGGAGTTGGAATAGTAAATTAAATAGGTTTAGTGTCCAGCACCTACTCTAATTAAATGTAGATTGGAGTTGGAATACTAAATTAAATAGGTTCATTGTCCAGCACCTACCCTAATTAAATGTAGATTGGCATTGGAATAGTAAATTAAATAGGTTCAGTGTCCAGCAACTACCCTAATTAAATGTAGATTGGAGTAGGATTAGTAAATTAAATAGTTTCAGTGTCCAGCACCTACTCTAATTAAATGTAGATTGGAGTTGGAATACTAAATTAAATAGGTTCATTGTCCAGCACCTACCCTAATTAAATGTAGATTGGCATTGGAATAGTAAATTAAATAGGTTCAGTGTCCAGCACCTACCCTAATTAAATGTAGATTGGAGATGTAATAGTTAATAAAATACGTTTAGTGTCCAGCACCTACCACAATTAAATGTAGGTTTTAGTTGGAATAGTAAATTAAATAGGTTTAGTGTCCAGCACCTACCCTAATTAAATGTAGATTGAAGTTGGAATAGTAAATTAAATAGATTCAGTGTCCAGCACCTACCCTAAATAAATGTAGATTGGAGTTGGAATAGTAAATTAAATAGGTTTAGTGTCCAGCACCTATCCCCATTAAATGTAGGTTTTAGTTGGAATAGTATATTAAATAGGTTTAGTGTCCAGCACCTACCTCAATTAAATGCAGATTGGAGTTGGAATAGTAAATTAAATGGGTTCAGTGTCCTGCACCTACCCTAATTATATGTAGATTGGAGTAGGAATAGTAAATTAAATAGGTTCAGTGTCCAGCACCTACCCTAATTAAATGTAGATTGGATTTGGAATAGTAAATTAAATAGGTTCAGTGTCCAGCACCTACCCTAATTAAATGTAGATTGGAATAGGAATAGTACATTAAATAGGTTCAGTGTCCAGCACCTACCCTAAATAAATGTAGATTGGAGTTGGAATAGTAAATTAAACAGGTTCAGTGTCCAGCACCTACCCTAATTAAGTGTAGATTGGAGTTGGAACAGTAAATTAAATAGGTTTAGTGTCCAGCACCTACCCTAATTAAATGTAGATTGGAGTTGGAATAGTAAATTTAATTGGTTTAGTGTTAGCACCTACCCTAATTAAATGTAAATTGGAGTTGGAATAGTAAATTAAATATTTTTAGTGTATAGTACCTACCCAAATTTAATTTAGATTGGAGTTGGATTAGTAAATGAATTCTGTTCAGTGTGCAGCACCTACCTCAATTAAATGTAGATTCATGTGTGAATAGTAAATTTACAAAAATATTTTTGTATAGTTCTTTACATTTTTTAATATCTATAAAGTTTTTAATAAACAGTTTTTAATACATTGGTAGTAATATTTTATAATAGGTATTTGACAAAAATTACACAGTTTTTGAAAAATAATTTTCAATTTGTTCCTATAGTACATAAATCAAATACATTTTTTATAAATGAATGTATATAATTTTAAGAAATAAATATAAGTGCATTTTAAATAAAGTATTTAGTTTTTGTATAGTTTGTGAGTAAAGTACATTTTAGGTATATATAACAATATAGTAAATGAAAATATATTGAATATTACAATATATATATATAGTACATACAGTTGGAAAAAACTTTTTATATTTCAACATTTTTATTATTGTATATTTTATAACATTTTTAACTTAAATGTGGTGTTGAAATTATGTTATACATTTTGATATATTTTTCAAAAACATTGATATTATATATTGTTTATATCATACAATATACATTTTTTGAACAACATTTTTGAATTATAATTGTTATATTTTTTAATTTTATTAATATACATTTTTTATTATTAATAATACATTTAAAATGTTTGTAATTTTTGTAAATAAATACATACAAATTATACATTTTGTTTAGGAATTTTTTCATAAATATATTATTAAATATCAAACTAATAATATTTAATTGTATATCTTTAAATATATGAATATAATAATATATTTAAAAAAACACACATAATTGCATACATTTTGAAAAATAATTTAATAAAGTTTTACTGAGTTTTTAAATGTTAAATACATTTTTTTGTCATTTATTTAACTATTTCCGTGGTAATATTATTATTTGGGTCTTTTATTTTGTAACCGCTCTTAGTCTTTTTGTGAGCAACAACACGGGGTCCTGACTCTTCCCCAGCAAGGCTGAGTCAATTCAATATAAACAACAACACAAATGCCAATGCTGGACTACAATAAACACTTTTTATATCAGGTAGTGGTACGAATAAAACATACCAAACTGCTTTTTACTTATGTCAGTAATTTATTTTATTGAATTTTGAAGAAAAAGGAGGACTCCACACAGTATTATAAGGGACCGGGGGAAGAAACAGGAAAATATTAACAAAAGTCCCAATTCAAGGACAAAATAAAATCCACTCTGTTTTAGTGTTGGTACTCAGAGCCGTCTACTAACATGTCTACCAAGCGACAGAAAAGACAAAAGTACAATGGAGTCTGTTTGTTTATCAATTACACACTATATTGTTCGGGACAACCTTAAATTGAGGCTAATTTGGTACAGTGCTTACAACAAGACTATGGAAAATAAGACTATGGAAAATAAGATTATGGAAAATAAGACTTCTAACAGTGTCTGCTTGGTAACGTTAACATTTAGATTTTATTTCACATAAACAAATGACAATTTACAATTCATTTAAAAACATCATAAAACATTTGTAAAAAAAAACAAATAAGGACAGATTTGCACAGACACTTCCTTGTCCAACATCTACAAGCCCCTTCGCACCGGAGCTGGCTGTACTGTTTATAGGTCTATATGAGAACAGATTCATATATAATAACAATCCTTTTGCAGAACACATCACAAATTATATGAGGTATATTGATGACATGTTTTTTATCTGGTCTTGATCACAGGAGACGTTAGATGAATTTGTTTCCTGGCTTAATGTAAGGTCAGTGGACATAAAATTCAGCCACACGGCATCAAACAAAAAATATCACCTTCTTGGATGTTCTGGTTTATGCGACAGAAGGTACACTGGGAACAACGCTTTTCCGCAAACCAACGGACAGAAACAAAGCCCTGCATTACACAAGCCATCATCCGAGGAGCCTTAAACAAAACTTACCATTTTGTCAGTTTTTAAGGATCCGAAGAAACTGTTCCAATAAGGAGGAATACTTTATTCATGCGAACGGGCTAATGGAAAGACTTCTGGAGAGAGGTTACCCAAAGAAGCTCTTAAAACATTCCCTCAAGAGGGCATGGCGGGTCCCTAGAGAAACATTACTACAAAAACAAAAAAGACAAGATCAAAAAAGGATTGTTTGGGTCACTACCTTTGGCCCAAACACACACCAAATACGGAAGATAGTCATGCAAAAACTGGCATTTAGTCAAAGATTTACATGAAGATCTACGTGAACCACCCCTTTTTGCATACAAAAAAGAGAAAAGCGTGGCAAATTACCTTGTCAGAGCAGCAATACCCCTTGACCCAAAAAGAAACACTAAGAAGAATGATGAACTTACCGCCAGTGGTGGGACATCACAAATGTGGAAATTGCGCTTGTTGCGAGACAACAGAGGACGGTTCTGTTTTTTCCTTAAATAGAATTCAATAGAAACATGAAACTTTTACGAACTGTCAATCAAAAAATGTCATCTATGGAATTTGGTGCCCCTGTCCAAAACTATATGTCGGCAAAACTACGCAGGAAGCCAGACAAAGAATCACGCAACATAAATCAAGGATAAAAAGGCAAGTACCGAATGCACCATTAGTTCTGCATTGGCAGACACATCAACATAAAGAAAGCGAACTACGATGGACCATAATTTCAAAAATTGAACAGAACCCACGTGGAGGCAACCTAGAGGCAAGATTGGCGCAACGTGAGGCGTTGCTAATAATGAAATTCAATACGGCCATGACTGGCCTCAATGAGATTTCGGAAATTTTCAGGGGTACCCCTAGCTAAATGTCAACAATCACCAGCACCCGGAATATCTGTGAAATCTGTCCTATATTTTGTTCATGCTAGAGGGAAAATTGTTCACGCACTTCAAATAATGGACAGGACATATGTGTTTGACATTTCAGTCTCGCATATGAGAGGAAAACATACAAAGATGCAGACGTCTCCATATTGTTGTCAAACTCTCCGTGTCAGTTTGATAAAGTTTTTTTCACCAGAAGTGTTTATTCTTATGTGGGCCCCTTTAACTTTTCCAGTCAACATGGCGATCACGTGATCGCGCTAAGAACAAGAAAGCAAGAACGGCTTCCTCCAAACAACAGAACACGGAGAAGAATGAGCGGAGATGCCGGTTTTCACGTAAGCGTCCTCACAAGCCTTTTACTTACAAGCGGCAGCACGGAGCATACCGGAGAACCCCAAATTTGATCGTTACTATACCTTCTGTTTACAGGAACCTTTAAGAGAAATCATTACTAAATCCCTCCGTGTGCACAAGTAGCGCGACTCTCATTGAACCCCAGAACGGGGCGAATACAATTTAAATCGGGTAAGACGCTACAGCACTCTAATACTACAGTGCTTCTCTATTGCTTTTAAGAAAAGTTACTGACTAGTGTATTACATTTTACTCTTTAGGAACTTTCATTACAGCCATAACGGCGACCAGGTCAGTGCAATTCCACCTTTATGTGCTAGATGATTTAGCCTATGGTAAACCAAACAATTCTGTGTGTGTAACACGTGTATCGTCATTATGTTTGTAATTGCAGACTTTGTCCACACCTCCCTTTTGAGACACTAACACTGCAGGATTTACAAGGTAGGCATGTGCAAACTGGGGTCCAGCCTGGTCTTGGAACACTATAAGCTTGGTGATTCAAAGAAGGTGACTTGTATATATTTTTGTCTTTCTAGAATCTTTTGGTCCTGAGGAGAATCCCACAATAAGGGATTCGAAAGCGTCGACTTCTTCAGTCTCTTTGTCACTGAGTAATGGTTTAAAAACATTGTCTAGACAAGATAGGATTAAAACCTTGATTTATCTATTCTTCATAATATTCAATTCATACGACTAGACAAACATCATCTATGACTGTATATGATTTAATAAGGCAGCGACAAAGGACCCTATTCCAAAAGATTTAGAGCTTCTTGTTTGGGTTTGAAAGCTGTATGTTGAAGAGCGAAAGAGATATGTATATGTGTTGGTATATTGTAAATCTGTAAAAATTCTATGCAAATGTTAAAATATTGTGTTGTATATAATGTATATATGCACAAAAAAACTTGTGAAACAGAATGAAAATAATTCAACTAGTGACTCAAATTGACTAAAATAAATTACTGACGTAAGTAAAAAGCGGTTTGGTATGTTTTATTCGTACCACTACCTGATATAAAAAGTGTTTATTGTAGTCCAGCATTGGCATTTGTGTTGTTGTTTATACTTAGTCTTTGTGTCATTTTTGAATGTTCAAGCTCGCGGTTGGAAGCTACTTCGCGTCTGAGAAGGTAAGAGTTCTATTCTTTATGTTTTAACTATTTTAAGTAAGTTTGGAAGGTAGCACTTTGTTATTTAGGGTTTGTGGACTTTTATATTAGGATTTAGATTGTATGTAGCTGGTTATGTAAGTTTTTAAGTTTTCTCTGCGTTTTCTCGATTTACGGCCTTGTTGGAGTTATTGTGTTTGTGGGTGTTTATTTACTTTTGGTTTTAAATATGTATGTATTGGTGATTATTAATGTATGGTTTTAAGTTTTTTGTGGGTGGGAATGTTTATTTTTCTATTCTAGGTTTTTGGATACAGCGTTTTCGGTTTCGGAGCGTTTACGTTTTTTTTTTCCAAAGGAAGTGTGTTTTAGTTGTTTCAACTAATATGTATTTTACACTTCCTTTATTTTTCGGGTTTCCTGGAGCATTTCTTATTATTTTTAAACTTTTTCGGGTTTTTGATGGATTCTGTATTATCGATTTATTTGGATGTTTGATGGATTTTGCACAGTTGTATTTTTTCATTTTATTGGGGTATTTTTTTTATCCTGTGGATTTATTACTACCTGGTTTATTATGGACATTTGGATTTGCTATTTACGTTGCTGTGAAAGGTAAGTGATTTTATATTAATATTTTTGTGGGTTGGGAAATGTTCAATTTTTATACAGTTTTTGTTTAGTTACATATTTATTTTGTCTACATATTTTAAAATATTTCAATTTATTAGACAAAATAAATATGTAAAAATTGATTAAGGAAATGTGTTTGTTTATATTTCAGGCATTTTTAGGATTAATTTTATTTTATATGGTTAGTGTTTTCAGTTTAGTGTTTTGGCAATCATTTTCAAGTATTCTAGTCCTCTTGTTGTAGGATAAAGTTGTACTTGTTGTTAAAAATATTGGTACATTTGGGCAGTTTGTCTTGATAGTTTAGGTTTTAATTGTAAGGCAGATTGCTCCATTCTTAATTCTTGAAAACTTTGTTCTTTTTGTATTGCTATTAGGAGTTTGTGTAGTGTAGGAGCTGTTCGGCCAGTTGAAGATAGGAAGGCATTATGCCAACCCTCCACTGCTTGTTAGTTTTGGCTTCTTGGTTTAGGGTTGGTAGATATACATTCCACCAAGGTATTGGGAATTTTGGTTGCTGCCTGTGGCCTGGCCTGTGTAGTCTCCCCACCCAGGTTTCCTCGAAATAATAGAGAATTGGAGCTAGTTTTTGTTCATTTTTTGTATAGAAAGGACATTCTATTAGAAGGTTATAGTGCTCAACCACATCGGTGATTGGCACGTATGCTAGGGCTATTAGGTGTTTTATTTGATATGCAAATGTAATATTGGTTGTATATTCAACACTAAGTGTTGATTTTTGCAAATGTCTCCATAGATATTGGTTAAAGTGGACGTAACATCCTTGTATGGATGTGTGAGGATATATTTTAAGGATGGAATTTATCGTGGCTTGTTCAAAGTCTATTATAATTTTTAGGGGAAAGAAGTCTGTTGTTTCTTCTTTTATTTGGTTTAATATTTCTGTGTATGTTGAAGTTTGTTTGTTTGGTAACAAACAATAGATACATGGTATGCAAGTATTATGGTATTGCCCATGTATGGTATATAATTGATAGAATGGTTTAGGGCATATGGTAAATGAGCCATCCATCATCCATGTTTGACTTTCTTTTATTTTTTTATGGTGTTGTTAGTAGCAAACATTATTATCCTTTTATCTTCATTGTTGTTATCGTAGAAGATAAAAGGTTCATCTTTATGAGTTATGGTAAGGTCAGGTGGAAATATGACCTCTTCAAAAATTTTAGGTGTTGGTATTGTTGGTCTTGTGGATTTTTATGTCCTAGCTATGGTTCTTTTTATAGCAGCTATTGTTGGTAATTGACCTCTTGCTTCTCTAGGTACTCTAGGTAGTAATTCCTTAAGTATTACACTTGTTGGTAGGTCTGAGGTGCTGCTTAATTCCTTAATATTTTCTAGGGTAGATCTAACCTCTATTTCTGAGATATTAGGTGGATGGTTGTGTTCAGTTGTATTAATTACACTTGTTTTTCTGGTTGTTGCACGCCCATAGCATTTGTTTGAGTAATACTTAGTACATTTCCAGTTTACTTTAAGGCCTTTTTGTTTTTCCTGAGTATAAGTATACCTCATATAGCATAACAACATTTTCCTTTCTGAGATGTAACAAATTTTGCTTCTTCAGTCATTGTTGGTTTCTTAAATCTAGAAAGGGTGTATTAAATATTATTAGAAAATGTATTTTTAATAAAAGAATAATTAATTATATATGTACTATTGTTAGGTACTTACCAATTGTAATGTAACTGACTTTCAATGTAGATGTTGTCTTTTTTGCTTGATGCTTTTCTTGATTTTAGTGGTCTGTGGAAAGAAAGTTAAGTATATTTTAGCGAATGTTTACATGTGTATTTTGGTTACACATTTTGTAGGGTACTATATTTTATTGTTAAAAAGTTCTATTGATTTAATATAAAGTAAATACTGGTTATAAAAAAATATATATATTTTTTTTTAATTAAGTCAAGAACTAACATTGTGCGTTTTTTAAGATAAATAATAGTACATGTGCATGTCTTCTATACTTACCAAGTGTTCTTTATTTGTTGTTGAATGTAGATCTTTTCTTGATATATTGCTGCTTTTCCTTTTTAAGTTGTCTGTGGAAATAAATAAATGTGGGTTTAATAATTCGTTTTGTATTTATATGTGAAGTTGTTTTTTTTTAAATCAATCTTTTTACATTTTCTTTCTTTTAATCATGTGTTTACAATTTTAAATAATTTAGAAAGTCAAGTAGGAGTTTCTTAGATGCTTATAACATTTGAGCATTTTATTTAGCTTTTCCTTAGTGTTTAAAAAGTAAATTTAGTATACTTACATTTTCAGTTGGTTGTTTTAGTTTGTAGAAAATGTTCTTATTTTTCTTAAAGTTGAATCTATTGTGGAAATATGTAGAGATAGAAAGATAATTAAGTTTTTAAGGTCGGACTATGAATAGTAGGTTACATTTAAATTAACATTTTATAAAGAAACATATGATTACTTACTTTTTGTTGTCTGTAGTTTGTTGGTTATCAGATGATTCTTGAAGGTTGTCGAGAATTTTGCAGTGTTTCTTCAAGCTGAATATTTTCTGCTGGTTTTAGAGTATTGAATTTACTTCTTTATATAGGGTATCTTTAATTAGTGTTTGTATATGATTGGTCAGATACCTTGAAATGTGTTTCTATTGGTTATTTTGAATTTTTTTAAATTAATTAATGATGTTAGTTGTATGTGAAATATATTGTTTGATCGATGTTTTTGTAGTTTTATAATTAAATATAGGGTGGCGATTTATTTGTACTCGATATTTGAGACACAATGTTTATGTAGGTTGATTTTTGTGAAATCGATAATTTGTCAGTGATTAATGTCCGGCTACAGCATTGATGAAATAACACAATTCCAGTGGACCACGTCGATACGGGCCCACTCAAGTGTAGACAGACTCGGTCACAGTACCATTACTTGATGCGGAAGGCACGGGCGTGCGAGCCAGTTTTGGTGTTCATCGCTTTGCAGAAAAGAAAGTGTTGCAGTACGCGTTGTCCCTTGAAGCGGTGCAGGCAAAGGCCCGTTGACAGAGTCGGCGGGTCCAAGGCCTATGTTGCAGGGCGAGACGGTGCTTAGTTGCGGTGCTTGCAGCTTGCGGTGTGGCGACAGAGCTGGAGTTCTGGAGCTGGCGTTGATCAGTCCCGACAGCAGTACGATTCGGGTGGTGCGTCACGAAGCGTGCAAGCGGTGCTCAACTCTGATGCATCCACAGGACTCAAAGTCAGCAACAGTGACTGCGTTGGTCAGACCAGTACGAGTTGGTTTAGCAAGGCGTTGCACGTCGCGGTGTCCACAGGTTACGGTGCAGGCAATGGCTCGGTGACGGCATCAGGACGAAGTCGGTGAGCTCAGGGCTTACGTTGCGTTTGATGCGATGCCTACAGGACACCGGGCCAGTCGTGAGAGTCGGTCACAGTTCCCTGCCTCTGTAGCCACTGAAATAGCTTTTACCAGCAGCAATCCACAAAGGCTGGTCAGGGGGAAATTTCTCTTCCAAGCCCTTGGAGATCTTTAGCACAAGTCGATGAGGGTACACACTCAGTTCTCCTCCCTCTCTATAGACATTAAGGCAACCACTGCAGGCCAATTCCCCAAAACATCAACCAGGTGGGGATAGCCTCTCCTTCAGTCTTCACGGGTTCCTTCCTCAGCAGAGGTTTCTTCTTGTCTTTCCAAAAGTGATCCAAATTCTTGGGATCAGGGTCCCACTACATATAGCCCAAAATCATTTGTCCTCTGTGGGCAGAGGGGCCTTTGCCTGGTCCAAACCAGTTCTGGTCAGTCCTGGAGCACTCTTTTTACATTACTCCTTCTTTCCTTTCAGAGAGCAGGGCAGAAACAACAGACACACCACAGGAGGTGGAGCCAGCATTGTGGAGGGAAGGCATAGTTCTATTCAGGTCCCAGGTGCAACTCCTCTCACCCATCTGCATGGAGATCTCTCTATTCAGCCCTGGCTGCCTCACCCTGTCTCCTGGAAATTCCCAAGCCCCTGTCACTCAAACTCCAGACAGGGAATACACAGCCCAGTAGAGGCAGGCTTGGATAGTTAGGCAAGAAAATACCTACTTTCTAAAAGTGGTATTTTCAAAAACAGCATGTTAAAACCAACTTCACTAAAAGATGTATTTTATCATTCTGAGTTCAAGCATACTAAACTCGAATTTCAACCATGTTCCATGAGTCAGTTAGGATTATAAAACGTAATAATCTAACTGCCCATTCTGGACTATGGAGAACAGGTAGCCTTGCAATAGTGAAAAACCAAAATGGCTTTAATTCACTATTAAGACAAGCCACACACACCAGGCCTTGTCCTACCTTATACTTACAATGCACCCTGCCCATGGGCCTATCATAGCGGTGTCTGACATAAAGAAAAGGGAAGGTTTAGGGACTGGCAAGTGGGTGCACTTGCCCAGGCAGCACTGCAATGGCAGACCTGAGACACATTTTACAAGGCTGCTTCTGTGGATGACACAACCAGTGCTGCAAGCCCACCAGCAGCATTTGCATTTGCAAGCCCGGGGCTCTCCTAGTGCACGGTACTAGGGTCTGACAAGTAAATCAAATCTGCCAATCATGGAATCACTAATTCACACATCAATTTAACATGGAGAGCATATGCACTTTAAAACTGATCAGCAGTGGTAAAGTACCCAGAGTCAGAAACAGCCAAAAACAGCCAACAACAGGTCAGAAATATTATAGGAGGAAGGCAAAAGGTTCAGGGATCCTCTGCAAAAAGGGCCAAGTCCAACAAGGAGGAGCGAGAAGAAAGAGAGGGTAGATTGGGAACAAAGAGTGGCGGGCAGCTGCCAGCGGCAGGAGAATTGGACACTGTTCTCGTCTTCTCAGGGCATGAAGGTATAGTCCTTTTCCTTCTCTGGCCATTCTGCCTGTCCCCATGGCTTAACTATTGGCATTGTATTTGTGCCTTCTGGAGGCATGTTTCAAATAATAAAGTAGGGGAACGGACTCTATGAAATTAGAGAAGTAGGGGCACGCAGTGACTTGCCGATCCCGCCCACTTCTACCACTGAATGGAAGTGCAAGAAACACGGGATCCTTCATCTACTCTACCAGTGCAATCATCAATATGGCGCCAGGGCCCGTGCCATGCATCACGCGATAATTGCAGAAGTTTACTTACAATTGTGGAGCAGGGTTCGTCTTGCGGAGAAGCTGGGGTACGTGACTTCACATCTGCAGGGCAGCATATTCAATTCCGGACTTTCCTTTACAGGCGCGTTAAGCCAATTGTTTAAGTTGAAATGAGCCAGTGCTACAGTTCTACAATGCATGATGGCCTGCAGCTTCACATGCGCACTTTTAAATGCGCAAAGTGGCATGCGCATTGAAAATGACCAGCTGCCCAACATTTAATTTATGAGGCAGCCGCCGAGCGTAACGTAAGTTACATAACTCCCAGCATCCAAGATGGATCAGATGTGTGGAGTGCAAAGGGGTTGCTGGCTGATGGCTGCAGAGGGGCGCCTGGAGCACAGGGCCCCCCCTGCATCGCAGGGGCTGCGGGGGCCTGTGTTACGCCCCTGGTCGGTGAGGCAGATCTGGGAAGCCGAAAGGTGTGTTTGTACATTCTTATCACTAATTTGTCAAGAAGGGTGGTCTCCTTGCCTAGCATTATCTCAGATCCATATGCAATGGAAGGTTTAAGTTTAGCCTTAAGTACCGCTCCGAAAGGTTTCAAATTGTGGCCTTGGATGGATCTTGCCAGTGCTGAAAAGGCATAATTAATTGTTTGGGCTTTCCCCTTAATTGTCTTTCTTTGAGGTACAAATGTTCCTCTTGCATCTATTTTTATCCCTGTATATACATAGGCAAATGTCTCATTTATAATAATGTTGCCAAGGTACCATTCGCAGTTTTTCTTTTTTGTGCGCCGGTTAAAAGCGATCAATTTGTCTTTTTTGGTATTTAGTGTCAGGCCATTCTACCCTGTGTAAACGCTAAGACAGTTAAGAAGGCGTTGAAGTCCTGTTTGTGTATTGCTAAGTAGTAATCCATCATCTGCATGAAGAATATTTGACAATTGTTGTCTACCCAGGCTCGGGCATGCGCTGTCAGCTCATCCCACTCGGTCGAGAGATCTGCAACCAAAAGGGGTGCTTAACACACAGCCTCGCTTTAAGCCCATCAATGTTTGAACTTTCTCTGATACATGGATCCCATTTCCAATCTTGATTTTTACCCACGTATCAGAGTATATTAATCTAATTGCTTGCAGGACGTTAGATGCAATTCCCCATCAATGGAGTTTTGCCCATAGACTACTACGTGGAACACAGTCCAAGGCTGCCTTGAATTCAACGAAGCACATATAAAGCAATGTACCAGTTGCCTTTGCTCTATTCAATATCAGGCCCACCACCATGATGTTGGTTATAGTACTGTGACCCCATAAAAAAACAGTTTGATTTGGTGGAAGTCTTCCATTTTTATGTGCCCAAGATTCCAGATCGAGTAGAGAAGAATTTAAGGTCAACATCCAAAAGTGCACATAGACGGTAGATGGTGGGAGAAGATGCTTGTCCACATTTATAAATGGGGTGGATTAACGAGCCCTTCCAGCTTTCGGGGGTAATCTTGTTTGCAAGAATGTTGTTATACAGTGACGACAAAAAGGCTGCCCACCTAGATAAAGAATGCTTAAAACGAGCAAGTGGTAGTCCATTTGGGCCAGGGGCATAATCTTGCTTGACTTTTTGTTTACTTTTTCTAACTCCCCTGGAGTATATAAACAGGGTGCCATGGTATCTTTATAAGGCTGATCCGAGCTCATTATATCCAAGGAACTTTCTTTAAAATGTGATTTTATATGCTGAACCCACTCGAACCCGCTAATATTTGCATTATTTGCTGGAACAGTACCTTTCTCGATATTGTTAATGAGTTTCCAAAATCTTTATGTATCATTTGTTTTTGTAGCTTGCATCAATTGAGCCTATAATGTTTCCTGTTTGGCTTTTTTATATCTCCAGATCTTCCTTTTTAATCGACGTCTGTCATTGCGGAAATCCAATAATAATTCTGTATCTCCTAAATTGTGGCGCAACTGCCGCTAATGCTTGCCTACTTTGGTTTTTATTCTTCGAATATGTAGTAGGAATATGTTAGACCTGGGGGTCTCTAGTTGGCAATGGTATACACCTTTGATCAAATGAGCGACCCTTTCAAAGTCAGGGAAAGGGGATTACACTCCTGGATAACCCCTGCTCACCCCCTTGGTAGCTTGGCATGAGCAGACCGGCTTATCTCAGAGGCAGTGTGTTAAGCATTTGTGAACACACACAGTAATACAGTGAAAACACTACAGATGGCACCACATCGGTTTATATAAAAATAAGTGTTCTTTATATAGACTTATCACTAGACCACAAATAACAAAACCCCACAGTACTGTAATCACAAGTAATACTTCACGATGGTAGAAGTAATTCAAAAATAGGCCATTCACTTACTCAGCCTTTAGCAACAGATAACCCCAATGGGAGTTATTACAACGTCGAGGTCAAAGAGTTCTCAAAGTACGGGGCCCACCGCAAGGTGTGCAGCGTCGGGCCCAGAGTCAAAACAGATTCCAACAGAACAGTACCTTGGAAAGCGAAAACAAAGACAGCTCACGGCGTCATGGAGATGCGGTGTCGTTTGCACGTTGCAGCGTTGGTTCCTTGCTTCGGGGGAGATAATGCGTCAGTGTCCTGGATGCTTGCAAAGGCAGGGGAGGCGTTGGTTCCGGTTAGAAATGGGGGTCTCTATTTGGCATTGTATAGCACCATTGTCCACATAGGGACCCTTCTTCCTAAGTCAGGGCAAGTGGGCTACCCCCTTCATCAACCACTGCTCAACCCTGTGGTCATGTAGCATGAGCTGTTAGGCCTATGTCAGAGGCAGTGTGTGAAGCGGTTATGATCATGTACAACAAGGCAGTTGTGGTAAAATCGATTACCTATACTTAATTTGCTATCAATAATCAATAAGAATAACTCAGAAAAATAAGAGGCAAAATCCGGGATATTGAGGTTAACTCAAAAGGGTTTTATTCCTGTAAAAGGAATTGGGTTATTGGCTCGAGCCAAGGTGGCATAACCATTCCATCACCACACAGGTTCAGGAAGGGCAGACAGACAACATATTGTTTACAGAAGTACATATATATAGTCAATGCATTACAATGTATGAGCATGTAGTAGGCGTAACAACTGGAAAAGAAGAGATAAAACATGGAAACGTCATCAAAAAGGCGGTACAATGGGCGTGCATGAAGGCGTGTACTAGAAACGTCAGTAATCATGAGGTCACAAAATGGGTGGATACATAAGAGAATCTTGCAATGTCAGCAGAAATTCATGGCAGAGATGCGCGCGCAGCAGATTGACGTGAATCTGACGTGTTACTGGAGGGTGAAGGGGACTTGACACTTAGCACTACAAGTGTAGACATAAGTCTGAGATGTCAGATCAACCTAATCCCAAATCATGTCTGATATCATGTGTTTAAGGAACTGTAGTATCTGGAAGGGAAAAGGTCTCTCGGGCGGGGACTACTCTATACTGTCTGCATGTATGCGTCTACGTGTTGGCATGCAGGGTGAGGGGGCATGGGCCTACCATGGCAACGGAGTCTATGAATTACTTGCACGGAGACAGAAGAACCGGGCCCTCTGCTCCTGCAGCTGGAAGGATGTTTACTTGAGCTACGAGACAGGAATGTGTTTTCGAGGAGTGGAGCAGATAATTCGAAGGTTGAATACAGTCTTGGCAGGCAGAGGTTAGGCTATGCGCCGGAGCCGCGCAAGGAGTAAGGTGGGGGCCACTGGCACAGAGGTAGCTTGGGCTGAGGCCCTCGGAGTCAGGAAGCAGGAGAAAGGCTCGAAAAAGCTCAATGGCATGATCTGGGCCTACTTCGCCAGAGCTGAAAAACGTGAAAAGTGTACCACAAAAAGACGGTGGCACAGCACACATAGGAACTGAATATACATTCCGTTCATGGCGGATCTGAAAGAGGACATGTTAAAGATGGACGCAAATGTATTTGCGTCTTCGTAGCAGACACAGGAGGGAAATCGCATGCACTGCAAGCTAGTACATGGAGACGGTGGGGTACTCGCTGGGGAACACTACTCGATCAAAAATTATATTTCCTCATTCCCTCCTTGTTCCCCACGGACCCTTCATGATACATCAATTCTCATCAATTGATCAATCTGTTCACTTAACATCAATTGCTCTTCTTGCTTCTCGTGTTTTGAATGGGAACTTGGACGTGGAATACATGAAGTGGCACACAGGCCGCAAATTGCCGGTCCACATTGGAGACACAGGCAACAACTGAGTACTATGAGAAAGCCAATACCTAGGAGGGATAGGATCTTCCACCCCCAGGCTGACAACGTTGTCCAGAACCAACCGGACCAAGTCCAGGTGCCTGGAGTCTGATGAATTAAACTTGCAATCTTATGGAGACGTGTAATAGCTTTGTACACGGTTGGCGCGTTATTAGGGATGAAAATACAGCAGCTTGACCCGATGACCTTACAAGCTCCACCCCTATCTGCCAAGATGACGTCAATAACAAGACGATTTTGAAGAACAACAACCCGCATAGCGGACTGCTCCTCCGTTAAGTTACCTAGGGCTGAAGTGGTCTCAAGTACCACTGCTTCGAGGGTTCTGGTTAATCTACGGATTAGCTTACTATTGGAAACAGTACCTAAGTAGGGGAAAAAACCTTTATTGAAATCTGTATATTGTTCCCATGTGGTTTCAGTATAATCGACAAGTGGGAGATCTCGTTGATAACGATGCTTAATCAGGTTAGTGTTTCTATGATAGTCAGGAGGGGCTAGGAAAACAGGTGGCAGTAGGAATGCAATGTAACAGGTACCATCCCAATCTAGAGGCAGACGGACATATGCAGTATGACCACAAACAAAATAGGAATGACGTAAAGCCCTAAACGTGGATCTACCATGATCACTGAATTCGACTACAGTAGTACATTTACTATGACCTACGTGTACAGAACCATTCTTGCGAACACATAGTTCACCAGTAACTGGCAAAACTGCCATAGCAGGTAGAACAGGAGCAGCTTCGGATTCGACAGATAAGATCATGAATGTAACTGTGTAATTATCTAATCCATATACTTCATTTTCTAGATCGGTTCCAGTACTAACGGGGAGTCCCTCCTTGTCAGGGTAACATACTTTAAGCAAGGCTGAGTTCAGGTTTCCCCAAACCCAGTTACCTTCGTAAATAGCAGCATCAGAAACTAGGGCATTGAGCATTTTAAACCATGCGCCACATGTGCCATTGTGAGTGAACGGGTACGGAAAAAGGGGAAGAACTCCCTTGTTTTCTTGGTAGGGAGGGAGTCGACCACATATCCAACAGTTTGTAGCATTGGTAACCTGATGGGAGTGATGTAACATACTAATGAAAGTGTTGTTGCGCAGCGCAAGCCTATAGGATAACTCATGTGGGGGTAATTCACTAAAAGAATGTTCAGCAGTAGCATTATAAGCAGATTGTGCACGCTTGAATATCGGATAGTATATATGTAGTAGAATACTGGCAGTGATAACCAGCAAACATAGAAAAAACATAACAAGTAGTGTCACTATACAGCGACTACGAAGTGATTTGCAATACGCCTTTTTCTTATGTTGTCTTTGTCTATCTCTCTCTCTATCTCGATCTAGGGGATACATGTCAGAAACTAATTTAACCGATTCACCTAGGGGAGGACTTAAACAATTAAACTGTCTGACTTGCTAGATCGTAACTTTTGTCTGTAATTTTCTGAAGCAGTTTTCTCAACCAAAGGGAGTTTCGTATCAGTTTGTGGAGGAGGGCAGGGCTTAGTGTCCAAGTCTGAAGGAAGTCCAAAGAATTTTTTAATATGACTGGAATGCAGCCATCCCTTCCTGCCCTCTATCTTAACAGCTGTCCTCGTCGTGAGCAGAACCAACTTCGGCGATTGCCAGCGGGGCTCCAGCGGGCTCTTCCGATCAAAATTCCTGACGTAAACGTAATCACCAGGAACCACCTCATGGGGCTTCGTCTCGGTGTTGTCGGGAAAGGCTGCAGCTACCTGTGAACGACAAGATTGTAGTGCAGACATCAAGGAGGCAAG
This sequence comes from Lissotriton vulgaris, assembly GCF_964263255.1. NCBI lineage: Eukaryota > Metazoa > Chordata > Amphibia > Caudata > Salamandridae > Lissotriton > Lissotriton vulgaris. Next base: position 481,109,982 of record NC_141700.1, on the reverse strand, counting down.
GTAATCTGTCAGCATAAGACAATCAACATCAGTTATTTTACGTGGAATAGGCGTCCCCCACATATTCGGTGGCCTACCAAAGACCACTTCATACGGGGATAGCCCAGAACGGGAATGGGCCACCATCCTCATATAGAAGAGGGCGACCGGCAAGGCAACTATCCAGTCTATACCTTTATCTCTACAGATCTTGGAAAGTCGGATTTTCAGTGTTTGATTATGACGCTCCACGAGACCTGCTGCCTCGGGATGCCGGACACAATGGAACTTCCACTGGTAACCTAACAGAAGTGTAATATGTTTCACAAGTTCGGATGAGAATGGCTGACCATTATCTGAGTACACGATACGGGGTAAACCATACCGCGGGAAGTATTCGCGAACCAACTGTTTGGCAGTGGTCGGAGCAGTATAATCGGGAACTGGGTAAGCCTCTATCCATCGGGAAAGAGCACACACGACTACGAGGACATACTTGAATCCTCGACACCGTTCCATCTGGATATAATCCATCTGGAGGACTTCAAAAGGGTGGTCGGGAGGCTGAAATCCACCTTGCTCTACGGGGATGCTTTTACCTGGATTGAACTGACCACAAATCATGCAAGTACGCACTTTCTGTTTGGCTGCTGCCCGTAAGTTTTTATTGGACCATATGTGTTGAATACTGTCTAGCATTGCCTTCTCTCCGAGGTGTGCGGGACTATGTATTGTGTTAATGATGACTTGTACCATAGAATCAGGGAGAAACCATGTAGATTTTCCCTTTGTCATCCATCCCTGGTCTGTTTGGACCCCTCCTAGTTTAGTCCATTCCTTAATTTCATCTGGTGTTGCATGTGATTGTATGTCAATTACATCATGTGCGGGATCCCTAACTGACATGCAGTGTGCTGGTACCGCTATTTGTGTCTGATCAGTTACATGAGTTCGGTTTTGAGCAGTTTGCTTTGCTGTTCGGTCTGCCAGGTCGTTACCCTGGGAAATGACATCAGTAACCTTGGTATGTGCCTTACATTTCATGATGGAGATTGCAGTTGGTAGATGTATTGCGTCTAGCAGAGCTTGAATGAGGGGACCATGCTGGATGTTGGCACCGTGAGAAGTTAAGTAACCTCTCTCTCGCCAAAGGACTCCAAAGTCGTGAACGACTCCGAAGGCATAACGTGAATCAGTATATATGTTGACTTTCTTATTTCTGGCTTGAATACATGCTTGTGTCAGAGCAATAAGCTCTGCGGCTTGGGCTGACAAAGTGTCAATACAATTGGTTTCAATAACTTCAGTATCTGTCGTGACAGCATAGGCTGCCACTAATTCACCTGTCTTTGTTCTCATACATGAACCATCCACATAAAGTGTCAGGTCTGGATCCGGTAACGGAACATCTGTCAAGTCTTGTCTGGGTTTTGTTGTGATAGTAATAACTTCAATACAATCATGTGCTAATGGATCTACTCCGTTCACTGGCAATAACGTGGCAGGATTTAATGTGCTGCAGCGTCTGATTTCGATGTGTGGTTGAAACAATGTCAGTTCGTAACCTGTCAATCTTGCTATAGTCAGGTGTTGGGTCTGAGTTCGATTTAAAAGAACTTCCACAGAATGTGGAACCTGTACTGTCAATGGATGCCCTAACACAATAGAATCACTCTGTCTGATTGCTAAAGCTGTGGCTGCAACTGATTTCAAACATGCTGGAAGGGCTTGTGCGACTGGGTCTAATGTGCTAGAAAAGTAAGCACAAGGCTTGTGTGAACCTGCTTGTTCCTGAGTGAGGACTGACAAGGCAGTACCCTCACGTTCTGTGACAAAAAGTGTAAAAGGCTTACTGTAACATGGTGTTGCTAAGACAGGTGCTTGACATAAGGCTTTCTTTAAGTCTTCAAAAGCTTGTGTATGTTCCTGAGTCCAAGGGAGGACAGACGAAGTCGCTGCCTCTTGTGTTGTTAACTGAATGAGTGGCTTTGCTAGAAATGCATATTGGGGAATCCATTGTCTACAGTATGAGGTGAGGCCTATAAAGGCCCGCACTTCCTTTTGCGTTCTAGGTGGCGACATGTTAACAATTAACTGAATGCGATCAGGTGTGAGCTGTCTCCCCACTTTGGACAGCAAGTGACCCAGGTACACAACTTGCTGAACACAGAATTGCAGCTTCGAAGGAGACACCTTGTGCCCCTTGTCAGCCAGGAAGTTCAAAACAATCAGTGATGCATTTTCACATTCGGGTTCGCTTCGAGCGGTGATCAGCAGATCATTGACATACTGAAGCAGAGCAGTGTGAACTGGCATGTGGATACAATCAAGTTGTTTTTTCAATGCCTGACTATAGATGCTGGGGCTTTCTGTGAATCCTTGAGGTGCACGGGCAAATTTAAAAGATCGTCCATTTAAACTGAATCCGAACAGATATTGGCTCTCCGGATCAATAGGGACACTGAAGAAGGCGTTCTTGAGGTCTATTACAGTAAAGAACGTCGCTTCTGAATCAATAGCAGTCAGCAATGAAGAGATATCTGGGACCACAGGGTACTGCGGTACGATACATTTATTCAATTCGCGCAGATCAATAATTAATCGATAAACAGGTGGAGCATTTGGGTCAGTACGTTTAAGAACAGGAATGATAGGAGAATTACACACATTGGAGTCGGTTTCTACAACCACTCCTTGTGCAATGAGCTCGTCAATTATTCTCAGTAAAGCCACTACAGCATCTGGGGGCAGCTTGTATTGTCGGATTCGTGGTAATACCACTCCTGCCTTGAGTGTGACTCGATATGGGGTAATGTGCATGCAACCTACATCAGTGGGGCCCTGTGCCCACAAGTGTGCAGGGACGTTCTGTAGCCGGGGATCCATATCTCTCGATACATAATGGCCTTTGAAATCCCGCAAAAACAATCGTACTCCTTCCGGAGAACAACAAATAATGGCTCCTAGAGCTTTCAGTGTTTTTATGCCTAATAGATTTTCTGGACATGACTTCGTGAGCAATAAATCTGTAGTCCGTGTCAGAGGACCTACTGCAAGAGGGAGGGGTTGTGATACTTCATTAACAATGGGTTTTCCTGAAAACCCAAGGGACACGTTCTGTGAGCCTGAGAGGGGTGCCCCTGGTACTTCACTGTGGCTTATCGTGGTTCTGCTTGCCCCTGTGTCAATGAGAAACTTTCTGTCTTTCCCTAATACTTGACTATGCACATAAGGACCATTCTGATCTACAGGAACTTCAATAAGGGGCAAGCGGAATTCACTCTCTAGGCTGTTTCATATGTATCGTTGGTAATCAGGGTAGTCGTTCTGTGCATACTGATACATTTGCTGTGTCGTGGTTTGTGTTGCAGTAATGGGTTGTTGTTGAGGTATCGCTACGGTCTGTGTAGATGCTGGCATGGGTGCAATATGTTGTATATTCTGGGGTACTTGTTGTGAGGTCTGATCTTGTCTAGGAGGACGCGGTCTCTCTTTAGTCTTACCCGTGGCGATATTGTGTTTCAGAACTGCACAATCGTTTATATAATGACCTGGCTGTTTGCAATAATTACATACACCCTTTACAGGAACTGATGAATTACTAGATTGGTTCGCACCCTTTTTCTGACCATCGGCGGGAGCTGACTGAGCAACTAACATTTTCATTTTTGTATCCTTCATACGTCTTTGTTCATGTTCTTGTTCTTCTCTAAGTCTATTCTGGTGATACTGTAACATTTGTAACATTTGTGAAGGAGTATTAGCTTGCCAAGTACTTTCTACTTTCAGTACTCTATTCTTGACCTGGGGTAAGGAATTCTCGACTAATTTCGTAACAAAAAGATGTGGATATGACTCGCTACTTGCTTTGAGACCGCTATTAATACCAAAACATTTCTCAAATCGTGTGTAAAAATCACTAGTGTCTTCATCAGGTTTCTGTTTGCATGCTGAAATAGCACCCCAATCTTCCTTTTTCGTACTCAATAAACGTGGCAACACTTGTACTAATAAACCTGGTAACGCTTTAACTTTGTCTCCAAGCCCTAGGCCTGGCACTCGGGTATTCTCTTCATCTTGTAATGCAGCCCAATCAATCTTTGCGTCTCCCACCTCCCACTCTTTTTCTTTGAGTTTCTCGTATATGCCTGGAGGTAGTAGTACTTTCAGTATTTTCATAAGGTCGGGATAAGTGTAATCGCCCATTAGTAACATATCTTTGATTTCGCGGTGAAAACCTGCAGGGTCTTTATCGTGACTGGGTACTAATTTCTTCATTTCCAACAATTCAATTTTAGTTACAGGTGCATACACGAATACGCGTCTAAGCGTGTGGTCTGCATTCTGTACGGGGTGCACTTCTCGTAACGGATTCTGTCTATCCATATAATACATGGTTTTTCGCTCCATAACGGGTGCTGAATTGATCTGCGGACATAGGAATGTACTATACTTGTGACGGTGTTCTAGAATTACTTTAATTAGATCAGTACTTAGACCTTTCCATCTGTTCGTGACCAGTTCTATTAGTATATCGCGCAGGGGACCTGGATCAGAACGTTGACTTTTATACAATAAGAGCAGATGTTGTATCATGTACATACCAGCTAAACGCTGCTCACTCGGTGTCAAGTTCAGGAACGTATGTGCTAACGCATCATCACCATATTTCTCAGAGCTGTCAGCCCATTGCACGGCTGACCTGGCTAATTCTTGTTCATCCATAGAGTCAAGTGCATGATACCCCATGCGCTCTTGAAGTACTCTGTCAGTGGCTTGGAATAAGTGTTCGGGAGTTCTAGGATTACACATGGCTTCCTGATATATTCTTTTACATTCTGGGCGCACTGGGCGCATCGAATTATTAAACGGTCTTCCTTTACCTACATACGCTATCATTTCTCTAACTGGCAACTGTGCTGGTGTCTCTGGTTCTTCCTCTGCCTCCTCCACTGTGAATCCGGGTGCCCCCTCCACTGTGAATTCTTGTTTATCTGCATCTATGTCTAGTGCGGCCTGTCTTTTCTCGTGCATCTTAGTTATTGAAGTTCTGATTCTTCGGTACATGTTATCTATACAAGCTTCTTTGTCATGCTGTCCATCGGCTATATGTCGGCCCCATTTGTGGAGTGCTTTCAAATCTTCCGGGTTCGCACCCGGCCTATCTGCTTCTCGAATAAAACAGTTTATAAGAAACCGTAATAACTTGGCTTTAGTATCCACTTTTTGATGAGCCATGGCCTCCTTAATGCTTTCAGGCCCTACTCCTGTCTGCACAAACTTATATATTCGATCCATATGTTCTGTCATTTCAGGTAGTGTCATTAGGAAGTTCGTGACTCGTCGTAAACGTACTGATGCAAGTAACATATCCACGTCGTTCTTTTTACCAGGTACTGGATCATATCTACAATCTGCAAGGCGATCTCCATAAAATGTAATATCTGTTCTAGGTGTACGCTGTTGCGCTATTTCTCTAAGACTCAGACGATGGGTTGGTGGCGGAGTCTGGTAACCCGCCCCTCCGGACGCGCCTCCTGAGGCACCGGCTCCGAAAGGGTTAGTCAGATCTGTATCAAGGGAAGTAGGGGGAGGTAGATCAGGAGGAGGATTCCGGGGAGGAGTAGCTTGTCGGGGAGGAAGAGCATAAGGATTCTGACCATTTGGCGCAGGCACTGGCGCAGGCAAGGGCGCAGGCAATGGGGTATTAACATAGGTGGGAGCAACATCATCTAAGTAGGAAGAAAGGAAAACGTCCTTTGCTGTCCTCTGGTGCGTTTTAGTCGGGAGCAATGGGGGTGGTAGGCCCTTCGGTACTTCTGGAGAGGCCTTTGGCAGGCCTTTTGACAGGATGGGGAACATGCCATTCATAAGTGTATTTCGCTGTCTGTCTACTTGTTCTAATTTTACTCTGATACCTTCCTCAACTAATGCGTCTTCTCGGGCCTTGTCAGACTCCTCTTTACTCTTTTCTTCTAATCTGTGAGCTTTTTCTGTGCGTCTATGCGACTCTTTACGCCATAACTCGATGGCATCTTTCTGTGACTGTCTGGCTTTCTTTTTCCATAATGCTTCTTCTACTCTCATGATGCAATCCGCATCCCATGTCCCAGCAGCGGGCCATCTCTGATTCTCTGACAATTCTTTAGTGTAGTCTACCCATAAGTCGAGAAATAAAACAGCATCTAGGCCGTGCTTATGGTACATAAAGTACCCTGGAGTGTCCCTAGGTGGAACGGGAACAGCTTCTTCTAGAACCCCTTTACGGGTTTTTATTTGTCTTAGTTTGGAAAACAACGGCATTCTGAAATCTGGCTACTTGATTCTTACTAAGATATGAACACACTACACATAAAACACATATAAGCACAACAATGAAAATCGAACATTCACTCATACCACGACATTTGAATGACACATTAAAACATTTCAAGAACGAACCACATTAATTGAGTACAATGACATGTAACAGGATGTACCGCTAAACGGCACAGATACACCTTGTGCGGGTGCAAACTAGATATACTGCTATACAGTACAGATACACTGCTGAACAGTGCGGAACAGGCTCGTGTACCCGAACCCGACTTGACCGGCACAAACTAATGCGCACGTCAGGATGCGTCCCTAGCAACGGTACTCACCAGGAAGCACGGAAACAGAAGGCCTCGGAAACTCTGGACTGGACTCGACGCGGACTGGATTCGGACTCGACTCGCGACGTAGATACTTCGGAACTTCGGAATCTGGTGGGCCTCTGTATACCTCGGATCTTGCTCTCTCAGCTAGGCTCAGGTCGGGATCCTCCGCACTCCTCACCGCCTCGTCTGGGTGTCGATCGCAGCCTCAGTCACCTCCGTTGGCCTGAGGGAGATACAGGAAATCCTGCGGGTACGCGTAGTTGTCCGTCCGGCTGTGGCAGGGGGCTAGGCCTGCAACGCACCTCCGGCGCGTGGGGTGGGGGAGGGTCCCTATTCGGGCGCCAGAACTGTGGTAAAATCGATTACCTATACTTAATTTGCTATCAATAATCAATAAGAATAACTCAGAAAAATAAGAGGCAAAATCCGGGATATTGAGGTTAACTCAAAAGGGTTTTATTCCTGTAAAAGGAATTGGGTTATTGGCTCGAGCCAAGGTGGCATAACCATTCCATCACCACACAGGTTCAGGAAGGGCAGACAGACAACATATTGTTTACAGAAGTACATATATATAGTCAATGCATTACAATGTATGAGCATGTAGTAGGCGTAACAACTGGAAAAGAAGAGATAAAACATGGAAACGTCATCAAAAAGGCGGTACAATGGGCGTGCATGAAGGCGTGTACTAGAAACGTCAGTAATCATGAGGTCACAAAATGGGTGGATACATAAGAGAATCTTGCAATGTCAGCAGAAATTCATGGCAGAGATGCGCGCGCAGCAGATTGACGTGAATCTGACGTGTTACTGGAGGGTGAAGGGGACTTGACACTTAGCACTACAAGTGTAGACATAAGTCTGAGATGTCAGATCAACCTAATCCCAAATCATGTCTGATATCATGTGTTTAAGGAACTGTAGTATCTGGAAGGGAAAAGGTCTCTCGGGCGGGGACTACTCTATACTGTCTGCATGTATGCGTCTACGTGTTGGCATGCAGGGTGAGGGGGCATGGGCCTACCATGGCAACGGAGTCTATGAATTACTTGCACGGAGACAGAAGAACCGGGCCCTCTGCTCCTGCAGCTGGAAGGATGTTTACTTGAGCTACGAGACAGGAATGTGTTTTCGAGGAGTGGAGCAGATAATTCGAAGGTTGAATACAGTCTTGGCAGGCAGAGGTTAGGCTATGCGCCGGAGCCGCGCAAGGAGTAAGGTGGGGGCCACTGGCACAGAGGTAGCTTGGGCTGAGTCCCTCGGAGTCAGGAAGCAGGAGAAAGGCTCGAAAAAGCTCGATGGCATGATCTGGGCCTACTTCGCCAGAGCTGAAAAACGTGAAAAGTGTACCACAAAAAGACGGTGGCACAGCACACATAGGAACTGAATATACATTCCGTTCATGGCGGATCTGAAAGAGGACATGTTAAAGATGGACGCAAATGTATTTGCGTCTTCGTAGCAGACACAGGAGGGAAATCGCATGCACTGCAAGCTAGTACATGGAGACGGTGGGGTACTCGCTGGGGAACACTACTCGATCAAAAATTATATTTCCTCACAGTAATGACACCACAAAAGGATACCACTCAGATAGGTATAGAAAATAATATCTTAACAGTTTAACTCAAAACGTTTCAACAACTGCAATTCACGTTAACCCGTAGGGACTCAAACAGACAACGTATTCACCAAGGCGTGACATTGACTAAGTTCAGGGCTGGGGCCTGCGCGACCCGGGGCAAACCAGGTACCTGTCATTGAAATGGGAACACAGCACGCAGCTTCTCGAAGGAGTGGAGACAGTGACAGGCAGACTCCCAGCGACCACAAGTCTCGGCTGCAGAGGTCCGCAACGTTCACCCACAGTGATTCGGGCACTCAGGGACAGGCGCACACTCAGCGGCAGCAGCACATGGCTGTGGCGCCCCGGGCTGGTGGTGGCGCTGATTCTCGTTGTTTAGTTCTGTTGTGGGCTCACCGCGGCAGCAGTTCTCTCTTAACGGCGGCTGCCCACGAGGCGATAGCAACATTTCTCAACAAGGGGTGACCAGGTGCAGGCACACAACGGCAGCAGCTCTCTTAGCTGCGGCGGCCCACAGGACAGATCACGGTGATGCAAAGTTACCAAGGGTGTGGGCGCCCAGCGGCCACAGCTCTCTCTTAGCTGGGGCAGCCCACGGGACAAATCACGATGTTGCAAAGTTGAACAAGCATTTGCAATGCAATAGGTCTCGCATTAGGAAAGTTTGAGCTATTGGTATTGTAAATGACATTTTTTATTTATGTTTTGCTTTTGAAAATAGCTAAATTATTAGCTTTGTCATTTACAATGCCAATAGTTATAACTTTCGCAAATGTGACACCTATAGCATTTGTAATGCAATATGTGTTGTATTTACGTTTCTTACGTGTATTGATATATTACAAATATCAATGGTTTTTATTTTATTTTCAATAATTAATACTTAAATAAAAGTTATGGTAATTTATAATGGCAATAGGGGTGTGAGGATGAGGGTGTGTGAGTGAGGGTGTGTGAGGGTGAGGGGTGAGTGTGAGGGTGAGAGGGTGACGGTGAGAGGGTGTGAGGGTGAGGGGGTGTGAGGGTGGGAGGTTGGGAGGGTGAGGGGGTAGGAGGGTGAGGGGGTGTGAGGGGGTAGGAGGGTGTGACGGTGAGTGAGGGTGTGTGAGGGTGTGAGGGGGTGTGAGGGGGTGTGGGGGTGTGAGGGGGTGTGAGGGTGTGAGGGGGATGAGAGTGTGTGAGGGTGAGGGGGTGTGAGGGTGAGTGAGGGTGTGTGAAGGTGAGAGGGCGAAGGTGGGTGAGGGTTAATGAGGGTGTGTGAGGGTGAGTGAGGATGTGTGAAGGTGTGTGAGGGTGTGTGAGAGTGAGGGTGTGTGAGGGTGAGGGGGTGTGAGGGGGTGTGAGGTTGTGTGATGTTGTGTGATGGTGAGGGGGTATGAGGGTGAAGGGGTGTGAGGGTGTGAGGGTGAAGGGGTGTGAGGGTGAGGGGGTGTGAGGGTGAGGGGGTGTGAGGGTGAGGGGATGTGAGGATGAGGGGGAGAGAGGGTGAGGGGGTGTGAAGGTGAGGGGGTGTGAAGGTGTGTGTGGGGGTGTGAGGGTGAGGGGAGGTGAGGCTGTGTGAGGGGGAAGGTGTGGGGTTGTGAGGGTGAGGGGGTGTGAGAGGGTGTGAGGATGAGGGGGTGTGAGGGTGAGGGAGGTTGAGGGTGACGGGGTTAGGGTGATGGGGTGAGGGTGTGTGAGGGTGTGTGAGGGTGAGGGTGTGTGAGGGTGAGGGGGTGTGAGGGTTATGGTGTGTGAGGGTGAGAGGGTGTGAGAGGGGGGGGTGAGGGTGAGGGGTGTGAGGGTGAGGGGGTGAGAGGGAGTGTGAGGGTGAGAGGCCGTGTGAGGGTGTTGGGGTGTGAGGGTTAGGGTGAAGGGGTGTGAGGGTGAGGGAGTGTGAGGGTGAGAGGGTGTGTGAGGGTGAGAGGGTGTTTGAGGTTGAGAGGGTGAGTGAGGGTGAGGGTGTGTGGAGGTGTGATGCACACTTGATCAGGAAAATGCTGTCAAGCCCAGGACAAGATAACCAATATGCTGAAGTATTCTGACCAACGGTCCAATACTGCCTGCTGTGTTGGGTGAAAACAACATTTAAATAACTGTTGAACAGGCCAATGGGTAAAGAGTGCTCACCAAAAGACTTTATGTAATTATGCATGCATATATTTTTATGATGTTGTTTGATTACATGAAGCCATTGAGACAGCGTACAGGAGTCTCTAGGCCACACCTATATTAGGAGCGACACATGTTCCATAAATATTTCATAGAAGCAATAAACCACTGTCACTCTGGCATTCCACTCCCTTGCCCCAGTGGGTTATTGAGGAGAAAAAACAATTTTGCCCTGAGTATTTCTTTTTTTAAATGCCAATGAGTCACACGTGTAGTCTCTGATCTGTTCGAGGACTTGTTGAAAAATTATCCATTCATAACATAATTACATCTGGCAATTGAAGTTTTTTCTGAAGAGTAGAGTTTATTAAAAAAGTAACTTGACTTAATTTCTTTACACGTAATAGTTGATGTTATTCTTTGAGAAATGTCACTACAACATAAAGAAGGAAGCAATTGAGTTTTTCTTTTTTTTCCAGCGGATCACTCACTTTTTAGTTTCAATGATTCTGAGAAAATTCGAGCCATGTATAGGCAATGTGCATGCATGGCGACAAATACATATGTTAATAAATATTCAGAAGGCACAGATAGAGATGATTGTTACCTGTGTTTATTTTCTAGAAATAAAAACACTACAAGTCTAAGAAATAGTATGTGTTACACACAAAGGCATTTCTGACCATAAACATATGTTTACAGTCGAAAATGCCTTCCAGGAATTCATAAAAGGGATTCTGCCCAATGCAAGTGGATTTATAGTGGGGGATTTCTCCACCATGACTGTGGGGAAGTGTGCAGTAGCTTACGTGCTACGGGTGGAAAGTGGGTGGCACAGGCTTTTTAAACAAGCAATGGCAAAGCCAGCAGGTTTCGTCTTCACATAATTTATTGCCTCTGTCAATTGTTTTAAATATTACACAGCACTTGAGCTGCTGTGCAACATGGCTTATAGTAAAAACAAAAGCACTATGACTCAAAAATGTGTGCGCATAATAGAACTTTTTTTATATGAAGTCATGTTTCACAGAAATTCAACTGCTATGCAGTATGTAAAAAAGAAAAAACATTGCTAAAGGCAAAAGATTTCACATAGGAGAAACCTTTTGGCTTTGCCAATGCTTGTTGTTCAAGTTGGCAGGTAGCTGGCCAGAATGAACTTGGTTTTCCTCTACAGCAGGAAGACACTGGAGGCAGGGCTTTCAGTGGAATGAAAAAAACGTTACTTCTTAGCTGGCTGTGATTACCTTCAATCATCTTGGGAAACACAGGATACGTGGCATTGTGTTTTTCATCAGGGCTGTAGGGAATGCTCGTGTGGATTGCTATGGCAAGAGCCCTGGAAGGCTGCTGCTCTTTGCTCCTGGGAGATGGTGAAGTAGGCAGAGAAACTTGCAAGAGGGGATAGAACGCAGAGGCAAAGCTGCACCTCCCAACTACCACGAGTACGCTCTCTGCATGCGTGCCAAATGAGGTTACCGTGACATTTCAAAGCCAAGAAATGGCCCAATGGAAGGACAAAGATGATAAGACATCCTGGGAATACATTGAAGCGTTACAACCTCAGAGTACAGAGTACATACATCCGAGGAAGAGACAAATAGCCCTGCACCCTGCTCAAATCAAATCAAATCAAGCTTTATTCGGTTTTTAAGTTTAAAACCATAAACGCAGCAGAGAAAAAATACATGCATATATAACGGCACAATAATTAATTGCAGGTTTAAAAAAGGGAAAATAAATTTGACTATTTAGAACAAACTAAAATCAGTCTTGTGCAGAATAAAAGGGCATGGTACACAGGAACCCCCTTTCAACGGATTTTATAGTTCAATACTCTGGGGCCAGGATAAAAGTCAAACAAGTCACAGATACAAATAGGGCCATCTCCAGTTTTGGGCTGAGAAGATCTTAGATAGGGGACAATGTTCCTGTGTTTGAATTTAATTAAAATCAGATCTCCTGGACAGTTTTTGGGCAAGGTACCCAACCATCCCACCCTCCTGACGCTTACAATTCCGCCATCTAGGTCAGGTGGCAGCGGTCTATTGTTATTGAGCCAGAAGATGGCTTTGTTCAGCAGGTCCTGGTTTGTTTCAAATTTGCCCTGTCTAAGCTCTGGCACCCCAGAGAGAACAGTCACATAGTGGGCGGCTTCAGGGGGTAGGTTGATTCGATGCCTTCTTTCATGAGGAATCCTAGGTGCTATTAAAGAGACATAAGTCGGTTTAGAAGTAATATTACATCTTTTTGGGATGGGTTTGATAGTAGAGGAATCAATTGGTGGTGCTTTTCTGTGTTCTGTAGACTTAGGTTTCTCATGGTTGGTGGAGGGCGTACAAAATAAAGGAGAAGCAGTATTTACATTTGATGGATTAATCCTTTGTACTATTTTTTCCACGCTGGACAACCTTTCTCCCAGATCCTGATTTTTTGTGACCAGGGGTGATAGGGCCGCGTTCAATGTGGGCCAGTAGGGTCGATTGGAAGGGGGAAACAGAGTCATTTGATGTGGCCCCCACCTTCTGTGGCGTTGAAACAGTTGAAATAGCGGGGGGTGATGGGGGGCTACAGGACATTTGATCAACATTAGCTGGAATCTCCTCAATGTTCCTTTTGGTAATTAGGGCCTGGGGCAGCGTGTTAGCTTGAGTGGCAATCATTACAGGCAATAAAGGTAGTTCCTGGGGAGTGCGGTTTATAAGGTCAGTATTTCTGCCAGATGTGGGTGGAGTTGATAAGTTAGGGGCGTAGTTTGTGCCACACAAGGCATTCAGGTCCTCCCAGATAGACATATTGTTAGGACTGCAGGAGCTCCAAAATAGACACTGGACGATTCAGGGACAAATGACAATTGAAAGCAAAAGGGTTAGTTGTTTTCTGTAGCTGCTTCTATGATGGGGCCAAGTGGGGTGGCCCGTCCCGTCCTCCTCGGGTCCTCTGAGGGCCACAGAGGGCCCGCCCTTTGCCCGGGCTTAGCTCGGCCTCCCGCGGAGCGGAGCAGAGTGCTGTTTGTAGGCGCCTCCTGGCGCGTCTGTTGGGTCAGAGAACAGCGCTCAGCCTGCCGGGAGATGTAGTCCCGAGGCGGCGGCGCTGTATGCTGGTCAGATTGACTCCTGGCGGTGGCGGCAGTAGTGGGGGCCTCTTCGCCTCCCCCCCTTCTCCTCCAGGTAAGTTTTGGCTGTCCCCCGCGCTCCGCCGAGCAGAGCGCTGTTTGTAGGCGCCTCCTGGCGCGTCTGTTAGGTCAGAGAACAGCGCCGCCGCTCAGCCTGCCGGGAGATGTAGTCCCGAGGAAGCAGCGCTGTATGCTGGTCAGATTGACTCCTGGCGGTGGCGGCAGTAGTGGGGGCCTCTTCGCCTCCCCCCCTTCTCCTCCAGGTAAGTTTTGGCTGTCCCCCGCGCTCCGCCGAGCAGAGCGCTGTTTGTAGGCGCCTCCTGGCGCGTCTGTTGGGTCAGAGAACAGCGCCGCAGCTCAGCCTGCCGGGAGATGTAGTCCCGAGGCGGCGGCACTGTATGCTGGTCAGATTAACTCCTGGCGGTGGCGGCAGTAGTGGGGGCCTCTTCGCCTCCCCCCCTTCTCCTCCAGGTAAGTTTTGGCTGTCCCCCCTCATTCCACAGTAAAACATCAGACTTTTAATCTTTCACAACAATACTCTTCAGCCATCGGTGGCGGGTGTTACACAACCATTTATGCAACTCAGGAATGTGAGAGGAAAGCGCCTATGCAGTTAGTGCACAGATGCAGCCGAAAGGCAGAAGGGCGCTATGCCAAAAGGAGTAATTGTTGGGCTCACACGAGTGACTGGCAAAGAACATTTCCAGGGCTGCAACTGCCGCTAATAACTCTCTTTTATACACCTCTATTCACAACACATTAGTCACGTCACATTATACAAATTACATTAGTTACACTCCGCACACATACAATATATCTTACTTTACGTATTATTTGTTTGCACCCTACTCTCGTTACAAACCGTAATCTAGCACTTTATATTTGCGAACAACTTAGTTTACATCAGTAGAGGACAACGCAAAGAAAACGGGTTTGCCATGCAGCGTCATGGTGAGAAGAAAATAGCACAGAAGGCGCCATGTCCTTGAAGTCAGACTTTAAAAGCAATGTTGCCCCGTGGCAAAAGCGTATCTAGTACGTGTATGTAAGTACGTGTATGTACATTCCAATATGCGTCAGACTCAAAAAGCGTTGCCAAAGCACACACGAGCTACAAACACTCCGTGCCATAAAAGAAAACAGAGCCTGACACTGAAAAGCTGCAACAAACTCTCCTACAGTTACCTCGCTTCAGGAAAGGATGTTATCCTGGGCATGCCGCCTTATCTCTCTGTTCCCCGGTTCCATTCGTTGTTTAATTTGAGAATAATAATAGTACATGATACAAAACGAAGCTAGGGTATGTAAAGAGGAACTTACCAAGCGCCATCTGTCGCCCTCCAGGAGCTTGTGAAGCGCGATCACGGTATAGGTATACTATATCTAAGCAAGAGGTGATTACACCAACTTGCCCCAGCTGAGTGATCAGCCAGTTGTGTCAATTTAAGGACCAGCCAGGGGTGGCAAAAGCTATTCTGCAGCCCCTGGTAGGCCTTGGATGCACCTATGCCCATGGCACCTATAGTGCACTATATAGGGGCTGACAAGGTGTCCTGTACCAATTGGGTTATGCACCTAGGGTGCATGGAGTCCATTTTAAGGAGTGAGCAGAGAGCCTGGGGCCCTGATTAGCAGGGAACCAGGCCAACTAAGTCGAAAACCAGCTAAACACAAGGCAAAAAATCTGGGGTAACCATAGTCAGGTAGCCAGCTTCCTACAACCATTGAGGAGGAGGACTGGCCCTGGAAGCCCTGGACAAAGGTGCACAGGAAGCCCAACTGAAATTTTACCTGTTTAAGACACTCCATCAGTGGTACTGGACCCCCGCAGAATCTGCAGATGGCTGGCCTCCTGCCCCATTTGAACTGCTGGAGGTGCGAGTCAAACCATTGCGATCTCACCCACATCTTGTGTGACTGCCTTTCAATCCAATCTTACTGTTCCTACATAGGGAATACCCTGGGGGCGTCTATGCCCTTGCAGCTCCCCCTCACTTTCACTGTCATTCTGTTACATATTCTCGTACGCTCACTTGAACCGCATGACCGCAATGAAGCCTCCTAAACACGGCACTTTCCACAGCCAAACTCTGCATCCTACGCCACTGGCGCTCACCCCTGCCTCCTTCTCAGGAAGCCTGGAGGGTGGCAATGATATAGATAGCATCCTACCATCCTACGACCATGTCATTGATTGGCATGCAAGACCAGACCGACGTGTTCACCCAGACACGGGCTCCTTTCCTCCAGTATACTCCATAAAATTGCCTATATTGGTGCTGAATCTGCATAGCTGGAATATCAGCCCCTGTAACAAAATCGTCTGAAACCGGCCCTGGCAAAAAGCTCAGCTACAACCCCAACCCCCCATGGGGGTGGGGGGCAGCCAAGCACTTTGCCAAGGCTGGTTTTGGTTCCCAGTTTCACCCTGGTTCAGGGAGGTCTCAAGAAGCGAGGAGGAGGCTCTGGTGTGTTGAGGGGGGTCCCAAGAAGCGAGGAGGAGGCTCTGGTGTGTTGAGGGAGGTCTTTAGAAGCAAGGAGGAGGCTCAGATGTGTTGAGGGAGGTTTATAGAAGCAAGGAGGAGGCTCTTGTGTGTAGAGGGGGATCTCAGGAACTGAGGAGGAGGCTCAGATGTATTGAGGGAGGTCTCAAGAAGCGAGGAGGAGGCTCTGGTGTGTTGAGGGAGGTCTCCAGAAGCGAGGAGGAGGCTCTGGTGTGTTAAGGGGGGTTTCAAGGAGCGAGGTGGCGGCTCTGATGTGTTGAGGGAGGTCTATAGAAGCGAGGAGGAGGCTCAGATGTGTTGAGGGAGGTCTCAAGAAGAGAGGAGGAGGCTCAGATGTGTTGAGGGAGATCTCAAGAAGAGAGGAGGAGGCTCTGATGTATTGAAGGAGGTCTTAACCCCTTAAGTGCTGCCTCAGTGCGTTGGCCGACGGCAGCACTACCTCCCCAGTGCTGCGCACGACCATTGGACGTCCATTCAGCACTAGTTCCAATGGACAGCGCAGCATGGGGAGGGATGTTTACTAGCAGCTATGAGGTTAAGAAGTGAGGAGGAGGCTCAGATGTCTTCAGGGAGGTCTCAAGAAGAGAGGAGGAGGCTCTGATGTATTGAGGGAGGTCTCAAGAAGCGAGGAGGAGGCTCTGATGTGTTGAGGGAGGTCTCAAGAACTGAGGAGGAGGCTCTGCTGTGTTGAGGGAGGTCTCAAGAAGTGAGGAGGAGGCTCAGATGTCTTCAGGGAGGTCTCAAGAAGAGAGGAAGAGGCTCAGATGTGTTGAGGGAGGTCTCAAGAAGCGAGGAGGA
Source organism: Lissotriton vulgaris (assembly GCF_964263255.1). NCBI lineage: Eukaryota > Metazoa > Chordata > Amphibia > Caudata > Salamandridae > Lissotriton > Lissotriton vulgaris. Next base: position 481,093,266 of record NC_141700.1, on the reverse strand, counting down.
GGCTCTGATGTGTTGAGGGAGGTCTCAAGAACTGAGGAGGAGGCTCTGCTGTGTTGAGGGAGGTCTCAAGAAGTGAGGAGGAGGCTCTGATGTATTGAGGGAGGTCTCAAGAAGTGAGGAAGAGGCTCAGATGTGTTGAGGGAGGTCTCAAGAAGCGAGGAGGAGGCTCTGATGTGTTGAGGGAGGTCTCAAGAACTGAGGAGGAGGCTCTGCTGTGTTGCACTATAGTGCACTATATAGGGGCTGACAAGGTGTCCTGTACCAATTGGGTTATGCACCTAGGGTGCATGGAGTCCATTTTAAGGAGTGAGCAGAGAGCCTGGGGCCCTGATTAGCAGGGAACCAGGCCAACTAAGTCGAAAACCAGCTAAACACAAGGCAAAAAATCTGGGGTAACCATAGTCAGGTAGCCAGCTTCCTACAACCATTGAGGAGGAGGACTGGCCCTGGAAGCCCTGGACAAAGGTGCACAGGAAGCCCAACTGAAATTTTACCTGTTTAAGACACTCCATCAGTGGTACTGGACCCCCGCAGAATCTGCAGATGGCTCAACACATCTGAGCCTCCTCCTCTCTTCTTGAGACCTCCCTCAACACATCTGAGCCTCCTCCTCGCTTCTATAGACCTCCCTCAACACATCAGAGCCGCCACCTCGCTCCTTGAAACCCCCCTTAACACACCAGAGCCTCCTCCTCGCTTCTGGAGACCTCCCTCAACACACCAGAGCCTCCTGGGCATGCCGCCTTATCTCTCTGTTCCCCGGTTCCATTCGTTGTTTAATTTGAGAATAATAATAGTACATGATACAAAACGAAGCTAGGGTATGTAAAGAGGAACTTACCAAGCGCCATCTGTCGCCCTCCAGGAGCTTGTGAAGCGCGATCACGGTATAGGTATACTATATCTAAGCAAGAGGTGATTACACCAACTTGCCCCAGCTGAGTGATCAGCCAGTTGTGTCAATTTAAGGACCAGCCAGGGGTGGCAAAAGCTATTCTGCAGCCCCTGGTAGGCCTTGGATGCACCTATGCCCATGGCACCTATAGTGCACTATATAGGGGCTGACAAGGTGTCCTGTACCAATTGGGTTATGCACCTAGGGTGCATGGAGTCCATTTTAAGGAGTGAGCAGAGAGCCTGGGGCCCTGATTAGCAGGGAACCAGGCCAACTAAGTCGAAAACCAGCTAAACACAAGGCAAAAAATCTGGGGTAACCATAGTCAGGTAGCCAGCTTCCTACAACCATTGAGGAGGAGGACTGGCCCTGGAAGCCCTGGACAAAGGTGCACAGGAAGCCCAACTGAAATTTTACCTGTTTAAGACACTCCATCAGTGGTACTGGACCCCCGCAGAATCTGCAGATGGCTGGCCTCCTGCCCCATTTGAACTGCTGGAGGTGCGAGTCAAACCATTGCGATCTCACCCACATCTTGTGTGACTGCCTTTCAATCCAATCTTACTGTTCCTACATAGGGAATACCCTGGGGGCGTCTATGCCCTTGCAGCTCCCCCTCACTTTCACTGTCATTCTGTTACATATTCTCGTACGCTCACTTGAACCGCATGACCGCAATGAAGCCTCCTAAACACGGCACTTTCCACAGCCAAACTCTGCATCCTACGCCACTGGCGCTCACCCCTGCCTCCTTCTCAGGAAGCCTGGAGGGTGGCAATGATATAGATAGCATCCTACCATCCTACGACCATGTCATTGATTGGCATGCAAGACCAGACCGACGTGTTCACCCAGACACGGGCTCCTTTCCTCCAGTATACTCCATAAAATTGCCTATATTGGTGCTGAATCTGCATAGCTGGAATATCAGCCCCTGTAACAAAATCGTCTGAAACCGGCCCTGGCAAAAAGCTCAGCTACAACCCCAACCCCCCATGGGGGTGGGGGGCAGCCAAGCACTTTGCCAAGGCTGGTTTTGGTTCCCAGTTTCACCCTGGTTCAGGGAGGTCTCAAGAAGCGAGGAGGAGGCTCTGGTGTGTTGAGGGGGGTCCCAAGAAGCGAGGAGGAGGCTCTGGTGTGTTGAGGGAGGTCTTTAGAAGCAAGGAGGAGGCTCAGATGTGTTGAGGGAGGTTTATAGAAGCAAGGAGGAGGCTCTTGTGTGTAGAGGGGGATCTCAGGAACTGAGGAGGAGGCTCAGATGTATTGAGGGAGGTCTCAAGAAGCGAGGAGGAGGCTCTGGTGTGTTGAGGGAGGTCTCCAGAAGCGAGGAGGAGGCTCTGGTGTGTTAAGGGGGGTTTCAAGGAGCGAGGTGGCGGCTCTGATGTGTTGAGGGAGGTCTATAGAAGCGAGGAGGAGGCTCAGATGTGTTGAGGGAGGTCTCAAGAAGAGAGGAGGAGGCTCAGATGTGTTGAGGGAGATCTCAAGAAGAGAGGAGGAGGCTCTGATGTATTGAAGGAGGTCTTAACCCCTTAAGTGCTGCCTCAGTGCGTTGGCCGACGGCAGCACTACCTCCCCAGTGCTGCGCACGACCATTGGACGTCCATTCAGCACTAGTTCCAATGGACAGCGCAGCATGGGGAGGGATGTTTACTAGCAGCTATGAGGTTAAGAAGTGAGGAGGAGGCTCAGATGTCTTCAGGGAGGTCTCAAGAAGAGAGGAGGAGGCTCTGATGTATTGAGGGAGGTCTCAAGAAGCGAGGAGGAGGCTCTGATGTGTTGAGGGAGGTCTCAAGAACTGAGGAGGAGGCTCTGCTGTGTTGAGGGAGGTCTCAAGAAGTGAGGAGGAGGCTCAGATGTCTTCAGGGAGGTCTCAAGAAGAGAGGAAGAGGCTCAGATGTGTTGAGGGAGGTCTCAAGAAGCGAGGAGGAGGCTCTGATGTGTTGAGGGAGGTCTCAAGAACTGAGGAGGAGGCTCTGCTGTGTTGAGGGAGGTCTCAAGAAGTGAGGAGGAGGCTCTGATGTATTGAGGGAGGTCTCAAGAAGTGAGGAAGAGGCTCAGATGTGTTGAGGGAGGTCTCAAGAAGCGAGGAGGAGGCTCTGATGTGTTGAGGGAGGTCTCAAGAACTGAGGAGGAGGCTCTGCTGTGTTGAGGGAGGTCTCATGAAGAGAGGAGGAGGCTCTGAGGTATTGAGGGAGGTCTCAAGAAGAGAGGAGGAGGCTCTGACGTGTTGAGGGAGGTCTCAAAAAGAGAGGAGGAGGCTGTGATGTTTTGAGGGATGTCACTTCAGGCCTTTGGGGCCAGTTGTGAGAATGTGTGCCTCCCCACTATGCTTTTGTGTATGTGCGGGGTCCGTGCTAGTGAGAGACCGGGAGAGCAGATGTGTCTGGAAGGTTGGTGGAAGTGAATACGCTGCTGAGGTAGGCAGGCCCAGAGTTGTGGAGTGCTTTGCAGGTGTGGGTGACGGGTTTAAAGTGTGCATGCTTGTGTATTGGGAGCCAATGCTGTGGCCTAAGTTGTGGTGTGATGGGAGGATATTCCAGGTAACGTTTCAGCAGTTTGGAGAGCTGCATCCTTCAAACGCGTGTGCATGCCTATGACTGTTACTGTTATAGTGTTGGTAGTTGTACCATATCTATGGGACTTAATCAGGGTGTGGATGATACAAGGTTTGCCGAGATAGCTGGATCATGGTCCCATCTGGCTTCATGGATTGGACTCAGGGCACAAGTCCTATAAAAAGAAATGGGGGGACTGACAATATGCAAATTACCTCATGACGTCATGAAAAGCAGAGCTCGCACGTTTCCGACGTCCAGTCCAAGTTTTCACTCTGTATTCTGGAGCTTGTAGTCCTGCTTATCCCATTAGAAAATGCGCAAATAAAGACATTGTGTACAAAGTAAAAACCTGGACTGAGGGAACTACTCCCGCAAGACTCTGGGAAAGCTGGGGGCTCTGCAGTACTAGAGGAAGCTACCCCGAGGCTAAATCAAATACCCACACTAGAAAGCAAAGCATCGCCGTGAATGCTGCACAATTAACCCAGTCTTTCGCCGATTTGTGTTTTAAAGGTACAGGACGGCAAATGAACGCTATTTCATATTACTACAATTAGGACAATACTGCTTACATGAACGGTTTCCTTTTTCATCCACGCCCCGTGGGGCCCAAGTTCTTGGCAGGTGGGGACGGCGTCCACCCTGTGAAAAGAAATGGGGGACGCCGTCCACCTGCGTGGACCCCCGACTCGAGCCCTGATTGGACGGCAGAGTTTGAATAATGGTCAAGGGCAGGCGTTGAGTAGACTGCAAAACAGATTCAATTTTCTGAAGCCTTTTGGTAGTTCTGTTGTTTTTTTAAAGCCTCAGGAAATCCTTGATTAGATTATACAGTGGTCTAGTTAGAGCCTTCCTAAGGTTCCAACTAAGACCATCGGGAGGGCATGAACGAAGAACGTTGAAGTCCAACTTAGATCACGTTGTCAGGAATTGGGCATACTTTGTGACTTACTCGATCTGGCCACAAGCATTTTCTCTGTGGCTGCCTTTCTCACATCTGCAGAGATTGTACACCAAGGGGCATATTATCAATGGCCAGAGACAATAATCGCTGGACCTGCTTAGTGATAATTTTGTTATTGCAGTCTATCTATGGAATTTATCACCCTGGTAGCACGTTATTAACAGCACGTTTCACCAGGGTGATAAAAATTCCAGAGAAGGCAAGATTTTGCAGTTTTGCAGGGGACCTCGCTGGTTTTCCAGTGATGTTCCCTGCAAAACGGTGATAACCTTACTGATACCACCCACAGGGTCGTATCAACATAATCCACCCCAATGTTAGGGATAGGTAAGTCTGCATTTTAGCAGACGTTAGTTTTTGGAGAAAACAGCGGTTTTCTCCAAAAACTAACGTGTGCTAAAATGCTGGGGCAGCATAGTAAATATTGTGACGTGAACATCTGCGATATTTGCAAGGTTGTACTGCCCAGTGACGCCCACTTTGCATCTCATTAGAGATGCAAAGGGAGGCGTTGGGAAAAAGGGTGCTAATATGCGATTATGCATGTTAGCACCCTCTTGTAAATAGGGCAATAGTTTTATCTCAGCTTTTTTGGCTTTTAAGCTAAAAAAGCGGAGATAAAGCCCTTGTACATATGACCCTAAGGACTTCTTCTGAATGAGGTGAATTAATGAGATACCAGGTGGTGCGTCACTCTCACCTTCCTTTCAGTTGGTACGATGCAGAGACGGTCCTTTGCCTTGTCACGACTGAACCCTGGTGGGGGCGCTCAGTACTGGCCAGGGGGGCACTAGTCAAAGGCAGGAAGGGCAGACAGTGCTCGCTGATACGTCTCAGGTGGTCGAGCTTTGTAAATCCCTCCTCTTCAGTCACCGGCCTCAGCAGCGGGTTCCCTCCATCCTCATAGGCCAGTCCGCGGCTCTTTGTGCTTATTCATGTTATCGCCGCCACTGCTGTTAAATGGCGAACTTAAAGCAATGGTCGCTGTAGGCCTAATCCTCATGCGAAGTCCAGTTGTGTAACAATAGGACCTGCGGTGTCGGGGGCCTGAGCTCCAGGGCGCCCTCTCTGCACTATGGGGCAGGCCTGAGAGTGTTGGTGCGCCACTGGTGAAGCCCGCCCCTTCCTGAACGCGTCACGGGGTGAGCTGAGAATCAGTGAAACTTGCTGGTCGCACTTCACGCTGTGACGAGTAAAGTAAAGGGTCTCTGGTTGACATGCACTTTTGGGCAGTGGTGTAACGGAACCTGGGGGAACCCCCCTGCAAAGTACATGGAAGGGTCCCCATGCTCCAGAACCAGTCAGTAACTTCCAGGCCAGGGGCCTGACACCTATGCAACGTGCCGAAGGGGCCCCCTGGAGTGTGGCACCTCCATGTACTGCGGGGACTGCGAGGGGTTTCTTACGCCATTGCGTTCGGGCAGCACTGGGCTTACGCCTAAAGCGCCCAAAGCTGCATTCAATCAGCACCTCTGGCTTGCATCACAGGGGGTGTGGCCCAACAGTGTCTAAAGCCATGCATGGTCAGGGCCGAAATAAAACAAGCCCAGTAAATCTTGTAACAAGAGGTACATGCGCACAACCTCATGTGCCTTTTAAAAATGTCTTCATTGCCTGACCCTCGTTCACAGCATGCGTCATAAAGGGCATGACGATGCATAAAAAAACACAAAATGAGGCAAAACTTGGGCGTGACGTGGCCCCTCCGCTCCTATTAGGAAACAGTCACTGGTCAGCCGCCTTCAGCCATTGCTCTGAGACATTGTCAGTCACATCTTGTATCACCTATAGGAGCACTTCTGCCTCATCCTCATATTACTGGCTATGGGGTGCATCCTTCCGCCTCATAGGGAAAGCTCCAAATTCAGTGCTTGAGGTGCCTTGTTTTCAGCAGCTGAGAGCAGGGACTATTTCTTAATGCAGAAGATGGCTTGAGAAGAATCCTACAACAGGAGAAGCACAATGAGCATTATAATACTTATATGAAGTATATATATAAGGATATACATGCGCGCTACTATTTTTCAGGAGTGTTACTTTCAAGAAAATTGGTTTTTCCCTGAAATAACAAAAATATTCAAAATAGCTTTTGATATTTCACTGTATTTATATACTTGTCTTCATCATGTTTCAAGTAAGTGGCTTTTTTCCTTCAGTGAGAGATGCCTCACTCTAACATGCCCTCTTGGCCCATGTTGGTGAGAGTAAAAATGTCCATCAGCCACTTGCACCAGCTGCTAAGCAGCGGCATCTTCTTGCTCCGCCTGCAGTCGCAACACTGACATAAGGAAGGAGTAACAAAAACTGCTATTTTTATAGTGATTCCGGTGACACATGTTGTTCTGACCCTGCTCCCTTCAGGGTCAGCTGGCCCTTTCGCCTTTTCTCCAGCCTCCTACGCGCGATGTCATATGGGTACTGGCACTTTTGCAGCAGGGTTGAATCCGAGGTGCCAATGATGACATGTCTGTCCTATTAAAGTTTTTGCTCACCACAAAGATGTATTGTGCTCCGTGATGTTGATGCCTTCAAAACCTTCCCCAAATCCAAGATGGCTGCCGCCAGCTGCACATCCTGTGTTGACTTCATGGATAACGCGTCCAGTTTTTCCAAAATGGCTCTGAAGTACAACATATCATAACATAAGTCACCCTTAAGCTGCTAACGCAAACAGAGCAGGTAAGCCAACCAACCAACCTATGTCACCAAGATACACACACTATGGTGCTCTTCACCCAAGCCATATCACTGCTCCTGAGTGACCTCTGTAGTCTGTTCCCCAACAATCTGTTCTACTGCATATCATAAAGCATGTTTTTACAAGAATGAACAGGGAATGCCTTTGCTTTTCCATCCATCACTGCTTCGCACAAAGTTTCCTCCCTGCTGCTTCTCTTTCAAAGTCTCTCCTGTCGCCTTTGTTGCGTTGAGGGTCCCAATAATTACACATAACTCCAGGTCAGTTCTTTGTGGATTTGTTGTCCACACAATGTACAACATACTGAGCAACAAGTCACTGACGAATCGATATGTCTGGCGCTAATGAGTGCAAACACAAATGCTGTTTGCAAGCATTAGCAGATTAAAGGCAGACCTACTGGCTTTGCCAGTGCTTGCTGTTTTTAGATACTGAGGGGGTCATTTACTAAGAGCTCACACATGCAAAGCAGCAAGCACAGTTGCGTGAATGGGAGAGAGCTGAAAAGCACCATATCTGGGGAGAGGATGTATCCTAACGGCTAGGGCGGTCAACCTCAAATCTGGGAAACCGGGTTCGACACTCGGCAACAACGCTCAACATCCTGTGATTCTGGTCAAATCACTTAATCTCCCTGTGCCGACCAAAAATGAATGCGTCCTTATGTAACACAACTGGTGCTCTTACCTTAAATCTTTCGGTAAAGTTCGCGCTATATAAAAGTCAGGAAAAAAAAATATATATCTTCTAAGATATTGTACTCTTCATCTCTCTACCTGCGCTGGCGTACGTGAGGCTGCCCAGCGCCAACACAAACACCCCTGCCCCATGCTACAAGGGTGCCCGTGTTACAGACAGGTTTGTTTTTGTGCAGGAAGTGACACCTTCCTGCACAAAAAATCCTAAGTGGCAATCTCCTCCTTCTATGTGTGATGAAGAATGCACAGTGCAGAAATAAATGATTTCTCCTTGATACGCCTCTCTGTGGTAGGCGCACCATCCTGGCGCAATCCCAGGTTTACTAACTTCACTACATCTGGGGTTGCATCAAATTCCATGGGTGGGTGCATAGCAACGCCCATGTGCATCCTATTGAACCCCACAACAATGAAATGCAACGCAGCGCAAGCCACTGTTTTGCGTTGTATTTCTTTACAAAGTTACCAAGGCTCCATGCATCACGCAAGGACAACACAAGTCCTTAATACATCTGGGCATATGTGTGTGTGCGTATGTGACTTTTTTCTAATATTTTAATTGCAATTTGTGCTTTTTGGCCAATTAACTTAAGAATAAATAGATTTGAAATCTATCATGCAAAATGCTCTTAAACAAAAGTTTCTTTATGGTGAAGAACATCTGCCCATTTGCCTGTTCAGAGGTTTCAGGCCAGAGGTCCCAGCAGGCGCGCAACACCCATTGGGCTCACGGGGCTTCAGCCCCGCCCCCCCCCCCTGTGTGTCAGCCGGGCTGCCGAGAATCTAATTGCAGCCGCACCCGAGTACTTAATAGGTCTTTAAAAGACCATTTACTTGTAAATTAGGCTTTTGTTAAGTTTTCACCCCTCCTTACAGCCACTCTGTCTATGGTTGGAAGAATTAGCCCCCCCCCCCCCCCGAAATATTTTTCACCCCCCCCCCCCCCCCCCCGAAATTTGGCTTTAGTTGCCCGCCTGGGTCCGGTGCTCAGAATGCCAACTCCCTAAATACATTTTTTGACTGGACTACTGTTTCTGCTTCTTTTGTTGTGTTGAAATCCTGCAGACAACTGGTGCAGCTCTCTAGCACCCTCTGGCGTCTGGTCCGTGCCCTGAATGATTGATGAGTCTATTGAATCCACTCTGTTCCTTTCTCTTTCAGCGTGACGTCATCCGAGGAGGCCCCACTGTACAGCAACCTCCGCTTTCTACAGGAAGGTGAGCACTGGTAGCCCGTGTCAAGGCGCTATGCAGCTAGCTCCTAATCTCACCACAAGAAGTTCAAAGCGCTAGACCAGATCTCTAGCCAAACGTGCCCGTCCTGGAGCCATGGGGTATTTACATGCTGTTTCAAATTGTACCTTTTAAAATGCGTTGATCTGAACCATGGGTACTCACAAACTTTCTCTCGGGGGCCATATTTACAGTGTGGTTTGTGGCCGAAGGCCGCACTGGTGGGGTGGGGTCAGTGAGGGGGGGCGGGGCTAGAGCTACAAAAAATAACGGTGACCATGAGGTTGAACAAAGGCCCCTGCAGCGGACTCATTAGTCCACTCAGCCACCAGACCCAGCATACACATATCTATCTATCTATCTATCTATCTATCTATCTATCTATCTATCTATCTATCTATCTATCTATCTATCTATCTATCTATCTATCATCTTTCTATCTATCTATCTATCTATCTATCTATCTATCTATCTATCTATCTATCTATCTATCTATCTATCTATCATCTATCTATCTATCTATCTATCTATCTATCTATCTATCTATCTATCTATCTATCTATCTATCTATCATCTTTCTATCTATCTATCATCTTTCTATCTATCTATCTATCTATCTATCTATCTATCTATCTATCTATCTATCTATCTATCTATCATCTTTCTATCTATCTATCTATCTATCTATCTATCTATCTATCTATCTATCTATCTATCTATCTATCTATCTATCTATCTATCTATCTATCTATCTATCTATCTATCTATCTATCTATCTATCTATCTATCTATCTATCTATCTATCTATCTATCTATCTATCTATCTATCTATCTATGTATCTATCTATCTATCTATCCATCTATCTATCTATCTATCTATCTATCTATCTCTTGCGCTCTCTCTCTCTCTCTCTCTATCTCTCTCTCTATCACTCTTTCTATCTCTCTCTCTCTCTCTCTCTCTCTCTCTCTATATATATATATATATTACCTACTGGCCGTCGCCAGTAGGTAGTTATACTTAGGATTATTTTCAATGCAAAATCTCAACATTCTATTGTGAATAACTTTGGCGCCGGTTGAGGCATCTGCCTGAAAATTTCCTCAAATTTGCCTTGCGGCGCTCCGGTCCTTCCCTAAAAGTTTGGGGGGGATTCGTGAAGCGGGGGCCGAGATAAAAGGGGGGTCCCAAAACGTGTTTTCCCCATGGTAATTTCCATAGGGCGGTCGACCTCACTTTTAGCCCGAACCGCTGAATGGATTTCCACCAAACTTGGCAAAATTGTAGGGACTGGTAACCCGATGTGCCTTTGCTATGTCTCAAGATATGTGCTCCAGTGGATTTTGAGTAATTTAGGTTCAAAAAAATATATAAATCTATAAGCGCGCCCCGCTACGCGCACCGGGGAGTGCTCCGGGCGCGCCAGGCGACTCGCGCGCGGAAAGCTGATTGGCTCTCGGGTGTCTGTAAACATTCCAAACAGTCCGGAGCGGCCGCCATCTTGTGTCTCGGTAGGATCGAGACACAAGAGGTGGCAAAAACAAAGGGGGAATTGACCATAAGGGGGCACAGTAGACCCCCCCTGACCCCATAGGTTTGATGTGGGGGCTATAAAAGGGCCCCGCGGGGCAAAAAAAAGGAATTATTTTTTTCGATTTTTGCGGGGGGAGCGCCCGTTACGCGCACCGGGGAGCGGACCGGGGGGCTTACCATGAGGAAAAAAGAATGACAGTTTTTTAAAAATAAAGCCTTTTTTTTATAAATTGGAGGTAGTTCTAAAAAGAACTGTTTTTTTTATTCTTTTTGTTGTTTTATATTTTTGTATTTTTTTTAACATTTTTTTATTTTTTTGGCTTTTCTGAACAGTTTTATATTTTTTTGTATCTTTTATGGGGAGAAACAAAAAAAAGGGAATTGAAAATGGCTCAACTGGAGCACAAAAAACACAGGAAAAATTATGGTTTCCTCGGGCATTTGTGGTGATCCATAGCAACAGTGATTAGTGTAATGCTTTTTTCACCATAACTAATGGTTTTGTTACAATAAATACAAACAATTTTGTATCCCTCAAACTTTGTTTGTATATTTGGAATCACCTCACTTGCTTCTGGACCCAATGGAGTGGGTTCTTTAGTTGTAGAGGTTCTGGATGATGATTGGGGTAGGTTACTGCAGATTTCCCTCACCTCTGCTGCAGAATAGTTATTAGGGTGTAAACGCTGCATGTGTCATATAATAGTATGATTCCGAAAGGAATATTTTTTAGCAGGGTTCCCCCTGGATAGCACAGCTTTACAGATGAGACAAGTCATCTTTGCAGCGTTTACTTTTTTGAAACCCCTTGGGATTTTGAAAAACTCCCATATGAAGTGCTCTCTTGGTTTGTATGGGGGATTGTCTTCATGCAGGAACTGCCCTGTCCCTTCCTCCTCTTCCACCTCCTCCTCCTCTTCTTCTTGACCACCAATGTGATCTTCTGGTGGTCCTTGTGGTGGTGGTGGTGGTGGTGGTGGTGGTGGTGGGGGCAGATGCTCCAGCTGCTGATAGTACTGTAGCCATATCTGTAAGAAAAAAGCAGGTCTTCCTCACTCAAAGAATGAAGTGATAATGAGGAAAAAAGGTGGAGGCTTTCATCATTTGGAAAACAAAACTGTTGTGAACCAATGAAAAGTGTTATTTTCAGGTCACATGAGCCGGGCTTTCATCAATTGGAAACCAAAACTGTTTTGAACCAATGAAAAGTGTTATTTTCAGGTCACATGACCCGACGCGCTTACGTTACGCGCCCCGGTGCGCGCCCGGCGGTGCTTACGTAGTGCGTTCGTATGCGCGTGGGTGCTTTCGGGTGCGCTTACGCCGTGCGTATCATGCAGACGCGGCTACGTGAAACGTCACGATGATGTTTTCGTGTGCGGCATTAGCGCTAAGGGGACGCTCCCCGGTACGCGCACCGGGGCGCGCCGTAGCAATGCGCTCACCGGTGAGCGCATCGGTACGCGCCCCGGGAGCGCTCCGGGACAAACAAATAATTTTAAAAAAACTATAAAAAAAATAGTATTAGATAATTATAAAATATAAAATTCATCATAAAACATATTACATTTCATACCTATAGAGATTTGCTATTAAAAAACCTATGAAATTCACTGAAAAAACCATAGGTTTTACACCAGTTATAGTTAGGAATTAGCATTTAAAAACCTATGAAATTCACTGAAAAAACCATAGGTTTCACACTAGTTATAGTTAGGAATTAGCATTTTAAAAACCTATGAAATTCACTGAAAAAAACATAGGTTTCACACCCGTTATAGTTAGGAATTAGCATTTTAAAAACCTATTAAATTCACTGAAAAAACCATAGGTTTCACACCAGTTATAGTTAGCTGGAAATGTTACTCGCATAAAACCATTGAAATTGCAACGTTATAGTTAGTTGGACTCACTATAACTTGCGCGCCTGCAATGCACTGCTGATGACGTCACATATTACATCACTCATGACATGGTCAGTGACATCACTCATGACATCACTGATGACACCATCCTTGTGACAGAGTGACAGACCTCCTTTCAGTGTAATGTAACCCTTGAAACACATATTGAAAAATAGAAACTAACATTTTCAAAAAAATGGAGATACACATACCAGTTACAACAACCAATTCAGTAATTCCACCATCTATATACACATCCACTTATTCACCAACAGTTCTATATAATCACTCATACATATACTCATTCATCATATGTAGTGATACACCTGTACATCCTGTTACACACCGACAGTCATCCAAAAGTTACACACACATGCAAATAAACGATTGAACATCCATTTATTTGCATATCCAGCTATAGACACACACTACCACCTTACTTCTAAGGAAACTTGCACATACTTACTCTCTTAAACAATCACTTATAGAAACACATACTTATTTAAACAGGAACTCTTACAATCTCTCACTCTCACATATACTCACTTATATACATCAATACTCACATGTACTACATTAAAACATATGTAGTTACTGATAAAGACACTAGTGAGACAGTCATTCACTCACTAACACACATATATACACACTCATCCACCCATACAGTCCTGCACATATGCTGTGTTCAAAACACATACAAACAGTGAGTCAGTCAGTAATGCATCTATGTGCTAAGTAACACCCCCACCAAACCATAGAGACACTCATACTGATACTAAAAAAAACATCTTTTAACCCATATACACACACATGTAGCTACTCACCAACCCATGCAGCCACTTATACAAAAAGTGAAACACTGATACAAACATTTAAATATTTAAACAATACTCGCTAATATATGTATTCACTAAAATACACTTAATAAGCCAGTTAACCAAACAACTTTTTTTTTAAAAAAAACATCCATTTAGACACTTATTTAAACATTTATTCTTCCATCGACCTTTACATATACATATATAAAACATATTTATTTTTCAGAAAGACACACATTCACTGGATGGTGTCATCAGTGATGTCATGAGTGATGTCACTGATCATGTCATGAGTGATGTAATATGTGACGTCATCAGCAGTGCATTGCAGGTGCGCAAGTTATAGTGAGTCCAACTAACTGTAACGTTGAAATTTCAATGGTTTTATGCGAGTAAAATTTCCAGCTAACTATAACTGGTGAGAAACCTAAGGTTTTTTCAGTGAATATATATATATATATATATATATATATATATATATATATATATATATATATATATATATATATATATATATATATATATATATATATATATATATATATATATATCTATATATATATATCTTTGTCTCTCTCTCTGTCTCTCTTTCTATCTTCCTTTATCTCTCTGACTGTCTCTGTCTTTATTCTGTCTCTGCCTGTCCCTGTCTCTGTCTCTATCTGTCTCTGTATGTTTCTATCTGTTGTCTCTATCTGTCTTTCTCTGTCTCTACCTGTGTCTGTCTGTCTCTGTCTGTCTCTCTGTCTCTCTGTCTCTGTCTGTCTTCTCTGTCTCTATCTGTCTCTATCTCTATCTATTTTAGTCTCTATCTGTCTCTCTATATGTCTCTCTATCTGTCTCTATCTGTCCCTGTCTCGCTCTGTCCCTGTCTCTAGCTCTGTCTCTGTATTTATCTCTGTATCAGTCTCTACCTGTCTCTGTCTGTCTCTATCTGTCTTACTGTCTTGTATCTGTCTCTGTCTGTCTCTGTCTGTCTCTCCCTGTCTCTGTCTGTCTCTCCCTGTCTCTCTGTCTCTATCTTTCTCTATCTCTATCTGTTTCTGTCTCTATCTGTCTCCGTCTCTATCTTTAGCTGTCTCTGTCTCTATCTGTCTCTGGCCAAACAGGAAGCTTCCCAAAGGCCCTTTAAAAGTCATCTGTCAAAGCACTTACAGCTGACTTTTAAAGCGCCTTTTAAGAAACTTTCCAACTGTGCCATTTATGATGTCACAGAGACGGGTAGTAAACACAGATGATGGCTGCAGGAGCATATATAGTGAAAACCTATTTAATACATATTCAGTATGTATGCTCCTGCGGTCATCTTGTATGTTTACTGCCGGCCTCACTAGAAACGTAGACATGGCAAGGCAAGGTCCGGGGGCCGCCAATGAAGGCCTGCCGTTCCGCTGGTGCCCTGCGGGCCGTACTATGGATCTGGACAGTCAGAGCAGGACACCCAGCTAAGGTCTGGCACCAGCTCTTACTTGAGGCTGTCCAGCGCCCACACACACACCCTTGTCTCATACTACAAGGGTGCCCGTGTTACACAGAGAGGATTGTTTTTGCTTTGGATGTCATGGATGGAGTTATATTAATTTGCACATGGTGTGACACGCATCTCTCTCCTTATTTAGGGGGTGTGGGAGACGGGGATGGGACAAGTGAATTAATTGTAATGTTATTTTGTTTTTAAAGTCAATGACCAGCTCAAAGAGACCCTGTTGGCCATCAGTACAGTCAGTCCTGGCAAGGTCTGGTGCCAATTGTCCCTCCAGCCCTGGAGATTACTGCATAAAGCCTTCACGGCCAGACTCCTCACTGGCAGGGTCTGAGGCCACCTGTCCCTCTAGCCCTGGAGATTACTGCATAAGACTTCACGGCCAGACTCCTCACTGGCAAGGTCTGTGGCCAGCTGTCCCTCCAGCCCAGGAAATTTCTGCTTATGGCCTCCGTGGTCAGACTCCTGACTGGCATGGTCTGGGGCCAGCTGTCCCTGCAGCCCTGGAGATTACTGCATAAGGCCTTCACGGCCGGAATCCTGACTGGCAGGGTCTGGGGCCAGCTGTCTCTCTGGCCCTGGAGATTACTGCATGAGGCCTCCATGGCCAGACTCCTCACTGGCAGGGTCTGTGGCCAGCAGTCCCTCCGGCCCCGGAGATTACTGCATAAGGCCTCCATGGCCAGACTCCTCACTGGCAGGGTCTGGGGCCAGCTGTCCCTCCAGCCCCGGAGATTACTGAATAAGGCCTCCATGGCCAGACTCCTCACAGGCAGGGTCTATGTACAGCTGTCCCTCCAGCACTGGAAATTACTGCATAAGGCCTCCATTGCCAGATTCCTCACTGGCAGCGTCCTTTCTTCTAAAAAAAGAGCAGTGTTTCCTTGCAATGTGCTTTGTTTCATTATTGACTTTCGTTGAATGCCTTGTTCGTCACTTGGGACTACAAACAAGGAATTTGTTGACGGTCACTATTTGGTAAAGTCCACTTGTTATGTGTTTTATCTATTCATACTCTGGGCAGCGGTTTTCCATTCCCTGCGACCAGAGTTGGGTAGGTGGGGCTTCCATTATCTGAGCCCCCCTTTGGAAGCTCCTTTGTCCCTGCACCCCCTCACCACATTAGAGGTCACTTTATCACGGAAATATATGATCCATACTGGCCCCACAACCCCCTATCAGTTCGATAGGGTCATTCACCCCTCTTAGTGGCCGTGGTCACCAGGGCAGCCATGAGTTTGTGCATCGATGTGCCGACGTCTCTCTGCTTACCTGCTAGGATCATGCTTGGACCCAGATCTGCAACCCGTCCCAGAATTCCATACATGACATCCACGACCCCCACCTAGTACCACTGCACGTGCTTCCATCATCCATCGTACAGTGAAGACATCTGTTCCTTGTGCCGTGAATCCAAGTTACAATGTATGATGCGTGCTAGATTACAAGTTACAATGTATCAAGAGTGCTAGATTACATGTTATAGTGTATCAAGTTTGCTAGACTATATGTTACAATATATCAAGACTGCTAGATTACGTGTTACAGTGTTTCGAGCTTGCTATATTACATGTTACAGTGTATCAAGCTTGCTAGATTACCTGTTACAGTGTACCAAGCTTGCTAGATTACATGTTACAGTGTATCAAGCTTGCTAGATTACATGTCACAGTGTACCAAGTTTGTTAGATTACATGTTACAATGTACCAAGCTTGCAAGATTACATGTTACAGTGTATCAAGCTTGCTAGATTACATGTTAGAGTGTATTAAACTTGCTAGATTACATGTTACAATGTATAAAGCTGGCAAGGTTACAAGTTACAATGTATCAAGCGTGCAAGGACACATGTTACAATGTATCAAGTTTGCTAGGACACACAGTACAATGTGTAAAGCTTACTAGGACCCATGTTACAGTGCACCAAGCTTGCTAGGACACACAGTACAACGTATCAAGCTTGCAAGGACACGCGTTACAATGTATCAAGCTTGCTAGGACACATGTTACAGTGCATCACGCTTGCTAGGACTCATGTTACAGTGTATCAAGTTTGATAGGACCCATGTTACAATGTATCTATCTTTCTAGGACACACAGTACAATGTATCAAGCTTGCCTGGACCCATGTTGCAGTGCATCAAGCTTGCTAGGATACACAGTATAATGTATCAAGTTTGCTAGGACACATGTTACAGTGCATCAAACTTGTTAGGACACATAGTACAACAAAAGTTCCACGCGGCCCGACACCCGCAATCGGCAGGGCTCGTGGAAAAATACAACAGGATTTTAAAACTTAAGATGGCTAAGATCCAGGAAAGCACGGGGTTGAAATGGCCTGACACCTTGCCCTTGGCCCTCATGTCATTACGAGTCACCCCTCATTCTCGTTCTGGTCTCTCTCCTTATGAGATTACTTTGGGACGGCCCGCTAATATATGGGGGGTGCCCAGACCACGATCCTTTTCTGATATAGAATATCCTATGTTGATCGATTATCTGTATGCTCTGACTAAAGATCTCCATTCTATTCATCAGCAGGTAGCATCTGTACAAATATTAACAACAGGGGGGAGGTGGAGTATAGAGATAGGATTCTCACTCCATGGGCACTGTTAATTAAACAACAAGAATCCTACTCAAGGAGAAGAAGGTGGAGTGTCAACCACAAAGATGGGGGACACTCAGTGTTTTGTAAAATACCCCTCACACACCAACAGGCCCCTTGGTGTCATGCTTCATCATCGGGGTCTTCGCACCCCACTAGAGGGATGCGGCGTGCTGCGACCTACGACTACGCGGGAGCACTGTCAGAGTAGACTATGTGTGGTGTGTGTAAGGTGCAAGTGATGGGGTATACAAAAAGTGAGTGGTGGGGTATAGTGAGGGTTAATAAATACCTGGCTCGTAGGTTATAGGGAGAAAAATGTATTC
The DNA here is from genome assembly GCF_964263255.1 of Lissotriton vulgaris. Classification (NCBI taxonomy): domain Eukaryota; kingdom Metazoa; phylum Chordata; class Amphibia; order Caudata; family Salamandridae; genus Lissotriton; species Lissotriton vulgaris. Next base: position 481,075,544 of record NC_141700.1, on the reverse strand, counting down.
AAAACCTCGGGCTGGTATTAGTAAAAGAAGTGCAATATGAGGTTAGTTGTCATCATTATGGACATTACCTCTGGTGTGCGTCGACATGTTTCGGAACTGGTGTTCCTTCTTCAGGACGGGGGCACAACTTCCCCACCTTACTCACGTATTTTTATAGAAAAAGATTTTTTCTGGGGTGTATAGGTAAAAAATAGAAAAGTGAAAATATTTACAGTGTAATAAGGCTATAGTGTGCCTACAGCGGTATTAGGTCTATGCAGTTGAATGACTCATTAGTTTGTATTTTCTTGCTTCATGAGCATTTCCTGAACGTCAGGGGTGGTTGATAGATTCGTAATAGAATCGGCCAGAGATTACCTCCTTGTACCACCTAACGCTGCTCCGCTGGTGCACGCCGGAGCAGAGTTTGGTGGTACAAGGAGGTAATCTCTAGCCGATTCTATTACGAATCTATCAACCACCCCTGACGTTCAGGAAATGCTCATGAAGCAAGAAAATACAAACTAATGAGTCATGCAACTGCATAGACCTAATACCGCTGTAGGCACACTATAGCCTTATTACACTGTAAATATTTTCACTTTTCTATTTTTTACCTATACACCCCAGAAAAAATCTTTTTCTATAAAAATACGTGAGTAAGGTGGGGAAGTTGTGCCCCCGTCCTGAAGAAGGAACACCAGTTCCGAAACATGTCGACGCACACCAGAGGTAATGTCCATAATGATGACAACTAACCTCATATTGCACTTCTTTTACTAATACCAGCCCGAGGTTTTGAATACATTTTTCTCCCTATAACCTACGAGCCAGGTATTTTTTAACCCTCACTATACCCCACCACTCACTTTTTGTATACCCCATCACTTGCACCTTACACACACCACACATAGTCTACTCTGACAGTGCTCCCGCGTAGTCGTAGGTCGCAGCACGCCGCATCCCTCTAGTGGGGTGCGAAGACCCCGATGATGAAGCATGACACCAAGGGGCCTGTTGGTGTGTGAGGGGTATTTTACAAAACACTGAGTGTCCCCCATCTTTGTGGTTGACACTCCACCTTCTTCTCCTTGAGTAGGTAGCATCTGTACTGCAGCCTCTGCCAGAGGGCCCCGGACATCGACTACAACCCGGCCAGTGGGTTTTGGTGAAAAAGTTTGAACGAGACACCAGCTTGGCTCCAAGGTGGTCCGAGCCACGTCAAATTCTGCTCGCAACCCGGACGGCGGTCAAGGTGAATGGGAGAAAGAATTGGATACATGTCTCCCATCTGAAAAAGCTGCCGCTTCCACTTCCACATGATCAGCGACGCCCAGGGGGAATCCTGACCCAGGAGACCGAGAGAGCTACTGCATTCGTACCCTTCTCCGACGCCTGCGAAACAGAACAAAGGCAAGAGGAGGGAGTGATGAGATCGGGTTAACCGGTTTCTGCTGAATCTGCAATTTCTCTGAATCCTGTTGTAAGTACCCCGGCAAGAGAAAGTTCTAATGAGAAAGAGATACCTACTGTGCTGTTTTCTGATCAGGAAGTTCCGGGTCATGTGCGATACAACCTGCGGCCGAGAAAACATCACAGTGCCTCAGACCCCACCACTAGGAGATAAGGAAAGACTCGATTGAATAGACAGGGTTTGCTAGTTTGCAGGTCTGAGGTACTGAGCGAGACACTGGACTGAACTCGTTGAGAGCTGGAACTTTGATCACTGTGCTCTGTTCAGAAAAAAAGACTAACTTCTACAAACGGCCAGGTTGTACCACAGGATCATTCTGACCACAACTCTTTGTTTTTCTTGTGATGAACGATAGGAGTCTGCCTGTGAGACTCTGACGGACACAGGGAGAAGAAGCCTCTGGCAGGACGGACTGCTAGGCCCGAGTTTAGGTTTGGACCTTTAGCTAGGAATGTACCCTTTTGGTCGCATTGTACTTGAAGAAGAGATTCCCATTGCACCCCGATACATGCCATTTTATGAACCAATGTTTTCAACATGGACCACGAAGGTCAAGGTAGCTTTTGTGTTGGTTTTAACTGTTATAATAGCTATTTTTATGGGCTTATTCGTATATTTAGAGCATAAATATCCTTTGCAAACTCTTTTACCCTCTAAAGTTGCACCGCCTGAGCATTTCCTGTTCACCTTAGCACCCCACAAAGAAATACATCGTCAGACCTATGCGAAAAATGTATTTGTAGAGATGCTTCATCAGACGCACAGTGCTACCAACATTACTGATTGCTGGGTTTGTGGGCTTCTGCCTTCTGTTGTGCACAACCATGATCAGTTCCTCTCGCTACCACTGTCCTATTTAGGGAGTTGTGAAGCATGGTTCAAAATGTTTTCTGCTATGTACAATCATTATATAGAAAATAACAAACAGTACACCGAGAAGGATTACAATATGATTTTAGCATACATCGAAGAGCATCAGGGATTTGACCCAAAAGGTAATGGGGGACGGGGATCATTAGACCCTCAGGCTTGTATGAATCTGTATACTAAGGTTAAGAATAGTACCTGGTTGCAGGATGAACTCTATGATTTTAACCATTTTAATTCTTCCCAATATTTCCAGCTTTTTGTTGATCGAAATGTTACAAGCGAACGCATTGTACCCATTCCTATTTTAAATACCTCCTCCGATTTCTGTGTACAGGGGATGGAGCATGTACAGGTTGGTGACAGTGTCTGTAATTATACCTATCGCATGAAGATACTTAGCAGTCCACCATTGTTGACGCCACCCAATGTGTATTTCGTATGCGGGGAAAATGCTTACACTTGGTTACCCCGTGGTTGGGCTGGGCATTGCTATCTGTCCTTCCTGTATCCGCCTGTATACATAGCACCATCCGACTATCATAGAACCCACCAGCTGCATTCACCTAGAGCAACACCCAGTAGGCAGCGAAGACAGCTCATAGCAACGGAAGTTGATCAGACTGACACCTCCTTGCTGCAGTTCACTGATTTTAGCAAAGGTTTGGTCCCATTCTGGGGACCTATCTTCAATAGCAGAGAAATAAGAAGGTTGTCCCAAATAGTAGAAAATGTCATTAATATCACCACTGATATTTTGACTAATATTACAGTAGAGCTTCAGGCGACCAGACTCGTGGCGCTCCAAAATCAGATGGTTTTGGACGTTATCTTGGCTGATCGAGACGGAGCATGCCGAGTGTTTGGCAGCTCCTGCTGCGTATATATTCCAGACTCCGCCCCCACTGTTCATTTGGTTATACAGAAGCTACATCGCATAGCAGCCGAAATGCAGACCGAAAATGGATCCTGGTCTTTGTCCGGCTGGTTCTGGGGGCTTCTGTCCACCTGGGGATGGAAATTGTTGTTAATATTGGGTGGAGCGGCCGGTGTCATTTTCACCTGCTGTGTCCTCATACAATGTGGTCCTGCCTGTTGCTCCTATTGTGCTTCCAGGGTGACGACCATGTGTGTCCCTGCCCCAGTTCCAGTCAAAATTCAGATGCTCCAACAGGAGATTCATGAATTGATGGCTATCGATGAGGAGGTTTTCCAAGATTAGCATCCTTTCTTTTCTTTAGCTACATCACGCTAAAAGGAGGGTATGAGGAACCGGGATTGATTTTCGGTTCCGAGAAGAATATAATCGTTGTTATGATTTAGCATGATGTATCTAGACTTCTTACCGCAAGTACGCAAACACTAACGCGCACCCAAATCACAGTAATTTAGGGTACTAACATACACTGCATTGTGCGTTTTTCACTTGCTTGACTTGACCGACGCCATTTTGTGGCCTCACTCGAAGTCCTACATTAGCAGACTCTATTCAAGCATTACTCCGAAGCCGTTCCCCTGAGAAATTGCCCAACTGTTGCTAAACTGCTGTCTCTGCTCGTTAGGCCTGTCAAGGTTATAGGTAGAAGGAGGAGGCCAGATAGGCACATTCCGGGAGGGGTGCGGGACGGACTCTCTCGGAGTTAGCAGAAGGGAGTCACCCGTACGACCTTGCTAATCTAGGATGAGATAAACCAAGAGCGCTTTGTCTCCCATATATGGTCTTTCCCTCTGCACCAACCTGTACCAGCTTTTATTTTTCCATCTTAGGTAACGGTTTCGAAATGTACCTGTATATATGTGATGTTCTGGCAATGCACCAGCAGTCTTCTTGGCGAACCTCGTGGGGTTAGGTCGCAAGGAGCTCCTCTGGCAGAGTTTGTTTGTTATAATAAACGATTGGACCTTCTACACTGCCGACTGACTGATTATTGGTAATAGGGAATGGGACTGGTAGTAGACATAACTCTAATTGGGTGGTGGTAAATAATTATCGGTACTTCAATGTTATAATTAAGAAAGTGTTATAACCATTTGTCACTTTATTTATAACCTAGAAAACATTATATACATTTGACGTATCCTAATAAAAACCAGAATTAACACCAAAAATGTGTTCTAGTTTTATTGTTTATGCAAAGAAGGGGGCAGTGGGGGGAGGGGGGAAGTGGAGGTATAGGGAGGGGTGGGGTAGGAGTGGAGTGGAGGTGCAGGGAGGGAGGGGATGGGGGAGTGGAGGTGCAGGGAGGGAGGGGGTGGGGTTGGCGGAGTGCAGGTGGAGGGAGGGGGTGAGTGAGGGAGGTGGAGGGATTCAGGGGGAAGTGAAGGGTGGATGTAAGGATGGATGAGTGAGTGAAAGTGAGGGTAGAGGGACAAAAGGATGGATAGATGAGTGAGGATTGAAAGGGATGACTGATAGGGTCAATGGATGGATTCATGAGTGGATGAGTAGATGGATGGGTGGAAGGAAGGATGGCTAAGTGGAAGGGTCAAAGGAGAGAGAAAGGGAGGATGGATGGATGGATGACTGACAGGGTGAATGGGTGGAAGGATGAGTGACTGGGTGGATGGATGAGTCAGTGAAAGTATGGCTGGATGGGTGAAAGGCTAAAAGGCTGGATGGATGAGTGAGTGGATGGATGGGTGGAAGAGTGGATGGATGAGTGTACCGAGGGATAGGGTGAAAGGGTGGATGGATCAATAATGAATGAATGAGTGAAAGGGTGGATGAGGGATGGATGAGTGAATTGATTGATGGAAGGATACATGAGGGATAGGTTTGCAAATGGTGGAATATGTTTGGATATGGATGGATTTCATTATATACTATAGCGCGACCTCCTCTGATGTGTCTGTAAAACTTACCTTTTGTCCTGAAGTTTTGTCCTGAATTTTGACCTCCTGTCATGAAATTTTGCCCTGAATTTTGACCCTTTGTCCTGAATTTTTACACTCACTGTCCTGAATTTGGACCCATGCCAGTTGGTCACCCTAAGTGTAACATCTTAAAAGTGCTACTAAATGTCTAGGCTGCAGTATGCAATTCTTGTGGGAAAAGAGTGTCACTTTCACACAGGCGGGGCTCAAACTACCAATTTTGTTTGAAGCAGAGGTCAGCCATGCCTGGGATAAAACGAATGGGATGTCCTGGGACAGAAAAGGGAGATGCGAGATTCAATGAGACCTTTAAACCCATCAGCAGTAGATACGGTCATGGAAAGTGCGTGTATCCCGGAGGGGTGTGTCTATAAGCAGTAGTGCAGCTCGGATTCCATGGGCCCTGGTGTGAGCAAGGACAATGGTGCATTGGAAGGACGCTTTCATCATATTATCCAGCAATTATCAGAGTTCAGTGGCCCCCTCAGGGTTCTGGTGCTACTGCACCTGTTGCACCAATGGCAGGAAGTCATGGGGTTTGAATTGCTGTAGGATCCGGGTGCTAAAGTATAAGCTAGACATAAAGGGCGGTAAAGACATGGGGCCACCTGGCTGCGGCAGTGGTGTAACGATTTGTAACTAAATGCTACAAAATGACCCCTGAGCAGCACACTGAGGTCTCGTAGTGTGGGACGGGGCAAAGGGGCAGCTGGACATGCAACAGGTAAGCGGGCCCGACAGAGTGGCCTGCTGGGTTTTGCAACATGCATCCCAGGTGCCTGACACTGCCCCGGCCACCGCGGCCTGTCTCAGACTACCCAGTCGTTCCCCTGAATTCCGTTTTACCTGTGGGCCCCAGAACACACAGAGGGCTTGCGAGCCTACAGACCCAGTGGATTCATCCCAAACACTGATTGGCCGGCTGAAACAACAGGAGCCGGTAATCTATGCAGCTCCACCCTCTTCTGTATGTAGCAATAGGTAGGGCATATAGCTGAGCCCGAGGCGCATAGATTCGAGTTTAGTCACATGAGGCACTTCTAAATAATTCACTCTGGCGCTGCTGTTGTTTGTCCCGTTCAGCTTGTCGGATTGTGTTGCGTGCAGTGCGCCCCTCCCCTCTGTCTCACACTGCTACTCCTGCTCATTGTGTTCCCGCTCAGTAAGTGCCTGCACAATGGGGGGTCGTGGCAGGAGGCGCGGTGCCCTGAGATCCCGGATGATCCTCGGCTGCCTGCATTGTTCTCAGCCACTCTGGCCGCAGTGCCTCACCTCTCCATTCTCTGTTGATAGGGACTAAGGAAATACTTCCCCTTCTTATTTCCCTATGGTGTCACACTATAAATGTACAGAAATACCATGTTCAAAATACTTTACTGTAAGAGGCCTATTGCGCTTTATTGGATACAATAATTTACACCTTTTTAATTGTAGTAAAGTAAAACATTTCTACAAAAGTAAGTCGTTTTTATTTCCAAACATCATAACACAGACTACGAGCCAGTGCTTTAAAAGCTGCAAGTTCCATGCTCTAATTCAAGCCGAAAAGAGAACTACATTTACTGACACCCTCGGGGCCACGCACAGGAAGAAGTAATTCCGGCATCTCCTTCCTGTGGTCTCAGGCCATGAAAAACAGCAGTGCTCAAACACTAGGTGTTCGGCAGCAGTCTAACTATAAGTATAGGTGACCGTATCGGACTCACTCCTAGTATGTATCTCTCGGAGGAGCCTCACAGGGGAAACATAACCTTAAAGGGTGATTGTCCGACTTTCTTAATCCCGATTTAGCCTAAAGAGCGTAAATAGCACAATATAACTGACGAATGGCTATCACGTTTTAGCTGGGCAACAGAAGTCTCGATGGGCTCTCCAATTTTCTATTCCCTGCAGAACTAGAACTTCGATTATTTAATCACAGGGGTGCAAAGATGTAGGTAACCACATGTCATGAGTTGTAACCATGTGGTTAACAAAAGGTTAAAAAGGATGAAACAAAAGCGGCCTCACGTAGCACTACGTTATTTCACAGTATTATAAACAAGCATTTACAAGTGGAGTCGGTACGTAACGTGTAGGAAAATTAAAAAACTTACCTCCGGGAGTCGGCTCGGAGTAGGGAGCGGGTCGGGTCTGCGTCCTCACAGGGAGAGCCGTCCGGCTGGTGTGACGTAGGATGCAGAAGGAAAAAAAAAAAAAAACCTGCCCGCATGACGTGGGCAAAAAGCGAAAAATTCTACGGAACGCCCACGAATCTGCTCGGGGAATGAGTGACGCATCTCTGTTCCAACGGCTAGCCTCCATTTATGGACCTAGCCGATGGAACAGAGAGGCGGGACAAAGCCCAATACTGGTGTAAACAAAAGTTTTCGCCTGCGCGAACGCTGCTGCGCAGCGGATTGCCAGGCGAAACCTAAAAAGGGGAAGGGGAAGGGGAAACAGGGAATGAGTTAAAACCATATATAGGCATGTCAAACATTCAATGCATAAAAACATATTAGACTACATTCCTGCTAGTCCTACGAAAATTTGCATGTGACATCAAAAGTGTTGGCAGCATGCGCTGCCTATTAGAAAAGTGACTGTACATGCAATAATTTTAAAAGGTGAATGAGACGGCGAAGAGAATTAGAAAGTGATTGTGCAGGTGAGGAAAACAGAACAATAACCAGCTGCCCAGATGAAGGCTACATCAAGTGACAAGGGAATATCAATAACACTGAAAGGTTAATTTATTAAAACCGCAATGATTCTAAATTGTGATCGGAGCGGCCGAAGGTCAGGAAGGTGCTAAAGTGACACTTCGGATGGAATGGGGAGCGTGAATCTCAGATATGCAATTGCTCGCTATGAGCAAAGCTTACCGGGGGAAGCCAAAAGTGGCTCAGTAGTTACAATAATGAAATGTGGCAATATAGCATTCCTATGGGGAAAGGAAACAACGAATTTAGGGGTGGAGCGAGGGGTATGATAATACTAGCAAGTTTGCTACAAATGAGTGTTGCTTACCCGGGAGACGGTCTCGCTATATCGGGCAATTCTACGAGAGAAATAAATAATGATAAGCTCGGCACAGGAGAAGTATCAACGATATGACTGCTAAACACGGGCGGATTCCGCTAACCGTATCTATTAGGGGCACAGGTCCTCAATGGGGGTTCTTGTGAGTCGTGGGAAAACCTCACGATCAGGAGAGAGCTGTGGTGATGCCGGAAATGGGGTCATTTTAGGTCACATGGTGTCAGTTTGGCCAATGGAATTACGAAGTGAAAGTGGCGGCCATATTAACACGGTTAGTAAAGTGAAAGGATCGGCCATTACTAAGTGGTGCAAGTGAAGAGTGGGGATGTGAAAAAAAGGACATAAAAGTGACATGTAGCAAATGGCAGTGTAACTTATAGCCATTATTGCAAAGCTGGCCCTAGAACAAGAGGACAAACCATTATTGCAAAACAGGATAGCAACGCAAAATATAGTCCATATTCTGGCATTCAGATTAGTGAAGTCCAGTCCTCCATCCTGTTAAGGCCACTGTGAAGGCTTTTAGTCTTCAAAATCCAATGAGGTTCTTCTTTATTTAAGAGACGTTGTAGGTCTGCCCCACGAGGCGGCAACCTGATCAAAGAGATGATTGTCCACTTGAAGTCAAATTCAGTATGTGAAACTTCATGAAAATGGTCCACCAAAGGAGCATTTGGAGTCTTGCAGCGTATTCTGCTCCTATGTTGACACATTCTCAATCTCACTTTCTGGGTTGTCTGCCCTATATAGATATTTAAACAGGGACAAATTATAGCATATATGGCATTTACACTATTGCAATTGGAGAATTGTTTCTGTACAAGCTTAACATCATTGAAAACAAAATCTTTGCCCTCAATAGTAGTGTCACACATTGAGCAATTACCACACTTCACATGCCCAGTCAGGCGGGGGAGTCCTCATAGGTTATGCAGTGTGCCATTTTGGTCTGGGATAGGCAATGCTGCACGTACAAGATGATCCTTAATGTTTTTGGACTTCCTAAAGGCAAAGAGGGGTTTTTCAAGTTGGAGACGCCCTGCGTTAACCACAGGCCAATGTTTCCTGATATTTTGGTGATAGAATTGGATGCTGGTAAAAAGGTGGTGACACAAACCAGCCGGTTCTGTGTCCTCTTGGTTTTTGGTTCAAGTAACACATCCCTGGGACAGTACCAAGCACGATTAAGGGATGTACGGATTAGTTTCCGTGAGTAACCTCTCGCCCTTAACTTGGCGCTCAGTGTTTTTGCCTCCTTAAAGTAATCCTCCTTCAGATAACAATTTCTACGTAGTCTGAGAAATTGGGAGTATGGTAATGAGTCTCGAAGGGCACGTGTATGGTTGCTGTGGTAACTCAAAAGAGTGTTCTGTTCGGTGGATTTCCTATATAAACTCGTAATAAGAATTCCATCTTTCTCCTGTATATTGAGATCTAAAAATGGAATACTAGAGTGACTGGTGGATAACGTATAAGTTAAACCACTGCAATTACTATTGAGCCAATGTAGGAATGAAGGGAGTAACGCTTCCGAGTTGGTCCAAATCATAAAAATGTCGTCGATGTATCGCTTCCATAGTGTGATACCACTATGGACGGGATTAGTAGACGTCAGAATGTGTCCGCATTCCAAACGGTCCATGTACAGAATGGTCAAATTGGGTGCAAAAATTGCCCCCATGGAAGTACCTTTGATCTGGCCAAAATATTGGCCGTCGAACAGGAAGTAATTTTTGGTCAAGCATATCTCAAGTAATGTAAGATAAACAAAGTTGGCATTTGATGGGGCCTAGGGCGTTTGTTGAGAATGTCCTGAATGACAAGGATGGAGTCATTTTGGGGGATATTGGTATACAATGACTCCACATCCAGAGTACACAGTACACTGGATGTGGGGTCAAAGGGATACTCCTCTATTATATTAATCATGTGCATAGTGTCACGTATGTAACATTCAGTCGTTAGTACACAGTCTTTGATGAAATGATTAACAAATAAGCCTAAGGGTTCCAAAACCGAACCACAACCAGACACTATTGGCTATCCCGGTGGATGTTCAGCGTTTTTGTGAACCTTCGGGAGTGTATACATCACTGGTATCCTTGGTGATTTAGCGTTGAGGAACAAGAACTCCTTAAAACTGAGAAAACCACACTCCAAACCTTCAGTAGTGACCTCAGATATTAGTTTCTGTATGTCTTTAGTTGGATTTTTAGAAAGTTTAACATAATGTTCTGGGTTGTCAAGTTGTCGCTGAATTACAATCTTATAAGTATCCAAGTCCTGCATAACAATACCTCCGCCCTTATCGACAGGTTTGATAATAAGTTGGATTTCAAGCTTGTTATCGCCTTCTTTTCCTCCAGTGAGATGTTGTACGGAATAAAAGAATGGCGTTTTTCAAGGTTGGTTATGTCATTCAGGACAAGTTTTTCAAATGTGAGAAGTTCAGCAGGGACCATATTGCCTGACGGTGAAAAGGTCGAAGGTGGTCTGAAAGGAGTACTTGAGATTGACAAAGGTTGGGGGTTTAACAGGAAGAAGGCATGCAATCTCAATTTGCGGAAAAACCTAAGCAGTTCGGTTTGTACTTCCAGGTAGTTCTGGCGGATGGTAGGGACAAATGATAGTCCTTTACCTAACAGAGACAACTCACTGTTGGAGAGTAGATGTTGTGTAAGATTGAAAATTTGGAGCGTATTATTGTAGGGTACAGTATCAAGCCCATCAGTGGAAGGGACTTTCATCGGGATATTTAAATTTACCATTGGTAGTGTTGTCGTCTGGTGTTGCGTTTGCCAGGTGGATAGGGCCACCACTGTGATTGCTTGGGTTTCCCTCTCTTTGGGGGGTCTGGCTGGCCTCTGGCTAAAAAAGGAATCCTGTTAGAAGGGCCGGGTGTTTCGCTTTGGTCTGAACTATCAGATGACTCAGCCGAAGTATCCGAAAAACCGACCAATGCTTGTCTTTTATTATAGCGGCCCCAAGGTCTCTGATTATGATTCTGAGGGCCACTATATCTTCTGTTCGTATGGTAATCCTTTACTAGGTAGGGATAGGCCCTTTCCTGTGAACATTTTTTGATATCTTTCTTCACTTTATTGTTTTTCTTATTTTTCTCAATTCTGTAAAAATCTCCTACACTTTTTTCAATTTCGTCAAGGAGTTTCTTGCACTCAGGCACAGTGGACTTATCCGAAATCTGCTTCTCTATGTCTTGAATCTCAGCTTCTAGTTTTTTCAGTTCCTCTGACGCTATATCAATGCAAAGGGCCATCCAATGCCTGGAACAGGTAGTACTGATATAGCTAAATCTTGTTGTGTATTTAGGGTTGTCCGTAAACACACCAGGTATATTGCGGACCTGTAACCCTAATGGGATAATATTAGATCTAAGGTACTCAGTGAGTAAGAGTACCATTAACTGTAATCTGACAACCTTCTTCTTAATTTTTTCAAGTTGGTCTCCTAGCGGAATATTTTGTGCAGTTGCAGTCTTGGGAGTATCAGTAAGTAAGGATGGGCCTTATGTTAGTTTTTTGATATAGTCCTCATTGTAAAGGGGCGTATGATCAGACATGCCTTAGAACAAGAGTAATGAGAGGGTAGGGGAAGAGTGGTAGAGGGACGGGAGGGAACCCACTTGAAAAAGAGGGTAGGGGTGCTAACCCTTGCAATCAGAAGATTGCGCTACATATTATATATATAACACAAGGGAACCCAAAGGAGCAATAAGCTAGGGACCTTGGGTAGTTACGTATCAACAGAGACAGTGGTCCCTAGACAAGAAACAATGAATCCAAATAAATATAGACTAAATAGTTCTATATCATATGTCCAGCCGGACAGTTTAATTTCCAATGAATAGAATATATATAAGAATCAGTGTGATACAAGTGGAACACCAGCCGGTGCCCAACTAATACACTCAAGGGAAAACGAACAGGGGGATTTATAGGCAAATTGTAGGGGTCTGAATATCATAAATCATACACAGACAATACATATTATACACATATGCAAATAGTAAATCACAAAATAGTTATGCATTTAGTGTATTCAGGTCGACGATGTTTCGAACCCAATTAAAATACAAGGTTCATCCTCAGGACAACAATAAATTGCCTAATGAACACAGATATAGATAGTGCCCACACTGTGGGATTATTTTGCCAATATAAACATTTAAGGGAAAAAAAGGAAAAAGGGGAAGGGGAAACAGGGAACGAGTTAAAACCATATATAGGCATGTCGAACGACTGGGGGTCCAGAAAACTGCTCTGGACCTGCTTGTATCGTTTCTGGCCAATAGATCACAAGCAGTATCTCTAGGACCCTACCAATCATCGAAGGTGTCTCTGCCGTGTGGGGTCCCTCAAGGCTCATCCCTGAGTCCGACACTATTTAATATCTACGTGTCGGACCTTGCAAATGTCATCAAAGCATTTGGGATGAGCCTGACCTCCTACGCCGATGACACCCAATTGGTACTGGCTATCAAAGGGGACGGGAGGAAGTGGCCAATCGATTCACGAGAGGAATGATGGCAATAGGTGACTGGATGGCCACGAATTGTCTGAAACTCAATTCAGAAAAAACTGAAGTGGTCATCTTCGGTCACCTCTCCCCGGGCTGGTCACCTGTCTGGTGGCCACCATCTTTCGGTCCCCCGCCGAGTCCAGCTAGCAAAGGGAGAAATCTAGGCGTCATCTTCGATGCTGGCCTTAATTTTATGGCACATGCGAATAAAACTGCGGCTTCAGCTCATATGAAATTGAGAATGATTAGGAAAATACTACCTTTCCTACCGAACACGGCCGGGAAAACACTGGTCAGCTCACTAGTCCTGTCCTCCTTGGACTATTGTAACGCTCTATTCTTAAATGCCCAAGTCCGAGTGACAAATAAGATGCAGTCAATCCAAAATGCAGCCGCACGAATGCTGGCTGGGATCCCCAAGTTCGCACCAGTTACAAACATCATTAGGGATCTCCATTGGCTCCCGATACGCAGCCGTATCAAATTCAAATCGCTGTGTATTGTTTACAAGTCACTCAATAATCAAGGTCCCCACTTTCTCAAACAGAATCTTCTCCATCATGTCCCAACCCGATCTCTTCGTTCCTCTATTCAGAACTTCTTGGCTGTGCCTCGCACTAGAACAGTCACCTGGGGCGACACAGGCGTTTCCTGGTTGCCGCCCCTAGACTCTGGAACACCCTTCCTGCACATATCCGAGCAAGTCCCTCCCTGTTCACATTCCGCAAACAGCTAAAGACGTGGTTATTTGACCAATAGCCTTGTATATCTTCTTTACCCCAGTTGCTGATCCATCCCTTAATTAGCGCCGAGACGCCCACGGGTATTCGCCGCGCTCTACAAATGTCAATAAATAAATAAATGTCAAACATTCAATGCATAAAAACATATTAGACTACATTCCTGCTAGTCCTACGAAAATGTGCACGTGACATCAAAAGTGTTGGCTGCATACGCGGCCTATTAGAAAAGTGACTGTACATGCAATAATTTTAAAAGGTGAATGAGATGGCGAAGGGAATTAGAAAGTGATTGTGCAGGTGAGGAAAACAGAACAATCACCAGCTGCCCAGATGAACGCGCAACTGTCAGGCTACATCAAGTGACAAGGGAATATCAATAACACGGAAAGGTTAATTTATTAAAACCGCAATGATTCTAAATTGTGATCGGAGCGGCCGAAGGTCAGGAAGGTGCTAAAGTGACACGTCTGATGGAATGGGGAGAGTGAACCTCAGACATGCAATGTTAACGCCTGTGGTTAACGCAGGGCGTCTCCAACTTGAAAAACCCCTCTTTCCCTTTAGGAAGTCCAAAAACATTTAGGATCATCTTGTACGTGTAGCATTGCCTATCCCAGACCAAAATGGTACACTGGATAACCTATGGGGACTTCCCCACCTGACTGGGCATGTGAAAGTGTGGTAATTGCTCAATGTGTGACACTACTATTGAGGGCAAAGATTTTGTTTTCAATGATGTTAAGCTTGTACGGAAACAATTCTCCAATTGCAATAGTGTAAATGCCATATATGCTATAATTTGTCCCTGTTTAAAGATCTATATAGGGCAGACAACCAAGAAAGTGAGATTGAGAATGTGTCGACATAGGAGCAGAATACGCTGCAAGACTCCAAATGCTCCTTTGGTGAACCATTTTACTGAATTTTCACATACTGAATTGGACTTCAAGTGGACAATCATCTCTTTGATCAGGTTGCCGCCTCGTGGGGCAGACCTACAACGTCTCCTAAATAAGGAAGAACTTCATTGGATTTTGAAGACTAAAAGCCTTCACAGTGGCCTTAACAGGATGGAGGACTGGACTTCACTAATCTGAATGCCAGAATATGGACTATATTTTGCGTTGCTATTCTGTTTTGCAATAATGGTTTGTCCTCTAGTTCTAGGGCCAGCTTTGCAATAATGGCTATAAGTCACACTGCCATTTGCTACATGTCACTTTCATGTCCTTTTTTTCACATCCCCACTCTTCACTTGCACCACTTAGTAATGGCCGATCCTTTCACTTTACTAACCGTGTTGATATGGCCGCCACTTTCAGTTCGTAATTCCATTGGCCAAACTGAACACCATGTGACCTAAAATGGCCCCATTTCCGGCATCACCACGGCTCTCTCCTGATCGTGAGGTTTTCCACGACTCACAAGGACCCCCATTGAGGACCTGTGCCCCTAATAGATACGGTAAGCAGAATCCACCCGTGTTTAGCACTCATATCGTTATACTTCTCCTGTGCCGAGCTTATCATTATTTATTTCTTTTGTAGAATTGCCCAATATTGCGATACCGTAATAGCGGCTCCATGGTAAGCCACGCTCATTCATAGCAAACTTGCTAGTATTATCATACCCCTCGCTCCATTCCTAAATTCGTTGTTTCCTTTCCCCATAGGAATGCTATATTGCCACATTTCATTATTGTAACTACTGAGCCATTTTTGGCTTCCCCGGGTAAGCTTTGCTCATAGCGAGCAATTACATGTCTGAGGTTCACTCTCCCCATTCCATCCGACGTGTCACTTTAGCACCTTCCTGACCTTCAGCCGCTCCAATCACAATTTAGAATCATTGCGGTTTTAATAAATTAACCTTTCTGTGTTATTGATATTCCCTTGTCACTTGATGTAGCCTGATGGTTGCGAGTTCATCTGGGCCGCTGGTGATTGTTCTGTTTTCCTCACCTGCACAATCACTTTCTAATTCCCTTCGCCGTCTCATTCACCTTTTAAAATTATTGCATGTACAGTCACTTTTCTAATAGGCCGCGCGTGCTGCCAACTCTTTTGATGTCACGTGCACATTTTCGTAGGACTAGCAGGAATGTAGTCTAATATGTTTTTATGCATTGAATGTTTGACATGCCTATATATGGTTTTAACTCATTCCCTGTTTCCCCTTCCCCTTTTTCCTTTTTTTCCCTTAAATATTTATATTGGCAAAATAATCCCACAGTGTGGGTACTATCTATATCTGTGTTCATTAAGCAATTTATTGTTGTCCTGAGGATGAACCTTGTATTTTAATTGGGTTCGAAACGTCGTCGACCTGAATACACTAAATGCATAACTATTTTGTGATTTACTATTTGCATTTGTGTATAATATGTATTGTCTGTGTATGATTTATGATATTCAGACCCCAACAATTTGCCTTTAAATCCCCCTGTTTGTTTTCCCTTGAGTGTGTTAGTTGGGCACCGGCTGGTGTCCCACTTGTATCACACTGATTGTTATATATATTCTATTCATTGGAAATTAAACTGTCCGGCTGGACATATGATATAGAACTATTTAGTCTATATTTATTTGGATTCATTGTTTCTTGTCTAGGGACCACAGTCTCTGTTGATACGTAACTACCCAAGGTCCCTAGCTTATTGCTCCTTTGGGTTCCCTTGTGTTATATATAGCAGATGATCTTGGTGGCTTCGGAGGGGAAAGGGTAGAGGAGGACCCTCTGGGTTCGGCCGGAGAGGAAGGATGTGGTCCAGCCCAGAGCCTTGTCTCGGATCCCAGCATCATGGAGGCGTGTGCATAGGGTGCGGTGGCAGACGGTGTCGAAGGCGGCTGACAGGTCTAGGAGGATGAGGGCCATGGTTTCCCCGTTGTCCAGCAGGGCCTTGATGTCATCGGTGGCAGCCGATGAGGGCGGTTTCAGTGCTGTGGTTGCTTTGGAACCCGGACTGGGATGGGTCCAGGATGCTGTTCTCCTCGCCGTATCGGGTCAGGTGTCTGTTGACGGTCCTCTCAATTACCTTCACCGGGAACGGGAGCAGGGAGATGGGCCGGAAGTTCTTGGGGTCTTTGGGGTCAGCCTTGGGTTTCTTGAGTCACTTTACTCCACTGGGGCTTGCACTCGCCTGTCTGTTCTCACGATGGTTCAAGTATTAACCCTTTAACCTGGGCTGTTATTTCGCGGCAGTGCAGCAGTTTTAATGAGTGTGCGGGGTCGCGTCGGCCCTTGGACCTTCAAAGCACCAGCGAGGTAGTGCTCGTGACGGCCAACGGCCGACGGCAGCAGGGAAGGGGTTAAACAGACCTTGTGACGTTTATTGTGGCAGCTCCTCCTTCGGGTCACAGTGACTTGTCGATCACTGACCCAGAGGCTTTCGGCGTTTGAAGCCCACCCCAAGGCTACTACCCCCATCATTACAGCATGACACCAGGCCGCGTGCCTACTCACACGGTGACACCGTGTGTCAATACAAATTCGGCTCCCCTCACATGGTCACCTGGTGAGGAGCCATAAACACGGGGTGCAGGAAAACTGACCTGCAAACCGCTGTAGGTGGTGGATTTCAGCTCCTTTTTAGAAGCTGTAAGCAGCCAATGTCAATTGAGAGGTGTGAAAACACCCCAGGACATCGGTGACAGCCTCAATGACCCTTCGTTTTGGGTTTCTTTTCTGCGAGGGGTTGGGGCTTGGTGAGGGGCTGAGCACCTCTTATCTCTTATCTCTCAGCATGAGGCCTGCCCCCTCCTCACACAGTGAAACTTGTTTGTAAGTTGACAGATATGTGACACTGGGTTTACTGATGAACAGGTGCCAGTGCTGAGAGGGGGCATCCGTGGGACCAACAGTACCACGGTTACCATAGTAACAAGCATTCCATTCACCCCTCATCTGTGAGTAGATTACAAGCTGGTGACTTCCGCGACCGAAGCAATCACCAGGTGAACGGGTTTATTTTACTTCCAGACTAAGCTTCTGCTGCCGAGCTGCCACCAGGGGCGATTTATTTGTAATGGCAGAACCAGACTAAGCGCCTGCTGCGGGGCTGCCACCAGGGTCAGCTCCTCTGTAATGGCGGAATCAGGATAAGCGCCTGCTGACAAGCTGCCACCAGTGGGGGCTCCTCTGTAATGGCGGAACTAGACTAAGCACCTGCTGCCGAGCTGCCACTAGGGGCGACTTCTCTGTAATGGCACAACCAGCCTAAGCGCCTGCTGCCGAACTGCCACCAGGGGCGGCTCCTCTGTAATGGATGAGGAGCATAATCTACTTGTCAAAGTCAGTCAGAGAAAATTAAAATAATAATAAAACAATATTATGATTTTATTTTCCGCTGACTTACTAACCCGTCAGCGGTGCGGGGCCGGACCATGGGGAGTAGTGATGGGCACTGTAAAGTGCGAATCTTAGGCGGGCCAAACAGACATACGCACTTCGGTTTCTCCAACTCAGCTGTGCTGCACAGCCAAGTTGAAGAAACAGCAAAGACTCCCAGGCACTGTCTGAGCGGCAAACCGGGCCGCTCAGACCAATCCTGGTGTTGCTCTCATGCTACTGGGAGCAGCGCTGGGATTGGTGGGAAGTCTGTGCCCCAGTGACTGCCTAGAGGAGAGCCGGAGAAGAGCACCGAGGTGGCCGGCGTCAACAGGTATTTTTTTTATTATTTATCATTCTCCGCCACCCCACCCCCCAGTCCTCCGCCGTAGCTATGCGGCAGCCGCCAATGGGAGCCAAATCTGTAGGATGCAGGCACTGCTCCCTCGTCCTCGTGACAGGCCGCACTTCAGGGGGGGCTGGGGCCTGCCTCTGCTACAGATTCAGATATAGACTTTCCTGCACATTATATCAGTGATACTGGAACAATTTTCAGAGTGGGACTTTGGACACTGACAGGAACTTTCTAAGATGAGTGAATGATCCGAGCGCTATT
This sequence comes from Lissotriton vulgaris, assembly GCF_964263255.1. Taxonomy (NCBI): domain Eukaryota; kingdom Metazoa; phylum Chordata; class Amphibia; order Caudata; family Salamandridae; genus Lissotriton; species Lissotriton vulgaris. The sequence continues at coordinate 481,057,105 of NC_141700.1, read as the reverse complement.
TGATTGTCTCTCCGAGGACGATCTGTCTCTGGCTTGTCTCTCTCTTTCTCTTTGTTTTCCTGTTCCTCCTGTCTCTTTCTCTTCTATCTCTCGCTCTCTCTCACTGTCCTCCCCTCTGCTTCGCTTTCTTTCTGCTAATGCCATTGGGAATTGGAGACAGAATTGACAAGATTCTATTGGCTGGTGACGTCCTGCCTGTCGTGGCCATCTGGCCCCTCTCCAGTCTGTACACAAAATGGCGTAACATGTATCAAAAGACACAATGGGAATCTCAAGAAAACGTCAAATACTTTTCAAATATTGTTTCCTATATTCAAAAACGTTTGCCCTCTGCAGCTTCAAAAAGAGTTAGAAATATTTTGTGTGCAGTTTGTGGAGTTTTTACAAATTGCCTGATTCTGAAACATTGAGCCACATCTACTGTAACTCCCATCCGGAGGAGTGAGGCCTTCAGAAATAGAGAGTCTGATTCACAAAGGTAACTTACACTTTTGAATACGTTTACAAATTTAGGCTATTAACCCAATCCGAGCGGAAGTCACTATGAAAAAAAAACACAGCAGTAAGTTCAGCATCAAAATGGCCTACCACTGTTGCTGCAAACCCTCCAATAATGTTAAATGTAATTAATAATTTTGAAATAGTTTAACATGAATATAATTTAATGGTAAACATATATAAACACAAATCATTTTGATTACTTTTAACATTTGAATACCCTAATTTCGATTGAACAATTAAAATAATTTTAATGTAAATATAATTACATTAATTTCAATGAATTCTAAATTTCAATTTTAATAGTTATTGTTGAATAATAAAAGATGTGTGTCTTTATGTGGAAATTAATGCTTTATTTTAAACTTCAGAAAATAATTTAAATGTAATATTTATATATTTCGGAGGAGCCACGCGAGCGACCAAGATGGCCGCGTGAAGGCTTAGCTCTGGAGACTCCTTCCCTCCGTCGAGCCTATCCTGAATTAATCCTGATGACCGAGCCCTGCAATCAGTAGGGGAAAGGAAGCTGGTCCCCCTGGTCAAATTTGGAAGCGAATCGAGCATTCCTGCCCATCGGAACATCGTCTGGAGTTTGGAGGCCTGCACCCCATTTCATCCGGAGACCATGGTGCGTCAACCACCCGGGCTCTAGTTGAACAACAGCGGGTCTTTTAACCGGAAGTTGCGGCCCACACTCGAAACCGAAACTCATCCGCTGAAGATGCGATGAACTCGGGTGAACATATGGCGAAGACAGTTGGAAGCCGCCTTCCGATCTGGGCTTGAGTGTAGGTGGTGGAGCCGCGGTGGTGCCCTGGGGTGCTGAAGAGGCTATTTCGGCCAGGTGTGAAAACCAGGATGGCGTCGAAGCCAGAAACCGAGAAGGCTCCACCAAGGTTGGGGCGTGGGCTGAAGAATGTGCAGACTCACAAAATAGATTGTTACATTCAGCCCAAGGTATCGCCCTTGGAACAGAGGAAGACTCCCACGCACGGAGGAGACCCATCAAGTGAATTGGCTGAGCCAACAATGACAGATCTCATGGCGGCGATAAATAACGTCCAGTCCGCCATGGTCAGAAAAAATGGATGCGCTAGATGCTAAATTGGACACTGTAAAGTTGGAAGTCAACCTATTGCGGGCCGATCACGCCAAAACAAGCGAAAAGGTTAAGTCCCTTGACCTAAAGACTTCCAGCCTGGTGGATGATATGGCGGAGTTGCAACTGTGGTACTGAAAAATCTGGACCCTGCTATTGTGTGGTACCGAAGCTCTACACTCGTGTCAGAAATATCATCGTATCATGACGATTTTGGTATTGGCAGACCGGTAATGATCGAGATACTATACCTAAGCATTTGCGTCATGATCGGTGACACAATGACCCTAAAACCGTAGTTCTCGTCTTGAACCCTCGGGTTCCATTTTGTGAGCGGCATTCATTTTGTGATTGCCCTTACATAGTCAAATGACCAAGGCCGAATTCGTTCTGAAAGGACACGTACACCTCTGCTGACTCATCTGTGACCTGGGCGAGCTGACTCCACTGCCCCAAGCCAAACCTGTTCGGGCAGTTTCAAGTGGCCGAGCAAGATTAGTATCAAGGCACAACATGTCATAAACAGTTCATCGCATACAAGCCATGTTTTATCTTACACACACCTGTCCCTGTTTCTTCTTTATGGCCTGTTTTACAAGGAGGAGGGCCCGATTTTATTAGGGGTCCGTAGATATCTGATGAAAGTTCTGGGCCATGCCGGGTAATCTATCACGAACTGGACAAACTGAAATGTGGGATTGTCATCATGACTCTGCTTTTCCTTTGTAATAGAAATATTTGTATGGTTGACCATAAAACAAGGAATGTTTTGCCTGCAGCTCAAAGATCAGTATAAAGAGAGAAGACTGGTTCTGTAAAAACGAGCAGTCTCCTGAGAACATACATGCGCTTCATGCTGTTGTACTTCTAGGATATCTGTTACTGGTTGCAGCCAATAAATACGATCCTTGACATCACCTAGAAGACTCTGTGTTTCTGTGGTCCAAAACAGGAAGGACTCAAGAGGTCTTTGGGTGTTCCTCTGGCACCGCCGGGTCCGTAAAAACCCGGTACCTCAGTTGGCGCCCAACTCGGGGCGGTATCAATTGGTATCGGTCCAAGCCAGATGTTCGTGAGGAGCTTCGTGTGAAAATTCCAGAGGACGGCCAGCCACTTCAGCGACCCCTGTATGTCGACATGGTTCTGAAGGTCTTTGCTGCGAGGTTCCCCGCGTCCCTGACTATCGCCCTGTTTTGGACCCCCTGATCCTTGGTAGAGCGAAACGATAGACGAGTCTTCTGGTGACGTCATCGATCTTCGATACTTCAGTTAAGTATAAGTGGAGCGTCTCCCAGTCCTTAGTTTGGTTCTTAGTTTGATATCCTTCGGGATAGCTTTGATTTGGAACTTGCAAGTGCCAAAGCCGAGGGACTTGTGTATCCACGAGACTATCGTATTCGATAATCCTTTGAAGTTTGAAGCTAGACTAGAGAGCGAAGATGCCTGGTTTTAGCAGACTTGGGAATTTGTTTTGTCTTGGTTGTAATAGGGACTCCCGATTAGAGGACTCGTGTCCGGTTCCTCCGAATGGAACTCCAACATATGAGCTTTATGTGAAGCATGGCGTAGGCCCTATCTCATATAACGAAGTGTGGATCCGATACACCAGGAAAGATGGTGTTTTAAAATGGCCCCAATATGGTAGTTTTGACACTGAGATTTTAGATAATCTAGAGGTTAAACTTTTCAAGAAAAAAGCCCGGCCGGCGATGTTTGACTCCTTTCGCCTATGGGGCAAAGAAGCCAAACAGAAAGAAATGAAATTAGCAAAGAAAAATAAACGAGGTATGTCGATGGTGCAGGCTGCCATTGCGTTCAGGGATAATGAGGAAGAGCAAGAGAATGAACAAACGCTTAGAAGTAGGAAGTTAGCGGTAGATAAGTGCTACCCAGTTTTGCCACGCAAAGGACAGGGATCAAAGGAGAGACTTGATAAGGATCCTTTAATGTCTCATTTACTGAGTTCACCACCCCCATATGCGCAGAGTGCTACAGCACCACAGCAACCTTTGGTTGTCCAACCCCCTATTGTGGGACCACAATCGCCAGCTCCTCTTCAGCGGGTTCCTACTCCTCCGGCGCAGCCCTCTCAAGGGCCGCCGCCTTTGCTACCTACTCCATCTATCTTTCCTACGACTTTGCCTACTGCTCCAACTGCCTGTCCTGATACTCCCTCTGCTACTGCCTCCACCTCTGCTTTACATCAGCCTGTCTTTTCCGGCATATCTGCGTTTCCGTCAGTTTCTCCTTCTGTTCGGCAGAGAGTGGCAAACACTGTTACTGGTCTTTTCTCACCTTTCTTTGGGTCGCCTAACACGACCCCTAAACCAGAACGAAGACAGTTGCGGAGCCGACTGCCTGACTATCATGAGAGAGAAGTACTGAATGAGTTAGCACGTAAATGGGTTACCGATACTGTAAGATATGACGTACAGTCCGTCATGGAAGTCTTCCGTCAGTGGGAAGCATCTACGCAGAGATATGTATTTGAAACAATGTGTGTATTTCTCTGTGAAGATTTGAGAGGAAATGATCCAGAACACGACATGCCTGAATTATTCCGTGTGCGGTTCAAGTTCTCAGAAGGCATGATTGTGGGTGCCGATGTTGAACAAGCAATTGAGACGTTGTTGTCTTATAGGAGCAAGGGGAGCAATTCTAGATCAATTTCTGATCATGACATGCCAGGTAGGAAAAAGGCGCGACTGGAGGTTCCCCCAGTTTGGACGGAAGGTGACGCAAATGCTAATCCAGCCATTCCCCCGCATTTTCAGCGTGTGTGGGTACATGTTCCTTGGAAGAGATCTGAGGTTTTGGCTCTAAAACAGACATTGCCCGATCCCCGTAAAAATCCTGCAGGGTACTATAAGGAGTTATCACAGACTGTAAGCTCCTGCATCATGAATTTAGCTGATATAGACATGTTGTTTGGAAATGTTGTTCCACAGCCCTTATGGGCAAAGATTCGTCATGCAGATCATGATCAAGAATTAGGGGACACATGGGCTAATATTGCTGCTGCCGATGCTAGCCCTAGCCCGAGCCTTTAGTAGCAGAACTTCCTGGTAGGATTATTACGTATATGAAGACTTTAATGCCCGAATTGCGTGTGAATTGGGACAAGTTGTCTGCATGCAAACAAAAGAAATATGAGACTGTGTTTGACTTTTTCACGTGGTTTGAAGAGACTTTCGTCGATCATAGTGGTCAGGATATGGCTACTGAGGGTGGCCAAAGATTGTTTGTTGACAAATTTGTACATAATTTGCTTCCTGAATTATGTAATAAGTTGAAGGATTCTGAGAGTGCTTGGGCTGTTTCCACGTCAGCACAGATTTTAGCCACGGCCCAGTACTATGAAAATAGGCGCAAAGATGAGCTAGAGAAAGCGGATAAAAAGACTAAAGAATTGAAAACTAAAGTCCTTCTACAGCAAGCTTATCCACCTTGCAATAATAGTCAGCACGATTATCAGCAACTCCAGAAATATTCGAGAAACTCGCGAAGAAACGAGTCTTCTCAACCACGTTTACAGTATGGACCGAATCAGTGTGCGTATTGCAAGGAAGAGGGTCATTTCAAAAGTAGTTGTCCGGTTTTGTTACGGTGAATGAATGGTGCTTCGGGTGCAAGAGGTCGAGGTGTTCAACAGGCTCCTAGAGGTAGGGGCCGTGGAAATTTCCCCCAGAATGCTCCTTCTTTCCCGCCTCAGAATTCTATGAATAGTTTTGACCAACAGAATAACGCGTTTTCTAGGACAGCTCAGTACTATGCTGATGACTACTATGCAGAAAACGAGAATATGGAGGGTAATGATTGCTAGGGCAGCCATGGACAAAGAGAGGGAGTTGTTTCAGTTCCAGTAGATCAGAGTGGACCTTATGTTGAGGTGATTACATCAGGTGTGTCAGAGCCTTTTCTGTTGGATACTGGTGCTACGAAGAGTTCTATAATGCACTCAAAACTCCCAGGCGCACCTTTGTCTGGCGAAATGAATGTTTCAGTAGGTTTTTCTGGCACCCCGGTTAAAAACCCGATCTCTACTCCTATGTCCCTTTCTGTTGGGCCATATGAATTAGAAGCACCCCTCATTCTTACAACAGGTTGTGGTGAAAACTTGTTGGGATTGTATCTGTTAAAGAGATTATATGCAACGTTGTACTGTTCTCCTTCGGGAGTACAACTTACACTGGGTAAGAAAGTGGTTTCTCCAATGTACTTGTCAAAGGAAAGGTTTCCAACAGAATTGTCTTCTCTTCCAGATATACTTTGGGCTACTGGCTCTAATGATGTGGGTCTCTTGGAAATAGCGCCATATGTTATAACATTGAAAGCCAATGTTAGATTGCCACGTATTCCCCAATACAAAATCTCTAGCGAAGGTGAAAAGGCGTTGTTAGCAATCATTTATGATCTGATTGAGAAAGATGTCATTGAAGAGACAACAGGCAACATTTGCAACAGACTTGTTCTGCCGGTTTTAAAGCGTACTGATCCTTCCCAACCGCCTGTTTATAGGTTCATGATTGATCTTAGAGAAGTGAATAAGATTGTTGTGCCATAGTTCCCAGTTGTTCCCGATATCACTGCTTTATTGACTATGATTCCAGCTTCAGCCACTAGGTTCTCAGTGATCGACCTGAAGAATGCTTTCTTCAGCATCCCGATTGCCGAGGAGAGCAGAGATATTTTTGGCTTCAATTTAGGAGGCCGAAGTTTCCGCTTCAAACGCGCTCCTCAGGGCTACTGTGAAAGTCCGTCAATATTCAGTCAGGCTCTAAAATCGCAGCTCGACACAGTTGTTTTACCTGACGGCGCTACTCTTATTCAGTACGTCGATGACTTGCTAATAGATGCAGATACTGAGGACATTTGTAAAGAAGCCACATTGTTGTTGTTGCGTCATTTGTGTGATCTACGCCACAAAGTCTCTCTCTCGAATTTACAATATTGCCGACAAGAAGTGACCTACTTAGGTCACATCTTATCAAAGGAGGGAAGGAAACTGACCTCAGAAAGAATACAGGCGATTGCAAAATTGAGTGTCCCAAGGACACAGAGAGAAGTGCGTGCTTTCTTGGGCATTGCATCATATTGCAGACAATGGATACCGAATTTCTCCTTGTTGGCCAAACCGTTGGTGGCATTAACGTGTAAAGATACACCGAAACCCATTCCGTGGTCTGAAGAGTGTCTGAAAAGTTTTTCCGAATTGCGTGATGCATTGTGTTCGGCTCCTGTGTTGGGTACCCCCGACTACAGTAAGCCTTTTACATTATATGTCCATGAGAATGAAGGTTGTGCATTATCAGTCCTGACACAATCTTTTGGGGACAAACAGCGTCCATGCGCGTACTTTTCGGCGACATTAGATCCGGTGGCTAAGGCATTGCCAAGTTGCTTGAGAGCCACTGCGGCAGCAGCTATCTGTATTCGACAGTCTGCTGGGATAGTAATGAATAATATGCTAATTGTTATGGTCCCGCATGCAGTAGACATTCTATTAAACAGAACAAAAACACAACACTTAACTAGTGCTCGATTGTCAAGTTATGAGTTGACACTGTTAGCGAGTCATGTCCACATAAAGAGGTGCAATACACTGAACCCAGCCACGTTATTGCCCATTCCAGTAGACACAGATGAGGTCGAAGAACATGACTGCTGTTTTAGGACAGAAGAAGAGACAAAAGGGAGAGTAGATTTACAGGATACTCCTCTCCCTGAATGTAATGATACCCTATGGGTTGATGGTTCGTGTTTCAAGTTGCCGAATGGTGATACGACTGCAGCATATGCTGTGACAACTTTGCATACTATTGTTGAAGCTGCACGTATCCCCCACAATTCAGCGCAAGCAGCAGAGTTGATTGCACTTACAAGAGCATGTGTGTTGGCGAAAGGAAAATGAGTGAATGTGTATACGGACAGCCAATACGCCTTTGGCGTGGCTCACAGTTTTGGACGATTGTGGCGTGAACGTGGGTTCCAGACGTCGCATGGTGCTAAGATTCAGCATGGTCAGCTAGTGAATGAGCTTCTCGAGTCACTGACCTTGCCACTATAAGTTGCGATTGTGAAATGCAGTGCACACAAAAAGGTGACGGATGATGTTGGTCGTGGGAATGCGTTTGCGGATGAAGTTGCGAAAGAAACTGCAAGGAATGTGATGAATAGAATGTATGTTGCAGGCCCTGCAAGATGGATTGGTGATGTTGGCATGTGTGAAGATACGATTGAGAGTGTGAAGTCCATCCAAGCTGAAGCCACAGAGAAAGAGGTGAACGAATGGAGAGAAAGAAAGGGTAGATTGGATGCGAATGGTTGTTGGATTGAATTGTCAGAACATCAGAGATGGTTGTTACCCGATGCGTATGTGCTTGCAGTGGTGACAATGGCTCATGGAATGGCTCACATCAGTGTGAAAGGGATTTGTAAGTTGCTGGCTCCAGTATGGCAGAATGGTGGGATCCCTAAGTGTGCAGAGAATGTGGTCAAGAATTGTATGGTGTGTTTGAAGTACAATCCTGGTAGGGGAACCCCAACTCCAGCTGGTCATTTTGCGCCTCCAACGTATCCGTTTGAGGTTTTGCGGTTAGATTTCATCCACATGGAAAGGTGCAACAATTTGAAATACGTACTTGTCGTTGTTTGTACCTTTTCCAGGTGGGTGGAAGCGTATCCCCTTAAGGACAACACTGCCTTATCCACAGCCAAAGCCCTTGTCAAAGAGTTCTTCCCTAGGTTTGGAATGCCTAGAATGGTCTGGAGTGATAATGGGAGTGAATTTGTGGGTCGAGTGATGAAGAGAGTGTGTGAAGGGCTAGGCATACAACAGAAGTTCCTCGCTGCAAATCACCCCCAATCAGCTGGACTAGTAGAGTGCTATAACGGCACGTTAAAATTGAAACTGGCCAAGATTCAAGCAAGCACAGGTCTTAAATGGCCTGACGCCCTACCTTTGGCACGCCTATCAACGAGAATGACTGTTCACTCTAGAATGGGACTTAGTCCACATGAAATTGTGTTTGGCCGTCCGGCCAACATATGGGGAGTGCCAAGGCCCACCAGGTTCAGTGAAATAGAGCACCCTGTACTGCTTGATTATCTGTATGAATTGACGGCTAAATTGCGTGTTTTACACCAACAGGTCCACAACATTCTACCACAGGCCTCTGAAGCTCCAGGGCATCCTATCGATCCTGGATCGTATGTGCTGGTCAAGAACTTCCAGAGAACAAAGAATGACCAGCCCCGGTGGACCGGCCCTCATCTAGTTCTTCTCTCGACCAGATCTGCCGTCCGAGTTGAAGGGAAAAAACATTGGGTGCACGGAGTCCATTGTAAGCGGGTCCCGTTGCCCTTGCCATATGACCGGTGGGTCTAGAAGGGAATTGCTGACTCTGAAACCGAGACTGTGCCTCGTTTCTTACCCTTCAGTGATGCGCACTTGCAAGGAACAACTTCTGAAAAGGAAAGCGATAATGTTTTGCAAGAAGCTGTGCCTCCGTCAATTCGATTGAACACTACAGAGCCTGAGCTCTTGTTTCAGGACCACACAACACCTGGTCGAAATCGCTACAATTTGAGGCCAAGACCTATGACTATGGAGAAATAAAACCTTTTTCTTTTGATTGTGCAGCTCTCTCATCCAAGAACCTTGCTCATTTTTGATTTTCGAACCGCCATCCGGTTCTGCTGCTAGGGTCGCGGTTGCCACAGTCTTTGGAGTGCAGCTGGCGACGGTTAGGTCAACAGTTCTGGTTGGTCTAAGGGAGTTACCCTGGACTGAACAGAAGCACTCCTTAGCAGAAACAATCTCCCACCGCGGGCAGCAACTTAGAGGACGAAGTTTCCCAAGATTGAGAGACCTGCCAGATCAACGAACTTTGAAACCAGAATATGCACTGTGATGGCGAAAACACGATTTTTAATAATATGCATTCTTATGTTGTGTAGTATAATGATGTTTTTAGTTGGCTATGCTTTATACACCTTTCGAGTTTCATTTGCACCCACTACACAACCCATACCTCCTCCTACTGTTTCCTCGCACTCTTTTCACCCCCTCCCTGAACACGAGTCTGCCAGAAGATTAGAATTCATAAATAACTCATTCATTCAGCTCCTACACCAACACCAGTTTGTAATGAACACGACCAATTGTTGGGTATGTGGACTGTTAGAAACGGGACCCTGGCTGGCCAAGACTCACGCCAAAGTCAGTCAGGGATCACCATTTCCAAGGTCAGGGCAAGGGAGTTACACGCCAAGATAACCCCTGCTCACAAGGTTATATAAAAAATAGCCTTTGTATTATAATAAAAACACATTAGATAACACACAAACTTTACAATGTGCCAGAGGCACGGGCAGAATTTACAAGGGAATTATGTACAGGACAGGGCTACATGGACCACTGTCGGGGGTAGGCACTTGTTAGAAAATAACACTTGTAGGTATACACTTAGCACATCAACATATAATGATTAGCGCCAAAATAGTACATGTAGCACCCAACCAGTAATCACTGGTAAATACCTCCTTCGCAACCCTAAAACACTGTAGGAAAATCACGCAGGGAACTAGGACCTTATCATCAGGACCTAAGGAAGGAATACCATCACCTAAGCGGGACACTTTTAGCAAAGGGAAGGAAACCTCAACATAAAATGGGACATCAACAATCCTCTATGCAGGTCAATCTTAGCAAAGGGGATAAACATAAAATGGGACATCAACAATTGCACATGAGGCATTAAAAACACATTCAGAGGTGCAGGTTAGAACATTTGCGCAAGAATCACATACATCAGTAACTTACAATGCGCAGGGTGCATGTAGCACAACACTAGAAATTGTCCCTCAGGCCAACTGGCCTCACAAGGGGCGGCATGCCCTGAGTCTCAATGTCAGGGGGTCTGCGCATGCAGCACAAACCGCAAAGCCTAAACGTAGCAACTGTCCACTAAGTGCTGGACAGTTGTAAAACACAGCTGGGCAAACGTTGGAGCCACGTGGGCTCAAGAACACTGGTGACTGGCACTTAAGAGCTTCAGCGCTCTAAAATAATTAAATGCCCCCAGAGCCTCTCTCAGGGCTCTAAATCAATGTGGGCGATGAGCCTCGCTGGGCTCGCAGAATGAATCTGGCTGTGAGCCTCTCTGGCCTCGAAGAACAACTATGGGGCCCTGCAGCCTCTCTGGGCTCTTCTCAACAATTGTCCCCTCGAGCCTCGGGGCTCGTAAATACAATCAGGGCGGTCGTTGGAGTCCCTCACGGGGGACTCAGCAGCACAGGATGGCGCCCGAGCCTCGCAGGCTCGTGAAAATAGATGTGGCTGCAAGAGCCTCTCGGGCTCTAAATATACAAATGGCCCCAGGAGCCTCGGGGCTCCCAACACAGATGCGGAACGTTGGAGTCCCTCACGGGGGACTCAAAAGGAAGTAATGCCCCCGGAGCCCTCTCTGGGCTTGCAAAATCACTGTGGTGCCTCTCACAGGCACCTGAGCACACAGAGAGCTTCCCTCCCTCGTGGGACTCACCGGCTACCTGGACAAGCTGCTCCTCGGGCGGGACAGCAGTGCGGGGAGCTCCTCTCACTCTCCAGGGCTCTCAGGCAGACCGGGGCTCTCAGGCTGGGCACTTCCGGGTCGCGGCTGTTGTCCAATCCCAGCGCGGCCCGGCAACCAATCACCATGCGGGAATGCTTGCTCCGGGGCCGCCAATCACAGCGCGGCCCTGGATAGGGAGGCGGGCGCAGCGCCTCTCCCGCTGTCTCCGGGCTGCGGCGGTGATTTCTGCACGGGGCAATGCCGGGTGGGCTCCGGCTTTCAATTAAATAAATAAAACAACACGGGCAATGCCGGGTGGGCACCGGCTTCCAAACAAAATATAAAGCGAGGTGGGCACTCGCTTGGCCGGGCAAAGCGCTAGTAAGCGCTCCAGGACAAAGAGAAGTGCGCTCAGCGCTATAAGCAAATTAAAGCGCTCTTAAGCGCAAAAGGCAATCCACAAAGCTCCAGCAAGGTCTGGAGGCAGGCAGGGGGGGCAAGGCAGGGCCAGAGCCAGCTCACTGGGTCTCCAGGCAGGAAGACAAGCCAAGTGGCGGTCCTCCTGGCCCCAGCAGCAGCAGCAGCCCCCTCTGGCAAGGATCCACAAGCAGAACCAAGGACCAAATTGAATGGGGACACAGCCCCTTCTTATACAGTAAATTCCCTTTGTCTCATGGGTGCAGGGTGGGGGAAAACCAGTCGCAGCTGGTTTTGAAGTACTCTGTTTACCTCAACCACCCTCTTTATTCACTGGCAGGGCTAGGGACATCAGTCGCACTACAGGGGGTGGAGCCAGCATTGTGTGGGGAAAGCCCAGGCCCATCAGGGACCAGGTGCCCTCCTCCCAAGCCATCAACATGCTAATCTCACACTCACCACCGGGCAGACCCATCCAGCCTTACTGGAGCCAGGCTCACCAGCCAGCTCCAGCCAATCACACGGCAGGCATATTTTACATTAATATGCAAAGTCCTAGAAATGGCATTTCTACACATGACACACACATGCCACATACACCATTGTGAAGCATTCATTCCCACGAGCTCGCACATACCAAATTCGAGCATGCACTCCCCACGCATCAGGAACTACTAGGGACACAGACATTCCCCATGCATTCCTATGGGAGAGCAGGGCAGCCTAACTACATGCATGCACTTTACTCTGGGACACAGAGAAAAAGTGCGCACAGACCAGAAAATCATCCACACACATCACAGATCTAAAGCAAAAAGATCAGGGGTGAACCTGCCTTAAGGGCCAAGTCCAACACAACCCCCTTCCAGCCAAAACGCAGGGCAGACCAATCACCACCGTGATGGGCTTCCCTGCTTGGGGCGATAAAACACGGACGCGGGCCCGCAACTGCAGGGACACCCTCCTGTTTTACGCCACGGTGAACCCCTGGGGTTCTTTCTAAAACTATGGTAGGGACTTACTGGACTACCCCACTGGTACTCTCCAGCTGCCCTCGGCCAGGACCAGGCCCTAGGCCACCCAGGTGCTACTGGTTCCTGCCTACTCACAAAGTGGGGGGTAGTAACCCCTGGCACATAATAGCCATGCTCCACTCTTCCTGTCTGCAAGACAGGGCTAGACTGCCACTGGTTCTCCAGCCTAGGATCTACAACCTTAGGTGGACCAGGAGTCTCAGGGAAGGCTCTCCTCCCCTTACCTCTTCTCCTGGGGTTCCTCCGCCTCCTGCGAGGGGTACCCTCTAAACACCATTCTCCCAACCTAGGGTTTAACCCCTCAGGTGGTACCGGGGTCAGAGGTGGGCTTTCCCACCTTCTGCACCCCCTTCCAGAGTCCTGCTCCCTCCCAACCGGGGCGGTACCTCTGGAGAAAGAACTGGTCAAGACACTGATTACAGTATTCCCACCCTTCAGGTCAGGCAAACCCTGGACCTGGACCTCCAACCTCCGGTCTAGAACCTTTGGTGGAATCACTGCCTGGCACTCCAGGACTTCTGGGGACTCACATCCTGTCCCCCAATCACTCTTTTCACTGGACTTCTGTACTCTCCCTACTGGAGCAGTACTGCCAGACTCCACAACTATAGAAGCTCCGCTCACAGATGCTCCAGGTCCTTCACACACTAGGAGATCTCCCTCAAGTGGACTAACAGGTAAGCATAGGTCCCCACCCTGGTGTTCCCTAAAGAAACCATCCAGGCTCTGAGGCAGGGCTTCGGGCATCTGGGGACTCTCGGTCTCACACTCACTCCCGCTCCTCTGAGACAGGCAGTAAGCCCCTATCAATCAATCAATCAAAGCATTTATATAGCGCACTACTCACCCAGAGGGTCTCAAGGCGCTAGGGGAGGGGGGCCCGCTACTGCTCGAACAGCCAGGTCTTGAGTTGCTTCCTGAAGGCGAGGTGGTCCTGGGTCAGGTGGAGGTGGGTCGGGAGGGAGTTCCATGTCTTGGCGGCGAGGTAGGAGAAGGACCGTCTCCCTGTGGTGGCTCTTCGGATGCGGGGGACGGTGGCGAGGGCGTGGCCGGTTGATCGAAGCTGGCGTTTGGGAGCGTAGAAGTTGAGGCGGCTGTTGAGGTATCCTGGTCCTTGGTTGTGTAGGGCTTTGTGTGCGTGGGTGAGGAGTCGGAAGGTGATTCTCTTCGTGACCGGGAGCCAGTACAGGTCTCTCAGGTGTCCGGAGATGTGGCTGCGGCGGGGATGTCCAGGATGAGTCGTGCTGAGGCGTTCTGGATCCGCTGAAGTCTTTTCTGGAGTTTGGCGGTGGTGCCGGCGTAGAGGGAGTTGCCGTAGTCCAGACGGCTGGTGACGAGGGCCTGGATGACCGTCTTCCTGGTCTCGGTGAGGATCCACCGGAAGAACTTTCGTAGCATGCGCAGGATGTTGAAGCACGACGAGGAGACGGCGTTGACTTGTCTGGTCATGGAGAGGGTGGAGTCCAGGATGAAGCCCAGGTTGCGTGCGTGGTCTGTTGGTTTGGGTGCGCTGCCTAGGGCGGGGGGCCACCAGGAGTCGTCCCAGGCGGAGGGTGAGGTTCCCAGGATGAGGACTTCCGTCTTGTCCGAGTTCAGTTTCAGGCGGCTGTTCTTCATCCATTCGGCTACCTCTTTCATCCCTTCGTGGAGGTTGGCTCTGGCGGTGGCGGGTCGTTGGTAAGGGAGAGAATCAGCTGGGTGTCGTCAGCGTAGGAGATGATGTTGAGGTTGTGCTGGCGTGCGATGTCTGCGAGGGGGCTCATGTACACGTTGAAGAGGGTTGGGCTGAGCGAGGAGCCTTGAGGAACGCCGCAGATGACTTCGGTGGCTTCAGATCTGAACGGGGGAGGCGGACTCTCTGTGTCCTACCGGCGAGGAAGGAGATGATCCACTCCAGTGCCTTCTCCTGGATTCCGACGTTGCTGAGTCGCTGCACTAGTGTACGGTGGCAGACAGTGTCGAAGGCCGCGGAGAGGTCTAGGAGGATGAGGGCCACTGTTTCTCCGTTGTCAAGCAGAGCTCGGATGTCATCGGTGGCTGTGATCAGGGCGGTCTCGGTGCTGTCGTTGGCCCGGAAGCCAGACTGCGAGAGGTCGAGGGATCCGTTCGTCTCGAGGAAGGCGGCCAGCTGCTTGTTGACGGTCTTCTCGATGACTTTTGCAGGAAACGGGAGCAGCGAGATGGGGCGGTAGTTCTTGCGGTCGGTGGGGTCGGCTGATGGCTTCTTTAGTAGAGCGCTGAGTTCGGCGTGCTTCCAGCTCTCCGGGAAGGTAGCGGTGTCGAAAGAGGTGTTGATGATGTCCCGCAGGTGGGGTGCGGTGACAGCGTCGGCCTTGTTGAAGACGTGGCGAGGGCAGGGGTCGGTAGGAGATCCAGAGTGGATGGAGTTCATTGTACGGACGGTGTCTTCGGTGCTGATCGGGGTCCAGGCGCGGAGGGTGGTGGTGGGGGGCGGTGGTTCGGTCGTGGCGTGCGTCGGTTGAGTGCTGAAGCTGTTGTGTATGTCCGCGATCTTGTTGTGGAAGTAGGAGGCGAGGGAGTTGCAGAGGTCTTGCGAAGGGGTGATGTCGTTGTTTCCGGCGTTGGGGTTGGAGAGCTCTTTGACGATGTTGAAGAGTTCCTTGCTGTTGTGTGCGTTGTTGTCCAGTCGTTCCTTGAATGCGGTTTTCTTGGTGGCGTGGATGAGTTGGTGGTGTTTTCGGGTGGCGAGCTTGAGGGCAGTCATGTTGTCCGGTGTTGGGTCTCTGCGCCAGGTTCTCTCGAGGGCTTGGCAGTTCTTCTTGGAGCTCTTGAGTTCGTCGGTGAACCATGGGGCTTTCTTGCTACCGGGTCTGCTAGGCGGGGTCTTCAGAGGGGCGAGGTCGTCTGCGCAGTCGCTGATCCACTTCGTGAGGTTGGTGGCCGCTTGGCTGGGGTTCGTTGCACTGGTGGGTGGGTTCTTGCTCAGGGCGGTCGCGAGCTGGTCGGCTGTGATCTTGTTCCAGCTTCTGCGTGCAACCTGTTGCTGGTGGTGGTGGATCGTGGTCCTTCTGAAGCTGAAGTGGACGCAACTGTGGTCCGTCCAGTGGAGTCCGGTGGCGTGGCTGAAGGCGATGTCCTTGCTGGATGAGAAGACGGGGTCGAGTGTGTGTCCGGCGTAGTGGGTGGGGGTGGTGACCAGCTGCTTGAGTCCGAGGTTGGCGAGGTTGTCCAGCAGGGTGGTGGTGTTGCGGTCGTTGTTGTTCTCCAGGTGGAAGTTGAGGTCCCCGAGGAGGATGTAGTCAGCGGAGGGGAGGGCGTGCGGGCTGATGAAGTCGGCGATGTCTTCGCTGGATTGTGTGCGTGGTCCCGGGGGTCTGTAGATGAGGGTGCCTTTGAGGGTGGTCTTGGGGTTGATGTGGACCTGGAAGTGCAGGTGCTCGGCGGGTGCGAGGGTGCCGTCGGTGTTGGTCGTGATGCGGATGGTGTTCCTGTGGATGATGGCAATACCTCCTCCGGTGTTGTTGATGCGGTCCCTTCGGAGGATCTTGTAGCCGTCTGGGATGGCGATGGCGATGTCGGGCGCTGAAGAGGCGTTCATCCAGGTTTCCGTGAGGAATGCGACGTCTGGGGCTGTGGTGTCGAGCAGGTTCCAGAGCTCGACGGCGTGTCTGTGGACGGAGCGGGTGTTGAGCAGGATGCATTTCAGGTGGCTGCTGCTGTTGCTCGTCTTGGTCTTGGTTGGTGCTGGAGTAGTGCAGGTCCGGATGCAGGTGAACTTGCATGAGTTGCAGCAGAGGGGTCCGTGGGTGCGTCTCGGGGTGGCTCGGTAGCATCCTGGGATTCGGCCGGCGTTGAGTGCGCTGAGGGTGGCGGTGTCGTACGTCCGGCGGGTGGGCTGGGGTCTGCGGGGGCCAGGGGTCCTGGCGCTGGGCACGGTCCAGGCGCAGACGGGCGCAGACGGGCTTACCTTTGGCGCACCTTCGGCGCTCAATCGGTGCTCCCGCTGTGCGCTTTCTCTGAGGGTTCGCTCTGGGGGCGTCATAAGAAGGGAGCCGGGAGGGGGGGTCCGCTGGGAGGCGGGGAGCGCGGGGGCCAATTGGCAGGTGGGGGGCGGGGTCGCGGCAGGTACCGGCGGGAAAACCTATGCGGGCTTGGCGGGCGGCCCTGCGGCGGCTGGGGTGCCGGGGATCCGAGGTCGAGCGGCCCTGCGGCGGCTGGGGCTCCGGATCGGCATCAGGCAGGCAGCAGGTAAGGAGGCAGGCAGAGCAGGCGGGGAGCGTGGGGGCAACCAGGCCGTGGAGGGCGCAGTGGTCGCCTACACCCTCCTCACTATACTGAGACCTAGCTGGGCTACTCTCACCCTCCTCCACCACGCTGGGTTGGAGAAAACCTGACCCACTATTGTTGGAATCACTCACTAGCGATGCTAAGGAACCTCTTGCACCTTCCCATCGGTCTGCTTCCTCTGCAAGCTCGTATGGTTCAGACAATCCACACCCTACTAGGTGTTGGCGCAATCCTGGGTAAACAACACTGAGCAACTGCTCTCTGAGAAACATATCAAACAATATGTCCCAATCGCATTTCGTGGGCTCCCGTACCCAATCACACAGGGCTCTACAACAGTCATCCACAAAATCTTCCCAAGACTGATGAGACGGTTTCCTAAGGTTCCTAAACCTCAACCTATTCTCCTCCTCTGGGGAAACAGGAACCATATTCGGGGAACTGGGAGTGGGACTGTCTACACTTACATTTAAAAAGCTGCCACCACTGGACTCCACCCTCCCTGGGGAATCCAGACAATTACAACTGCACTAAGGGGGTAACCTACTCTCTAGGGCTACCTTCTCCCTGAACAAGGCCCTCCCTTCCTTCCTATCCAACCACTTCTCTGGGGACAGGGAAAGGGATGGGGCGCTGGTACTGACACTGGACCTAGCAAGGGACTCCCTATCTATGGGGTCATCACTATCTGCTGACATCCATCCACTGTCATCCTCATACAACTCACATTCTTCATCAGAATCTTCAGGGCTCCCCACAGACTCACCACCCTCATGGTGTGCGGCCCGGGCCCTATCTCTCTCACTGTGCTCACGATCCCACTGATCCTTTTGCCACAGGATCAGGCTGTCTCTAAGCTGGGACTGAGTATCCAACTCACTCACCTCTATGCCTCCCTTTTCACAGAATCTGACCAGCTCTAATCTACTGTACCTAAAAAGACCACAGAGATCAAAAACTGGCTCCATTTTGGCGGATGTTCTCAAGAAAAGTTCGACACAGGGAACCTGGGGGTCTGAGCTAAACAGGAGAATACAATTAAAGAAATTCAGCAAGATTCCTATCTCAGAGAACTTGCACTCCACTGTCCAGTGTAACACACACTCATTCACACACAACCCTCCCCTCGGACTGGTAAGGCAGTTTCTACCACCCCTGATTTTCTCAACCTGACCATAAGCGACACAGGTACCAAACTCTGGGAGCAGGGCGGGGAACAAGGGACTGGACAAAATACAAAATGACACCTTTCAGGAGAAGCAACACTGATCTTCACCTAAAAAACAATAATCCCAAAAATGTGGTTATCTAAAAATGTAGAGCTTTGAAGTGTGGCCTGTCGCCACTGTGGTACAGCGCAAACACAAATCCTTATCCTCACCGCTTGCCGCCAATGTTAGAAACGGGACCCTGGCTGGCCAAGACTCACGCCAAAGTCAGTCAGGGATCACCATTTCCAAGGTCAGTGCAAGGGAGTTACACGCCAAGATAACCCCTGCTCACCCTCTAGGTAACGTGGCGCGAGCAGCAAGGCTAAACTTGGAGGCGGTATGAGTTAAGTATTTGCGCACACACCCCAGCAACAACACCCAAGGCCCACCACAAAGGAAACTCCACACAAGGTTATATAAAAATAGCCTTTGTATTATAATAAAAACACATTAGATAACACACAAACTTTACAATGTGCCAGAGGCACGGGCAGAATTTACAAGGGAATTATGTACAGGACAGGGCCACATGGACCACTGTCAGGGGTAGGCACTTGTTAGAAAACAACACTTGTAGGTATACACTTAGCACATCAACATATAATGATTAGCACCAAAATAGTACATGTAGCACCCAACCAGTAATCACTGGTAAAGAGTAAATACCTCCTACGCAACCCTAAAGCACTGTAGGAAAATCACGCAGGGAACTAGGACCTTATCATCAGGACCTAAGGAAGGAATACCATCACCTAAGCGGGACACTTTTAGCAAAGGGAAGGAAACCTAAACATAAAATGGGACATCAACAATCCTCTATGCAGGTCACTCTTAGCAAAGGGGATAAACATAAAATGGGAGATCAACAATTGCACATGAGGCATTAAAAACACATTCAGAGGTGCAGGTTAGAACATTTGCGCAAGAATCACATACATCAGTAACTTACAATGCGCAGGGTGCATGTAGCACAACACTAGAAATTGTCCCTCAGGCCAACTGGCCTCGCAAGGGGCGGAATGCCCTGAGTCTCAATGTCAGGGGGTCTGCGCAGGCAGCACAAACCACAAAGCCTAAACGTAGCAACTGTCCACTAAGTGCTGGACAGTTGTAAAACACAGCTGGGCAAACGTTGGAGCCACGTGGCCTCAAGAACACATGTGACTGGCACCTAAGAGCTTCAGCGCTCTAAAATAATTAAATGCCCCCAGAGCCTCTCTCAGGGCTCTTAATCAATGTGGGCGATGAGCCTCGCTGGGCTCGCAGAATGAATCTGGTGTGAGCCTCTCTGGGCTCGAAGAACAACTATGGGGCCCTGGAGCCTCTCTGGGCTCTTCTCAACAATTGCCCCCTCGAGCCTCGGGGCTCGTAAATACAATCAGGGCGGTCGTTGGAGTCCCTCACGGGGGACTCAGCAGCACAGGATGGCGCCCCGAGCCTCGCAGGCTCGTGAAAATAGCTGTGGCTGCAAGAGCCTCTCGGGCTCTAAATATACAAATGGCCCCAGGAGCCTCGGGGCTCCCAACACAGATGCGGAACGTTGGAGTCCCTCACGGGGGACTCAAAAGGAAGAAATGCCCCCGGAGCCCTCTCTGGGCTTGCAAAATCACTGTGGTGCCTCTCGCAGGCACCGGAGCACACAGAGAGCTTCCCTCCCTCGTGGGACTCACCGGCTACCTGGACAAGCTGCTCCTCGGGCGGGACGGCAGTGCGGGGAGCTCCTCTCACTCTCCGGGGCTCTCAGGCAGACAGGGGCTCTCAGGCTGGGCACTTCCGGGTCGCGGCTGCCGTCCAATCCCAGTGCGGCCCGGCAACCAATCACCAGGCGGGAATGCTTGCTCCGGGGCCGCCAATCACAGCGTGGCCCTGGATAGGGAGGCGGGCGCAGCGCCTCTCCCGCTGTCTCCGGGCTGCGGTGTTGATTTCTGCACGTGGCAATGCCGGGTGGGCTCCGGCTTTCAATTAAATAAATAAAACAACACGGGCAATGACGGGTGGGCACCGGCTTCCAAACAAAATATAAAGCGAGGTGGGCACTCGCTTGGCCGGGCAAAGCGCTAGTAAGCGCTCCAGGACAAAGAGAAGCGCGCTCAGCACTATAAGCAAAATAAAGCGCTCCTTAGCGCTAGGGGGAGAAATAAAGCGCTCTTAAGCGCAAAAGGCAATCCACAAAGCTCCAGCAAGGTCTGGAGGCAGGCAGGGGGGGCAAGGCAGGGCCAGAGCCAGCTCACTGGGTCTCCAGGCAGGGAGACAAGCCAAGTGGCGGTCCTCCTGGCCCCAGCAGCAGCAGCAGCCCCCTCTGGCAAGGATCCACAAGCAGAACCAAGGACCAAATTGTATGGGGACACAGCCCCTTCTTATACAGTAAATTCCCTTTGTCTCATGGGTGCAGGGTGGGGGGAAACCAGTCGCACCTGGTTTTGAAGTACTCTGTTTACCTCAACCACCCTCTCTATTCACTGGCAGGGCTAGGGACATCAGTCGCACTACAGGGGGTGGAGCCAGCATTGTGTGGGGAAAGTCCAGGCCCATCAGGGACCAGGTGCACTCCTCCCAAGCCATCAACATGCTAATCTCACTCTCACCACCGGGCAGACCCATCCAGCCATTCTGGAGCCAGGCTCACCAGCCAGCTCCAGCCAATCACACAGCAGGCATATTTTACATTAATATGCCAAGTCCTAGAAATGGCATTTCTACACATGACACACACATGCCACATACACCATTGCGAAGCATTCATTCCCACGAGCTCGCACATACCAAATTCGAGCATGCACTCCCCACGCATCAGGAACTACTAGGGACACAGACATTTCCCATGCATTCCTATGGGAGAGCAGGGCAGCCTAACTACATGCATGCACTTTACTCTGGGACACAGAGAAAAAGTGCGCACAGACCAGATGCCACATACAACAGATAAGGGAATCCCATACTTTGTCCTGCCATTTAGCTACTATGGTTCTCTGTGGGCATTTCAAACAATGTTCCTATTTGCCATCGAACTGTATCCCCCACGTTCCACAGGAAGAAACTCGAGCAACAAGGTACTAGTGGCAGGAATCAGGAATATGAGCAGAGATATTGACACATATAGAACGATTCCCAGAGATGAATTGGAGGCTTACAGTAGATGGAATATAACAAAATATGGAATTTCCTTGAGTGAAAGCCAGCGAGCGAAGAAGTCCTCCCCAATTTGGATAGTACCCCATCAGGGTCACCTGTGTCTGCAAGGCAATGGTAAAAATCCTAGAGCACAGTTAGGGAGAAGTGTCTGCACCGAGACATATGTTTTCGAATCTCAGACTTCCCCTTCGTTCTTGGCAGCCAAGGGTACATACTTCGTCTGCCACGATAGAGCATACACATGGCTGCCCCCTGACTTTTCGGGCACATGTTTTATCTCGTTCCTGTTGCCACCCACCTACACAGCCGTGGCAGATTACCATAGTACAAGGACAGTTAGGGGTGTTGTGAGTAAAGACAACACTGCGGAACAGGAGTTTGGGGATTTCGCAAAAGGTTTTCTGCCGTTTTGGGGGCCTATGGTGAACAGCAGGAACATTCGCCAATTGACGAGGGTAGTTGAATCCGCCGTGATTGAAACGGCTGGTGCCCTTAGTAACTTGACTGCGGAGCTCCAGTCGGACCGCCTTATGACTCTTCAGAACAGGGTTGCACTAGATGTCATACTTGCAGACCGTGGTGGGGTATGTAAAGTGATCCAATCCAGTTGCTGCATTTTTATTCCCGATAACGCTCCGACAGTATACCAGGCCATCTCCAAACTGCATAAGATCTCTGAATCCATTCACGTGGATAAAGGAGACTGGTCATTAATGGGGTGGTTCTGGGAACTGATATCTGCCTGGGGATGAAAGGTTTTGATAGTCATTGGGATGGCCTTAGCCATTCTGTTCATGTTCTGCCTGTGTATACAGTGCGCTCCTGCAATATGTGGCCTCTTTGCTACATCATGTGTAAAGAAGCCTGTGTCAAGAGACGAACTAAGTAACAGGATGATGCTGCAGCAGCATCTCCATGACTTTATGTATACAGACCTGGACTCAGATTAGCATGAGTATAGGTTATTGCCTATATAAGGGCAAAAGGAGGGTCTGTGGTACTGAAAAATCTGGACCCTGCTATTGTGTGGTACCGAAGCTCTACACTCGTGTCAGAAATATCATCGTATCATGACGATTTTGGTATTGGCAGACCGGTAATGATCGGGATACTATACCTAAGCATTTGCGTCATGATCGAGTGACTCAATCACCCTAAAACCGTAGTTCTCGTCTTGAACCCTCGGGTTCCATATTGTGAGCGGCATCCATTTTGTGATTGCCCTTACATAGTCAAATGACCAAGGCCGAATTTGATCTGAAAGGACACGTACACCTCTGCTGACTCCTCTGTGACCTGGGCGAACTGACTCCACTGCCCCAAGCCAAACCTGTTCGGGCAGTTTCCGTCCCAGTGGCCGAGCAAGATTAGTATCAAGGCACAACATGTCATAAACCGTTCATCGCATACAAGCCATGTTTTATCTTACACACACCTGTCCCTGTTTCTTCTTTATGGCCTGTTTTACAAGGAGGAGGTGCCCAATTTTATTAGGGGTCCGTTGATATCTGATGAAAGTTCTGGGCCTTGCCGGGTAATCTATCACAAACTGGACAAACTGAAATGTGGGATTGTCATCATGACTCTGCTTTTCCTTTGTAATAGAAATATTTGTATGGTTGACCATAAAACAAGGAATGTTTTGCCTGCAGCTCAAAGATCAGTATAAAGAGAGAAGACTGCTTCTGTAAAAACGAACAGTCTCCTGAGAACATACATGCGCTTGATGCTGTTGTACTTCTAGGATATCTGTTACTGGTTGCAGCCAATAAATACGATCCTTGACATCACCTAGAAGACTCTGTGTTTCTGTGGTCCAAAACAGGAAGGACTCAAGAGGTCTTTGGGTGTTCCCCTGGCACCCTGATATTGCTGTTGCTCTTCCCCCGGGCTACTCCCTTTTCAGGGCAGACAGAGCCAAGGGCCGAGGCGGAGGTGTGGCAATCATCCTTAAAGACTCCTTCCCTTGTCACACTTTCAGCCTTGAGCCTCTAAAAAAGACCGAAGGACTAGGCTTCTCTATTAAATTGAGTGAGCACACCTCATTCTCAGGCGGACTTATTTACCGCCCACCTGGTAACGCATCTGAGTTTCTCGACTCACTGTATGATTCTTTAGGCCAACTCTCACTTAGATACCCATTCTTCACCCTCCTCGGCGACTTTAACCTTCATTTAGAATCGAAAACAGACACTCATACCATTAACTTCACACAAACCCTCGAGATGTTCAACTTTAGGCAACTCGTTTCCTCACCCACCCACTCCCTTGGTCATACCCTTGATGGAGTCTGCACAAATTCCCCCCTCCTGATCACTCTATCCCCCTTACCTCAGATCTGGTCTGACCACTCCCTGATCCCATTTCACATTCCTAGCGAAATTCTATCCAGGCGAAACAAAGCTGTTTCTAACCTCGACAATCATATAAATTGGAAAAAGATTCAGGATAACATCACTCTTAATCCTACAATGCAAACTCAAGCCCCCATCCTTTCCGGCAACGTCGAGACCGACGCCGATCTTTTTCACAATTGGATTACTCAAGAAATCAAATCCAGAATTCCGCCCTCACGTCCCTGCACTTAACGAGGCAAAACCAAAGCCAATGCCCCCTGGTTCACACCAGATCTTGCAAATGCGCATCTGCTATGTAAAAAGGCAGAAAGAAAATGGCGGAAAACATATGAAGTCACTAATCGCACCTCCTATATCGCGACAAGGAAAGACTACCTTTCAAAAATCAAACTGGCTAAAAAAAACTACTACGTCAATGCTATAAAAAATGCAGGCCAAAAACAGAAGGCCCTGTTCACGATTGTTAAATCATTTACACATCCAAAAGCACTTCAGCCTGAAATCCCCCCTTCCCAGAAACTCTGTGATCAAATCTCCGATTACTTCGAAGAAAAAATTGCCTCGATCCAAAGTACTTTCCCTCCCCCTGCTACTTCCCCAGCGCCCCCCTCATTGGCCCCCCTAGACTGCACGCTCAGTTGCTTTCCCTCTGTCACTCTTGAGCAGTCGAAAAAAGCCATCCTGGCCTGCAAATCTGGCGCCCCTTCCGACCCTTGCCCCCCCAAGATCCTTCACCAATTAATCGATGAGGTTAACCCTACCATTAACCACTTGATCAATTCCTCGCTTAGGTTAGGTACAGTACCCAGCCGTTGGAAAAAAGGTATTGTCAAGCCTCTCATGAAGAAGGCAAATAAACCCCCGACGGATCTTACCAATCTCCGCCCTATTTCGTTGCTCCCGGCTTTGGGAAAAATCACGGAACATCTAGTACACTGCGAGCTGAAACGCTATCTGGATGATTACAACCTTCTTCACCCTCAACAATCTGGTTTTCGCCCCAAGCACTCGACGGAAACTGCCCTCATCGAACTCTCTGATACCATAAAAACTCTACAAGACCAGAGAAAAAACTCCATCCTAATCCTGCTCGACCTAACTGCGGCGTTTGACACTGTCTCCCACACCATCCTCATCAGTAGACTCAGGGACATTGGTATCTCCGACTCCGCCCTTTCCTGGATTACGTCTTTTCTGTCCGACCGTTCCCAATCCATTACCCTGGGCCCATTCCACTCCAAAGACAAACTTGTCTCCTCAGGTGTCCCGCAGGGATCTATCCTGAGCCCCCTCCTTTTTAATATCTATCTCATTCCTCTCCTTAATCTGATAGATTCATTCGGCATACCTGTCACCTCGTATGCCGATGATACACAACTCATTGTACCCCTGGACAAACTATCGACCAAAGCTGAACTCAACCTGAAACTCTGTTTGACCGAAGTATTTTTATGGATGGAAAATAACCACTTGAAATGTAATTCAAGTAAAACGGAGATCCTCCCGATTGGCACCAATAATACCTTTTGTCCAGCACTTTGGTGGCCAGATAACTCTGCTGCCCCCCCCAGACAGTGTCGTCAGCTAGGAATCTTGGTGTAATCTTTGACTCCGAACTCTCCTTCGATCAGCATGCCAGAACCGTCGCTGGCAAATGCTTTGGAACCATTAGATCCTTGAGAAAGTTCTTCGACTTTCTCCCCATCGATGCTAGAAAGACGGTGACAGTCGCTCTCATAATCTCGCGACTGGATTACTGCAACGGCTTGCTCGCAGGAGTCAAGAAGAGCACCATCCTTAAACTGCAGAGCGTACTTCACACAGCCGCCCGTCTAGTCCTAGGTCTCCCCCGCAGGTCCTCTATTTCTGCAGCGCTTCGTTCGCTTCATTGGCTCCCCCTCCACAAAAGGATTCTTTTTAAAATCCTGATTATGGCATTTCGTGCCTACAATAAGACAGGCCCTAAATACCTCACTAGACGTTTTCCCCACTACTTACCCAGCCGTTACCTTCGTTCAAGCGATGACAATCTTATCACTCTTCCGAAATACAACCTGAAAACGAAGGGCGCGAAAACCCTCAGCTTCCTCGCGACCAAAGCTTGGAACAAATTGCCTAAAAACCTCAGACAACAAACCCAGGAAAAACCCTTCAGAAAGCTCTTGAAAACATGGATTTTTAAACTCCCGGATGACTACTCTAAGGCTTCCATCTAATTCCTCCTGGACCGGCTTTCCTAAGTTCTCCAGCGCCAAGATGCTCCCTCCGGAGCGAACGTCGCGCTCTACAAATACCCCACAAATATATACAAAATATATACCGCCGGGTCCGTAAAAACCCGGTACCTCACAACGAGAAGTCCGGGCCCTGCAGGCGGCACGGGAGGATACCCGCCGAAACTTGGACGACTATGAAGGGCGCAATCGGCAAAACAACGTGCGCATCCTTGGTATACCGGAGAAAGCAGAAGGCCAAGCACCCGATCTATTTGCGGAAGACATTGTACTTAACCACCTGAAGCTGAGGGGCCTCAGTAACTTTTTCACAATCGAACGTGCACATAGGGTGCCAGGAGGTCAGTCAAAACCAGGTGCACCGCCCCGCCCGATGATAGCTAGGGTGTTGAACTTCCATGACAGAGATGCGATTCTGCAATCGTCACGCTCCTCTGGCCCGATGCATTATGAAAATACTACGCTTTCCTTCTTTCCAGACTTTACGCAGGCCGTGCAGAAAATGAGACAGAGTTTTCTTCCGGTAAAGAGGAAACTAAGGGACAAGGGACTGAGATACTCGATGCTCTTTCCGGCGAAACTCAGGGTGGAAGTGGAGGGTAAGGCCTGGTTCTATGATAACCCGGAGGTAGCGTCAGACTGGGCGGACAGCAGAGCGTCGGAACACCCCGAAGAGCACCATCACGCGGCTGAGGAAGATGGACAAGGATGAGAAAGGTGTCGACGGCAATGGTGTTTTTCGCGGTGGACTTGGGTAGTGGACTAATGTTGAACTCAGGGGGACACTGCAGTTATGTACAATTCGGGAACAATACTGTGGAGGGGAGGGAGGGGCTGGGCATTGGATTCCTCCCCGTTACTACCTTTAGTTACCTTTGATTAGTGGGGCGGCGACAGGCACACTGCGAGTTGGGGTGGGGCACAGGCCTGATGCAGGGGTGCAGGGTGGTGGGGTGGGGTGGGGGGTCGGGGGAGATTGTTTTTGTTTTTTGTTTAACCTTTTTGGAATCATTGAGTAATTGTTTATGTTCACGTCGGGTGCATGCGATCATGGGAATTGGGTAAATATCGCGAGAAGGGAAAGGATTGGGGATGAAGATACTGAGCTGGAATGTTAATGGGCTAGGGGACAGGATTAAACGGGGGATGGTGAATCAGTTCATACGGAGACACTCTCCGGACGTGGTATTATTGCAAGAAACACACCTGATTGGCAAAAGATGTATGGCACTGCATAAAGGAGGATATAAGTTAGTGGCACACGTGGGGTTCACCACTGGTTCGAGGGGGGCTGGAATATTGCTAAAAACCTCCTTTCCCTTTGAGATCCAATCAACGTGGGCGCATAAGAGAGGCAGGTATGTGGGTGTTTCTGGTCATTTGGAGGGTAAGACAGTTACATTCTTATCGGCGTATGTTCCGCCTGTCCTGCAATCTGAAACCTTCCGAGACCTGGGCGCTCTCTTTCTCACGCTGCCCCTGGGCCCTCTGGTCATGGGGGGTGACTTCAACGCAGTGTTGGATGGAGAGCTTGATAGACACCCAGGGATGGTTCTTCGGCAGTCCCAGTGGTGGCTCCCAGAATTTTTAGAAACATTGGGTCTGGTAGATAGCTGGAGGACTCGGAACCCCACGCAGGAGCAGTTTACTCACGTCTCTGCCGCACATAGTAGCATGTCACGGTTAGACTATATTCTTATACCAGCGGTGGAAGCAGTGACTATCAGGGAAACTGCGTTTATGAGCAGAGGTATATCTGATCATTCCCCCGTGTGGTTGCGATTAGACAACGGTAGACTGACGCAGGGTAGAATTGCCCCCATTAACGCGTGGTATCTCAGAGACCCGTGCGTGAAGAAAGAGGTTGTACGCCTCTCAGACCAGTATTTTAATGAAAATGTTGGCAGTGTAGATTTCGCAGGGGTGCTCTGGGAAGCCTATAAAACGGTTATCCGAGGTGAGGTTCTGTCCCTGGTAGCGAGGAATAAAAAGAAGCATCAGGAAGACATTGTAAGAGTGGAGGCAGAGGTGATGACCTTAGAGAAAGAAATATCGGAGTCGCCCAATCAGAACGGTCTCCATCTTTTGAAACTCCATCAGGACGAGTATAGGGGCCTGGCCCGAGAGAAAGCTGTTGCTCAATACAATGATATACAGAGTAGAATCTACGAGCATGGCGATAAGGCAGGGAAATTAATTGCATGGCTTGAGCCGGGAGAGAGGGCCTCCAGACTGGTGCCTGAGTTAATAGTTAGAGAAGCGTGCAGCGTCACTGATCCACAGGAGGTGGCGGAGGAGTTTGCCTCATATTACAGGGGGGTGTACACCTCGGCGGCTTCTTACACCGAGGAAGAAAATAGTGCCATGATTAAAGATATAGCTATGCCAACTCTGTCTGACGATGACAGGAAGTATTTAGACTCCCCCTTCACTGACGACGAAATTGCGCAGGCAATAAGAGCCACGAAGTCCGGGAAAGCCACTGGCCCTAACGGGATACCGATTTAATTGTACAAACTACAAGCCCAGAGGCTCGCGCCCTACATGCGTGCGATGTTTCTGGAGAGTAGGAAAGAGGGTGAACTCCCCTATGACCAGTGGGTAGCTAATATAGTTGTCATCCACAAGCCAGGGAAACCCAAGACACAATGCTCCTCTTATAGGCCTATCTCCCTGCTTAACGCGGAGCCCAAAGTACTCGCCAAAATGCTGGTTGTGAGGCTGGTTAAAGTGGTCTCCACTCTTATACACCCTGACCAGTCAGGATTTATGCCACGCCGTAACACTGCGCTAAACCTGCGTTGATTGCACGGGATCCTTGGTCGCTCATTGACCTTGCAGGAGCCTGCTGTTTTAGGGTCACTTGATGCCACTATGGCTTTTGGCAGAGTAGAATGGCCTTATCTGTTCGCGGTGCTGGCAAAGATGGGTTTTGGGGAGGAATTTACAGAGTGGGTGGCCCTTCTCTATGCTAAGCCCTTGGCAGGAGTGACAGCCAACAACCGTAAGTCGGCGGACTTTCTACTAGAGAGGGGCACAAGACAGGGGTGTCCCTTGTCCCCGTTACTCTTCGCGCTGGCGTTGGAGCCTTTAGCGGCGTGGGTCCGATGGGACCTAACAATACGTGGTCTGAGATGGACACTGGAGTGGGAAGACAAGATCTCACTCTATGCAGATGATAATATGTTGTACCTCACCAGACCCAGAGCTTCTCTGATATATTTTTTGGACGTCCTGTCAATCTTTGGTAGATACTCTGGATTTGCGATTAACTGGTCGAAATCTGTCCTATTTGTCTTGTCCGGGGAACCACCAGTGATCCCGCAGTCATGTCCTCTCCAGATAGAGAAGGTGGTATTCACTTACTTAGGCGTTTATATAACATTTGATTCAAAGCTTAAGTTTGAGCCGGCTGAAAAGCGATGTGGTGCGCTGAAGGGCTCTTCCACTCTCATTGCTTGGAAGAGCAACGTTGTTCAAAATGATGTCCCTTCCTAGATTTCTATATGCACTGCAGAATACGATGGACCCGGTCCCCGTGTCCTACTTTAAAGAAAAAGAAGGGCTGCAGAGGGAGCTTTTATGGGAGGGCAGACCTAGGATATCCTTTCTGAAGTTGACTCTTCCCTGGTATGACGGGGGCATTGGACTCCCTGATCTGTGGAAATACTACTGGGCATCCCAACTAGCGGCTATTAATCAAATCGTATACAGACTTCCAAGAGACCCGGGCTATGCCATGGATAGAGGGCAGGCACCAGGGGAAGATATCTGCAGGGTGTTGTACGCCAAGATCGGAAGATTTCAGTTAACGGCACCCACTGCCCACGCGGTAAAGGTTTGGCACATTGCAAATAAGTCTCTAGGTTGGGAGGGGAAACTTACTCTTGCAACGCCTTTGATTAATTCCGAGCAATTGGGGAGCCTGTGGAAATCAAAGGGATTTGATCAATGGGATTTGATTGGTATCTCCCAGATGAAGGATGTTTGGAATGGAGTGGAGATGCACACGTTTGAGTCGCTGAAAGCAAAATATGAACTGAATGATAGTGAGCACTTCCGCTACCGCCAGGTTCGACATGCTCTGATGGCCCGAGTCCCGAGGGGTGAGGTGTCCCCTGAGGCATTGCCTCTTGAAGACCCTGTGCTAGATGGCTACCTCCCAGAAAAAACTGTTTCCCTAATATATAGGAAGCTCGTAAATCACATGGATGATCCTTTACGGAGGCTAAGAGAAAAGTGGGGCGAGGATGGTCTGATATTGGATGATGAAGATTGGGTTGAAGCTGTTTCCTCCCCAAAGGTGGTAGCCATCCAGATGAGACTCCAGTTGGTTCAATTAAAAATCTTGCACCAAATCTACATCACCGGGCCTCGATTGGTGAGGATGGGGCGGGGAGAGAGTGATGATTGTAGGAGAGGTTGCGGTGAGTTGGAAACCTTCCTCCATGTACTGTGGCACTGTGAGTATGTAAGTGTGTATTGGCTTAAGATCCATGAGGTGATGGGAATAGATATTCCTCTAGAGGCCCGTAGATGCTTGTTGAATGTGTGGGAGCCAACTGACTTGAACTCCTCACAGAAGCAGTGGGTGACCCTGGCATGTATGGTGGCAAAACGGAATATAGCACAACTGTGGGGGGTCACTCGGGCTCCAGACCTCACCAAGTGGTCTGAGGACCTGGATTGGTGCATGATGCGAGAAAAGAATGCGTATGTGACCAGGGGTTGCCCTGGCAAGTGGGGGAAGGTCTGGAGGGAATTGGAATACGTACAGGGGTGGCCTTTGCGAACCACCGACAATCGTACCCACATTGGAAATGTCTGACTCCTCATTATCCTAACTGTGATTATTAATGTAATGTATCCTGTGATGCGGCAAAGATGAAAGATTTATTTAAAAATTAAGTTATTAAGGCTGAAGTTTTTTTATTTTGTTCGAAATTCAAAATAAATATATATACAATAAATTAATATTAATATTTAATATAACAAATTTATTCTATCTGCTCTTGATTTAAATAAACTTTTTTATTTTTCCCTATAGTCTACCATGCAGAGTTTGTCATCCCGACTGTGGTGTGGTAAAGTAAAGGGAAAATAAAAAAAAAGTTAACTCCAAAATATGCCCTTAACTAAATAGGGAGGTAAAACATTCACACCAACCTTCTGATTTGATATTTAGGGATGAAAAATGAGGCATGAAGCTTTGTGACACATTTGGAGTGATTCTTTACATATATAGCTGTACATTTAGTCCATTGTGGTACTGTTGCATAGTTTCCGCTTGTGACATGGTTTTTCCATATGTATTGATATAACTTGAAATTGCACAAATGAAGCTAATAATTTTCTTTACAAGTGCGTCAAAAAATGTCCATTGTGTAACAATCCCATTTCACAGTGATGTTCCTTGCATGAGCATCCCTAGGTACAGGAATGAAAGGAAAACACAGATCTCCACATTGGAAGAATTGGAAGCAGTTTGTCATAGGAAGCTAAATATTTAAAAATGAGGGGAGACCCTGAAACCCTGGGACCTGGGCAGGAAAAATTATAAAGGCACGATTGGTCCCTACGACG
This sequence comes from Lissotriton vulgaris, assembly GCF_964263255.1. Lineage (NCBI taxonomy): Eukaryota > Metazoa > Chordata > Amphibia > Caudata > Salamandridae > Lissotriton > Lissotriton vulgaris. The sequence continues at coordinate 481,025,735 of NC_141700.1, read as the reverse complement.
GAAGTGTAGCCCTCAACTTACATGGCAATAGGTATAGAAAAACACTCATTAATAAAGCTTTTTAATGCAATATACAAATGTATTGTTATTTCATAATGAAAATGTCTTGTTACTAACAAGAACTCAATTTCTCTAATCAATCTTATAACAAGGTGCTCCTAAAATATGAGGGTGCAATGATAGTGATAAGGTGACTGAATAGTGCGCAAGTGCAATACATGATGCAAGTATTTACATGTAGCTGATAAGGACATTCAGAATGTTAAAGCAAACACTTCCATTTGGAGTCTTGATATGCTTTATCAATTTAAAAACAGTCCACTGTAACAGTTGCCTGTCGACGTTTCGACCTCAATTATTATTTAGAAATGGGTCTTCTGCAGGACACAACATATATATAGAGGAGACACCAGTGGACTGTGGCAGAGGATCACACAATCAAGGATGTCCACATCAACTTTGCACGGATAGGATCATCGTGGCTCGCATGGAACTAGCAAGCAGCTAGGGTAGTGTTACCAGCACTGACAATAGCTTGTGCGGTTTGGCAGACATTTTAAAAGGTGATCTGAAGTGGTGTCACCAGAGTGCCATTTTTCTCCAGCAAGTAAATGGGTTTTATGCGCCCACAGATTATGTCTTTAGCAAGGGTAGTCTCAGTGTACAAACAGTGTCTTCTTTGACTGGAGCAGTGTTGTGACCTTCGCGTCCCATCTATGGAGAATTTATCGTGGAGCACGCTGGCTGGGGCTTACTACTTTGCTTTAAATTGCACTGTAAGGTCCTCTTCATGGCTGATATCCAGCTTAACCCCTCAAAGGTAATCTGGGGGTGCTGCAGCCCCTCTCGCCCCCTAGTTACAACGCCCCAAATTATATTGGAAATAAGCACATGACCCCGTTTAGATGGAACTGGAAGACTTAGGTCCTGTATAAATAAAGCTCTGAAGCTAGATATGCTTGGATTTCACTGGCTCCTCAGTAGAAGTGATGGAAACTAGGAAAGGGGTCTTGAAGGAAAGGGCTCATCAATCTGGCAGAATAATTATTTGAGTACAGATCAGAATGTTGGAAAACAATTTGAGAGAGAGGGCAAGAGACACTCTCGGTCCCCCTGGGTTAAATGTATCAAACAAAAAGAGAGTGTCATGCGCAAAGGGAATTGTGTATGAACACTAAGCAGAGACTAGAAAGAGGTAGCCCTATGAAGAACACATTGGAAATCTCCTAGGGATTGTATGGAAGCCCTCACTCACCAACCTGGTTGGTGACATGCTTCATCATCGGGCCCACCAGGAGAAGCCGAATGCCTCCCTGGTGTACTACAACGCCAGGTTACTGCAGAGCTGGTTGTTGTGACAGTGATGTGAAAAACGTGATTTAAAAATGTCTAAGCTGTACCAAACAAAACATTTGTATTCACTGGTCAGCTCGACATGGTTAAAAGATATGTGTGGGAAAACTACCATAGATTATGATGGAAGTTTCCACTTTATAGTGGGGTCAACATGTTTCTGCCCTTATAAGTGTATGATTTACCGGGCATTCTTCAGGACCGTGTTGTGTGTACCTCGGCGGTATGGGCGCGCTAAAGCCCACCCTGACCTGAGGACGTGAATGTTAAAATAGTAGAAACTAGTGTAAAAAATTATAGGTGCAAGAAAAACAAACCACAAGTTGTGGGAATTACCTCAGTTACGAGGAACCTGTGTAGTCTGTAGATAAAAAGACATACAAACATGTAAGACACAACATATACATTATGCTTTCAGAATAAAAGGTTTCTTGCAAGGTTGGTCTCTGCAGTAGGGTGCTGTATATGGTTCTGGAGGTGATCCAGGTGCCATAGGTTATGAATTAGTGCAAGAAACGCTGTTTGGTTGCCATGGGGGGCATTACAGGCGTGTGAACATGCACTATGGCAAAAGATAATAGGGCCACTTGACAGTGTGGCTCGTTATACAACACACGGGAATAGCGATCAATAGGCCATGAAAATACAGCCAAAAGTGATAGCCTGTAATTCACACGCTAAATATATGTGCAAGACGATCTCACTTGTATTTTAAAAGATCCACGCCCCATAGGTCTCGGGGGGGGTGGGGGGAGGGGGGGGGTGGAGGTGACAATGGCACACCCTGTAGGGGGACATTAGATAAAAGAAAGCCTTGTAAAGATTACGCGCCAAAAGGTAGCGAACGCATTAGTTACCTAGCTCATGGTAAATGCTGTTCGGGAATCTTACGCCCGCAACGCCTGGCACCCGCTCAGCACCTAGCTTCTCTTTCTACCGGACCTTGTGGATACGAGCCGGGGCGTGGAGAAAGCTAATGAGGAGGGCCGGTGGGTGCCGGGCGACGCGTGGCACACAACAACCAATCCGGAGCTGTCATGAAACTGAGGTTTGGAAGGCATGAGCGGTTGTCGGCCAATCCGGAGGCTGGTTTTGTTATTAGGCTTGGACAGCAAGCTTGTCTACCGGCCCGGGATTCAGGCAAATTCAGAAGGAGGCTTGAAACTCAAGCTCCGTTTGCAGCTACAGAGGCAATCCTAGGTGGACCCCTGAGAACACGAGTAGTTCGTCAAAAAAACAAAACCAAAAGTATTTGATAATGTTATGCCCTGAATTCGCATTGAAGTACAGGGTAATTATGATTGCAGTATTTGTTAATTTTAATCATATGTTTAGGATGAGTAGAAGAGAGTGGTAAGGAGGAACAGTATAAGGACAGAACGGGGACTGAGATTGATGGGACTCTTGGGTAGCTAGGGTCCCGAAAGTATGGGTTGAAAACCATGTTTACACTGGAAGGTGCAAAACATAAATATAGAATTAGTGAGTCTCTTGGTGGATCGACCCAGAAAGGAATGGCGGTCTGATTCGGTTTTTGAATAGTTCAGACTAGGGAGATACAGAAGATTCCATGCTAGGCGGAAGACCGTCGTTTCAGTGTACTTATATCAGACATTACTGGAGTGTTAAGAGTGGCTGGATAATCAGCGTTTTAATACTGTTGACCAAGGAATATGGTCATTGAGCCCATGTAGATGTGTGCCAAGTCTGTACACCCACCGTTGCTCCTTTTCATACAGTACACTTGCGATGTTTCTCTCTGAATCAATCTGCTCTATGATGGTCCATTGGAGGTCGTTGGGTGCATGATTCTCTTGCAGGAAGTGCTCACTTAGCTTAGTGGTTACTTTACGGCATCTGATATTGCTCCTGTGTTCACTGATACGTTGTTTTATTTTTTGGGCGGTCATTCCCACGTATCTTTTCTCGCAGGTGCATGTGTTAAGATAAACCACATTCATGGAATTACAATTTGTATGTTTGGTTTGTATCCATGTTTTTCCCGGTTCCAGGGAGAGTTGTTTAGTGTGGGTCGTCAGATGGCATACACTGCAACTGGAACAAGGATAGTGTCCAACTACTGGCGGTAGACCCCATGCACTGGTGATGGATCTGTCAGTGTGGGGAGAAGGTTGGCTGGTTTTTGGGTGTGTGTGGACCAGAGAATCCTTGAGGCTAGTACCTTTTTTGAAGGAGAATAGTGGTTTCTCAAAGTCTCTTTTGTTACTCGTAATGATTCTCCAATGTCTGTTTATTGATTTTTTCATTTCATTGGAAAGAGTTCTGTAAATAGTAACGCATGTTAGTGGTATCTCCGCTGGTTCCTTGATGGTATCCTCTAGCAGTGCCTCACGTGGTTGGTTTCTGGCTCTTTTATTACCTTTTTCGAGGATTTTGGTAGGATATCCCCTTGATTTCAGTTTCTGCGTGAGGGCTTCTGCCTGAGTCTTGTAGTCATTGATGCTGCTACAATTCCTGCGTATCCTTAGGTACTGGCCGTAGGGGAGGTTTTCCCTTAGTGGTCTCGGATGGAAGCTTGTAAACTCCAATAAGTTATTCTTAGCTGTTGGCTTGTAATGGGTTTTGGTGGTAGTGAGAAGTTGGCCTGATATATGATGTTTCCAATTCTGGAACCACCTTGTATCAGTCCAAACAATCCCTTATGGTGTCTGGTTGTAAGTCAACCTTATTAGACAAGCTATCCTAGGGGTAGCATGGACTAAGCAGCCTTAAAGGCTTAACTCAAGAGGTCGTGTTAAGCGAGCTGTTTTACCAATCACAATCCTGTAATATCAAATGAAAGGACACCACACAAGTATATATTATAAAAATATATGTATTTATTACTAGAATAATCCCCAGTACTCTTTATGAGCAAAGGGGCACAAGCGTTAAATCAAAAGCACAGTATAACATATGAAAGTTGCACAATTATGGATGAGGGCGGGTGGCCACTTAAACCATATATTAAGAAAGTGGTATAAGAGATACCAATCGAACAGTGGTTAGGCCTAGGGCCTAGCGAATTGCTGGGAGCAGTCGGGACAAGCAATGCTGAAGTCGGGAAAAACCCGCGGGATTCGGGTGCAGCGCTTAAAGCACACGCATGTACCAATGCAAAGTCAAGGGTGCGTAAAAGTTAAGGAGTTACTGTTTAAGGAGACTTCCGCTTAACCTAGAAGGACAAAACTTTAGACACAGGCCCTAGAGGTGTGTACAAGTGTAGGAACACCAGCGTTGCTGAGTTACCTCACCCACAGGAAGCGGGTGCATAGGGTCGAAGTGGCGTCGGGTTTCGTCATGCAGGTTGCTGGTGCTTGAAGCTGAAGATGCTGCAGGTGATGTGAAGGAGAAGTGTCCGGTGTGATCCAAGGGTGGATCAGAGTCGTAAAGTACCTGAAAGCAGAGGGGACAGAGTCTGGGTCACTCAGCAGTGACCAGGGTGGAACCAGGACGGAACCAGGCAATGTCAGGCGCAATCAGGTGGTTGTTGAGGAGCCTCTCTCCGCTGCCACGTGGGCTTTCGGGCATCTGCGACGTCCAGGAGCAGGTCAAAAGCTGATCCACGCAGGTTCTCACCGTTGGCGCTGTCAGCTTTGAGATCGGAGCAACCAACACTTGGCAAGAGCAATCCACGCAGGACTAGAAGATTGTTCTCACTCGGACCAGGAGGGTCAGAGCGGGTGCTCCCTTTCAGAGGAGTGGGTGCAAGTCTAGCGCAACCAGAATCACAAGTCGTAGTTAGGTTTTCGCCGGCACAAGGGCCACAAGCCAGCTGGCAAGTGACCGGGCCAACACGTCGAGCCAAAGAAAGCAGAAGGGCCCCACGCAGCACTCGTCGAGTGTAGAAGGGTGAGCTTCGGCGCAAAAGTGGCTCAGGGTTCGGGCTTCTCAAACCCTGGTGTACAGCTTCGAGGATCACTCGTAGGCTGCACGGTCAGCGTCTCATGGCCTTTTCAAGATGGCCTGCCCCACGCTTCCGGTCGCCTCCACGGGTCTCAGCTCTGCAGGGACTGTGGATCGGGCTGTAAGAAGGCAGGCAAGCTTGATCTCGTCGATCTCTGTTGCTCGAGTTCCAGCGGGAACTGCAACAAAGCAAGGGTCGAGGTGCTGGATGGTGCCTGTTTGCACAGGGTGGTCACTCCTTGACCACAAGGGAGATTCTTCAGTCTTCTACGTCGAGTAGGATGTCGAAGGGTCCAGAGTTTTGTTTCTTATGTTTCATCAGGATAATCTGAGTGCTTTGGCACTGCTCCCATTCTTATACCAATCTAGGGGGCTGGATTACCTGCTAGGTCCCCTCCTATGGGTGGGACCCAGGAAGGGGGTGGATACCCCCCTTTCCCTTTGATCCAGGCCGCGCTGGGACTGCGGCTGGTCTGCCCCAGAACCGGTTTGGCCGGATTATGCAAGGGGAAGCCTTGTGCTCCCCAGGCAGTGCCTGGTTTCTTTCAAACCTCCCTGCTACAATCCACTATCTGCTGTCTGGGGTGGTGTGACACCTCCCCGCGACAGGAAAGCCTTTGTCCAGGCCTCCTCTGCTGAGTTTCGGTCAGCAGCAGGAGGTCAGACTCGTGTCTGTGGCAGAAGCATCCATTGTGTGGATCTGAGGCTCTTTTAAAAATCAACCGCGTTTCAGTAAAGTAACATGTCTTCTCCCTCTATCGGGTGGAATGCTATCCCCGTCGACAGGACTGTCGAGGGGATAGTATTCCAAATCGTATGACACCTTACACGACATGTTTTGATAAAACCAAACCAAAGTTACAATATAACCGCGAGGATTATAATGCACTTAATAGTATATGGTATGGCATTATCCCGGAACAGCTTAGGGAGTTGTTCCCGACAGCTGCATACAGGCTCAGCTCCTGCTCGAGCACCATCTCACGTTAAACAACGCACTCTGCCTCCAGGATTGATAAGGCCTTCCATAGGAGTGACTCACAGGTTTATATGTGTCCAGATATAGGTTTAGATATAGGTATACTATATCTAAGCAAGTGGTGATTACACCAACTAGCCCCAGCTGAGTAATCAGCCAGTTGTGTCAATTTAAGAACCAACCAGGGGTGGCAAAAGCTATGCTGCAGCCCCTGGTAGGCTTGGTGGCACCTATGCCCTGAGCACCTATAGTGCATGATACAGGGGCTGAAAAGGAGTCCAGTTCCAATTGGGTTATGTACCTATAGTACATGTTTATGAATTTAGAGAGAGAACAGCAGGCTGGGGGTCTGATTAGCAGGCCCACAGCCTCATTAAGTCGAAAACCAGTGAAGCAAAAAGCAAAAATTGAGGTGACCATAGGATAGCAGACCCTACTCTCCTACACAACCCCCTCCCCCCAAAACGCAAGGACATTAAACTTAACCTTGACCAGATAAGTCTTCATGTTCTAAGTGGAAGTACCTGGAGAGACCATCTGCATTACCATGATCAGTCCCTGGGCGGTGCTCCACTGTAAAGTAGGGAAATGGACCACCTGAGTAGTTTGGGGTTTTCACCCTTCATCTGATTTAGCTACAAGAGGGGCTTATGGTCTGTCTGAATTAGGAAGTGAGTACCAAACAAGTATGGCCTCAACTTCTTCAGGGCCCAAACCACAGCAAAGGCCTCCCTCTCAATAGCTGACCAACGTTTCTCCCTGGGGGTCAGCCTTCTGCTAATAAAAGCAATGGGCTGGTCTTGACCATCTTGATTAAGTTGTGAAAGCACAGCTCCCACCCCCAACTCAGAAGCATCTGTCTGTACAATGAACTGTTTGGAGTAGTCAGGACTCTTCAGGATAGGTGCAGAGCACATGGCCTTCTTCAGGTCATCAAATGCCTTTTGACAGCTAACTGTCCACTGAACCTTTTTTGGCATCTTCTTGGATGTCAAGTCATTTAATGGTGTCACAATGGACCCATAGTTCTTCACAAATTTTCTGTAATACCCAGCCAGGCCCAAGAAGGCTCTGACTTGTGTCTGGGTAGTTGGAGGAGCCCAGTCCTGTATGGTCTGGATCTTGCTCTCCAATGGTTGAACCTGACCCCCACCTACTAGGTGGCCCAGGTACACAACCTTGCTCTGCCCTATCTGGCACTTAGTAGCCTTGATAGTCAGGCCTGCCTTTTGCAGGGCCTCCAGAACCTTCTTCAGGTGGATCAGGTGATCCTCCCAGGTGGAGCTAAAGACAGCAATATCATCTAGATATGCTGCATAAAAGCCATCCAACCCAGCAAGGACTTGATTCACCAACCTTTGGAAGGTGGCAGGTTCATTCTTCAAACCAAAGGGCATTACCACACACTGATAATGTCCACTAGGGGTAGAGAATGCTGTTTTGGCTTTTGACTATTCAGCTAACCTGATCTGCCAGTAGCCAGCTGTCAAATCAAATGTGCTCAGAAACTTGGCAGAAGCCAATTTATCATTGAGCTCATCTGCTCTTGGAATGGGATGTGCATCTGTCCTAGTGACAGCATTGAGACCTCTGTAGTCCACACAAAACCTAATTTCTCTGTTTCCATCTTTGGTATGAGGTTTTGGCACAAGGACCACTGGGCTAGCGCATGGGCTCTCTGATGGCTCAATCACTCCAAGCTCCAACATCTTTTGCACCTCAGCCTTTATACAATCCCTGACATGGTCAGGTTGCCTATAGATCTTATTCTTCACAGGCAGACTGTCACCAGTGTCCACTTCATGGGTGCACCAGTTAGTTTGACTGGGTGTGAGTGAAAACATGTGTCTATGGGCCTGCAATACCTGTCTGCAGTCCATCTGTTGCTGCTCCGTGAGGCTGCCTGTCAAGGCTACTCCATCAACTGAACCATCATCAGGGTTCTGGGAAAGCAGGTCTGTGAGAGGGGCACTCTCTTCCTCCTGATCCCCATCTGTGGCCATGAGGAGACTCATGTCCTCTCTGTCAACAAATGCTTTCAAACGATTTACATGGAGCACCCTGTGGGGGCTCCTAGGGGTTCCAAAGTCAACCACATAGGTGACTGCTCCCTTCTTTTCAACAATTGGGTAGGGTCCAGTCCATTTGTCCTGGAGTGCTGCTGGGGCCTCTTGCTCCAACACCCACACCATCTGCCCTGGTTTGTACTCCACCAGAACAGCCTTTTGGTCATGCCAAGCTTTCTGTAGTTCTTGACTTGCCTCCAGGTTTTTGGATGCTCTCTCCATGTATTCAGCCATCCTGGAGCGGAGACCAAGTACATAGTCCACCACATCTAGCTTAGGCTTTTTGAGAGGTAACTCCCATCCTTCCTTCACCAAACATAGTGGACCCCTCACAGGGTGGCCAAACAAAAGTTCAAAAGGGCTGTAGCCAACCCCCTTCTGTGGGACCTCTCTGTAAGCAAAGAGCAAGCAGGGTAAAAGGGTGTCCCATTTACGCCTAAGCTTCTCTGGTAATCCTTTTATCATTCCCTTGAGGGTCTTGTTGAACCTTTCAACAAGCCCATTGCACTGTGGGTGATAGGGTGTGGTAAACTTGTAGTTTACTCCACACTCCTTCCACATTGCCTTTAAGTATCCAGACATGAAGTTGGTACCTCTATCTGAAAGAACCTCCTTTGGAAAACCCACTCTTTAGAAAACTGCAAGAAGGGCCATTGCCACAACAGGTGCTGTTGTGGTCCTCAGTGGAATTGCCTCTGTATACCTAGTGGCATGATCCACTACCACCAGTATAAATCTGTGCCCAGATGCTGTTTGAGGATCCATGGGACCCACAATATCTATTCCAGCTCTTTCAAAGGGTACCCCCACCACAGGTAGTGGTATCAAGGGGGGCTTTGTTGTGCCACCTGACTTACCACTGGCTTGGCAAGTGACACAGGAGCGACAAAACTCCTTGACATTTTCTGACATATGAGGCCAGTGAAAGTGAGGGACAAGCCTGTCCCAAGTCTTGTTCTGGCAAGTGTCCTGCAAGGGGAATATCATGGGCCAAGGTAAGAAGGAAGCCCCTAAATTTCAAAGGTATGACCAACCTCCTGGTAGCACCAGGCTTGGGGTCTCTAGCCTCTGAATAAAGGAGCCCATCATCCCAATACAATCTATGGGTACCTTGAGCATTCCCTGCAGCCTCAGCAGCAGCTTGCTGTCTGAGGGGTTCAAGGGAAGGGCAATCTAATTGGGCCTCCCCCAGGTCTGCCCTTGAGGGTCCCCCTGTCTCCAGAAACTCAACCTGATCAGGTTCAAACTCCTCAGAGACAGTCTCCTCTTGGACTGCAGAATCAGCTTCCTGTGAAGTCTGATCCTCAACCTGGGGCAAGTGGGAAGGCACAGCCTTAACCCTCTTGCTCTTCTTCTTGGGTTGTGTCTACTGTTCCAAGATCCACCACCGGTTCAGGAAGGCACTTCTTAGCCTGAGTCCTTGTCACTGCAAGGACATGTGCTGAAATCCCTACCATTTCTGCATGAGTCCTGTACTCCACTTCTGACCAAACTGAGTTTTCCAGATCATTGCCTAACAGACAGTCTACTGGGAGGTCTGCACTCACAACAACTTTCTTTAGGCCATTTACCCCTCCCCAGGAGAAGTTCACAACAGCCACACTATGTGTAGTAGTGGCATTGCTTGCATTGGTCACTAGGTAATTCTCACCTAGTACAAACTGTCCAGGGTCCACAAAGTCAGGTGTCACCATAGTGACACTGGCACAAGTGTCCCTGTAGGCCTGAGCCAGTTTCTCATTAATCAAAGGCGTCTGCCTATACTTGCCCAAGTTACTGGGACTCACAGTAGTGGGCATGGATAGAGCAGAACTGCCTAAGTAGGGACTCTGACTAGGCCAGATTCCATCGCAGTACCCACGGTTAACCCTACTATACCCTTTGGTCGTGTACTACCACTGCTGACTGTACTAGGGGGTGCAGGTGCTTTAGGAGCTGCAGTGGTAGGGACTGGATTTTTCTTGGTGCATTCACTCCCCCAATGGGAAATGGATTTACAGGTATTGCACCAAGGCTTCTTTGGGCCATCATTCTTCTTCTTTTTATTACCATTTTGGGAACCACCCTCCTTATTAGAATGTTGTGGGCCTGAAAAAGACTTCTGATCTTTCTCTTTATCTTTCTTATCCCCACCCTTCTGGTCTGTTTTCTTCTGGTCACCACCATGGTTCTGGGGTTTCTGCTTAATCCTTGTTCTGACCCATTTGTCCGCCTTCTTTCCCAATTCTTGGGGAGAGGTCAGATCAGAGTCAATAAGGTATTGATGTAACAGCTGGTTGTGACAGTTATTAATATTCTGCTCTCTCATTATAAGATTGTACAATCCTGTGTAGTCTGAGACTTTACTTCCCTGCAGCCAACCCTCCAGAGCATCAGTGGCACAATCATCAAAATCAGTCCAGTCCTGAGTCTGTGCTTTTTGGGTGTCTCTGAACAACAACCTGTATTGCTCAGTGGTTAGGCCAAACCCTTCAATAAGAGCACTCTTCAGGACAGAGTAGTTTTTGGCATCCTCAGGTCTAACTGTGAGGAGCCTATCCCTCCCTTTTCTCAGAAAAGGAGTACCATAAAATTGCAGCCCACTGATCTTGAGGAACCTGCTGTACCATGCAGGCTCTCTCCAGAGCAGTCATCCATTTGTGGATGTCATCCCCTTCCTTGTAGGGGGGCACAATTTTTGTCAGGTTTCTATTATCATAGGCCCTGTCTTTCTCTCTATGAATATTGCTGCCACCAGTGGAATCTAATCCACACAACTTTTGTTTAACTTGCTAAAGCAAGTTTATCTTGAGACAAGTTCTTTCCTCTGGGGGGAAGTCATTCCCCTTTGAGATTCCCTGGAGGCACTAGAAATGTGAGAGTCCCTGGAAGGTGATCTCACTCTCCTATTGCCCACAGGAATGATGTTATAGGATCTGGGGAGGTGCTGGCCCTCTCCATTCCCATGTAGGTCCAAGTTGGTCTGGTTAAGCCTGCCAACTATGACCTGGTTACCCCTCTGAGTCTGAACTGACTCATCTACTTCTGAGTCCTCCTCCTCTTCTTCCTCTTCTTCTTCATCCACCACTGGGGTGTCCTCATGTAACGACCGGATTTTCGGACCAGATAGGATCAGCTCACCAAGACACCACCAACCCAGCCGAAACGTAACCACCTCCCTCCTCAGGACCCATCTATCCAGGCACCTGGGTACCTACCTGAGGATGTGGAACTAGCAATATACAAGCTCATATCATCAAAAACACCACTAAATCTATGGGGATTGCTAGGAATACTCACTGATTACTAAGGACGTCCATGCCCTACACCACACTCATACCTTATAGTCTCGCGGCTACTCAGACCCAGACTATTCTACCCTAGGGCAGTTCTGATTACTTACCATTACACACTGATCACAATCAGTGCTCACGCAAGCCCATCTATCTTTAGAGTCCCGTAAGACTGTTCTCTATCTTTAGAGTCCCGTAAGACTGTTCCTTTTGCACAAGCCACAATCTTGTGGGTATACACACTGACCACAATCAGTGCTCTCATTAACGCCACTTTCCCTAGAGGTGATCTCATTACACACCAGTTTCCCCCCTGGTGCTCTCATTAACGCCGCCTTACAACGGCGATCACTTTCCTATGAATACCTTTAGCTCTCTCTCTCTCTGTTGGGAAGTTTCTCTCACTATTCACTAGAGGTACAATGCTACAATATTATGGATCACACAAGAATGGCCGAATTACACGGTGTACAACTTATTCTCTATTTCAAGGGCTCCTCTCTCCCTCATTATTCAGTTACCATTTACCTGATCAGGGGTAGCATCTGTTCATATAATAGTACCTGACTAGAAGAAAAGGTTACCTTTACTGTACAAAAACAAGAGGTACACACTGGTTCACTAAGAACTGGGGTTCCTTTATTAACAATAACAATATAATACTGCACTATAACACATAGCCTGAAAAGTAAAAGGGGAATAGACACATACACAGATCTGCGGGGTCTCTTTATAAAGCTTTATCACTATAACACATCCACATGTACTTGACAGGGACTGTAGAAAGCTAAAGAGGGAATGGATTATACTGCACACTGCTGAAAGAAAAAGGATTAGCAATACAGTAGGGACAAGGTTAATGTTTAAATGTAAAGCAAACTAATATAACAGGACAGATATCACCTGATTAGTATGAAGTCTTGCTCTAGCTGTCATCTGGGTTCCTCTCTCGTCTGTGCCTTAGCTCGTCTTAGATTCTCCCCTGCACTCTTGGACACGCATCTGCGCTGATCACTCTGCACTGGATTCCTCTCCCCCACAAACTGTCTTCACTTCCCAGCTTCAGTCTAATAGTTTCTGCTGCTCTGATAACCGTTCGCTCCACTAGCTTCTTCACTCTGTCTGATTATCTCAGCTCCAATGTCCAATTCACTCCAGCTGCTCCCACAAACTAATCCACGATATAACTTCAGTCTCTTCCAAAAGGTATCACTTCAGACTCCAGCTGATCACAACTCCTTCTGATAAGTAACTGCTTCTGACTGTTTTCTTCAGCTCCAAACATCATCTCACTTCTCTCTGTTCAAAACACCATGTGCTCACAACTGCTTCTGACAACTCCAGCAATCATCTGTCTTCTCTCCCTCCAAGCATTAACTGACTTCTCTCTCCAGCTTCAACTGACTGACTTCTCTCTCTGGTTCCAACTCACTGACCAACTGCTCTCTGTTCCAAGCATCGACTAACTTCTTCTCTCCCCGGCTCCAACCGTCTGCTCCGGCTCTTCTGCACTTCACTAATATGGAATGCTCTCTCCTCATGGAAAGTTCCAGCCAGTAGCCTCCTCCCACCGGATCCATGTACCAGGCTCCGTGCTCTAGACGCCCCCACAGTGACCAGCTGCTTGTTTCGTCTAGAGACTTGAGCCCAGGGACACTTCTTGATAAGATTCAGCTCTGGCCGGTTCTCTCCAGTTTGCAAAGAGCGAACAACACCTCATAACTAAAACATTACCTTTACCCTGCAAGCATCTCAGTCTGCAGGGACAGAAAGCAAAATGGAGTCTCTCTAGTTCTGGGCCTTGTAGGCCCGAAAAGGATGAAATAACACTTAGCTCTGTCAGAGTACATACACAAACCATACCAATATGTAATATAAAGTCAGGACTACAGGATCCACCCTCTACTATAGGTAGGATGATGAAAGGACACATAATTATGTCAAAGCCAATAGGCAATAGATGGATTAGAGTCAAGAATAAGGGATCTATCATCATATAAAGCAGCTATCCTCCAGTTTATGCTTCTAGGTCTGGAAAAAGGCCTGAAAAGGACCAACACAAGCCAAGAATAGAGATCCAGGATGGTAGCAAGCTTAAAGTCACCATCACTCAGAAATAGAGCCAAAAATACGGTCACTACACTCCACCCTTGACTTTAATTTGCTAACATCCGTAAACAACAACAAACAAATAAACAAAAACATCAACATAATCTATCAACAAAATCAAAAACCAAAAAACTCCCTAAAATGAATGACAACTAAGAAGAATACCACCTAAAACTTGATGTAGGGAATTTAAATCTGACAACCAATTGAAAACAAATCAAAGCACCCTTGACCTGAATGTTGAAATACAACTGAGATTGATCTGATAACACCATAAACTAACCAAAGCACCCTTGAACTAAATGTGCCTCAACTTCCAGTGATAACTCATTAAATCTATTGATGTAGGGACATGTTTGTGAAATGAAAACAACAAAGGGCCTAAATGAGGCCTACCTACTCCGGTCAACTTAAGAAAGGATTTGGTAAAATCTGACAAATAAACATGACAAAGGGTCCTCAAGGTCTGGGCAACTATTACTAATAGATGTAGGACATAACCTGACTAAATGACACACCTCCCAGGACAACTTAAAGTCTAAGGTGACCACCCTTGGAACTAATCCCACTGTTCTAAATAAGAGTTGATGGATCAAAGTGATAGTGTAATATTAGGAAAACAAGGATAACCCCATCTCTACAAAATAGCTGGTGTAGCACTATGCATATCAAGCAATACATCAAAGAAAGTTATCTAAGTGTGGTGTATATATTCTTTTAAAAGATAATTCAGACATAAATAGTCTGTCCAGAAATCCCTATAGCTAAAATAGAGGTGTGTTACCGCTACAACGCATCTTTTACAACGTAATGCTGTTACAACGCAGCTATTACATCGCAAATACCATTACAATGCATGCCATTACAACGCATGGCATTACATAGCAGATGGTATTACAACGCATACCATTACATCGTAAGTATTGGTAAGTATTGAATTTTTTTTTAATTTTATTTAATATGTTATTATTGATTTAATTATTATTAATTATAAAAAAATATGTATTTCGTTTTTAAATATTATAAATTAAATATATTAATTTAAGTATTTTTTAAAATAAGTATGAGTATAGGAGTATATGTTTTGGGGTACTGATGTATATGTTTTGGGGTGTTTGGGTATTTTTAGGTTTTAGGGCAGTGTTTGGGTTTTGGGGTACAGGGGTGTTTTTAGGTTTTAGGGCAGGGTTTGGGTTTTGGGGTACAGGGGTGTTTTTAGGTTTTAGGGTAGGGTTTGGGTTTTGGGGTACAGGGGTGTTTTTAGGTTTTAGGGCAGGGTTTGGGTTTTGGGGTACAGGGGTGTTTTTAGGTTTTAGGGCAGGGTTTGGGTTTTGGGGTACAGGGGTGTTTTTAGGTTTTAGGGCAGGGTTTGGGTTTTGGGGTACAGGGGTGTTTTTAGGTTTTAGGGCAGGGTTTGGGTTTTGGGGTACAGGGGTGTTTTTAGGTTTTAGGGCAGGGTTTGGGTTTTGGGGTACAGGGGTGTTTTTAGGTTTTAGGGTAGGGTTTGGGTTTTGGGGTACAGGGGTGTTTTTAGGTTTTAGGGTAGGGTTTGGGTTTTGGGGTACAGGGGTGTTTTTAGGTTTTAGGGCAGGGTTTGGGTTTTGGGGTACAGGGGTGTTTTTAGGTTTTAGGGCAGGGTTTGGGTTTTGGGGTACAGGGATGTTTTTAGGTTTTAGGGCAGGGTTTGGGTTTTGGGGTACAGGGGTGTTTTTAGGTTTTAGGGCAGGGTTTGGGTTTTGGGGTACAGGGGTGTTTTTAGGTTTTAGGGCAGGGTTTGGGTTTTGGGGTACAGGGGTATTACGACTTTATATAAATTAAATTTATTAAATTAATTTTATTTAATTTAATTAAATTAATAACAATATTTACAATTATTAATTTAGTTGTATTAATAAACGATTACAATTAAATTATATTATTTAAAAATGTTTAATTAATTAAATTCTTTTAATTTTATTAAATATAATTATATTATGTATTATTTATAACTTAATTAAATTATAATTATATTTATTGTAATTAATTGCATTATATTATTTTCTATTTATAAATTTTTTATATATCATTAATTGTATTATTTAAAATATATTAAATTAATATATTATTAATTTAATTGTATTAATAAACGATTATAATTACATTATATTATTTAAAAATGTTTAATTAATTAAATTATTTTAATTTTATTAAATATAATTATATTATGTATTATTTATAACTTAATTAAATTATAATTATATTTATTGTAATTAATTACATTATATTATTTTCTATTTATAAATTTTTTATATATCATTAATTATATTATTTTAAATTACTATAATTAAATTAATTACTGTTTTAAAAATGTTATATTATTTTTATTATTTTAAATTAATTTAATTAACTTTATTACATTTTTTAAAAAAAAGATATACTTACCTATACTTACGATGTAATGCCATGCGTTGTAAAAGTATCTGCTATGTAATGCCATGCGTTGTAATGGCATGCATTGTAATGGTATTTGCGATGTAAAAATCGCGTTGTAACGGAACGCGTTGTAATACATCGCGTTGTACTGACACCAATCCAAAATAGATAAATCATAGACTTAAACTTGGGAAATTGAGTAATAGTAGACCATGCCAAAGGCAATAGGCAAAGGTCACAAGCCATCTAACTCAGGAAACAGTTTGCACCTAATCCCTCTGTATCAATCTGTGGAACACATGTGTGCACCATCATTTAAAACATTGCTTTCTGGTGTGGCCAAGATGGCGTCGGAGTAAGACGCACTTTCGAGTGCCTCCAGCGCCCGACCAGCTTAGCGTTGTATAGCATCGCCCACGGGATGCTGACTGGCCTCCAGATACCCGCAGGGGCCACTGACATCGAGTGGAGCGGTCTGGCGTTGCCGGCGGGGCTGCGGGAGACCGGAGAACGCCGTTGGGGGAGAGTCGATCTCCAGCCTCATAAGCACCGGACTTGCGTGAGGAGGAGGCCGGCCCGTGAGTGCGGAGGCGCCGACGCCGGCTGGGCGTGGTACAGCGGAGCCGCGGGTTTCTCCTGCCCTCCCTACCGCATGCCAGTACTGCGGCACACCATCGAGGCACTGAAAGCGGTATAGGACGCTCTGCTGCAAGCTGAACACGGGGACTTGGCGGCTGACCGGCCACGTGGAGAGTGCAACTCGGGCTATCGGCGGAGCTGAGAGAGGCTGGGAGCGGCCATTAGTGGAGTGTACCGAGGGAGCTGATTGCAGCCGCTGGTGGAGGGGGACGTCCCTACCGCAACTGCGAGCGATTTGGTGCTCTGATGTACTGACCGCAGCGTGAGGCGGCTAGGGTCGAAGGGACTACCCTGCACTATGGGCCCCGATCCGGCGAGAGGGCGGATCTAGGCCTAGAGGACGCCGGAGAGCTCCACGGTAAGAAGACTGCCACGACCACGCGGTCTTCTGGTCGGATTGCATGCCATCTGGGACCGAGGTACGGCCTGTGGTCCCCTGAGGGAGCCGGGAGACAGGAGCTGGTGGGTCCGGAGCTGGTGGGTCCAGAGACCAGAGACCAGAGACACAACGAAGCCAGCAGTGGTGGTACGGCCTATTTCGCCTTGCGGACTGGCAGGCTAGCCTGATCCGTTCCCTCGACTGCGGCTGTGACATAGCCTTGAGAGGAGTGCGGGGGAGCATTGCTGGAGCCGGGGGGCCCAGACTAGTGGCCCCGATCTACAGTAGCGGAGAGCCCGGGATCGGACTGCCGGACGAAAGTGTCCTTGCATTGGCTCTGGAGGGCGCCTTCTGGCGGGAAGCTTTTGTGACGCCATCTTGGCTGGGCGGCCATTGACTGTGGCGCAGATACGCGGGGGCTGAGACTGAATACCTGGTGGGGTCTTGCGCTGCACCTGAGCACTCCTTGTCCCTGGAGAGGGTACAATAGCCCTGGTTCTGCGCCATAGTCGGAACTCCATGATGTCCACCACGCTTCGCAAGGGACGGCCGGGCAAGGACTGCACCTCCAAGTTCTCGCAGCAGCCATCTTCCCCCGGGGCCAGTGGTTCGTCCAGGCAACCAAGGCCTTCATGACTGAGCTGTTCACCTCTATCAAAGAGGACATTTCTGAGCTTCGCGCCCAGTTGGCGTCAGATCTCCGGGAGGTGCGGAGAGAGGTAGATGGAATTGGTGAACGGGTGGCGACCCTGGAAGATCATGACTTGAGTGTGGCAAATGATGTGCACCAACTACAACAGGACATTATTTGTCTTACTGAACAGAATTTGGACCTGCAGGCCCACACGGAGGACTTAGAGAATCGTTCCCGAAGGAACAACATTCGCATTAGGGCGGTCCCATGGGACGGAGAAGCTGGAGACCTGCGAGGGTATGTCCAAGCCCTGTTCTTACAGATCTTAGACAAAGAGGACGTACAGGAAATTAAAATGGATAGGGTGCACAGAGTCGGTCTGCCTAGAAGAGGGGGGGGCCCCCTCCGGACATCCTCGTTTGTGTGCATGACTTTCAGGTGAAGGAGCGTATCCTGCGGAAGGCTAGAGCCATCTCCTCCTTGCAATTCAGGGACCACTGTCCGCAGCTCTACCAGGACTTGGCGGCGTCGACACTCCAGAAGAGGAGAGAATTGTGACGCATCGCTGTTTTCACGCAGCGATGCGTCACTTTTCATAAATGAGGCCCATGAAATTTTGTAAAACTGATCTGGCTTCTTTAATTCACCACTTTGATTTAGTGTAGTAGATTAAGCATCTGCTGTGGAGCTCTACCCTTATCTTTTTTTTATTTTTTTTTTATTTTGCATTTATTTCAACAGTCAGCTGTACAATGAGGAAAATGAATATCAAAAACCAAAACAAATGAATAAAGATATCAGATAATGAATGATACTTCTAAAATGCAAACAATTATTGTAAGGTACTTAAATCACATTAAACCCAATTGATTATAGGCTCCCAGATTTTTAAGCCCAGTGATCTTCTTTTTATCCCTTTAAGTTTATACATTGCAATTTCTAGACGATAAATAGAGAGCAGTTTGGAACGCCAATGATGAAAGATTGGAGGTTCAACATCAATCCATCTAGAAGTTATACAGTAAGGAAAAATTGACATACAGATAAACAAAAAAGCTTCTTCGGCTGTCGATCTAATACCGATGTGATCTGTTTGTATACTTAAAATTATTAATTCAGGGGTTAACTTTACATCAAGTTCTAAACAATTATTAATGAAAATTTCTATATCAGCAATGAATCGTGAAAGTTTCCTACATTTAAAAAACATGTGGGTAGAATCAGCCCCAGTCTAGTCACATCGGTTACAGCTATCATCAGCACCTGTTTTCCATCTTGCTATTTTAATAGGAGAATAATACAAATCAAAAATTGACATGTAATGTTGGCTTTGTAGTGAGCCGTTAAAAAGAATCTTAATTAATAATTCAATAGATCTTCCAATATCAACACTCTCAAGTTCAAATTTCCTTTTCCATTTGCTCTCTACTGATAAAAGATCATCTTCAAATTGATTTATTTTGACTACAGTGGTGCGAGGGAAATTGAGAGCCCACTACAACAACCGGGCTGAGTTTACCCTCCTGCATCTCCGACGTGTCTCCTACTTCCAGGGGAACAAGGTGGGGCGTCACCTGGCCTGGCAACTTCGAGATAAATGTGAGAGGGATTACATTGGGGGCATACAGGACCACACGGGTTCTGTCCGGCATAGAGATGCAGACAAGGCAGCCCTTTTTGGCGGCTTTTACGCAGATCTTTATTCGAGCGACGCCCTTGATCCAGGGGCCCAGTCTGCGTTCTTGGGTGGTCTCCCTATCCCACAGGTCTCCAGGGAATGGAACGACTTGCTGTCTTCCCCCGTCTCTAGGGAGGAGGTATTGGATGCCATTAAGGCTCTGAAGCTCCATAAGGCCCCGGGTCCTTACGGTTACACGGCCCTGTTTTACAAGACGTTCGCGTCGAGCATCTGCGATTACCTGGTTTCCCTTTTTAACACAATGGCGTCTGAGGGAAGATCCTCTGACACTATGGCTGAGGCTCTGATTACCGTCCTCCCCAAGCCGCGGAAGGATCTTACCAAATGCGCATCTTATCGCCTGATAGCGCTCCTCAATCTAGACGCAAAGTTGTATTCATCTATACTTGCTGGCAGGTTACAGGATTTGATGCCGGCCCTGGTCCACCCGGACCAGTCCGGGTTTATAAAAGGTCGACAAACTCACGACAACTTGCGGCGCGTAATTCATCTGATTGAGAAGACTGATAGATTTCGCATACCGGCGGTATTAGTAGGGCTCGACGCGGAAAAAGCCTTTGATCGCGTTGACTGGGGCTTTTTACATCGCACACTGGAAGCCTTCGGGTTTTCACCCCAATTCATAAGAATGCTTGAGGCTAATTACAACAACCCCACCTCTCGGGTACTGATTAATGGCCATAGGTCCGGGAGTTTCCACCATTCCCGCGGGACGCGTCAGGGTTGCCCGCTCTCGACACTTCTCTTTGCTTTAAGCATCGAGCCGTTGGCCCTAGCGATTCGGGAGAACGAACAGATCTGGGGCCTCCCCTTCTCAGGTGAACAACACAAGATTTCGCTCTTCGCGGACGACGTGTTGCTTTCGGTTCGGGATCCGGCGCTATCGTTACCCCATGTCCATACAGTACTCTCTGATTTTGAAACGGTGGCAGGATTCAGAGTCAACTTCGATAAATCGTATATTCTGAACCTGACTCTACCTCCCGAAGAGGTGCACCGGGTTCGATCGCTTACTCCACTCTCATGGTCGACTTCATCCCTGTTATATCTGGGTGTGAGACTGACCTCTACATTGGGCGCACTGTTTCCGGCCAACTTCCCCCCGATGCTGGCGGCGATACGTACGGAGCTGGAGAAATGGAAACTGAAGTACATCTCGTGGTTGGGTAGGATTCATGCGCTTAAAATGGTCCTCCTGCCTAAACTCCTGTATCTCTTCCAGGCACTGCCCATTCCGATAGGGATGGACTATTTCCGTCGGCTTAAGACCTTGATGTTGAAATTTGTGTGGCAAGGCGGCCGGGCGCAACTTTCTTATGCGGTTCTTCGACGTCCGCGGGTGGAAGGGGGAGTGGGGTTCCCGGACATGCACTTGTATTATAAGGCTGCCCAATTAAGAGTACTGGTGGAATGGTTCCAACAGCTCTCAGAGAAGCACTGACTC
The DNA here is from genome assembly GCF_964263255.1 of Lissotriton vulgaris. NCBI lineage: Eukaryota > Metazoa > Chordata > Amphibia > Caudata > Salamandridae > Lissotriton > Lissotriton vulgaris. The sequence continues at coordinate 481,004,843 of NC_141700.1, read as the reverse complement.
CACATGGATCGGAGTGTGGCCGGAAGATCCATCTGGGACCTAGCCTGGAAACCTAGGGTGGACCGGCCCAGAAACGCGTATATTAGCACCCCCACCAGCACGGTGTTGAAAGTCTGGGACACGGTCAGTGGCGACGACCGATGGACCACCTTCCCGTCCCCATTTACTCCTATTCATTTCAACCCGCCCTTTCCTCCGGCCCTGACGGATGGACCCTTTGGTGTCTGGAGAGAGGGTGGTTATAGGGCCCTCACCCACCTGTCCGCCCGGTAACGTCCTTCCTGCGGGAATGCAACATCTCGTACTCCTGGGGGCACCCCTTCCGTATCATATTTAGATGGCAGAATAGGTTGGCGCAAATCCGCTCCCTGCAGGTGGCAAAGGATCTTCTGGGCCTGGGGGACGTTCCTCCCTCCCAAGCGGCACATTCCTCCCCATCGAGGAGACGACACCGATCTTCCTCATGGCATAGAATTGATTCTTCCCCGAACTGGAGGCGTCCGGATCGCACTTTACTCGGGAGAACAAGGGGAACGCTGGGTGGTAGGACATTTGTGCTGGCACGGTGATCCCATGCTAAAATGTATGGAAAAAGTATTTTTTTACATAAATTTGAGGTTTGCAGGGAATTCTGAGTAGGAAAACTTTGGGGGACCCATGCATGCCAGACCTCGCTGGACTCCCCGGGTATCTAGTTTTCAGAAATGTTTGGGTTTGGTACTTTCCCAAGATGGCCGCCGAGCCCGGGGCCAAAAACTCAGGTGCCCCCCCCCCCCCAAAAAACAGGTAGTTTTGCTATAGGTAATTTTGAAGTCTCCACTGTGCGTTTTGGGCAGTCACTATGCCTACCCACGCAAGTGAGGTATCATTTTTATCGGAAGACCTGGGGGAATGCTGGATGGTAGAAAATTTGTGTGAGCCCAGTGATGCCACACTTTCCTACACAAAAATATGTAAAAAAACAGATTTTTTTCAACTAAAATTGAGGTTTGAAGGGATTCTGGGTAAAGGAACGTTGGAGGATCCATGCAAGCCATACCTCCTTGGAAGCCCCCGGGTGTCTACTGTTCAGAAATGTGTGGGTCGGGTAGGTTTCACTAGATGGCCGTCGAGCACGGGGCCAAAAACACAGGTGACCTCCCCTTGCAAAAGCAGGTGGTTTTGACATAGGCATTTTTAAAGTCGCCTCACTACGTTTTGGGCCCTTGCCTGTCACGGGCACTTGGGCCTCCCACACAAGTGAGGCACCATTTTTATCGGGAGTCCTGGGGGAACGCTGGGTGGTAGGAAATTTTTGTGAGCCCGGTGATGCCACACTTTCCCACACAAAAAAATGTGAAACAACTGAATTTTTCAGCTAAAATTGAAGTTTGCAAGGGATTCTGGGTAAGGGGATGGCGGGGGATCCACGCAAGCCATACCTCCTTGCAAACCCCGGGTGTCTACTCTTCAGGAATGTGTGGGTTTGGTAGGTTTCCCTAAATGGCCGCCAGGCACGGGATGGAAAACCCAGGTGACCCCCTGCAAAACCAGTTAATTTTGACAAAATTAGTTGTTTAGTTCTGCAGTGTGACAATTTTGGCACAATATTGCAAGGGAAATATGACAGACATTGTGAGTTTTGCAGGATATTGTGAATAATCTAACTTGTTAGAATTCACCAGAGAGACATTGCCATGTACTCCCAAGGGTTTTCAACAATATCTACAATTGGTAGGTTATTCTTAGGTGGAATGTACACCTTGACAAAGAGACTAAAAAGACAGATTCCTGCACAGCTATCTATTCCTCAAAAACACATACACACTGGTTGGGTTTGGCACGAGGGCGAGTGATGGTTCAGTATATAAAATTTTATTAACAAGAGATTTCACAAAAATGAAATGCACTGTCAATTACATGGACAAAAAAGCGGAAACAATGACTCGCAGCTCGTGAGCTGTAAAGCCACTTCAAGGCACCAACCGCTTTACTGTCCATTCACACACCTTTTACACTTGATACACAAAAGACCATTCACACCACCAGGTACAAAAGCAACACATCACAACATTCACAAAAAAGGGACAAGGGGCACCCTGCTTCAAAAATACAAAAAAGAAAATACTACACAGCCATCGATTACTCAAACACATGCATACGTGTGACACATACAAAACATTCACACCGCCAGCCGCGGACCCATCACATTACAACACTTCCACCAGCAGACAGCGCCATTCAAGGGCCCATCACTTTCACACACCCACATTCCTGACACAGTCACTACACAAACTGATAGATTGCATGGAGTGGCGCTCAGCTAGCAGTGTGTGTAGTGACCAGCATCAAGTCACTACTCACACACCGCCAGCCGAGCGCCAGTCCATGCACACCGCCAGCCAAGCGCAACTCCGTGCACACCACCAGCCAAGTACCAGTGCACACACACCGCCAGCCAAGCACCAATCCATACACACTGCCAGCCAAGCACCAGTCCACACACACTGCCAGCCAAACGCCAGTCCACGCACACCACCAGCCAAACACCAGTCCACGCTCACCACCAGCCAAAAGCCAGTCCACCGACACCGCCAGCCAAGCGCCACTCCAAGCACACCACCAGCCAAGCACCAGTCCAGGCACACCACCAGCCAAGCACCAATCCAAACACACCTCCAGGCAAGCATCAGACCACGCACACCGCCAGCCAAGCACCAGTCCACACATACCGCCAGCCAAGCACAAGTCCACACACACCACCAGCCAAGCTCCAGACCACACACACCGACAAACAATCGCAACTCCACGCAAACCGACATCACATTTAAGATTTTTTTTAATATAAATAAGAAAACACAAACAAATTGCAATTTGATAAAAATCTACTAACACAACAACTAAAACTAAATACACTGCACAAATGCCAACTTTGAAACTGAACAAAAATTATTAAATAATAGAGGCCAGGCAATTCACTTTACCACTCATGGATGCTCCCAAAAATTATTTTGCGTGTGGTACATTCTAAAACAAGCAGGCACGCACAGACCAGAGTTAGAAGGACACTCGGGGCAGTACATACAAACCTCCTTCCGCAAACCTCTTCGCCAACAGACTCTACATCTCCGACTGGGAAAGTCCTTTGAGGATGTAGGAGGAATGTGATCAGGAAAGTAGCGATCTTTCAATCTAGCAACATCCTCCACCACTCCAACTCTAGGAACACTTGCCTGTTCCACCATAACAAGGCTGCCTATTACAAACTCCTGAAACTTTACAAAAGTCATCTTTGACTGAGGACAAGATTCCTGGAACACAACAAAAGCATTGAAGGTTGCCAAGTGGAAAAGATGGATAGCAAACTTCTTGTACCAAATGTAAGCCTTTACGAAGAGCAGCATACGGTTCCAACCTCTGATCTACTCTGTCAAAACCATCCATGTGCCTATTGTAGTCTAAAATGCACACAGGTTTGCGTGCTTCAGCAACTTGACCCCAAACAGACACTGGTTCAGTGCTTTCATCATTTATGGTAGTCAACATGTAGAAATCTCTCCTGTCTGAAAACTTCACAGCTAGAAGCTCCTCACAACGCAATGCACTGCACTGTCCCCGGGCAAGCTTTTGACTAACAAGTTCTTTTGGGAAACCTTTACAGTTAGAGCGGATTGTGCCACAAGCAACAGTATCCACTTTGGCTAATTCCCTGAACAACCGCACACCTGTGTAGAAGTTATCTGCATATAAATGATGGCCTTTGTTAAATAATCCTCTACCAAGTTCCCACACAATTTTCTCAGTCACTCCAAAAGTGGACGGACATTAAGGGAGGTTACTCCTGGATTCCTTACCGGTGTACACCAGCTTAATTCCATAGCGTGCCCTCTTACTAGGAATGTATTGCCTAAAAACCAAGCAGTCCTTGAACAACACCAAAGACTCATCCACTGCAATTTCTTTCCTGGGAGCATATATCTCAGAAAATCAATCAACAAAGTGATTAATGACAGGGTGAATCTTGAAAAGACGGTCACAATCAGGGTGATCTTGTGGCAAAGCTAAACCATTATCGACAAAATGCATCATCCGAAGCAGAAGCAAATACCGATCATGACTCATGACTGCCGGAAATATAGCAGTTGCCATCAAGGGACTAGTACACCAATATGAAGCCATTGATGGCTTCCTAAGCAAGCCCATCAAAAAAGGTAAACCCAAGAACGTCTTCATCTCTTCCAGATCTGTGGGTGTCCACCGGGTAGCTCTAGCGTGGGGCTTAAGGCTGGTACTGTTCTCCCTCAAAAACTGTTCGGCATACAAATAAATCTGCTCAACAATCTCTGCCGAAAACACATAATTCATAAACAACTAAAACAAATCAATCTGCAAAATGTTTTCAGTGTTCACCCTACACCCTGGAACACCAGTAAAGTCTGGCAATGCTGGCTGCACCATGCCTGGGGCAACCTAGAGGTCAGAACTTTCAATGGGAAGTCTTGCAGCCCCAGGCTGCCGCCCAGCTGCCTCTTGTCCCACTATACCAACAGGAAGTCTTGCAGCCCCAGGCTGCAGCCCAGATGCCTCTTGACACACTATCGGCACAGCAATGTCCTCCTCTAACACAGGCACTTCATCCACACCTAAAGTAGCTTCATCAGCACTCAGAGTATCTTCATCATAAGATGATGCCATGTGGAGAGAAAACTCACTACCTGAATCTTCACCTCCCACCTCTGACTCAGAATCAGAGTCAGTCTCTGGACCATGGTCAGAGGAAGAATCAAAAAGCATTCCAACAACTTGCTGAGCAGTAATCCGGCAGCTAGCCATTATCCTTACTAAGAAAGAAGACTGCACAAATAACTCAACAACCAACACTGTGCAAAGTAAGTAAAAAAATGTAAGCCTTTATCACAAAGATCTATATACTGAACAACTATACAATTCACTTACAAGAGAATGCTACACTCACCAGCACCTACTCTGCATAGACACAGCAAATAGTCAGCGATATCCCACTAGAAAGAAGAAAAAAAACATAAATCTACAGAAAACAAAATACACATCAAGCACAAATGCAAAACATGTTTTGCAATCACAAAAAACAGAAACCAAACATACTGGTATTATTACACACTTTGCAAAAAACACATTTACATTGAAATTGTACAAAAAAGGTCTCTCACCAAACACATGCAACTACACAAACAGCAGAAGCACCAGTAACAAAAGCACACACTGCAACATTCTAAAGAGCAAAAGCCTTGAACAAGAACAAAAAAGGGGAAAATAAAACATTACACTTTGCTTGAAAAAAAACAATACACATTATAACAGGCTATGTCACAGGCTATGTCACAGATGGGGGCAGAAAGGGTTAAATACACAAACAAATATAGCAAGCACAATCTTTATTTTTACATCCCTGGCACTATTGGGCTGGGGCCAGAAACGCCCAAAAAATCAGGCTGTCTGTCCCCAGGGTGTGCAGAATATAATTTTTTTAACAATTGGGCCCCCAAGAAGCTTCCCTTGCCCAAGGGGTCGCTTCCATTTAAAAATAAAAGAATTCCCTGGTGTCTAGTGGGGGTTTTCTGCCCCCCTCCTGGGGGCAGAAAGGCCGAATAAAAAAAAAACGATCTACACCCACAGGGGGCAGAATATATATTTTTTTAAATGTGGGCCCAAGGAAGGGACTCTTGCCCAAGGGGTTGCTTCCGATGTAACTAAAAATAATTCCCTGGCTCTAGTGGACTTTTCTGCCCCTCCCTGGGGCCAGAAACGCCAAAAAAATCAGGCTGTCTGTCCCCAGGGGGGCAGAATATAAATATTTTCAAATTAGGGCCCCCAGGATCTGCCTCCAGAGGGGGCAGAATATATTTAAAAAAAATATATGGGCCCAAGGAAGTGGCCCTTGCCCAAGGGAACGCTTCCGATTTAAAAAAAAAACAAAATCCCTGGCTCTAGTGGGCTTTTCTGCCCCCCCCCCCCCCCGGGTACAGATCGGCCAAAAAAACAGCCGATCTGCCCCGGGGGGGGGGGGGGGGGGCAGAAAAGTCTGAAAATGCATTTGCCCCCTTAGGAAGCGGCCCTTGCCCAAGGGGTCGCTTCCTGTGCACATTTAAACTTTTGAAAAAATCCCTGGTGTTTAGTTGGGCATTCCTGGTGCACAATCGCGATGCTGTGTGCGATCATGCACCAGGAAAGCCCTGCATTGGGACATCAGGGGAGAGGAACACTGTTTCCTCCCCCCTGATGCCTCAAGTCACCGAGAAAAGGCCCCCCGACCCCACTGGAGAGCCAAAACCTACCTGCTCTCCCTGGACACACTGGAAACAAATGGTTTACAGCGCGTCCAGCGCTTCCTGATGACGTCGGCACGCGCTGTGCGTGCTGACGTCATCAGGGAGCGCCGGGGGGCCCGGGGGTGGCAGCGGAAACTCTTCCGCTGCCATCTCTGCTTAAAAGACAATGATCGATGCCCCAGGGGGGCTGTGCCGATGACGGAACCGCTCCGTCATCAGCATTGAAGGGGTTAAGCACCAAAATAGAAAGAGAACTTCTATACCTCCTGCGATCATACTACCTGAATACTAAGTGAAGTAGTGTGGCTCACTGGTTAGAGGCGGCAGACCCGAGAGCAGAGGACGGCCCGGGACCAGGGTTCGATTCCCGGCGTGGCAGGTTTCTGGACCAGGGTCAGCGGACTCGATAATTCTCTCGCCTCGGTGCCCACTCTGATCAGCGACCACACTCGGCAACTCTGGGCATTAGCTTGCCTCATCTTCACTAACGGCCCCACCAGACCGCCGGGGATGCCTGGTCTCACCCTGGAGATACCCATTAAGGGACCATCTCTCAGGGAAGCCAGGAAGGGTTTCGCAGCGGTCGAAGCGCCTTGGGACCCTACGGGTAAGTAGTGCGCTATATAAATGCCAATACATTTACATTTACATTTACATTTACCTCGAGTAAGCACCATCTTTAAATGTTCTGATTGTGTTGGAATCTTATGCTTTTGATGCTTATCCCTAATTATTCCCCATTTATATCTATTCCAAGGACAAATGTCTGCATCTAGATCTAAGACGATTGCCTAACTGTTTGGATCAAGTTTCAATCATTGCATCAGCATTCTATTGTCTGTGAGTAGACAATATGCATCCGAACCTAACCGCCCTTGATGTGTAATAAGTCATTTGTGCAGTGATTCTTTGTAAGAAATGGGCGTCTCCAATTGGCAATGGCTGGCACCAATGTCCAAATAAGGACCTGTTGCAAGGATCCTGGTCCTACACAGAACTGTGCACAGAGACCCAGGACATCAGTGAATTGTGGTGTACCAAAAACTCACCTCAGTACCTGGAAATCCCCAACCAGCTAGCATCAGTGTCACATTAGCTCTTCGCCCTATAGCAAAGGAACCAATGATTAGACAACCTAGAACATGCGACTTAGGATAAACTCAGGAATGGTGGGAAGTGAGAACACTCTTTCGTTATACTCTCATAACAGTCCACAACAGGAGTAAATAAGAGACAAGGGTAAGGTTAAAATATTTATTTTAACGATGTGCTCTCAGGTGCGGTATCTTTGCCAACATAAGCAGACAAATGATTAGAAATAATATGGTCAGCATTGCTACAATTCCATAAACGAAAAGCAGTTTGGTTAGGTACTCAAGGTCCAAATTCAAGTCTTGTGGCATTCAAAAAAGATCCTTATATTTTGTATATCTTAAAAACAGTGATTTATTTAAAAATTGTCTCATTACAATACATACAATATTACATAATAATACAAACAAATTCAATAAAAACCAAAAAGTCGACGCGGCGTTTCGGTGTCTTGACGGGTTAGTCACACCTTCTTCAGGACGGTTTTTAAAATCACTAAAAAGAGAATGCCACAGTTACACATTGTTTAAGACTTATGACAGAGACCTTAAGTTATACTAACAATTAATGATAATGTTACACAATTTAATTATGAAAAAAACCTAAAGCTACAGCCCTATACTTCATTTAAGACTGGTCTATCAATTTTGGTTCCTTTAGCTGTTTTGAACGGCTCCATAGTTTCACACTTATGGGATACCTTAGTTGTCCTTAGTGTTCCCCTATTTCCACATTTCAGGATTTGCACTGAAAAAATTATTTAAACACCATTTTTATACAAAACTTTGATCACAGACATTTTAGCATAGCAACATTTCCGACAGTTACGATTCTTTACACATGATCCCAAACACTTTATCATGGCAGTATTTTAATGGTGCTTCTACTCTCTGTTTTTCTCATTTAGAGATGATATACTCAAAACTATTTCTGTCTGGTGTCTATAACCCAACGGCCTTCCTTTTTATGCTCCAATTGTTTACATACCTCCAAATACTGAGCGAATCTGATAATGATAAACAATCTGTGATAACCTCTATTTCTTATTCCTTTAGAGGCATGTTTTCAGCATATTTAAAGTATTTCCACCTACAAAATAAATTGTTTTCACATGATTTAATCGCCCAATCCTTTTCTCTAACATTGACACAGTATAATCATTTAGTTTAAATACCGTCGTACCTTGATCCAGATGCTTATATACTGGATAGGTCTGCTGTACCAGGGATGACCACCGTATGGGTAAAGTAATTATGTACACTTTAGCTGGGAATAGACAGAAATACACACAATGGAAATTGATACTGATCGCTGCATTAATATACAAGAGCCGTTCACTGTAAAACCACTTGCGGTGTGTAATGGATCACGCATGGTATTAGACCATACCCCGTACCTTAGAAAAACTTCCGTCATGCCCAAATTAACATTGCTGCATTAATAAATAAGAGCCGTTCACGATAAACTGCTTGTAGTGCGTAATAGATCGTTCATAATATTAGACCATAATCCTGGCCCTGACTGAACCCTTTAAGATATTTCTGTAATAATACGCTTACAAAGGAATGTTAAGAACTTCCCATTAACGGAAACAGACAGGGGTAATCATTAACAACCGCATGATGGTCCTTAATTCTATGGAGAAGAATAGTTACAGGGTATCTTGTGTTAACAGATAATCTGAGATAAGGAAGCACGAAAGCAGACGCATAAAGTCAGAAGCGGGAGTAAAGAAACATAGCTCCTTTAGACCCTATGAGGTGGTTCTAAGCTTCAAACCAAAGGTATTATAACATATATACATAACTACCTTGTTTTTTGACCATAATTGAAAGACTTACCAATCAATTTCCATTGTGTGTATTTCTGTCTATTCCCAGCTAAAGTGTACATAATTACTTTACCCATATGGTGGTCATCCCTGGTACAGCAGACCTATCCAGTATATAAGCATCTGGATCAAGGTACGACGGTATTTAAACTAAATGATTATACTGTGTCAATGTTAGAGAAAAGGATTGGGCGATTAAATCATGTGAAAACAATTTATTTTGTAGGTGGAAATACTTTAAATATGCTGAAAACATGCCTCTAAAGGAATAAGAAATAGAGGTTATCACAGATTGTTTATCATTATCAGATTCGCTCAGTATTTGGAGGTATGTAAACAATTAGAGCATAAAAAGGAAGGCCGTTGGGTTATAGACACCAGACAGAAATAGTTTTGAGTATATCATCTCTAAATGAGAAAAACAGAGAGTAGAAGCACCATTAAAATACTGCCATGATAAAGTGTTTGGGATCATGTGTAAAGAATCGTAACTGTCGGAAATGTTGCTATGCTAAAATGTCTGTGATCAAAGTTTTGTATAAAAATGGTGTTTAAATAATTTTTTCAGTGCAAATCCTGAAATGTGGAAATAGGGGAACACTAAGGACAACTAAGGTATCCCATAAGTGTGAAACTATGGAGCCGTTCAAAACAGCTAAAGGAACCAAAATCGATAGACCAGTCTTAAATGAAGTATAGGACTGTAGCTTTAGGTTTTTTTCATAATAAAATTGTGTAACATTATGATTAATTGTTAGTATAACTTAAGGTCTCTGTCATAAGTCTTAAACAATGTGTAACTGTGGCATTCTCTTTTTAGTGATTTTAAAAACCGTCCTGAAGAAGGTGTGACTAACCCGTCAAGACACCGAAACGCCGCGTCGACTTTTTGGTTTTTAATGAATTTATTTGTATTATTATGTAATATTGTATCTATTGTAATGAGACAATTTTTAAATAAATCACTGTTTTTAAGATATACAAAATATAAGGATCTTATTTGAATGCCACAAGACTTGAATTTGGACCTTGAGTACCTAACCAAACTGCTTTTCTTTTCTGTATTATTTGTTGTCTAGTCAAGATTGAGTGCTATGTCAGAATCATAAGGGTATTCTTCAAGTCAGGCTGTATCTCATTAACACAAGGGACGCCCTGACGGAGGGTATATTCCTACACTTAGGGACTGTCTTTTGTTTTAGATCATATCACCCTGTCCCATATTGGTACATAGGGTATCTCCCTTTTTTTCTTGGACAATTCCATAAAACACAAAGGGAGAAATCATATTACAATGATTATGATGTCGTATAGTGCCTAGTTATAACACCCTTCCTATCTAGGAACTATGTTTTATAAACTAAAAAAGGTCTCTTAGGCTTGTTTGGGGGACCTCATTACCTCTCAGCTCAGCATGAGTGAATCACATCAGGATCAGCAAAAGCTCTCTGCATAACTGGAAACAGAAAATCTTCCAAGTGCGTGAAATCATGTCTGCAGTGTAATAATAAAGGCTCCAGGATTTCGGTCAGTTCAAACAACAGCTACCATGTTATGATAACCTTGACAGCTTCAGCACTCACTGTGCAGACTAGGGTCATGATGTAAGTCTAGGGATGTTGAAAACAAGCTTTTCTCACGTGAAGACATTCATGCAGCCAAAATTACAAAAACCGATATATGCAGTATTTTTTGTGCAAAAGCAGCAAAAGGTAAAATGGCGTTTAAACTTCTACTAAGCCATGCTAACATAAAAATATGTGCAACCCAGGCCTCAGCCCACACTACACCCTCCCTTGATCGGAGAACGCAAAATAAAGGGGACAATATTTGTAGAACTTAGAGTTCAAGTTCGAATGAGACAGAACCAACTTCAGAAATTTTGCCAAACATAATAATTGGGAGCAAAAATCTGAATTAAGAATTTTCAAACGTATCAAAACATTCATGTGAGGCCATGGTGTGAAGAAAACTTGAAATTTTAAAAAAATTGAAAAAATAATGCATCAGTGAACAAATCATGAATTCAGTACGTGTCTATGAAGTAGAAAAAAAAATGTCACTTCAATCCAACAATGTATAGACACCATATGTCGCAACCGCCTCCAATAGGAAGTTGTTGTTATCATCCATGAACATTTCAGCCATCCAGTTTAGTAATGGAAAGGAACACACATGTTCTTCAACAGCCAGAGCCTCTAGCACCATCAGAGGACAACTCGGGTGTTCTTCGAGATAACTGCGTGCCAAGAAGTCGTGGGCTGCAGACAATATATTCCAATTGCCTGGGACTCCATGAGCCGCTGCGCAGGCCATAATCCCGATACCAGAACAATCTAGTTCATGAGCAACTAAGGAACTCATTAGTAGATCATAACCCGGGTTAGGAGACACTGGTTTGCAAAGACATAAATCCAGAGCCCATTCAATACCGCAATCCAGGCAGTAGAAAACTTGCTGCATGCATGTAAGATATGAAAACCGGAAGGATAAACCATACGCGACACTCAAAGTAGCCGGAGGTAGCGATCCATTGTATTCAAGCATCCGATTACGAAGCTGGAGCAGCCGGGGCTGGTTGTCGAGGGGCACAGGATGTTCAACCATTTTTCAGCAAGAAAATCAACAGTAGTATTCTGGCTCCTAAGGCGAGAATTAACGGGAAACTGCCAAACAGGCTGGAAAAAATAGAATGAAAAAATGCCGGTATCACACCAAATATAGTTTGGAATGATGTCACAAGGCCAGAACTTACAACTTTGAAAAAGTGTGCCAAGCCCGTAGTGGAAGAGGCATTGAATATTGTGTGAATCAAAGCACCGAAATGCAGGGGAAGATCTGTATTTACCAAGGCATTTACCTCAGTACGAGTATTAGAACGTGAAGGACAAATGTTTCACGCACAGATGTAAGGGCAACTTCTTTCTGGGACAATAGACCTCTTATTCGACTCATTTTGTTGAACTCTTCTTTCAAGGTCGGAATAGAAGGCCAAATGGATACATCGAGCCTCCCATGTGGAGGAGGAAACAGAACATTCTTAAAGCAAACAGCACGTTTGGAAACAGTAACGATGTACAGAATTTCCGCAAGCATACCACAGCAATCTTCATTAGTTAATCAAAAATAACTACCGTTTGTTAACAACGTGAAAGGCGGTGTAATAGCCGGGGCGGGTGTGCCTTTTAAAACACACGCCAAATTTGGTGCCATAAGGTTACACGAACTGTGCAATTGCAGATTCTGACAGACAAAAGAGTGATCGGGAGTGGAAGTGCAGTCTTCACCCTTCAAATAAACCTCTTTACCTTTCCTCAAGCATCGATATGTAAAGGGTAGATTCCACACTTCATGAAGAAAAGCTCCACCTAAGGGCTCAAATCTGCTATGGCATAGTGCTTCATGCAAGCTTCAAATGTAAACAGAGGGAAAGGGAGAGTTATTAACCCATGGATAAGCCAAACCGCTGAATTTGTTTCGGCCACAGAGAACGGCAATGGCTCTAACTTTTCAATATTTAACAGTTAAATTAAAAGGCAAAAAGAGTGAAGACGTGTTCATGTAATCCCAAGGCACCTTCCCAGCCTTTAACGTCTGTAAAGTCCATGCAAACTGCATAAGAGAATGCAATTGATTCTGACCATGGTACAGAAATGCAACATCTTCTTGCACAATATCAACAACAGATGAAACAATATTGTCTAACATGTAAATTTGGGAAGAAAGAGTGTTAATGCGGTTATCTACAACTGCAAGCACTTTTTCCAAATTAGCTTGATCTATAGCCCTAGGCCTAGAAGCAGCTTCAATTTGGGACAGTTTCCAAACTTCGTTGTAAATAGCATATGTAAGGGTTCACCAGGCCTGTTCTGCAGGAGCACCAGGAACCCGAAGATAAGGCCTCAACCTTCCGCTACGACCTTCTGCCTCTATCAGACACTAGAGAGCAAAAGGTACATAGGGGAAAGAAGGGAAACAAAACAAGGAAAGAAGGGGATGGAATATTGGCTTTCTGCACCTCTCCTCAACCAGCTGGATGTACTCGGCTACTGTAAAGGAAAACGGTGACCATCGAGGGCGGGAGATTATACATGGTGTTCGTAGACCTGAGGTCAGCCTTCGACCTTGTACCACGGAAAAAACTCTGGGAGGTCCTGAGGGAGATGGGAGTACCCATTAATCTACTCCAGGCAATCATAAGACTTCACCAGGGTAACTTCGCCCAGGTACGTTGTGGGAGGGGTGGTGTTCTGACACAAAGGTTCCCTGTTTCCCGAGGGGTTCGGCAGGGGTGCGTACTTGCCCCAACTCTTTTTTGTCTTTATGTGAATAGTGTCATCTCGCATTTAGCCAATGTTGGAGACAACGACGCCCCGGTTCTGGCAGGTAGGAGGGTACCGGCAATTATGTTTGCGGACGATACCCTCCTGCTTTCCAAATCGCCCATGGGTATTCAGAGAACTCTGGATGGCTTTGATCTCTTCTGCAGGCAGTTTGGCCTCGAGATCAACGCCGGGAAGACCAAGTATATGATCTTTAACCCCTCCTCCACAACCAGACCCAACCCGTCCCTAAATTCTATAGTTTTAGAGAGGGTAAAAACATTTCAATACCTGGGCGTTACCCTTCAAGAGAATCTGTCATGGTGTCCACAGGTTGCAAATTCGCGATTAAGGCTATCTCAACTGTCTGGGGCTATCCTGAAGATTACTAACACCTCAACATATAAACCCATAGCCCCCGCAGTTGAGATGTACAAAACCCAAGCAAAACCTGCTGCATTATATGGCAGCGAACTCTGGGGACACCAAGCTGCAAATGAGTTGGTACGTGTGGAGAACAATTTCATGAGGCGTCTCCTGGCCCTTCCAGTTGCAACTCCATTACTTCCCCTACGTCTTGACTTGGGCTTATCATCTATCAGGGAGGATGCTGAACTTAACCCTATAAGATTTTGGCACAGACTCTGGTCAACTAAGGAGCTTAACCACTACAGGAGTGATCTTGTGCATGTAATGAACCTAAACGTCAATGACAAGATCCCCTGGCTAACTTTTGTTAAAAAAGAATTGTTCCGGTTAGGCCTCAGTGAACTGTGGTTGGCCCCCGAAACTGGTTGTATCAAGGTCCCTCGGAAAAGCCTAGCGAAAGCCTGCAAGCAACAAAATCTTGTAACCCAAATGACTGCACCTAGCACTGGCACTTTAACCCATTGTTTTACCCAATCCAAAAATACCTATAAATTTGAATCTTTTCTGGATTTTATTTATCCGGTCGCAGCAAGGAAGCTTTTTCTACAGTGGCGATTTGGAACCCTCCCCCTTAAATCCTTTACGAGTAAATGGACCAATGGAGGGGATAAATTATGCCCTGGCTGCAATTCCTGTGATGAGGAGGAAATCCATGTCTTATTTTTCTGCCCCACCTATAGGTCCCCAAGGAAGTATTGGTTGGTGCCTTTATGCAGAAACATGGCAATAAGAAACTGTTCCTTAGGGCATGTGTGTGCACAACATATGTGCACAGATTGATTATAGGGGTGCAACAGGGTGTCCTTTGGACACCCCTGCACCCTTGAAATCGCATTCTCAATTTGCGATTCGCTAATTGCTAATCGCAAATTGAGCATGTCTTCCCATTCATACCTATGGGCCTCTAGGCCCATAGGAATGAATGGGGAGGTATTCCTTAATTGCGATTCTCAATTAGAGAATTGCAATTAAGGAATATTAAGAAATCGCAATTTATTTAGTGATTTCTTGATGCATTGCATTTTGCAATTCCTTAATTGCGATTCCTTATTTTTCGCAATTAAGGAATCGCAAAAAGCAATATTGATGCATGTGCCTGTAGTTTCGTAACAGGGTCTGTAAATTAGTAAGAGAAGCACTGGTGTAATTATTCCATTCGGGGTATTCACCCAAATCAGGAAAAGAAGGAGTATTTAATTTTTTAGACGTAGCCAATCCAAAGCAGATGGTTTGTGAAATAGCATTAAGAAACAACATATGGTTCAGGATGAGACATGCATGATGCAAAGCCTTGGTGCCTTGCACTTCCCAAGTTTTAGATCCCCAAACAGATTTAAGATCAATGGTATCTTTCCACACTTCATAGCCCCCTACAGCCAATTGGTCAACAAAGGACTTTGAATACAGTATTTAGTGTGGGTAAGTCTACCCTTGGAAGAGGACTTCTCAGTCATCTTAAAATAAAATGCATCAGGGTTGGATTGATTAAAATCAGTAAAGTAAGAAAACTTTTTTAAAAGAGTTTTAGAGCTGCCTTCAATAGGTGTGGGACAATGTTCCCATTAAGTGTAAGTAATCACATTTCTAAACGTGTTTGCCTTGTGCAGAAAGTGGTTTTCATAGTGCTGGTAACAGAAAAAATCTGCCTAATTAGCAGAATCTAGATACAAATCTTCAACATCAAAGGCAGCATAATATTTCAAATCAGAAAATAGAACCTCTACGGCTTGGACGTCCCAATCATCAGAGCGAACCACAACCCCCATAGAAACACAAAGTACATTAGGAACGTTAATAACCTCTGTGGGACCATGTATCTGGAATTTAACAGCATCCCATACAAACCCATCTAAGACAGGCCAAGCAGTGATATTCACAAATTTCTGGTCCCTCTTCATTCTGTGTGATGAGGAGTGGGGTGCCAAAGTTCCATCAATTAGTCTAATTGTAGATCTTTCTTTAACATAGTGTCCGTTCACAAGACGGAAAAAATGCACCACAAATCCAATGGACATGAACAACATTTTTTTTAAAAGCACCAGCCAAATGTAAGTCCAAGGGAGAATCAAAACATGTTTTTTAAACCAAGAAGCAAAAATGGAGACTTTTGAAGGGGACTTCAATGTGGTAGAGCCAGTGTCAAATGAAAACGTGATTGAGTAGCTACACAGGTCGCCAAATCGGGCATAGATAAGTCAGTGGGGTATGTATACTCAGTATCATTAAGGGGGTCACCAGCCGATGGATTCAATAAAGGATTCGTAACTGTATTCATCTCAATGTCAAAATCAGGCCCGATGTAAGGATCCGGGTCCAAAACAGAGTTTCGCAGCGTCGCTGGACAAGAGACCACAGGTATCATACTAAGAAGAATCGGCCACTCTGTGTAATTTGACATTGTCAATGGAGCTATGCCTGTTCCCCTTGCGACCAGGAAGAGGAGGTAGAATGACTGTACCCTGCACGCCAAGCACCGGAACTGGAGCTCGATAGGAGGGGCCGAATTCCTTTTGTTTTCGACTTTCTCTCGGACCAGTTCACCAACTTTGGGTAGCCAGCCAAATACCAGAATTTGCAACGCAGCATCAGATGTGGAGGGTAAATGTTCCTTTGCAAGACTGCCTTGGGTCTTTTGTAGATTCTGGAAAACAGCACAATGTTCATCTATGTCAAAGGAAGTGGCCGACGCCGCTAGGTCTGGACCCTCAAGGTCCGGAACAAACATTCTGATACCAAGAGCATTTCATATGGGTCCACCCACCCAGAGAGCTACTAGGGAGATGTGCGCTCTGTATGCTTTGGAGGTGGGCTAGCCAGTTCCGGCCTGTACCTAATACCTTTACTGTCAAGGATTGCTTTAAGTCACGGTTCATCCGCTCCACAACATTATTGCCCTCAGGTCGATATGGAGACTAAAATTTACTTGGATCCCCAAAGAACTCATGGCATCCTTGTATGCCTTAGAGTCAAATGCTGGACCATGGTCAGAATGCAAGGTACCACTTGCAAAAATTTCCACAAAGACACGCAAATCCATGATGACAGTTCTGGAATCAGCACTGCGTTGTAGCTACACCCACACAAAGTGCGTGCAAGAATCCACTGCAACTAAGTTGTACTTATATGCAGTATCTGATGAGAAAGTACCGCAGTGATCTAAGTAAACACAACCAAGTGGCCTATTCGATATATACAACTGAGTCTGTGGTGGGCTTGCAGCAGTAGAAGGTTTAATCTGCGGGCAAATGTCACATTGAAGGACATAATCATAATCACAATCAGTGCCACCAGTAATGCTGTTGTAGGAGAGATACAGTAGCTGACAAGCCGGCATGCGCGGAGGCTATTCGCTTGTGGGCTGCTGTAATCAATGTATGTCTGCGGTCCGCGTTGGGAATTAACCTGTCACTAACATCGTTAATTCTCACATAAGGAACTTTATCAGGACTTGAATGATAAGAGTATTAATAAGGGAAACCTTTCGGGTAATTACCTCACTTCTCTGTTGTGGCTATAGCTGCCAAGATTTCATCATCAATATTACTTTTGGAACGTGTAACTTCTGCTACTGAATATGTTGCAACTGCAGTCTTGGCGGCCTCGTCGGCAAGGCTGTTGCCCACAGCGTGAGCTCCGAAACACTGGTGACCAAGAGTATGAATTACAAACACGAGTGGAAGCAGTTCTTTAAGTTCAGCCACTCAAACCCAGATCATTTTATGTTTTTTTGTTCATGTTTTTTTGTTCAACCTTTGGAATCATTCTGAGCCCAAAATAACAAATTGTCATTGTATGATTGAACACAGTAGTAAGAGTCACTTACTACAAGATTAGTCACATCTGCGTACTCCAATGCAGGCATCAAAGCGCAAAGCTCTGCCAACTGGGCGGTACAGTCCCCTAAGGTCTGTGTATGCACGACATCGGACTTGAACTCACCGTTCACCATAGTACCCACAACAATTGCACAGGCCGCAGAAAATGCGTGCTTTGACCCGGTCGTGGGCTGCGCTGACCCGTCAGTGTAAATGATACAATGGAAATCCTCTAGCGGGTGCATGGTCAGGGTAGCTTGATGAACTAATTCATACTGTAAAAACTCCTGTGTCTGCAAAGAGGCGTAAAAAATGAACGTGACATCTGGGGATGTCAAGGACATGGCTCATTGTATCCAACGTGGGTGCAAAGCTTTTGAATTAGGTACACTGGCTTTTGTGAAAAAACAATAAAGGAGTAAACCCTCGTGGGTAGAGAGAAAGGTAACTCTCTTACAATGAGCACTAGTGCTCTGGTTAGCACATTTTGCCCCAACCTGTTACTGGATAGAGCATATCCTTATAGAAGACCCCTCACTCACCAACCTAGTTGGTGACATGCTTCATCATCGGGGTCCCACCCCATAGGCCGAGTGCCTACAGGGTGTGCTGCGACACCTGATTACAGTGGAGCTGGTTTCGTTTTTATGTGTACAAGACTATCAAAATTGTGTATTAAAAAGGGCCAACACTACTCACTTCAAGTATTTATTCTTGAGCGCTTGAACCCTTAGTAAAAATAAAGTGTGCCACCTTTGCCCAATTAGGAAGGCTTTGGTGTCAAAAAGTCGTGTTAAAATATATAAAAATAGCGAAAGTGTGCTATGTGAATGTGAATGTACAAAACTATTGTTTAAAAAGGTCTACATGTTTCAACCCAAACATGGATTCAAGGGTTTTCGTCAGGACCGTAGGTGATTTGAACTGGGTGGTCTGCCCACGCTAAGGAGCGTCCTGCCCTAGTTCAATTTAGAGATCGTAAATAGGGATCTCGTGCAAAAAGGTGCGTTTTTCACTTTTGAAAAAACCTGTGAAAAGACAGGGAAACAAAAAACAGGAAGGGGTCACACACAGGGGTAGACAAAATGGATTGTACCACATGTAACATATATATTCATGATTATTTAGGAACAATCATAATATCCACGTGTGGAATCATACCAGCATATCACTATCGTGATTAGAACATATCTACTGCGTGGGTGGCAACAGAAATATAGTGATAAAATGCCGGGAGGTGCCTTTCAATCAAAGGGCAGCCGCCAAATGAGAGGTGTCGAAATGGTTTGGCGTCTGGGATACGTGAAAATCAGGGGTCGATAAATGGGAGAGTGACCTGTTAGCGTGCTGCGCTGTGAACGGCTGCCAAATAATTGTGAGCAGTCGTGAGAAAAAACCGTCTCAATAGTATTGAGGCGGCTGGTTATTCAGTGCTTACGCTTGAAAGCGAAACTCTCGCTTCATAGGCACCAGCGTTACCAAGTGGACAGGATTCCGTTCTCCTGTAGGTGAAAAAACAAGTTTCCAGTGTCAGCGCTGTGATCAAAGCGCATTGACAATCGAGTATTGCCCCAAGAAGAAATAGTAAATAATACAGGCGGTCGTTCCCGCTTAGCGGTCCTTCAAGTGTACTTACTTGTCGCTTCTGTTCATCAGACCGATTAACCTACTTGGTTCTTGCTCGGCGTGCCCCGTGGAGTGTCTCCGGTGCCTGTTTGCCGGTAATGTGAACACTTCCTCGTTGGGCGTGGCCGGGTCACGTGTGGTGAGCACGTGATCCGGAGATGGCCAATCACAATCTTCGGTGAACACTGTTGTAGGACTTGCCCGAGTCAAGCAATGTATACATTGCCATGGAAACAGGTGCAGTGATCTCGGGCGGACAGCGCTCGCGTTGCTTAGCTATATTTCTTGGGTATTTTTATCGTGTTTCTAAGCACATACATGGGAGTGAATGGGCAATATTTACAAGGTGTTTAGTATACAGAGATTACTTTCAGGACATAGGAA
Organism: Lissotriton vulgaris; assembly: GCF_964263255.1. NCBI lineage: Eukaryota > Metazoa > Chordata > Amphibia > Caudata > Salamandridae > Lissotriton > Lissotriton vulgaris. Next base: position 480,985,057 of record NC_141700.1, on the reverse strand, counting down.
AATGATTGCCTTTTAGAGACTTTGACAAAACCGGACAGGCATAAGATAAATCCGTCGGGTGGGGTGCTCTCTTATGTCAGTACATTGTTCCACGGAATGTTATCGTTTAAGCCGGTTTTGTGCGTGGAAAGTCTGTAGACCCACCTCTGTTCCTTCTCGTATAGGCGTTTTTCTAGGTTTGTACCAGGTTGTATTTGTTCAATTATTGTCCACTTTATGTCATCAGCAGTGTGACCTACCGACAAAAAGTGTTCAGTAAGCTTTGTATTCGTTTTCCTGCACCTGATGGTGCTTCTGTGCTCTCCTATGCGAAGTTTTATTTTTCTGCTGGTCATTCCTACATAATGCAAGTCGCATGGGCATGTCAATCTGTAGATGACATTCTCGCTATTGCAGTTGGTCTGTCCTCTAATTGTCCACACTTTGTTAGGTTCCAACAGTAATGTTTTTGTATTTGTGGTAAAGGGGCAGACACTGCAACTTCCGCATTTGTAGTGACCAGTTACCTTAGGTAGACCCCATAGATTAGTTTGTGTTTCTTTCTTAGGGTGTATCGCTAGGGGTCTGGTATTGACTACCGCATCTTTTATGCTTCGTGCTCTTTTGAAAGAGAATAACGGTTTGTTCCATCTTAGGTTGCCTGTATTCAGAATGTTCCAGTGCTTTTTTATTATTCTTGACACGTCGTTGGATATAGTGTTATATGTTGTAACACACGTCAAGGGGATCTCTTCCGGGACCCTTTCTTTTGGTTCCAAGAGCGCTGCGCGAGGCTGATTACGAGCTCGCTTCTGGCTTTTCTGGAGGATTCTGTTAGGGTAACCTCGGTTTTGAAGTTTCTGAGAAAGATCTTTGGCTTGGCTCTTGTAGTCATCCAGTTCACTACAGTTCCTACGGATTCTAAGGTATTGCCCGTATGGTAAATTTTCGCGTAGGGGTCTGGGGTGAAAACTTTCAAAATGAAGGAGGTTATTTTTGGCAGTAGGTTTGTAATGGGTAATAGTAGTCAATTTCCCATCTTTTTTTGTGATTTTTACGTCTAGGAAGACCAGGGTGTCACTGCTTTTTTCATATGTGAACTTTAGATGATTGTCTCGAGTGTTTATCCAGTTGAAGAAAGAGGTTAGTGATTCCTCTGAGCCTTTCCAAATGGTTAGCACATCGTCGATGTACCTACGCCATATCAGGAGATTGGAGCTATAGGGGTTTGTATCGCTGAGAATGTATTTCTCTTCAAAATCAAATACATACAAACCCGCTATGCTTGGAGCAAAAGAACTGCCCATGGATGTTCCACCCGTCTGTAGGAATATTTGGCCCTCAAACTCAAAATAATTCCTTTTTAGTGCTAGCCTTGCACACTCGAGAATGAAGTTTTTGGGTGTTCTTGATGTCCATGTTTCCTTCTCTAGAGCTCTTTCTAGTACTTCCAGCGTTGCATCTTGAGGGATGCTGGTGTACAGGCTCTCAATGTCAAAACTCACCAGGATGGTGTCATTATCCACAGTGAGTTGGTCAAGAATTTGTAGGAGACTCTTTGTGTCCTGTAGGTATGTGCTGGTTCTTTGCACCATGGCTTTGAAGAAAACGTCGCAAAATTGTGATAGTGGTTCGAGGACTGATCCCAAACCAGAGACAATTGGTCTACCTGGCGGTGGTATCCTGTTTTTATGTATTTTGGGGAGGGTATAGAAGTAGGGGATTTTCCCTTGGCTGTTGCAAAGGAAATTTGCCTCCTGTTTAGATATAAAACCCTTTGTTTCTCCATATTCCACTAGCGATGTTATCTCGCTTTTCAAGTCTTCTGTTGGATCCACTGGTAGTCTCCGATAACTATTGTCATCTGCTAGAAGTCGAAGACATTCGGTTTGGTAAGCTGTGCGATCTTGCACAACAATTCCTCCACCTTTATCCGCAGGTTTTATCACTATTGTTTCACAGTTCCGCAGGGTTCGAGGGCCACTCTTTCCTGATTAGTCAGGTTCATGAATTGTTTCTTGGGTTTTGTATTCTCAATTTCATTGAAAACAGCCTGCTCGAATGTGGAAACTTCCACAGGTATCGAGTGTGGCGGAGGGGTGAAAGTGGCTTTGTTTCTCAGACCTGTTTCATTAGGATCTGGATTCTCCTCAGTGATTGGTCTTTTTTCGAAAAAGGCTTTAAGTCTGAGTTTTCGAAAAAAAGACGAGAGTTCGCAGTGAAGTCTGAATTTGTCCAGATTCGCTGTCGGTACAAATCCTAAGCCTTTATTCAAAACTGATTCTTCGTCTGTGCTCAATGGTCTAGTTGCGAGGTTGGTTATTAGGTTCTCCGGTTGCTTGGTCCTGCTTGTTGCGGTCTGGGCTTGTTCTGGTTCGCACTCGGATCTTCCGCTGCCCAGTGTACCTGAGCTCCCTGGTTTTGATTTCTTCGTTTTCCCCTTCCTCTTCCGCCCCGGTATAAAAAAGGGGGTGTGTAGGGGTTTGGTTGGAAAAACGGCTGCTGGAATGGTGGTTGCCAGCCATACATTGGCATATTTTGTGGGTGATAGTATGGATCAGGTGGTCCTTGCATTGGTACCGGTGCGTAATGTGACCAGTTCCCTTGACCTCTACCCCGTCCTCTCCCTCTTGGTTTGGAGTTGCTTCCTCCAGAATTTATACTTGAATTAGAAGTATTGCTTGAGGCATTACTGGAGGCATCTGAGGTATCTTCTCCTTTAGATTGAGGGGTAAACTCTGGGTCAGAGTATGGGTATGCCTTGGTATAAGAAAATCTCTTTAGATCCTTATGGAACTTTTGCACTTTTTGCTGGGTCAAATTGTCTTTATAGTCTGTCATTTCCTTGTTTAATTCATCAAGTTTTTTCTTAAAGCCTGTAATCGTAGTCTTCATGTGGCTTTCTGTCACCTGGATCTCGACTTGTATTGTTTCGGACAGTCTTAAGGCTGTCTTTAATATCAAAACGATCCAGTCGTGCGTACAGTGCCATGCTATGGCCGCCCAGTCTTTTCGGAAGGCTTCGTCTTCAAGGAAAATGCGGGGTGCATTTGAAACCAGTAGCCCTTTAGGAGCCATACTGTTACTCAAGTATTCTTTTAGAATTGTCCCATGCAAGATGATCCTGATTCTGTTTCTCTTCATCTCTGTAAGATTCTCCCAATCTTTTGTTGTTGAAATACTTTGTGCTATATTTGCATCTGCGAACACAGATAGGTCACTCATAATCTCATCGACCTCTGCAGAGGTATATGATAGACCCTGGTTTTCGGCCATGTTGCCAAAGGGTTTTGGCAAGTGTAGTGTGGTGTCTAATATGTATTATACAACTCTCGCAGCTGTGCGCTGCCTAAATTTTCACAACAATGGAGAGAGAGAGGGAAAATAATAATGCTAGGCACTATGTGAGGTGGGAACTCCTGGTCCCCCAATTAATCTGAAAAAACAATAAAGGAGTAAACCCTCGTGGGTAGAGAGAAAGGTAACTCTCTTACAATGAGCACTAGTGCTCTGGTTAGCACATTTTGCCCCAACCTGTTACTGGATAGAGCATATCCTTATAGAAGACCCCTCACTCACCAACCTAGTTGGTGACATGCTTCATCATCGGGGTCCCACCCCATAGGCCGAGTGCCTACAGGGTGTGCTGCGACACCTGATTACAGTGGAGCTGGTTTCGTTTTTATGTGTACAAGACTATCAAAATTGTGTATTAAAAAGGGCCAACACTACTCACTTCAAGTATTTATTCTTGAGCGCTTGAACCCTTAGTAAAAATAAAGTGTGCCACCTTTGCCCAATTAGGAAGGCTTTGGTGTCAAAAAGTCGTGTTAAAATATATAAAAATAGCGAAAGTGTGCTATGTGAATGTGAATGTACAAAACTATTGTTTAAAAAGGTCTACATGTTTCAACCCAAACATGGATTCAAGGGTTTTCGTCAGGACCGTAGGTGATTTGAACTGGGTGGTCTGCCCACGCTAAGGAGCGTCCTGCCCTAGTTCAATTTAGAGATCGTAAATAGGGATCTCGTGCAAAAAGGTGCGTTTTTCACTTTTGAAAAAACCTGTGAAAAGACAGGGAAACAAAAAACAGGAAGGGGTCACACACAGGGGTAGACAAAATGGATTGTACCACATGTAACATATATATTCATGATTATTTAGGAACAATCATAATATCCACGTGTGGAATCATACCAGCATATCACTATCGTGATTAGAACATATCTACTGCGTGGGTGGCAACAGAAATATAGTGATAAAATGCCGGGAGGTGCCTTTCAATCAAAGGGCAGCCGCCAAATGAGAGGTGTCGAAATGGTTTGGCGTCTGGGATACGTGAAAATCAGGGGTCGATAAATGGGAGAGTGACCTGTTAGCGTGCTGCGCTGTGAACGGCTGCCAAATAATTGTGAGCAGTCGTGAGAAAAAACCGTCTCAATAGTATTGAGGCGGCTGGTTATTCAGTGCTTACGCTTGAAAGCAAAACTCTCGCTTCATAGGCACCAGCGTTACCAAGTGGACAGGATTCCGTTCTCCTGTAGGTGAAAAAACAAGTTTCCAGTGTCAGCGCTGTGATCAAAGCGCATTGACAATCGAGTATTGCCCCAAGAAGAAATAGTAAATAATACAGGCGGTCGTTCCCGCTTAGCGGTCCTTCAAGTGTACTTACTTGTCGCTTCTGTTCATCAGACCGATTAACCTACTTGGTTCTTGCTCGGCGTGCCCCGTGGAGTGTCTCCGGTGCCTGTTTGCCGGTAATGTGAACACTTCCTCGTTGGGCGTGGCCGGGTCACGTGTGGTGAGCACGTGATCCGGAGATGGCCAATCACAATCTTCGGTGAACACTGTTGTAGGACTTGCCCGAGTCAAGCAATGTATACATTGCCATGGAAACAGGTGCAGTGATCTCGGGCGGACAGCGCTCGCGTTGCTTAGCTATATTTCTTGGGTATTTTTATCGTGTTTCTAAGCACATACATGGGAGTGAATGGGCAATATTTACAAGGTGTTTAGTATACAGAGATTACTTTCAGGACATAGGAAAATGATTGCCTTTTAGAGACTTTGACAAAACCGGACAGGCATAAGATAAATCCGTCGGGTGGGGTGCTCTCTTATGTCAGTACATTGTTCCACGGAATGTTATCGTTTAAGCCGGTTTTGTGCGTGGAAAGTCTGTAGACCCACCTCTGTTCCTTCTCGTATAGGCGTTTTTCTAGGTTTGTACCAGGTTGTATTTGTTCAATTATTGTCCACTTTATGTCATCAGCAGTGTGACCTACCGACAAAAAGTGTTCAGTAAGCTTTTTTGGGCATGTCAATCTGTAGATGACATTCTCGCTATTGCAGTTGGTCTGTCCTCTAATTGTCCACACTTTGTTAGGTTCCAACAGTAATGTTTTTGTATTTGTGGTAAAGGGGCAGACACTGCAACTTCCGCATTTGTAGTGACCAGTTACCTTAGGTAGACCCCATAGATTAGTTTGTGTTTCTTTCTTAGAGGACAGACCAACTGCAATAGCGAGAATGTCATCTACAGATTGACATGCCCATGCGACTTGCATTATGTAGGAATGACCAGCAGAAAAATAAAACTTCGCATAGGAGAGCACAGAAGCACCATCAGGTGCAGGAAAACGAATACAAAGCTTACTGAACACTTTTTGTCGGTAGGTCACACTGCTGATGACATAAAGTGGACAATAATTGAACAAATACAACCTGGTACAAACCTAGAAAAACGCCTATACGAGAAGGAACAGAGGTGGGTCTACAGACTTTCCACGCACAAAACCGGCTTAAACGATAACATTCCGTGGAACAATGTACTGACATAAGAGAGCACCCCACCCGACGGATTTATCTTATGCCTGTCCGGTTTTGTCAAAGTCTCTAAAAGGCAATCATTTTCCTATGTCCTGAAAGTAATCTCTGTATACTAACCACCTTGTAAATATTGCCCATTCACTCCCATGTATGTGCTTAGAAACACGATAAAAATACCCAAGAAATATAGCTAAGCAACGCGAGCGCTGTCCGCCCGAGATCACTGCACCTGTTTCCATGGCAATGTATACATTGCTTGACTCGGGCAAGTCCTACAACAGTGTTCACCGAAGATTGTGATTGGCCATCTCCGGATCACGTGCTCACCACACGTGACCCGGCCACGCCCAACGAGGAAGTGTTCACATTACCGGCAAACAGGCACCGGAGACACTCCACGGGGCACGCCGAGCAAGAACCAAGTAGGTTAATCGGTCTGATGAACAGAAGCGACAAGTAAGTACACTTGAAGGACCGCTAAGCGGGAACGACCGCCTGTATTATTTACTATTTCTTCTTGGGGCAATACTCGATTGTCAATGCGCTTTGATCACAGCGCTGACACTGGAAACTTGTTTTTTCACCTACAGGAGAACGGAATCCTGTCCACTTGGTAACGCTGGTGCCTATGAAGCGAGAGTTTCGCTTTCAAGCGTAAGCACTGAATAACCAGCCGCCTCAATACTATTGAGACGGTTTTTTCTCACGACTGCTCACAATTATTTGGCAGCCGTTCACAGCGCAGCACGCTAACAGGTCACTCTCCCATTTATCGACCCCTGATTTTCACGTATCCCAGACGCCAAACCATTTCGACACCTCTCATTTGGCGGCTGCCCTTTGATTGAAAGGCACCTCCCGGCATTTTAGCACTATATTTCTGTTGCCACCCACGCAGTAGATATGTTCTAATCACGATAGTGATATGCTGGTATGATTCCACACGTGGATATTATGATTGTTCCTAAATAATCATGAATATATATGTTACATGTGGTACAATCCATTTTGTCTACCCCTGTGTGTGACCCCTTCCTGTTTTTTGTTTCCCTGTCTTTTCACAGGTTTTTTCAAAAGTGAAAAACGCACTTTTTTGCACGAGATCCCTATTTACGATCTCTAAATTGAACTAGGGCAGGACGCTCCTTAGCGTGGGCAGACCACCCAGTTCAAATCACCTACGGTCCTGACGAAAACCCTTGAATCCATGTTTGGGTTGAAACATGTAGACCTTTTTAAACAATAGTTTTGTACATTCACATTCACATAGCACACTTTCGCTATTTTTATATATTTTAACACGACTTTTTGACACCAAAGCCTTCCTAATTGGGCAAAGGTGGCACACTTTATTTTTACTAAGGGTTCAAGCGCTCAAGAATAAATACTTGAAGTGAGTAGTGTTGGCCCTTTTTAATACACAATTTTGATAGTCTTGTACACATAAAAACGAAACCAGCTCCACTGTAATCAGGTGTCGCAGCACACCCTGTAGGCACTCAGCCGATGGGGTGGGACCCCGATGATGAAGCATGTCACCAACTAGGTTGGTGAGTGAGGGGTCTTCTATAAGGATATGCTCTATCCAGTAACAGGTTGGGGCAAAATGTGCTAACCAGAGCACTAGTGCTCATTGTAAGAGAGTTACCTTTCTCTCTACCCACGAGGGTTTACTCCTTTATTGTTTTTTCAGATTAATTGGGGGACCAGGAGTTCCCACCTCACATAGTGCCTAGCATTATTATTTTCCCTCTCTCTCTCCATTGTTGTGAAAATTTAGGCAGCGCACAGCTGCGAGAGTTGTATAATACATATTAGACACCACACTACACTTGCCAAAACCCTTTGGCAACATGGCCGAAAACCAGGGTCTATCATATACCTCTGCAGAGGTCGATGAGATTATGAGTGACCTATCTGTGTTCGCAGATGCAAATATAGCACAAAGTATTTCAACAACAAAAGATTGGGAGAATCTTACAGAGATGAAGAGAAACAGAATCAGGACCATCTTGCATGGGACAATTCTAAAAGAATACTTGAGTAACAGTATGGCTCCTAAAGGGCTACTGGTTTCAAATGCACCCCGCATTTTCCTTGAAGACGAAGCCTTCCGAAAAGACTGGGCGGCCATAGCATGGCACTGTACGCACGACTGGATCGTTTTGATATTAAAGACAGCCTTAAGACTGTCCGAAACAATACAAGTCGAGATCCAGGTGACAGAAAGCCACATGAAGACTACGATTACAGGCTTTAAGAAAAAACTTGATGACTTAAACAAGGAAATGACAGACTATAAAGACAATTTGACCCAGCAAAAAGTGCAAAAGTTCCATAAGGATCTAAAGAGATTTTCTTATACCAAGGCATACCCATACTCTGACCCAGAGTTTACCCCTCAATCTAAAGGAGAAGAAACCTCAGATGCCTCCAGTAATGCCTCAAGCAATACTTCTAATTCAAGTATAAATTCTGGAGGAAGCAACTCCAAACCAAGAGGGAGAGGACGGGGTAGAGGTCAAGGGAACTGGTCACATTACGCACCGGTACCAATGCAAGGACCACCTGATCCATACTATCACCCACAAAATATGCCAATGTATGGCTGGCAACCACCATTCCAGCAGCCGTTTTTCCAACCAAACCCCTACACACCCCCTTTTTTATACCGGGGCGGAAGAGGAAGGGGAAAACGAAGAAATCAAAACCAGGGAGCTCAGGTACACTGGGCAGCGGAAGATCCGAGTGCGAACCAGAACAAGCCCAGACCGCAACAAGCAGGACCAAGCAACCGGAGAACCTAATAACCAACCTCGCAACTAGACCATTGAGCACAGACGAAGAATCAGTTTTGAATAAAGGCTTAGGATTTGTACCGACAGCGAATCTGGACAAATTCAGACTTCACTGCGAACTCTCGTCTTTTTTTCGAAAACTCAGACTTAAAGCCTTTTTCGAAAAAAGACCAATCACTGAGGAGAATCCAGATCCTAATGAAACAGGTCTGAGAAACAAAGCCACTTTCACCCCTCCGCCACACTCGATACCTGTGGAAGTTTCCACATTCGAGCAGGCTGTTTTCAATGAAATTGAGAATACAAAACCCAAGAAACAATTCATGAACCTGACTAATCAGGAAAGAGTGGCCCTCGAAACCCTGCGGAACTGTGAAACAATAGTGATAAAACCTGCGGATAAAGGTGGAGGAATTGTTGTGCAAGATCGCACAGCTTACCAAACCGAATGTCTTCGACTTCTAGCAGATGACAATAGTTATCGGAGACTACCAGTGGATCCAACAGAAGACTTGAAAAGCGAGATAACATCGCTAGTGGAATATGGAGAAACAAAGGGTTTTATATCTAAACAGGAGGCAAATTTCCTTTGCAACAGCGAAGGGAAAATCCCCTACTTCTATACCCTCCCCAAAATACATAAAAACAGGATACCACCGCCAGGTAGACCAATTGTCTCTGGTTTGGGATCAGTCCTCGAACCACTATCACAATTTTGCGACGTTTTCTTCAAAGCCATGGTGCAAAGAACCAGCACATACCTACAGGACACAAAGAGTCTCCTACAAATTCTTGACCAACTCACTGTGGATAATGACACCATCCTGGTGAGTTTTGACATTGAGAGCCTGTACACCAGCATCCCTCAAGATGCAACGCTGGAAGTACTAGAAAGAGCTCTAGAGAAGGAAACATGGACATCAAGAACACCCAAAAACTTCATTCTCGAGTGTGCAAGGCTAGCACTAAAAAGGAATTATTTTGAGTTTGAGGGCCAAATATTCCTACAGACGGGTGGAACATCCATGGGCAGTTCTTTTGCTCCAAGCATAGCGGGTTTGTATGTATTTGATTTTGAAGAGAAATACATTCTCAGCGATACAAACCCCTATAGCTCCAATCTCCTGATATGGCGTAGGTACATCGACGATGTGCTAACCATTTGGAAAGGCTCAGAGGAATCACTAACCTCTTTCTTCAACTGGATAAACACTCGAGACAATCATCTAAAGTTCACATATGAAAAAAGCAGTGACACCCTGGTCTTCCTAGACGTAAAAATCACAAAAAAAGATGGGAAATTGACTACTATTACCCATTACAAACCTACTGCCAAAAATAACCTCCTTCATTTTGAAAGTTTTCACCCCAGACCCCTACGTGAAAATTTACCATACGGGCAATACCTTAGAATCCGTAGGAACTGTAGTGAACTGGATGACTACAAGAGCCAAGCCAAAGATCTTTCTCAGAAACTTCAAAACCGAGGTTACCCTAACAGAATCCTCCAGAAAAGCCAGAAGCGAGCTCGTAATCAGCCTCGCGCAGCGCTCTTGGAACCAAAAGAAAGGGTCCCGGAAGAGATCCCCTTGACGTGTGTTACAACATATAACACTATATCCAACGACGTGTCAAGAATAATAAAAAAGCACTGGAACATTCTGAATACAGGCAACCTAAGATGGAACAAACCGTTATTCTCTTTCAAAAGAGCACGAAGCATAAAAGATGCGGTAGTCAATACCAGACCCCTAGCGATACACCCTAAGAAAGAAACACAAACTAATCTATGGGGGTCTACCTAAGGTAACTGGTCACTACAAATGCGGAAGTTGCAGTGTCTGCCCCTTTACCACAAATACAAAAACATTACTGTTGGAACCTAACAAAGTGTGGACAATTAGAGGACAGACCAACTGCAATAGCGAGAATGTCATCTACAGATTGACATGCCCATGCGACTTGCATTATGTAGGAATGACCAGCAGAAAAATAAAACTTCGCATAGGAGAGCACAGAAGCACCATCAGGTGCAGGAAAACGAATACAAAGCTTACTGAACACTTTTTGTCGGTAGGTCACACTGCTGATGACATAAAGTGGACAATAATTGAACAAATACAACCTGGTACAAACCTAGAAAAACGCCTATACGAGAAGGAACAGAGGTGGGTCTACAGACTTTCCACGCACAAAACCGGCTTAAACGATAACATTCCGTGGAACAATGTACTGACATAAGAGAGCACCCCACCCGACGGATTTATCTTATGCCTGTCCGGTTTTGTCAAAGTCTCTAAAAGGCAATCATTTTCCTATGTCCTGAAAGTAATCTCTGTATACTAAACACCTTGTAAATATTGCCCATTCACTCCCATGTATGTGCTTAGAAACACGATAAAAATACCCAAGAAATATAGCTAAGCAACGCGAGCGCTGTCCGCCCGAGATCACTGCACCTGTTTCCATGGCAATGTATACATTGCTTGACTCGGGCAAGTCCTACAACAGTGTTCACCGAAGATTGTGATTGGCCATCTCCGGATCACGTGCTTACCACACGTGACCCGGCCACGCCCAACGAGGAAGTGTTCACATTACCGGCAAACAGGCACCGGAGACACTCCACGGGGCACGCCGAGCAAGAACCAAGTAGGTTAATCGGTCTGATGAACAGAAGCGACAAGTAAGTACACTTGAAGGACCGCTAAGCGGGAACGACCGCCTGTATTATTTACTATTTCTTCTTGGGGCAATACTCGATTGTCAATGCGCTTTGATCACAGCGCTGACACTGGAAACTTGTTTTTTCACCTACAGGAGAACGGAATCCTGTCCACTTGGTAACGGTGGTGCCTATGAAGCGAGAGTTTCGCTTTCAAGCGTAAGCACTGAATAACCAGCCGCCTCAATACTATTGAGACGGTTTTTTCTCACGACTGCTCACAATTATTTGGCAGCCGTTCACAGCGCAGCACGCTAACAGGTCACTCTCCCATTTATCGACCCCTGATTTTCACGTATCCCAGACGCCAAACCATTTCGACACCTCTCATTTGGCGGCTGCCCTTTGATTGAAAGGCACCTCCCGGCATTTTATCACTATATTTCTGTTGCCACCCACGCAGTAGATATGTTCTAATCACGATAGTGATATGCTGGTATGATTCCACACGTGGATATTATGATTGTTCCTAAATAATCATGAATATATATGTTACATGTGGTACAATCCATTTTGTCTACCCCTGTGTGTGACCCCTTCCTGTTTTTTGTTTCCCTGTCTTTTCACAGGTTTTTTCAAAAGTGAAAAACGCACCTTTTTGCACGAGATCCCTATTTACGATCTCTAAATTGAACTAGGGCAGGACGCTCCTTAGCGTGGGCAGACCACCCAGTTCAAATCACCTACGGTCCTGACGAAAACCCTTGAATCCATGTTTGGGTTGAAACATGTAGACCTTTTTAAACAATAGTTTTGTACATTCACATTCACATAGCACACTTTCGCTATTTTTATATATTTTAACACGACTTTTTGACACCAAAGCCTTCCTAATTGGGCAAAGGTGGCACACTTTATTTTTACTAAGGGTTCAAGCGCTCAAGAATAAATACTTGAAGTGAGTAGTGTTGGCCCTTTTTAATACACAATTTTGATAGTCTTGTACACATAAAAACGAAACCAGCTCCACTGTAATCAGGTGTCGCAGCACACCCTGTAGGCACTCGGCCTATGGGGTGGGACCCCGATGATGAAGCATGTCACCAACTAGGTTGGTGAGTGAGGGGTCTTCTATAAGGATATGCTCTATCCAGTAACAGGTTGGGGCAAAATGTGCTAACCAGAGCACTAGTGCTCATTGTAAGAGAGTTACCTTTCTCTCTACCCACGAGGGTTTACTCCTTTATTGTTTTTTCAGATTAATTGGGGGACCAGGAGTTCCCACCTCACATAGTGCCTAGCATTATTATTTTCCCTCTCTCTCTCCATTGTTGTGAAAAAAAAACACTGGCTTTTGTCACTGCCTCTAGGGCAGGATACATGGTAAAAACCAAAATGCGTTTTCCCTGCACCAGCACACGTTCCATAAGAATCGCCCTCTGCTCTGCTGTCAAGACTTTTTCCACAGTGGAAAACAGCAACTCAGCCGAAGTGTGCAAGAGTGACTTGTAAGCGATACGGACTGTGTCACCCTCATTAAAAGTCAAGTAAGTGTAACCCACTGCCCAAGGGACGATTCTTATCACCAGGTTGATGTGGTTATCACGAGTCAGAAAGAATTTAGATTCTAGAAGATCAGCCTGCAAAGATTGCAAAATGGCTGAATGTTCAGGCAGCAAGCACGATTTGGAAAAAGAAGGTTGTACCAAAGTGTAAAGAGGCTTGATACGCTGGGCATATTCGGGAATGTAAGAATGCCCGAAATTCAGAAAGCCCAGTAAAGACTGTAGTTTCTTCAGCGTTGTTGGTGGGCGCAGCCGTGCGCACTTTTCCAGAAAGTGAGGAGCCAGACCTCGACCTTCATTGTTGAGCTCATAGCCCAGGAACAACACTGTAAACTCTGCAACTTTGTGACTTTGCAAAGTTGAATTTGTAACCGAGGTCCACAAACTGACAAATGATGCGGTCAACGCAACACAGATGCGGCCATAATTTGTTGTCTGTGAAATAGATGTCATCCACATACGAACATGCATCTGGGTAAAGTCTCTCTAAGAGAGAGACTATGCGGGCGGCAAAGACGACTGGACTGTTCTTATAGCTCATCTCCAAATGACGAAATTGGCGCTGTTTGCCACCACTGGTAAAAGCCATCCATTGACTACTTAGAGAGGACAGATTATTGGGTGAAAAAAACATTGGATATGTCAAGTGTGGTTTTAAACCTTTTGCGCACAAGACTATCCACAAGGGCAGAACTGCGAGTATTTTAGACCGCACACGTACAACAATGTGAATTTAAGTGGCGGTAATCCAATAACAAACGGTACGAACCTTCAGGCTTAGTCACAGTAAAAAGAGGGTTATTCATCAGAGACACACACGTTTCAATCACACCTTGATATTCCAATTGTTGAAGGATTTCTGCCACCGGAACTTTGCTTCACGTGGCATGGGGTATTGGGGTAGAGGCTGTGGCATTGACCGTAAGGGAATCTCATGACTGGGAGAGAATTTATCCCAGCCACAATGTGTATGGTACAATCCGGGCGCGAGCGCCTTAGCCCAATCTTCCGCAAAACACAGAGCCTGCTCTTTCGGGACTGTGTGAGCGAAACTGGGGAGGATCACCTCACCCTCTTGCGGAGCTGCTAAGACAAAAGGAGGGGGCCAGTCAACGTCCGCAAAAAAAAAGTCATAGGTAGAAGCGAGATTTTACCCCAAAAAAACCTTTTATGGTACGTTGTATATCACCTACAATTAAAAGGTCAATTTCAAAATGCCTATCAGGGGGATCCACTCTAGTGTCAGCTGTCTCGACTAGAACAAAGGTGTCAGTCGCTGTCATCTTCAGTAGTGGACGCAGCGCCTGTCGCACTATGGTAATCTCCGCTGCGCTGTCCAACAGCGTCAGTGCCCATGTCAGATTCCAAAGCTACGTTCTCACTATCTGTGGCATATCTCACTGTTAAGGCAGCAACTTTCTTCTTCTGAAACTGAGGTCTCTGTCGCAGTGAGTCATCCTGCTTGCCTTTACCGTCGGCCTTACGAGACTGCTCACTGCTCTGTTGGGTACTCTGTCCTCTGCCGCCGCCTTCTCCACCTGTTGATGAGACCGATGTTTCCTGCAAAGAGCGAGGAGAACATTGATCAGGAACTTGAAACCTATCAGGTGACTAAATCGTAGTGCGGTCACGCAACTCATACGTACGCTCAGTAGGCACAGACACTGGCAAAGCAGGACAGGACCCCTGTTTCTGTTGCTGCTTCCCCTGTTTCTTATTCTTACTCCAATTTTGTTTCGGAACTTTCTGGCGATCATCTTTATCAGAATTTGCCGACTGAGTTTGCTGCTGTGCTTGTTTTTTAGCAAAAGGCTTAACACCCAAACTATTACGGCCAATTGGCTTATAAGCCTCCGTAATAATTTTCGGTAACTGACTGGGCTTCTCTGCATCAGGAACATCACGCAAAGCATTAGACACCTGGAAGCTTACTGCATCTCCCTTAACATTAGCAAGGACGAGATCGCGAACCATATCAAACGCTTCCACGAGGTGCATTCCCAACTCAACAGCCGCATCCGGCCCATGTTCATCTTGAACGCGTTTAATGATGGATGGTAGGACAGCCATAGACGGTGTGCCCAAACACCTAATATGGACTGCCGCAAAAATCACACACCATGTGGTACAGTCAGTTACGTCTGGCACTAAGTCTTTCTTCCGATACAGGTTGAGCAATCACGGTGGAGGGACTAATATCCTTCCCCCCCTTTCTCTCTAATAGGACCTTTAATAATAGAGTCACAGATTCCAATACGCAATCGGAGCCACCAACAAACTTTTCCAGCAGGGACAGAATAGAAGCAAGCAAACGTTCAATGTAACCCAATGTTTCTGAGACTGGATTATCATGACTACCGGGCCCAGTTTGGTCATTATTCAATGTATTAAAATGAGGACTAAGGGAAATGTTTAGTTGGGGCATAGAGAGGAAAGAATTATTGGAGGGGGTACTGTTGTATAGTTGAAGCCCAGATGGAACAGGAACCACCGGGGTTTTCCTTGGATCTAATGACACATTAATTACATCCTCTGTATATCTTTTGCATAAGTCCATATCTATATCAAGACAGAGGGAATCAGTATGTTGTACCACCCCAGAAGCCTTCTCTAGGGGAATTAGGGATTCACCTGAGTTAAACGATTTGTTATGCCATATGACATCCGTAGTGCTTAAACTGGGGGCGGATAATCTAAGAGAGGGGGAAATGCTAGATTTATTTAAAGGGACGACAGTTTCCCGACCTGGTGTCGAAATTTTTAATAAAGCTGGAGGATTCCCCAGCTCCTCTTTCAGAGGGCCTAAACATACCACCCTCATGGGTGTGGAAGTAGACAGAGATGGGATAGTGTCCCTACTCTCTACATATTGTACCGCCTCATTTCCAACCTGTGAACTATCCTTTAGCGAGGGTATTCCAGTAAGAATTTTATCCTTGCCTCTTTCCCATAGATTAAATAGTTGAGCTCTTCCCTTTACAAAAGACGCCTGGCCTTCCTTATTACGTAAAGGGTTGGACTTAGTTTTTGAGCAGGACCTCCCTACCAAAAGTCTCCCAGACCTCAGTTTCTTAGCAGTCATGACTTAATGGGCTCGGGCCACTTTAACCACAATAGAACTGGCACAAAAGGATACAATACAATGTGCTTAGAGAAGAGCAAGTAAACCAAAAGTGGTGCAGAGGTCTGCACCGCACCAGCCTTTTCAGCCTCTGAGGGCCTCAGAGGGCCCGCCCTTTGCCCGGGCTTCGCCCCGGGCTGCGACCCGCGCGCGTCCCGCGAGCGTGGGACCCAATTAGCCTAAATAGAGAGAGGAGGTAGGGGCGGGAAGAGGACCAGCTGTGGCAGGTTAGAGACCGCACTGCCCGCTGGTCCTCGCAGTCCCGCAGGGTCCAAAGAAAGTTCCAATTCCCTTCCCTCAAGCCGGTGACTCAGCACACGAGCGGCGCCCGTGAAGCGGGGGCCGCAAGAAGTAGGTAGTTGTCCAGCTAACAGAAATGAGCACAGGAACGCTTTAAAAGGTCAGCTCCCACTCGCAGCACAACGCAGGAATCCAACGGGGTTAAGGACAGCTCACTCCTTAAGCAGACCGGGAGGAAGGGGCGGGAAGAGGACCAGCTTTGGCAGGTTAGAGACCGCACTGCCCGCTGGTCCTCGCTGTCCCGCAGGGTCCAAAGAAAGTTCCAATTCCCTTCCCTCAATCCGGTGACTCAGCACACGAGCGGTGCCCGCGAAGCGGGGGTGCGAGAAGTAGGTAGTTGTCCAGCTAACAGAAATGAGCACAGGAACGCTTTAAAAGGTCAGCTCCCACTCGCAGCACAACACAGGAATCCAACATGTGCCTGAAAAATCAGGTGGCAAGCATGTATAGGCTCTGTCATAACTTACAAAATATGTACCTTTAGCTGGCACAAACTGAGGAGAAGTCTGGGATGCAAAAACGTAGGTTTGAGCACATACACTCTCACCTAGCTGAGCTCTCGGATTTCGGCCTCGATGGGGTACGATCCCAATTGGGGGAGACCTTTTCCGTCTCTCCTTCTCTGTCAAACTAGTGCTATATCCAGTGACATTCCAACCAATATAAGCCTGTGCCTCATCCTTAGGCACAGCATTGTATGCATCAATGTCTCGGATCATATCTACTATTCCCTTTATCAGGGCGCTATTGCTCGGGTTGTCTCTCATGGAACGCATAGGGTATACCTCATTCGCATAGATGAACATAGTCTGAAAAGCCCATACAGACCCATTGCAAGAAAAAGGCAAAACCAGATATGGCATACCTCTATCGGTCGTATGAGGCATAAGACCACATACCCAACAATTTGTAGAATTGACTACCAACTGATGCTGATGCAACAGCTGTATAAATGAGTTGTTAACAAATTCTGATCTTCTTGTCTGTTCATGTTCAGGCAACGTATAGAATCGGTGCAAAGAAACAGTAGTAGAAGAAAGCATAGGTTGAGTGGTGGGTGCAGGAATCAGTGATGTAGCATATCCAATCCAACCCACACAAGCCAATGTGATACTTAAAAACACAAAAGAACGCAATATGATAAAACATTTGTTATGGACCAATGTACACAATCTCATCTTAAAATCTCTTTTCTCAACAACTCTATCAGTTATAAAAGACTCCATCCTCTAACGTGCTGCTCACGGCAATTTTCCCTCTTCACTTAAGTGTGCGTCCAGGCGTCCTGGACATTCCCGGAACCGCAGACCTTGTGTCAATACGCGGGTCACCCCTTAAGAACTTATACCGTGACCCTGCAGCTGAACCCGGATGGCGGTTCGAAAAAGAGAAAAACACAAAAAAAGTAAGTCTCTTGTCTGACAGAATATAATGCACCCAAAAAAATGTGCGATCTTTATTTGTCCAATCTGCTTCGCAGATTATAACGTCCTTTACCAGACACAGTCTGATCCCAAAAGAGTGTCTCTGGATTTGTGGTATCGAGTCTTAAACAGGACGGCACAGCTTCTTGCAAAACTTCATCATCCGCACGTTCCGACTGAGTCCATTTCAAATGCGCATCACTAAAGGGGACAAACTCCACAACTCTCTCGCTCTCTGAATCGGCAATACCATCAGTCATCCATCGGTCATATGCCAAGGGAAGTGGAATCTTCTTGGAGTGGGTGGCATGCATCCAGTTCTTCTTGCCGAGAACTTTGACAGCTGTACGAGTAGCCAAGTGGACTTGGTAAGGACCCGTCCACCTCGGCTCGAGGTTCTTCGTCCTCTGGAAGTTCTGGATCAGTACCCAGTCACCAGGTTGAACCAGATTAAGTATGGGCGAATTTTGAAAATCTGGCGTTCGTGAATTTGCGTATTCGCGAATTCGCAATCCTCAAAATCCGCGAACTCTCGCGAATTTGTGGAATTTTTTTTGTGTTCGCAAGGGTTTCTGCCAGTTCGCGAGGGTTTTGTACCAGTTCGCAATTGCGAACTTACTTGTCGGCTCGCAACGGTCGCAACTTTGTTATTTCCACGTCTGGTTCATCATCACAGGTTCACATCACCCTCTGTTTCACCACTGCCACCCTCTGGTTCACACATGCCACCCTCTGGTACATCACTGCCACCCTCTGGTTCATCACTGTAGATTAGGGGGGGGGAAGCAAGCACACCTGCCCTGCTTCAACTGACATGAATTAATTTGGGGTTGATTAATGTGTCACTGAATTTAAACTTCCAGTCTGGCACCTGCTTCCTTATCTGTAATTTGCTTTCTGTTGCAGTGCAATTTTTTTTCACAGGACCTTTGTGGCCTACTTGTAGCTATTCTATGAGCCTGCTGTGAGGGTCAGAGCAGGGTCATAGAATAGTTGCAAGTAGGCAACTGAACTCTGGAGGGGCCCCTCAGGAAGCACTACAGGGAATGGTTACTAATGATTAGTTTGAACTTTTGCACCTGCTGAGTGCTTTCAGTTTTGCAAAACTCGTTTTTCTGCAATTTCGCGGGATTCGCGGGGCGCGAATTTGCACGAGATCGAATTCAGAAGCAGCGAATTCGCGCAAATATGCAATTTGTTTTTTTGCGGTGTGTTAGTTCGCAAGGTTTTGTGCGTTTTAGCGAGCCGCTTGTAGCGCAACGGCGCAAAGTTACCCTCACGGTCGTTCACGGGCGCAGCCATCTTGTTTGCATGACGTATTTCCGTTTCCGGGCGCGATGTGTAATCTCGCAAAGTGTGCGGCTCATTAGTACAATTTCGCGTGTGATCGCGAGGAAAATCTCGCACGAACTTACCCACGCGGTCGTGAACGGGCGCGGCCATCTTGTTTCTCATTCATTGCTAGGGTTCTGGGCATGCTTTCTGTATCCTCTCTGAATCTCTGCCATCCTTTGCTTGTTTGAAGTTTTTTTTAATCTATTTTATTTATTATCTATCCCTCTATTTTTCTAGCTCTATATTTTTGTGTTTTCTGCTACTTTTGGTTAATTTTAAACTACTTTTTTAAACTCTTTTCTTTTCTTCTTCCCTATTCTATTTCTTCTTTATTATTTAGCTTCCTTTCTGCCCAGACCATGGAAAAGGGAGCCGGGAAGCATCCTGAGAAGGGGAAGGGTCCCGCAACCCGTGCCCGGCTCCCGTGCGGGCGTTTGAGGGGGGAGCAGGTCACAGCCCGGGAGATCTTCAGCGCGGAGGAGGTGGCCGCACTAGTTTTTTATGCTCAAGCGGCTTCGGGCTCCGGGAGCGCCGGAAGCGGTGGGAGAAGGTGTGCCGGGCCATGTACCAACACTCTCGGGTCCGGCGCACCTACAACCAGGCCACCCACTGTTGGACGGATCTCCTGGACCGGGAACGCGATCTGCTCGACCTGCTCGGCCTTGAGATCCCCGGGCTTGGTGAGTAGTAGTAGCTATTGCTTTACTACTCTGTTTTCTCCTGCTCTGTGTGTTATTATATTGCAAATTTTAGTTTTTTACCAAGAGCAATAATGCTGCTGATTACATTGTAGCTACATTATATTTCAAAATCTTCTGTGCATTTCAGGTGCACTGCTCTCCTTCTTAGTAGCGTTGCTACTATGCTTATTTGTTTTCGATTTAGTGTTTATTTCATTGGCCTGTGAAATTATGTATGAGTGTAGGTTAAAGAACTGCGTAATGCTAGACACTAAGGGTCAGATTTTTAATTATCGGCGCATCCCTGCAAAGTAGCAGGGATGCGCCAGTAATTGTGCGCCACCCCACCACCACCCATGGTTCACCGTATTTACAATGCGGCGCACCATGGGCCCAAAACGTCACCGAAGCGTTGCGCATCTGTGCCGTAAAGGCGGCGCATTGCTGGAGTTGCATCGCAACGATGGCGCAGCTCCAGCAATGCTCTGGGGTGACCTATCTCCCCAATGCTGCGTCAAGCCGTACTTCTGCTTCAAGCAACGCCCTCCCTTGCGCCGGAACACCCCCTGATGGCGCAGGGCTTTACAACGTGATGCATCTCCCATATGCGTTACGTTGTTAATATACGCCGCACCATGGCGCCTCTTTTGTTCTGCCGCTGCATCACAAAAGTCACGCAACAATGGAGCAAAAGAGCCGCAAGGGGCTTCTAAATCAGCCCCTACAGACTCAAGTCCAGTCCTTCCTTTGTACACCTGGCAATAAGAAGAAATAGTGGTGGTGGATTGATAGTTTGAGTATTTTAATGATTGGTTAATGTAGTAGGAAACATTTTAGTGTTGTCGCTGATCTGCAATCATGATGGACTTTGTCTGTCACTTCCCGTGCTGCGGACTGCTGCCTGCCAGTCCTAGGCGAACCTTTTTAGTAGTTTGTTTAGTGAGTTACATAACTTTCCAAGTCGACGGTCCGCAAATCAAGCAATACTAATATCGTAGTAGACCACATTAGATAGGTCAATATATCCAGTGGAATACTTGTCTATTTGCTATTTCGCCAAAATATTTTGTTATTGTTCTTTTGAAATGTTTGATTTGGTTGACAAATATCATCCATGTTTTCTGGTCTTTCTTTCTTTCATGTTGTACATCAGCTCCCCCCAGGGGCAAGAGGGCATTGGAGGAGGCTGCTGCTGCTGCTGAACAAGGCCAGGATCGGTCAGGCGAGGGCTCCTTTGCTGGCCCCGGTAAGTTTTAATTTTATTATAGAGTACCTATTTTTTCCTAGCGTTCCTCATTCGATTTTTTCTAAATCGTCTTTGATCTTCTTGTAGTCTGTATCTAAATTCTTATCCTGCATCGACTATGACTCCCTGTGGTATTACTAGATTATTCTTATTAGTCTGTCTGTGTAGCTAACTAAGATTGCACATTTGGCAAAAGGTGTAAAACGAAACTCCCATTCTAGTCAGCAATAGCTCTATGCACCGAGTGCAGTCCTCTGGGATTGTCCATAATGTCTTTTCAAGTCTTCTAAATGTTTATGCTTTGACAATTACCAACAATAAAAAGGTGAATGACCACAAAGAAAGAATAAGATACTACTTTACTTTTGGTTTGGATAGAAGGACAATCCATTCTACTACTGTTGCAGGGACAAATCTGCACAAACAGAACTATGGGTACTAAATAGTGCATTGTTTATCAATTATAATAGGCGCAGGTAGACTTTCCACATACCTCAGTGATATCAGACTTTGAAGAACCCCCAATTTCCTTACTGACTAGATAGTGTGGCAGAGTCATTTAGCTCCCGAATTCATCGATGATTGATCCCCAATGATGATTATCCAACGCAGGACAAGAGTACGGAGTCAGAGTCCAGAAGTGTCAGAGGCATGTACTCATGCTTGCAAATTGCAAAACCTTTTGCTCATTCACTCATGACCAAAGACCACAGAGTCTATTTAAGTTTTAAAGCTTTATTAAAAGTAAAAATATTTATTAAAATCAAGCTTGTCATAAAACATAAACGGTTGATTAAAAATGGAAAAGTGCTTATAGTCATTTTTTATTTCACACATTTATTGTGGGTGAGCTGAGCCCTCACCTGGTTTGAAATTTCATTTTTCTTTTTTGTGCTGAATCATTGGTCCCTTCGTCCTAATGATTTGTTGTTAGAAGTGAAGCTTCTGTCTGTTATGAGGAAAATGGTGCGTGTTAAAAAGCAAGCATTCATCAGTTGTGCCAAAAAGTGCAGCAAGACAACACCCTTCCCTGGAAAAAGGGACATTTTTACTTTAGAGTAGACAGTCACGAATTATTAGATTGGTTTCTGTATTCATATTTCTTCATTCCTAGACAAAATACTAGTAAGTGGTGTATGTCTATGACATCTAACATTCTTAAATGTACTTTGTAGGTGGAACATCTGGTGCTGGGCCCAGCGCGGAGGTGGAGGAGGAAAGCTCTGGGGAGGAGGCGGTGCAAGTGCAGGACCAAACTGTTGTGCGGGTTGCCACGGTAGTGGCAGGCAGTGGTAAGCTCTTATATTCCTTACTTATTGAGATTGCAGACTACATAGTGTGCTGCTCCCCGTGAGAAAACGTAAGGTTTGTCCAGATGAGAGACATGAAGAAGAATGATTGACATTTAGGGGCCTATTATGATGGCGGATGGACCTGAGTCCGTCCGCCACCATAGAGTAGGAGGGACCGTCCGCAGGGGCAGCGGCGGTCCCTCCGTGGTAATTAGGATGTGACCGCCACCCTGGCGGTCACATCCTGTATTTTTATCATTGCGGCGGGTGTCACTTTTTTGGACTTTTCACAGACATTCGTTGGGGTTAGGGAGTGGGGATGGGTTTGGGTCTTGTGGGAGATTATTTTTGTCAGGGATATAAATATACTTTCAACTTTATCTTAGCATACGTGTTTTTTTTACTGCTTTTGAGGCTGGTGGGTGGGGGTTTAACAGTAACTTTGTTTTCGTGAAACTTAAGTGGCATCTTGATTCAAGTTGTGTAATTAATTGCCCAAAGGTTTTCAAAACTAAGTGCCTCTCACAGAGTAAGTGAATTCAATAGTCCTAGGACTTTACTAGTACTAGTGTCAGTCTCTCGTCTCTCCTAATACTCCATTATACTTCCTCCCCCCAAACGCTTATCTTACCTGTAATTTGTGTTTGGAAATAGGGCTAGGCACAGGGCTGGCTGCATGGCAAATGGCGATTAAGGTTGGCAATCCTGGGCGGATGAAATGTCATCATTGCGTTGGTACTAGTGGTGTGTTACAACGTGGCAGTTGCAGCATCTGAAAAAAAAGAAAATGAAACCTTGTTTGTCCTTACCGTAGCATTAGAATGGTACGATAGAGAATATAGCAGGTGACAGTACACTAGAACAGTGCCACAATGTAGCCTAACAAATGGTAAAGTATTGAAAGTATAACTAGTACTTGCGTTGAATTTCTTTGACATTGGCTACTACTACAAGAAATAGTACCGAAGGTGAAGGACACAGCAGCGTAATAATTTGCCACGTCTAGGAGGAGGATGTTCTTGATGACCTATCAAGTTGATGGCGCACATGAAAATCTGCTTTCATTTGCCAATAGTGACTGAGTGTCAAGCTGAGTAAGAATAGAATATATCCTCGGTTTCCTTCACCAGCCTGTTGCTATGACCTTATCCTCCCCAGCAAATGTGTGGAATTATTGCTGTCATTTAGTCACACATCAATCAAAACCACACAGCCCGGGGGAAGAGGGTTAGGGTTTGGAAAATGGGTGGGAATGGGGGATTTTGGGAAAGTTTTGTTGAGAGAAGAAAAAAAAAAGCACAGCATGGACAAACAATAATTGAAGATAAAGAAATCTTTGGGTACAAAGCTAACCATAAATCTTTTAAGTGACATAAAGGAAGTGCATGCACTACTTCATGCATGGTTACCGAAAAGTAAGTAGTACTTTCGACAACCGTGAATGACAGAATGCGACAGTACAGGGCTGCAGCATTTTCACTTGCCTATCTCTGCACTCAGAGAAACACTTCTTACATTAAATTAGGTTTAAAAAATAGCAGAAGTAAAACCTATAGAATGGCTGTAGGGATGAATTTAGAAGCAGAGAGAGATCCAAGAAATGCAGAGTCACACTCATAGAAGTTCACAGCAATAACATTACTTAAAAGATAATTAGAAAATAACGGCTACTTTATCTGTGTGTTGTTGTAGTTGTCCTGTTGAATTTGGTAAGTTGCACGCATCAAACCATTCCTCTTATTAGCGGGACTCCTCCATTCCAGCTGACGCTCCGTCCATCAATGTTGGTGACCAGAAGACACCCTGTCCACTGCCTGCCTGGCGGATGCTGAATTGCGGCTCGCTAATGTGAAGCCTGACTTCATCATTTTTTTCCCATTACACAGACTGAAACCCGGGCCTGTAATTATTGATGGAAAAACAGGAAGTGATATTAGAACACCACTGACAAATAAATATAAGGTATGTACGCTGTGTAGTGCAAAAAGTCACACTTTGAGTTTCCTAATAGACAGTACAATAATTTTGAAAGTGCGTACTCTGTCTGAGTCTCCTTTTGAAGGATAAATAAGTATGGCCAAATTAATTTAGCGGATCTTTCCCCTCAAGCTAGGTGTACTGTAAACTGTGTTTTAGAACAACATTAGACCTTCCCAGCAGTGCTCCCACTCAGACCCTTACAAAAGCCAGTCGCAAAAATGTAGAAGACCCCCAATCAGATCTCAAAAAACGAGGCCTAGTAGAAAACTGGTGACAAAACGCACTTTGAAAGTAAAAGTAGGCCCAAATCCCCCCTTACCCACCGTGGATTGTATTCAAACCACTTGTAAGCAAGCAAAAGTATCCATACCCAGCATCGCTCCAAGACTCGCAAACCCCCCCACAAACAGCCCCCCGCCCAAACACATGCAATACAAATACTGCTAACCCTAACGAGCCCTAAGTTAAGAATACTGGCAAACGCTTTCTTTAACTATGCCAAATCCCCCCTTTCCCACCATGGATTTTCTTCAAATCACTTGCAACCAAAATTACACATTCCCACGAGTGCTCTAAGACCCCAGAACTCAGTTGCAAAAATCTAGAACACCCCGAAACACATGCAATCCTGCTGCTAGTACTAACCCTAACGAACCCTAAGTTACAAAAAGTGCCAAAAGGCTTTTCTGCATGGTTTTGTCCAAATCCAGTTTTATCCGGTATTAGACCTTCCCAGCAATGGCCCAAGACCCGCCAACCCACCTGCAAAAAAACACAACACCCCCAAACAGCCTAAAAGCCAAAATGGAAAATCTCATACTTACAATATTTTTCGGCCTTCTGTCCAAACACGCTGTGCAGCTAGGTCATAACTCCCGTTTTCCACCATGGATTTCCTGGAAAGCAAATGCAATCAAAATTAGACTGTGCTAGCAGTGCTCCCAGACCACAAAACCCATCCACAAACACCCGGAACCCCTCCAAAGAGCACCTCAAAGACAATGAAATCAGAAAAAACGCAAAACAAATTTCGCATCCGATTTGGTCCAAACCAGTTTCATCCGGTATTAGACCTTCCCAGCAATGGCCACAGAGCCGTCAACCCAGGCGAAAACAAGAAGAAGACCCCCAAACAGCCAAAAATCAAAAGTACAAAAGTTGAGACTTAGTCATTTTCAAGGCAATTTCCAGAATCACTCCACGCGTGCTCTGCAGCTAGGCCCTAACTCCCCTCTGCCACCATGGATTTGCTTCAAACCTCTTGCAATCAAAAGTATCCATGCCCAGCATTGCTCCCAGACCCCGAAACCGACCCACAAACACCAGGAAGCCCCCCAAACAGGACCTCGAAAACGCTAAATTGAGCGAAATGTCAGAAAAAGCAAAAACTTTTTCCTCATGGATTTGGTCCAAACCAGTTTTATCCGGTATTAGACCTTCCCAGCATGATAGTGAGCAAAAAGTCAAAAACTTTTTCAAGTCGGATTTGGTCAAAACCAGATTTATCCGATATTAGACCTTCCCAGCAATGCCCCAAGACCCACCAACCCACCCACAAAAAAGCACAACACCCCCAAACAGCCAAAAAGCCAAAATGGAAAATCTCATACTTACAATATTTATCGGCCTTCTGTCCAAACGCGCTGTGCAGCTAGGTCATAACTCCAGTTTTCCACCATGGATTTCCTGAAAAGCAAATGCAATCAAAATTAGACTGTGGCAGCAGTGCTCCCAGACCCCAAAACCCACCCACAAACACCCGGAACCCCCCAAAGAGCACCTCAAAGACAAGCAAGTCAGCAAAAACGCAAACGCAAACGCAAACAAAATTTCGCATCCGATTTAGTCCAAACCAGTTTTATCCGGTATTAGACCTTCCCAGCAATGGCCACAGAGCCGTCACCCAGGCAAAAACAAGTAGAAGACCCCCAAACAGCCAAAAAGCAAAAGTACAAAAATGGGAACTTAGTCATTTTCAGGGCAATTTCCAAAAAGGCGAAAACAAGTAGAAGACCCCCAAACAGCCAAAAATCAAAAGTACAAAAATGGGGACTTAGTAATTTTCAGGGCAATTTCCAAAATCACTCCGCGCGCTCTGCAGCTAGGCCCTAACTCCCCTCTGCCACCATGGATTTGCTTCAAACCTCTTGCAATCAAAAGTATCCATACCCAGCAGTGCTCCCAGACCCCGAAACCCACCCACAAACACCAGGAAGCCCCCCAAACAGGCCCCCAAAAACATGATAGTGAGCAAAAAGGCAAAAACGTTTTTAAGTCTGATTTTGTCCAAATCCAGTTTTATCCGGTATTAGACCTTCCCAGCAATGCCCCAACACCCGCCAACCCACCCGCAAAAAAGCACAACACCCCCAAACAGCCAAAAAGCCAAAATGGAAAATCTCATACTTACAATATTTTTCGGCCTTCCGTGCAAACGCGCTGTGCAGCTAGGTCATAACTCCCGTTTTCTGCCATGGATTTCCTGAAAAGCAAATGCAATCAAAATTAGACTGTGCCAGCAGTGCTCCCAGACCCCAAAACCCACCCACAAACACCCGGAACCCCCCCAAAGAGCACCTCAAAGACAAGCAAGTCAGCAAAATCGCAGAAAGAATTTCGCATCCAATTTGGTCCAAACCATTTTTTTCCGGTATTAGACCTTCCCAGCAATGGCCACAGAGCCGTCAACCCAGGCGAAAACAAGTAGAAGACCCCCAAACAGCCAAAAAGCAAAAGTACAAAAATGGGGACTAAGTCATTTTCAGGGCAATTTCCAAAATCACTCCGCGCGCGCTTGGCAGCTAGGCCCTAACTCCCCTCTGCCACCATGGATGTGCTTCAAACCTCTTGCAATCAAAAGTATCCATACCCAGCAGTGCTCCCAGACCCCGAAAGCCACCAACAAACACCAGGAAGTCCCCCAAACAGGCCCCCGAAAACATGATAGTGAGCAAAAAGTCAAAAACTTTTTCAAGTCGGATTTGGTCAAAACCAGATTTATCCGATATTAGACCTTCCCAGCAATGCCCCAAGACCCACCAACCCACCCACAAAAAAGCACAACACCCCCAAACAGCCAAAAAGCCACAATGGAAAATCTCATACTTACAATATTTATCGGCCTTCTGTCCAAACGCGCTGTGCAGCTAGGTCATAACTCCAGTTTTCCACCATGGATTTCCTGAAAAGCAAATGCAATCAAAATTAGACTGTGGCAGCAGTGCTCCCAGACCCCAAAACCCACCCACAAACACCCGGAACCCCCCAAAGAGCACCTCAAAGACAAGCAAGTCAGCAAAAACGCAAAAAAAATTTGCATCCGATTTGGTCCAAACCAGTTTTATCCGGTATTAGACCTCCCCAGCAATTGCCACAGAGCCGTTAACCCAGGTGAAAACAAGTAGAAGACCCCCAAACAGCCAAAAAGCAAAAGTACAAAAATGGGGACTTAGTCATTTTCAGGGCAATTTCCAAAATCGCTCTGCAGCTAGGCCCTAACTCCCCTCTGCCACCATGGATTTGTTTCAAACCTCTTGCAATCAAAAGTATCCATACCCAGCATTGCTCCCAGACCCCGAAAGTCACCCACAAACACCAGGAAGCCCCCCAAACAGGCCCCCGAAAACATGATAGTGAGCAAAAAGTCAAAAACGTTTTCAAGTCTGATTTGGTCAAAACCAGTTTTATCCGGTATTAGACCTTCCCAGCAATGCCCCAAGACCCGCCAACCCACCCGCAAAAAAGCACAACACCCCCAAACAGCCAAAAAGCCAAAATGGAAAATCTCATACTTACAATATTTTTCGGCCTTCTATCCAAACGCGCTGTGCAGCTAGGTCATAACTCCAGTTTTCCACCATGGATTTCCTGAAAAGCAAATACAATCAAAATTAGACTGTTCCAGCAGTGCTCCCAGACCCCAAAACCCACCCACAAACACCAGAAACCCCCACAAAGAGCACCTCAAAGACAAGCAAGTCAGCAAAAACGCAAAAAAAATTTGCATCCGATTTGGTCCAAACCAGTTTTATCCGGTATTTGACCTTCCCAGCAATGGAAAAGAGCCGTTAACCCAGGCGAAAACAAGTAGAAGACCCCCAAACAGCCAAAAAGCAAAAGTACAAAAATGGGGACTTAGTCATTTTCAGGGCAATTTCCAAAATCACTCCGCGCGCACTCTGCAGCTAGGCCCTAACTCCCCTCTGCCACCATGGATTTGCTTCAAACCTCTTACAATCAAAAGTATCCGTACCCAGCATGGCTCCCAGACCCCAAAAGTCACCCACAAACACCAGGAAGCCCCCCAAACAGGCCCCCAAAAACATGATAGTGAGCAAAAAGTCAAAAACTTTTTCAAGCCTGATTTGGTCAAAACCAGTTTTATCCGGTATTAGACCTTCCCAGCAATGCCCCAAGACCCGCCAACTCACCCGCAAAGAAGTAGAACACCCCCACAAGTGCAGAGTCTTTCTTCATTGGGCGTAATCCAGCCCTCTGCTTTGAGGGAAATAGGAGTCTGGAGGAGGAGGATGGAGGATAGAGGAGCATGTTCTTGTGAACTTGTGAACCTGAGGAATGCAGACTGCGGCACCTTCAAATCAGTAAGCAAATAAGTGAAGACAGTTCTGCTGATGGGCTTGTTTTTGTGATTGGGTGATTAAAGTTTTAATTATATTAACTGTGCAAAACAAAGAAAGACAGACACACAGGAATAAAAGTGAATAAGGACGAAAAAGAAAGTCATTGATTCATTGGCTCATTTTCAGGGCTCGGTGTCAGGGAATAAGAGTTCGTCCTCATACTCTGCGAATTCAGGCGGGAGTAGGTCACCTAACAGAGAAGAAATTCCCTCATCTAAGTTGCTGACCCTCCTCGTCTTCTTCCGGCGTGTGTTCTCGTACTTTGTAATCTGATGGTATGAGGTGCTGATTCATCTTGATCATTGTTAACCTCTCCACATTTTTGGGCGAGAGGCGGTTCCTTTTGCAAGTTACAATGCCACCAGCAGCACTGAAAACACGTTCAGAAAACACGCTTGCGAGTGGGCAAGACAAGTAGTTTATAGCCAGGTTGGAGATCTCTGGGCACAATTCTTTTTTCCCATGCCAATACGCCAATGGGTCAGCATTAACATAGACCTCTGTTGAGTCATTCAGATAGTCCTGCACCATCAACTTAAGGTTCCCCACGGGTCCTCCACTTTGCTTACTTTTTTCTGGGACCTTTTGAGAACCAAACCCAAGCTGAGTTAGCCAATCCTCTTCTTCACCCAATGTTACTGTTGTGTCTGGTGCAGATGATTCGGTTGCCGGTGTCTTTAACGGCTTAGAGGTCACTTCTGCCACAGCCACAGGTGCAGAAGTGGATTCTTTTGACTGGGGATGGCCTGCTGATGCTGATGTACTGCCATTTCCTTCAATTTTCTGCAGTTCTCTTTCAAACCTCATGGCTGACACAGCTAGCCAATGTTTGTACTTTGTAACATCTTCGTCACCAAAAGCAAAGAATGCTCTGCCTGACAGTGCCTTTTTGTAGCGTGGATCCAGAATAGTAGCACAAATGTAATGCTGTTCTGAGTGGATCATTTGAAGACGCTCATCGCCAAGTAGACGCTGTAATATTTTCTCCGCCAAAACAAAAGCTTCTTGCTTTTCTTCATTTTTTTGAAACATAGAAGACACCGCCTTCAGTTGGTGCTCCAGCATGCGCAACAATGGGATAGCTTTTCCCAAATTACAGTCCTCCCTGCTGACTGCACGCGTGAAGACTTCAAAAGGACAAAGCATGTCTGTCAGGCTTTTATCTAGCTCCCATTGCGCCGCATCTAGCCTCAGGTCCTTCTGAGCTGTACCCAGTGTTAACAAATACTGATCGAGTACCGTAAACTGCTCATACAGATGCTCAAGCATGTAGAAGGTTGAGTTCCAACGTGTTGGCACCTCCTGGATGAGTGCTTTCACTGGCATTCGTCGTTCATGTAGCAGGCCCCTCAGATGCTTCTGGGCCTTAAAAGAATGGCTGAAATGGTTGCACATTCTTTGGCAGGTGTCGCACACTGGACTTTCTTCACTCAAGAATTTTTAAACAACCAGGTTTATACAGTGCGCCAAACACGGCACTCTGAAATATTTACCCAGCTCCATGGCCTTAACTACATTGGCGCCATTATCCGTGGAAACATAACCAATCGTGCATTTTTTTGGGGACATCCATTGAAAGACCTTTGTGTTAAACTCCTTCAAACTGTTTTGTCCTGTATGACTTTTCTCCATGCCAAACATGGCTAGTGTTGCATGTTTCCGAGCAGCTTTAAAAACGTTGTCCGGGTCAACATCTGCGTTTAGCTTTGCTTTAACCCCTGAAAAAGAGACCCAGTGAGCAGTGATGCACATGTAATCAGTGCCTGCGCCACTGGTCCACATGTCTGTTGTCAGATGTATAGTGTGAGCAGCACTCTTCTTCAAAGCTGCCCCAATCACCTCCAGCACATCTTCGTGTAGTGCTGGAACCGCAACTCTGGCAAAATAGAACCGGCTAGGAACCTTCCATTTAGGGCTGAGCGTTGCACTAATTCTAGAAAACCAACCCCTTCCACAAACAAAAAAGGGAGAAGGTCCAGAGCTAGCATTTTAGCCAGCTTAGTGTTATACAGACGCGTCAGTGGGTGGTTGCGATCAAATGGGGCTTCTGAAAACAACATGGTTCTAATGGTGGGCTGGACCATTATTAAGGGATGATGAGGACTTCTTCGACCCAGTTACGCTCGATGATGAACTTTTTCGCATTGGTGTCTCACTCTCTCCCACACTCTTAGTGTGGCTCACAGGGGGTGTGTTGACAGGGGTACTGGGTGTAAGTTTATTTATTTTTTATTTATTTATTTTTAGGGTTTTATAGAGCGCGTAGTCACCCGCGAGTATCCCAGCGCTAAACCTCAGACTCCTAAGGGTTGAAGGAAGAGGATGTTGATGATTCAGGGGAAAAGTAGGGTTTTAAGGGACTTCCTGAATCGTAGGAGGTTTGGTTCCGCTCTGAGACTCGGGGGGAGCGCGTTCCATTTTTTTGCTGTATTGACTGAGAAGCGGCGGCCGCCTGCGCGGGCCTTCTTCACCCTGGGGATCATGAAAAGGTTTCCATGTTCTGACCTAAGCGCTCTCGTAGGTCTGTAGGGTGTGATCCAGTTGTTGAGAACTGGGGGGCCAGCGTTGTGCAGAACCTTATGGGCCAAGCAAAGGGCCTTAAAAGTTACTCTTTCCCTAATTGGGAGCCAGTGTAGCTTCCTCAGTGCAGGTTTGGCTGATGTTCTTGCTGGGGTATTCGTGAGTAATCGGGCTGCGGCATTCTGGGTTTTTTGCAGTGTTTGGAGAGTGGATTCCGGTGCACCGAGGTAAATGGCGTTGCTATAGTCTAGCCTGGATAAAATTAGGCCTTGGATCAGCAAAAGTCGGGACTGGAATGGGAGTAGGGGGAGCACCTTTCTGCATGATCTGAGTAGGCCATAGCAGATGCCAGCCGTTTTTCTTGCCTGTGTTCTAAAGGTGAGATCTGTCTCCAGCCATACTCCCAGACTCTTAACCTCCGTCTTGGGGGTAGGGGGTTCACCCATACAGGCGGGTCAGATGTTGGGGGGAAGGTTCATGGTTTTGTGTCCTAGGAGCAGGATCTCTGTTTTTGATCCATTTAATTTTAAGGCTGAGTCACTCATCCATTGATGGACATTGGAGAGGCAGTCACGAAGATTGGAAGGCTCTAGCTTGGGGTGAGAAAGCGTTACCACCAGCTGAGTGTCGTCAGCATAGCTGACGATGGTGACTCCGAATGGTGAGACCAGCTCCTCCAGTGGGGCCATGTACACGTTAAACAACGTGGGGCTTAGTGATGAGCCCTGTGGCACACCACACCGGAGGGGGATGGAGGGGGAGCGGCTTTCACCTTCCCAGACTTGGAAGGAGCGTCGGGAGAGAAAGGACGTGAGCCATTTCAGCTCACTGTCTTTCACTCCGATGATATCTAGACGTTGGGTTAGGACCCGGTGGCTGACCGTGTCGAAGGCTGTGCTCAGGTCTAGGAGGACCACTGCCACTGATCCTCCTGTGTCGATAATTTCCCTGGTCTTCTCTACTGCTGCAAGGAGAGCGGTGTCAGTGCCCTGACCTGGTCTAAATCCTGTCTGTGAGTTTTTGAGGAGATGGTTTGCTTCTAGGAAGTGTGACAGCTTTTTATTTGCTAGCTTCTCGGCGACCTTACCTATCCAGGGGAGGAGCGAGATTGGTCTGTAATTGGATAGATCCGCAGGGTCTAGCGATGGTTTCTTGAGAAGCCCTTTTACGACTGCTTCCTTCCAGCTTAGCGGGACTTCTCCTTGGGCTAGCGAGATGTTAATGAGGGCAGTGAGTTTGGGAATTATGGTCCGGGTGATGTCTCTGACGAACCGTATGGGAACTGGGTCACTGGGGGCGCCACTCTTAGTTGATGCAAATGTTGCTGCCACTTCCTCTTCAGTGACTGGACCGAACAACGCTAAATAAGGCGTGTCGGGTTTCACGGGGGAGTTCCCTGATGAGGGGGGTAAGTCCTTAGCTTTCTCTGTGGTGTCGGGATTGGTAGCAGGGAGGGAGGCAAGGATTTTTTAAATTTTTTCGTCAAAAAAGGTGGCCAGATTGACGCATTTTTCTTCTGCTGCTTTGGGGTCCATGGGTTTCTGCGGGGGGGTCCGGGGCATGGAGGAGCTCTTTAAGGATAGAGAAAGTCTCCTTGGCTGAGCAGGAGGAATTCTTTATTTTTTCCTCGTAGAAGGCACTTTTCGCGTTGTGGAGGACTTGTTTGTACGCTTTCATAGCTAATTGGTAAGCGTCTTTCTCCGTCACCGATTTGTTTTTCCTCCAAGTGCGTTCTGTCTTTTTGCACTCCTTCCTTAAAGCATTAAGGGAGGGTGTGTACCATGGAGCGGGGTTGATCCTTTTGACGTGTTTTAGAGTGCTGGTTAGTGGGACAAGGCTGTTTAGGGGGTGGGTGAGCCAGCCGTTAAATTCTCTGTCTGCTGTGTTAGGGTCCGTGGAGAGAGGGCCAACGGATTCCCGTAACTTCGCTTCCCATTCCTCTGGTATTAGCTTGTGCCATCGTCTGGCTCGTATCCTGGTTTTCTGTTTGAGTGCTGGGGTGGTCTGGAGGGACCAGTGCATAGGGACCAGCAAATGGTCTGTCCATGGCAGGGGGGTGGGATCTTGGGTTTTGAGGTTCCTGATATTAGTGAAGATCGGGTCTAAAAGCTGTCCTTTTTCATGGGTGGCTTTTGAGTTCAGAAGGTGGAGGTCAGCTGATATGAGATCTGCTAGTAGGTTAGCTGCGGTGTTATCCGCAGGGTCAAGGAAGTGCAGGTTAAAGTCCCCTAGGAGGAGGAAGTTGGGGGCTGAGATTGTTTTTAGTAGGATGTGATCCATCAGGGTGCTGGAAAATTCTCCTAGCGAGCGTGGCGGCCGATACACTAAAAGTCCCGATAGTGAAGTAGTTGGGGAGATCTGGAAGGTGAAATTGCAGTTTTCACAGTCTTTGACAGTGCCACATTCGATCCTACAACTGAGATGGTCTTTGTAGAGTATGGCTAACCCGCCACCTCTTCCGACCGGTCTGTTCAGGCAGCAGATTTGGTAACCGGGTGGGGCGGCATTGACCATGTCGAAGTCGCTGTTAGGGGTCAGCCATGTTTCGGTCAGAAACAGTGCGTCTAGCGTAAAATTTTGGGCGAGGAGGTTTATTTCATGAGCGTGTTTTACGAGGGACCTGCAGTTCAGAAGGCTGAATCGAAGCCCTTGGCCGCGTTCCGTTTCCTCTGAGGTGTTACAGAGGATGCATCCTGTGAAAGGGGTGTCTTCCTTGAGGATGAATTTACACTGTGGATGTTTTTTTGTGTTCCAGGCTCGAAGCGTATCCTGGGTGTAGGATATACGTTTCTGCGAGTTGGGCATAGTGTCTGGGCCTGAGGCCGTCTGGGCCCGGACGGGCCCAGACGGGCTTGCCTTTGGCGCGCCTTCAGCGCGCTGGCGGCACGCCCGCTGCGCCCGTCCGCTGCGCGTCCGGTGGTTGCACATCTTTTCAGGGGTGGAAATGGGCGTGTGGGCGTGGCCTAAGGGTAGGCGTGGCCTCGTTCCTCGCCGTCAATGGCGGCTGAATTGTTTGTTTTTGGGGCGTTTGGTGCAGCGAAGGGTTCGCTGTTTCGGCGGTTTCTGGAGCACGCTCCGGTGGTGCCAGAAGGGTGAGTAGTTTTAAAAATGCAGAGATTTGCTAAATTGTGACACAGAAAATACAATTTAAAATACAGGTGATCTCCCGGCTTCCGCCTCAGGAGTGTGCGAGGTTTCTAAAGTTGTTGCGCTGTCAGCAGCGTTTTATACTATCGGTGGGCGAGTGGGCGTGGCCTAAGGGTAGGCGTGGCCTCGTTCCTCGCCGTCAATGGCGGCTGAATTGTTTGTTTTTGGGGCGTTTGGTGCAGCGAAGGGTTTGCTGTTTCGGCGGTTTCTGGAGCACGCTCCGGTGGTGCCAGAAGGGTGAGTGGTTTTAAAAATGCAGAGATTTGCTAAATTGTGACACAGAAAATACAATTTAAAATACAGGTGATCTCCCGGCTTCCGCTCAGGAGTGTGCGAGGTTTCTAAAGTTGTTGCGCTGTCAGCAGCGTTTTATACTATCGGTGGGCGAGTGGGCGTGGCCTAAGGGTAGGCGTGGCCTCGTTCCTCGCCGTCAATGGCGGCTGAATTGTTTGTTTTTGGGGCGTTTGGTGCAGCGAAGGGTTCGCTGTTTCGGCGGTTTCTGGAGCACGCTCCGGTGGTGCCAGAAGGGTGAGTGGTTTTAAAAATGCACAGATTTGCTAAATTGTGACACAGAAAATACAATTTAAAATACAGGTGATCTCCCGGCTTCCGCCTCAGGAGTGTGTGAGGTGTGAAGTGTTTCATGCGTCTTCCTCCTCGTCAGATGAAACATCAACGTACACAGTTTGTTGACTTCCAATTCGGGCTTCCTTGATCTCCTTTAGGTGCGCAAACCATTGGACAATGTGCTGTCTCTCAAGATGACCTCTCTGGCCTCCGGTACCATAGTTGGTACCAAACTTACCACGACTAACTGCAAGCTTACAAATGCTACAAATGGCCATGTTTTCCTTTTTTGGGCAAACACTAAAGAAGTCCCAAACTGCGGACTTGAAATGTCTGTGGGGGCCGGAGGAGGCGATACTGGTGGTGGTCATGCTGCTAATGCCAGATGAAGTGGAGGATGTGTGTTGCCGAACTTTACTACGTTGTGCACTTGCACCACCACTAATTGAGGTCGAGGTGGATGGAGGTCCCTTCTGGCGAGAAAGAAATATGGAAGCGGTAGGTGGTGGTGTACTAGTTAACTCCAATGCTGGTGGTGTTCCCATTGCCTCCTCGTCGACAACATCATCACGCTCAGCAGCTTTTCGGGCTAGGGTCAAAATGTCTGTTTGCTGCATGCCCGCTGATGCTGGAGTGAAGTCTATGATGACTGCGTCGTCGTCGTGAGAGTCTTCATCAGCAGGAGTATACGCCACTTCTTGTTGAGCGTCATCACACTCCATAACTATGAGACTTTCGGGGACCTTCCTTTTACGCTTAGCTAACTTTGTCAGATCATGGTGTGCCTCACTCTCAGACGGCAGTGGTGGTTCCCAAGTTTGATCCGTATCATCAGAAGGAGGTGGGCTTGAAGTAGATGTAGACACCATCCTTGATCTTTTCCTTGCTAGGGATGTGGAAGACAATGAATGATCAGCAGTGGCTTCCTCAAATGATACCTCGGCTTGAATGTCGATTTCTTGATTTGCCCCTACTTCGGGAGGAACAACTATTGTGGGCACTTGCGCTGCCTCTCCTTCCACATGTACTTGGGCTTGTACTTGCACATGTGGTTGTTGTTGCGGCTGTGGTTGTTCAACACTCGTCAGATGAGTTACAACAACCTGTGTTGATTGAGGGACATTGCTGCTACTTTCTTGCGATGAGCCAACATCACTGGTCGATGGTGATTGCCTCTGCAGCACTCAAGGGCTTGGACTTAAGTTGGCGTGGTGGTGGTGGCACTGAGCCCAATGGAGCGGTGGTGCTGCTCCCAGCTTGGTCCCCAGCAGATCCCGCTGCTGCTGCAGGCGTACTTTTTTTTTATTCCCAAAAAATGTGGCGGGCGGCACACCAGTCTCCTTGGTAACTTGCTTCTTCTGCTCCTTACTGGCAACTTTCTTGCTAGAGGAGCTACGGGGAACTTTTTTTGGGGCCATCTTCTTCGGAGGTCAGAACAGCAGGCCGCAGTTGCACGAGTTGCAGAGTTGTCTGTGGCCAGACGTGACGTTGTGTGATGTTATACTGCACACACACACCGCTGCAGGACTTCTTCGTGGCACTGGTGGTTTTCTTGATTTTGTGCACCTAAAAGCAATGGAAGACAGAGGAACATCAGTTCAATTATACACCCCAAAAAGTCGAAAAACACATAAAAATCAGCACAATCCGATGCCATCCATGCCCTCAATGATGTTTAAATTCAAGACACCCCACAGAAAGACTAGGCCCATGCACCACTCACTACCCCTGGGCATAATGGATGAAAGCTAGGCAAAATGGGTGCAGGCCTGAGAACACTGCCTGCATTCAAAATGGCCCCTTGCCCCCAGGCACATGGCCAAGGCCTGCCTGTACCAGCACTCAAAATGGCCCCCACCCACATGGCCAGTCCCCATCAACAGCCCAAAAAATCGAAAAACACAGAAAAATCAGCACAATCCCATGCCATCTATGCCCTCCATGGTGTTTACATTAAAGAGACCCCACAGAAAGACTCAGTCCATGCACCACTCACTAGCCCTGGGCAAAAGGCCCCAACAGCAGCCAAAAAAATCGGAAAAACACTGATAAATCAGCACAATCCCATGCCATCCATGCCCTCAATGATGTTTAAATTCAAGACACCCCACAGAAAGACTAGGCCCATGCACCACTCACTACCCCTGGGCATAATGGATGAAAGCTAGGCAAAATGGGTGCAGGCCTGAGAAGACTGCCTGCAATTAAAAATGGCCCCTTGCCCCCAGGCACATGGCCAGGGCCTGCCTGTACCAGCACTCAAAATGGCCCCCACCCACATGGCCAGTCCCCATCAACAGCCCAAAAAATCGAAAAACACAGAAAAATCAGCACAATCCAATGCCATCCATGCCCTCCATGATGTTTACATTAAAGAGACCCCACAGAAAGACTCAGTCCATGCACCACTCACTAGCCCTGGGCAAAAGGCCCCAACAGCAGCCCAAAAAATCGAAAAATACACACAAATCAGCACAATCCCATGCCATCCATGCCCTCCATGATGTTTAAATTAAAGAGACCCCACAGAAAGACTCAGTCCATGCACCACTCACTACCTCTGGCAAAAGGCCCCAACAACAGCCCAAAAATCAAAAGTTCCAAAATTGTAGTTGCAGCAACTGTAATGCCCCAAACAAAATTACTTGTGAAATTTCTAATCCAAAAGTGATCCAAAGAAAGTCAAAAAGGCCAAAAATCCAAATATCTAGCAGCATTCACAAAAAGTAATCCTTCCAGGTCAAGATCCGAATGAAAGTGACCAGCACATGAAGAAAGCACTGGGAGGAGCCTGCTGGACAGGAACAGGAAGTTGAGACTGTGGGGCACTTCCTTCCTCCCCCCCCCCCCAAAATGGACTCCTTGCAAAAAAAGTGCAGGCAAATGTCAACCTGAGGAGTTATTCTGATAAAAATCATCATTTTCAGAAGGTTTATGCTGCTTGCTGGTGGATTTCCTGTGCAGAATTGCAAATTCTGTAATTTCGCGAGTGCAAGATTGTTGCTGCCCGCCGCTTCTACGTGTTCGCAATTGCAAACTCTCGCGATGCGTGCTGTGCAAGGTGGCAAGCCGCGATTACGTAATCGCGGCCGCCAAACTCCCGCGGGATCCCGCAGCAAGATCCAAAATGGCGCAGCACTCGCAAAATATTGAGAAAAACAACTCAGCAAACGCTGAATGACAGTAAGTGAACGCCGCGCACCACAATATTGTATCACCAAGCAAAAAAGTCCGCTGCGTTAGGCGTGGGCGGAAAATCCGTTCCGCTCGCGGATTTTGCGGATTTTCGGGAAATCCGCAATCCGCGAGATTTGCGAATTTCCCGCAAAATCCGCAAATCCGCGAGCAGCGGATTTTGCTCGCACTGCTCGCACTGTTCGCGTGAGTTCGCGCCCCGCGAATAAGTGCAAAATTGCAGAAATACGATTTTAGCAAAACTGAAAGTAACTACTTACCAGGTTCAAAAGTTCAGGCTCATCATTAGTAGCCATTTCCTGGAGTGCTTCCTGAGGGGCCCCTCCAGAGTTCAGTTGCCAGTTGAAACTAGTATGTGACCCTGCTCTGAACCTCAGAATAGTTACACATATGCCACAAAGGTCCTGAATTACAGCTAAGGGAGACAAGCAGGAGCCAGGCTGGAAGTTAAAATCCATTAATCAGCCCCTAATTCATTATTGTCAGTTGGGGCAGGGCAGGTGTTGTAACTAATTTTGCAACAATGAAAGCACTTAGCAAGTGCAAAAGATCACTAATCAGGGCGCACTAAGGAAGCAGGTGCCAGCTAAAAAAATATTCTGTGACACATGAATCAGCCCCAAATTAATTCAGGTCACTTGAGGCAGGGAAGGTGTGCTTTGCTTTGCCGAAAATAATGTACACTGGACAACCAGAGGGTGTGGTGATGAAACAGAGGGTGGCATGGGTGGGCCAGAGGGTGGCATGAGTAGTCAGAGAGTGGCAGTGGTGACAGAGAGTGGCAGTGATGAAGAAGAGTGTCCCAAACAGGCTGGACACGTAGAAACAACAAGTTCGCGAAACTTGCGACCCGACAGGTAAGTTCGCAATTTGCGAAAGTGTACAAAACCCTCGCGAACTGGCAGAAACACGGGCGAACACAAAAAAAAAAAAAATCCGCAAATTCGCGGGAATTCGCGGATTTTGCGGATTGCGAATCCGCAAATCCGCAAAATTCGCGAACGCGAGATCCGCAAAATTCGCTCATGCTTACGCTGCGTGCGAATTTGCAGATTTTCGGCAAATTCGCGAGAGTTCGCGGATTGCGAATTTACCAAACATCCACAAAATCCGAGAGCGGAACGGATTTTACGCCCATGCTTAAACGAGATGACCTGCGTCCACAGAAGCTGAAGGTAAGGTATCGTGCACCTGTTGGTGAAGAACACGCAATTTAGCAGTCAAATCATGTAAATAATCAACCAACATAGGGTACTCGATGTCGCTGTACTTCTTTGGCCTCGGCACACCCCAAACATTCACCGGGCGACCAAAAACAATCTCGTATGGGCTAAGTCCCACACGAGAATGCACTGTCGTTCTCGTTGACAGAAGTTCCAACGGCAAAGCATCGGGCCATGCAAGGCCAGAGCTCGCTTGTATCTTAGCCAACTTAAGCTTGAGGGTGCCATTGTAGCATTCAACCAGACCAGCTGACTGGGGGTGATTCGCAGCATGAAACTTATGCCTTATTCCCAAACCTGCACACACTTTCTTCATAATCTGACCCACAAATTCACTTCCGTTGTCACTCAATACCATTCTCGGCAAACCATACCTAGGGAAAAACTCCTTTAACAAAACCTTAGCTGTAGATAAGGCAGTATTATCCTTAAGGGGGTAAGCCTCTACCCATCTTGAAAAGGCACAAACAACCATAAGGACATACTTCAGGTTGTTGCATCTCTCCATATGAATAAAGTCCAACTGTAGAACCTCAAACGGATACGTTGGAGGAGCAAAATGGCCTGCTGGAGTTGGGGTTCCCTTACCAGGATTATGCATCAAACAAACCATGCAATTTCTCACCAGATTCTCAGCACATTTAGGAATTCCAGCATTCTGCCATACTGGAGCCAACAACTTACATATTCCTTTCGAACTGATGTGAGCCAAACCATGTGCCATCGTAACCACTGGAAGCACATACGCATCAGGCAACAACCATCGCTGGTGTTCTGACAACTCAATCCAACAGCCAGTCGAATCCAACATTCCCGTAGTCTCTCTCCACACATTCAATTCTTTCTCAGTAGCTTCAGCCTGAATCCATTTCACACTCTCTGTTGTATCTTCACACATTCCACTTTCCGGAACCCATCTAGCAGGGCCTGCAACTTACATTCGACTCGTCACATCTTTCGCCGTTTCTCTCGCTACTTCATCCGTAAACGCATTACCACAACCAACATCATCCGTAACCATCTTATGTGCACTGCATTTCACAATCGCAACTTGAATCAGCAAAGCAAGTGACTCAAGAAGTTCGTTCACCAACTGTCCATGCTGAATCTTCGTACCATGGGAAATAAGAAATCCTCTCTCTCTCCACAAATGTCCAAAACTATGAGCAACACCAAACGCATATTGGCTATCGGTATACACAGTCACTCTCTTTCCTTTCAACAACACACATGCTCTCGTCAGTGCAATCAACTCTGCTGCATGTGCTGAATTCTGTGGAATACGTGCAGTTTCAACAATCGTGTGCAAAGTCGTAACCGCATACGCTGCAGTCGTATCGCC
The DNA here is from genome assembly GCF_964263255.1 of Lissotriton vulgaris. Classification (NCBI taxonomy): domain Eukaryota; kingdom Metazoa; phylum Chordata; class Amphibia; order Caudata; family Salamandridae; genus Lissotriton; species Lissotriton vulgaris. Next base: position 480,944,208 of record NC_141700.1, on the reverse strand, counting down.
ATTCGGAAACTTAAAGCATGAACCATCTACCCATAAGATACCATCAGCATTCAAAAGAGGAGTATCTTTCAGATCAATTCTACCCTTCGTTTCTTCCTCTGCCCGGAGAAGACAATCATGCTGTTCCTGAACATCTGTCTCTACAAAAATTGGCAAAAACGTAGCTGGATTCAACGTGTTGCACCGCTTTATATGCACATGACTCGCCAAAAGCGTCAACTAATAACCTGACAAACGTGCACTAGTCAGATGCTGAGTCTTTGTTTTATTCAATAAAGTATCCACTGCATGTGGGACCATCACAATCAATGTATTATCCAATACCAAACCAGCAGACTGTCGAATAGAAACAGCCGCTGCCGCTGTAGCTCTCAGACAACTCGGCAACGCTTTAGCAACCGGATCTAACGTAACCGAGAAATACGCACATGGGCGTTGCTTGTCTCCAAACTGTTGTGTCAATACTGACAACGCACATCCTTCTCTCTCGTGCACGTAAAGCGTAAAAGGCTTACTGTAGTCAGGGGTACCCAACACCGGAGCCGAACACAACGCATCATGCAGTTCAGAAAAACTTCTCTGACATTCGTCAGACCAAGGAAGAGGATTTGGTGTATCCTTAAGAGTAAGTGCCAACAGAGGTTTCGCCAATAAGGAAAAATTCGGAATCCACTGTCTACAATACGATGTGGTACCCAAGAAAGCACGCACTTCTCTCTGTGTGGATGGTACAGTCATTTGCGCAATCGCTTGTATACGTTCTGGGGTCAATCGTCTTCCCTCCTTCGACAAGAGATGACCTAAGTAGGTCACTTCTTGGCGGCAATATTGCAATTTCGAAAGTGACACTTTATGATGGAGGTCAGACAAATGTCGCAACAAAGAAAGAGTAACTTCTTTACAAATCTCTTCATCATCAGCAGCGACCAACAGTTCATTGACGTATTGAATAAGAGTCGCACCAGAAGGCAAAACAAAAGAATCAAGCTGAGTTTTCAGCGCCTGACTATAGATGGAAGGACTTTCACAATAACCTTGAGGAGCACGTTTAAACCGGAAGCTTCGGCCTCCTAAAGAGAAACCAAAAATACCTCTACTCTCTTCAGCAATCGGAATACTAAAGAAAGCATTCTTCAAATCAATCACAGAAAACCAAGCAGCCGAAGCAGGGATCATAGTCAATAAGGCAGTAATTTCCGGAACAACAGGAAACTGTGGCACCACAACATTATTAACCTCTCGAAGTTCGATCACAAACCGATACACAGGTGGCTGAGAAGAGTCAGTACGTTTAAGGACAGGCAAAACAGGACTGGTATACACATTACCTCTCGTTTCTTCAATCACATCTTTCTCAACCAAATCATAAATAATCGCTAAAAGAGCTCTCTCGCCATCACTAGAGATTCAGTATTGAGGAATGCAAGGTAACTTAACATTTGCCTTGAGAGTAACAACGTATGGTGGAATCTGCAAAAGGCCACCATCATTTGGACCCGTAGCCCAAAGCGTATCAGGAAGAAAACGCAATTCCAGTGGAAGCCGATCTTTAGGATTAAATATTTTTTATTGAGCATGACAAGACAGGATGAATACAATACAGCCATATAAAGTCACTCACCACGTCGACGAGCGACATGCAAAAGAAAGCATTGAATGGGGGAAAGGCACCGTTCTCAGTTACCTGGGGCAATTATACACAGAAAGCCGCCTACAACCCAGTTTGGGCCGGCCGCGTTGAAAAACAGGGCGATTTGCAAACTTGTCTGGGCATAGCAACCTGCTCCCACCCGGTGGAAAAACAAGGGTAAGAAACTGCGACCCGCTGCTCGCTGTGCCCCAGTCCGAATCGCCACGCCCCTTCTCTAGAAGCTGCATAGTCCGCCAGGTGCAGGTGCATCCTTGCCTGTGACATACAATTGAACAACCCACCCCACACGGAACGCCAACAACCGCTCCTACGTAAAAACCCAACCCGCCTCCCCCCACCGCACCCCGACCCCGGAACAACCCCAACAATTCCCCACCTTCCCTCCCCTCCCATCCCCCAGGTGGTCCATGGTCCGGTCGTCAGCCCATCTCCTACACCTCTGCTACTTTCAGGCGGGTCCCCCCTCTATCCCTGCCTGTTCTGTATCGGTTAGCTGCAGCAGTCTCAGATACCTCGGGCATGTTACTTTCACAAATTTGGACGACAAGAGGGACAAGAATGGTTTCCAAAGCTCCGTGTACTTGGCTCCCTCACCTGCCTTAACTAGGGAGAGCCGTTCCATACCCAGGACCGTCCAGAGGCGGTGGAGCCAGCCCTGGCGCGTAGGGATCGGCGCCGGCCACCAGTGCGCCAAGATATTCTGCATTGCTGACCCCAGCGCAATGGCTGTCAAGCGGCCCTTCCTAGACCTCAGTGGATAAGTCAAAGTGTTAGGCAGCCCCAGAATGACATACGCCGGGAAGCGGGGAATGTCCGTATCAAAGTGGGCATCTACATCACTCAAGACCTGACGCCAGTAGTCCTGCAAAAACTTGCAATCCCAAAGGATGTGCGTTAATGTCCCCAGCTGACCTGAGCCCCGCCAACATAGTGGATCCTTACTACTGTCCATCTCATAGAGGTGCTCCGGAGTGTAATACCAGTAGGTCGCCACTTTCCTGAGCGTGTCCGTGAGCCCCATATGGTAGGCCGAATGTCGCGCTCTGTGATATATCCCATCCCATTCCTTGTGTGAGAGAGTTCTCCCTAATTCCCGCTCCCAACGCGCCCTACTCGCGCTGTACGTGTATTTGTGTTTGAGCATGAGTGTTTTATAAAGGTCTGAGATCAGTTGCTTGTCAGACTTCCGTGAAATCAGCCAGCGCTCAAAGTCCGTCATCCGTCTATCTGCTGTAGATCTGATCGCGGGAATAAGGGCCCAGTGTCTGACCTGGAAATATCTGAGCCTTTCAGACTCGGGGAGACCATACTCCTGACGGAACTGTAGGAAGGGGACGACTCCCTCTGGCCCGTACATATGGCAAAGAGCCCGGCAGCCCGCCTGCTTCCAACGTTCGAAGGCCTTCTTATCTATCCCCGGCTGGAAGTCAGGGTTGTCAAGGGCGGGTGTGAGCAGTGAAGGCAACGTGGTAAGACCAAGAGCAACTCCCACCCGATCCCATATCTCAAGCGGGACTTGCGTGATGAATGATGCGTAAAGATTGGGGGGCCTATGCATACGGTGCATGAACGGGATCTCCTGCAGGGTCCTCCCGGCCACCGCTTGGTCTTGAAACAACCAGTGTTTCCCGGACTCCCAGCGGACCCATTCCGCCAAAAAGCGTAGCTGTGACGCCTGGAAGTATGTTGCCAAGTCCGGGATGCCTATCCCGCCCTGTTCTGGAGCAAGCATCGCTATCTGAGCCTTCAGGCGGGTTTTCCTCCCGTTCCAGATAAATTGTGAGAGCTCTGACTGTGTCTGCTTGATCCATTCCCCGGGTGGGGTAAGGGGTATGGTGCGAAAAATATACAGGACTTGGGGGAGCACTGTCATCTTGATTGCCACCACCCGGCCTAGCCACGACAGCGGGTAGTGTTTCCACTGCCTGAGCTCCCATCTTATTTTCCGCCTCAAGAGGGCGTAGTTGATGTCCACCGTGGCCTGAAGAGAAGGAGCCAAACGAATCCCGAGGTACGGGACCGCCTCCTTGGCCCATTGTAGAGGAAACTTGTCTTGTAATGCTGCGCGCGTGCCCGGGTCTAAGGAAATGTCTAAAGCTTCTGACTTCGTCATGATGACTTTGAAGCCTGACACTCGACCAAACTTAAGCAAGTCGTCAAAGCATGCCGGTAGGGAGCTACGGGGTTCAGCGAGGGATAGGAGAACGTCATCAGCATACAGGCTGATCATGTGCAGGTCTCCTCTGAATTTGATCCCCTTGACCTCTGGATCCGTGTGGATCAACTGTGCCAACGGCTCCATATAGAGCGCAAACAGCACGGGGGATAATGGGCACCCCTGCCGAGTGCCCCGTTCGATCTTGAAACGCGGCGAGGAGCAACCGTTCACTCGTACCATGGCTGAGGGGTATTTATAGCAGTTCAATACCCTGGTCCTAAATTTCGGACCCATACCTGCCCCAACCAGGACCTTCTCTAAGTAGGGCCAATGCACCCTGTCGAATGCCTTCTCGGCGTCTATGGCCAGCAGCATATATTCCTCCTGTGTTGTAGATGCCTTTTCCAATAGGTGTAGGGCCCTCTTGGTGTTATCGGAGGTCTGGCGCTCCGGTATGAATCCGGACTGGTCCGGATCGATCAGCCCCCCCATGTACGGGGCCAACCTAGCAGCAAGGATCCCCATGTAGAGCTTGAGGTCCACATTTAGAAGGGAAATGGGTTGAAATGCTCCACAATCCTGTGGTCCTTACCTGGCTTAGGTATAACCGCGATGGAGGCCTCAAGTAGGTCTCCAGAGATCGTCCCTTCCTCCACGAAGGAGGTAAAGAGCTTGGAAAGCAGTGGGGCAAGCTGTACGCAGAAGGTCTTATAGAAACTTGCCGGGAAGCCATCCGGGCCAGGCGCCTTGCCCAGCTTCAGCCGGGAGATAGCCGAAATAACCTCCTCCGGCCGGATTTTGGTCTCCAGACTGTCGATCTGGTCCTGGGTTAGCGTCGGCAGTGGGATCGATGCCAGGAAGTCCAGTACCGCCTCCGAGTCAGACGGGCCGGCCTCATAGAGCTCCGTGTCGTAGTCACTAAAGGCCTCGGCTATTGCCCGATCCTCCGTGACAGGTAGACCGTCTCTTCCCCGCAGCTCCCTAACCTCCCGATTCTGTGTAACTGTGCGCAGCTTGTGCGCCAGCAGGCGCCCACACCTGTCACCACCAGTGTAGTAGAGATGCTTGAGCCTCAATGCTGCGTATTCCGCCCTGTCTAAATCTAAGGCCGCCAGTTGTTGACGAGCAGTCTTCAGTTGGCGCCATATTCGAGGAGCCCCAGTCCGTCTGTGGATCTGTTCTAACTCCTTGGTCTTCTGGGTGAGTTCGCCCCTTTTAAGTTGGCGTTCCGCATTTTCCGCTGCTGAGAGGGAGATAAATTCTCCCCGTAACACCGCCTTCATTGCCGCCCACTAGGTGGCCAATGTGGTGTCCCCAGTATTATTGTGCGAAAGATAGTCTTGTATCGCCTTTTGGATCGTGGCAACCGTTTCCGCCTTGTGGAGCAATGAATCTCGAAGCCGCCACACTCTATCAGCCCGTGGTGTCGATGGTCCAGTAAGAGTGATGGTGACTGGCGCGTGATCAGAGAGAGACGCTGTGCAAATGTCAACATCCGTGACAAGTGACTGTGTGGACAGTGAGTAATCCAGGCGAGCGTATGTTTTGTGTGCTGCCGAAAAGTGTGTGTAGTCCCGTGCCCCTGGGTGGAGCGCGCGCCAAGCATCCACTAGCCCTAGATCCTTCAGACGGGGCACCCCCGCCTGCGAAAGCGCCCCCACCTGACTAGTGCGCTGGCAAGATCTATCTAACTGGCTATCAAAGACTAGATTGAGATCTCCCCCCAGCAAGAAATGACGATCTATCGAATCAGTGGCCTCGGCCAAGGCTTTATGCAGGAATTTCTCTTGCCCCTCGCTGGGCCCATAGATGGAACCAATCGTGTAGTTCATGCTGCCAAGTGCGAACCTGTAGACTAACAATCTACCTTTAATTTCTGCGATTTTACCCAAAACCTTGCCCTTAAACTTGCGTGCAACTAAAATAGCTACTCCCGCTCTCTTATCCAGACAGGAAGAGTAAAACTGATGGGGAAAGTTATTAGATTGAAGGCGGTGGCAATCTCTTGCCAGCAGATGTGTTTCTTGAAGGAGGCAAATGTCCGCCTGGGACTGTTCCAGGAACAGTAGGACTGCCTTACGCTTCACCGGATTGTTCAGCCCTCTCACGTTCAACGTGAGAACAATTAACTCACCCAACCCCATCTACAGGACAGGGGCGCCTCCTTTTGCCATAGTATCGGACCCCGCCCACCCCTCTGTGGCACCCAACTGCAAAACCTCTACCTTTGCAACAAACCCGCCAGGACAGCAGACCTTTCCATCCCTGTCGACCATGGATTAACACCAGATCCCTCAACTCCCCCCCTTCCCTGCCCCCCCTTCCCCCAACCCCAACTCGCCCCCCCACCCCCCCCAACTACAGAACTTAGAAATTGGACATGACCATAGTCACCCAGTGTCGCCCCTGCCTGTAAACGAGCTTTGGACCATTTCCCTTCTCCAACCCCAACTCCTCCCCCCCCTCCCCCCCTCCCCAACAACTGCAGAAAGCCATTGTCTCTCATCCAAGGAGGAAAAGTAGAAGAAATAAAGGAAAGTGTAAGGTAGTTTTACTAGTCTGTTCGGGAGAGCCTTTCCCGCCAACGGCCATGCGGCCAGAACGAACCCTCAAGACATTAGTTGGCAGAGTGTCTCTCATCCCGTGGGACCGGCACTGCCGACCGTGGCCACGGGTTCTACAGCGGCGCGTTGACCTGCTTCGATTTCCGTCGCCGGAGGCTTCTTGACTCGTCTCCGCCTTCTCTGGTGGCTCCACTGCGACTTTCTTCCGTCCGTGCCCGGTGCTGATCCCTGGGCCTCGTCTTCTGGCTTCTCAATTCCCAGCAGTGTGCAGGCCTCCGATACCGAACGCAGCTGGTATTGTTTGTTCTCCAGTTTGAAAACTAGGCGGAATGGGTGGCCCTAGCTGTATGGGATGCTGTTCTGCTGTAGGTAGGTCGTGACGGGTTTGAAGAGTCGACGCTTGTGGAGCGTGAGCGCAGACAAGTCCTGAAATAACTGCGGGGATGTGCCTTGGAAAGTTATCAGTTGATTCTGAAGCGCTTTCTGTAGTATTTCTTCTTTAGTGCGGTAATCCTGAACGCACACCAAGATGTCTGGGGGGGGGTACGGTCCCCACACGCGGCGGTCCGGTCCTGTGAGCTCTGTCCAGCTGTAAAGGAGAGTCCAGCGGTCGCCCCAGCACGTGGTTGAATAGTTCCCTTGTGTAGCGAAACACATCGCTGGTGGCGTCGGACGTGGCTACATTGCGAATGCGAATGTTATGGCGCCTAGAGCGATTTTCCAAGTCTTCCAGGTGGAGCTGTAAATCTACTTGCTGGTCGTGTAGCCGGATAATCTCCTGCTGTTGGGCCGCCAGCTCCGTGTCCCTTTCGTCGCTCTTGGTTTCCAGGTCCGCCACCCGCTCCCCTATACCGTCCATCTCGCGTCTCACCTCTCGGATTTCACTGGTGAATTCTGTTTTGAAGGTCTGTATGTCGTCCCGTAGGGACGCAAAGAGGGACTCCAGAAAGGCCTTTGTGATGGGTTCTGTCCCGCTGTCGGCGGTCTGATCCATCTTCTTCAGTGCCGGGGCCCCCACGTCCTTCTGTGGGGGGATCAGCGTTTTCGCGAATAACTCTTTCACTGTTTTACCCCTGGGAGGCCTGGCTGATGACATCCCGTCATTCCGGTGTCTTTGCCACCGATGTGGTGATCTCCGCTTGCGTCCCCCTTGAGTGTGAATCTTCACCGTGACGTCGAGTGGGCGCTGGCTTGCCACGGGCCGGCGCGGCCTCGCCCGTGTCCCCGGCAAGGGTGCCCTCGGCGCAAGTGGGCCCGTGTGCGGCCTGTCACAGGCTCGTGCTCAAGTGATTCCGATATGGGCCGGGTCCCTGGTCCCGCATGTAGGGGCCCCCTCTCCCTTGAAGACTCAGCCGCCACCTCCAGTGACCTTGAAAGTCTCCTCCTGTGCTGCGGCGTCCCCACCTCCTGTCGTTGTGCCGGGTGGGCGCTTCACTGCGCAAGGAAAGACAGTCTGCCCCGGCAGGGTTCGAGTCCGTGGCCCCACCCGCTGCTGCCCGTCAGGGCCCCTCACTGACGGCCTCTGCCAGGGGAGGCACAGTCTGCCAGGCCTGTATCGAGGGTGCCACACTCTGGGGGATCACGCCGACATCAGGCCGATATGCCCGCCGAGGGGGTCCTCCGCTCCAGGCCTCCACTCACACCCCCACTCGGGACTCACCGTTCGGCCGCCTGCGATTCCCGGGGCCAGTCCCCACCGGAGGCTCTGCTACTTGCGTTACTCCTCCGTCACCATCCGGGCCCCGCGGTGTCCAAGCGCTGTTCCGCTGTCCGGTGGGCCAGGTACCCTGCTCTGCCGTCCGCCCGGAAGCCTCTGTTGCCGTTGCGGGTCCTTGTGGAGGCACCCGAAGCTCGCGGGAGACCCCCGCCGCTGGCTACGCTGGTTCGCCGCCGAAGGGGTACGCTGCTCGGCCCCGTCTTCCACTCCGAGGCGGCCTAACTACCAGGCCGGAGGGGGGAGGGGTGCCTCGCGTCTCCGGCTCCGCTGCGATCCCGCGCCACCGCCCCGCGCCTCTGCCGCTTCCACCGGTTCCGTCCTGCTCTACGAACGGTTCTGACAGCCCAAAGTCCCTGACTGAGGGCGCAAAGGCGTCGGAACCGGTGCTGTTACAGGGCCGTTGGCAGTAGCTGAGGCGAGACACGTCCGCTCACTCCGCCATCTTGGCCACGCCCCCGGAAGCTGATCTTTAGACAAATACATCGGAGAAATCACTTTCTTACCCAACGTAAGATGTACTCCCGAAGGAGAACAATACAATGTTGCATGCAATCTCTTCAACAAGTCCAAACCCAACAAATTCTCACCACAGCCTGTCGTTAGAATAAGATGTGGTTCCAATTCACAAGGCCCAACAGAAAGAGGCAAAGGACAAGAAACCGGGTTACGAACTGGGGCGCCAGAAAAACCTACCGAAACATTTGTCAAGCCAGACAAAGGTGCGCCAGGGAGTTTAGAGTGCATGATAGAACTCTTTGCCACACCAGTATCCAAAAGAAAAGGCTCTGACACACCTGATGTAACCACGTAAACATAAGGTCCACTCTGGTCTACTAGAACTGACACTACTTCCTCTCTTTGTCTATGGCTGTCCTAACTATCATTAAAATCAGCATTCTCACTTTCAACATAATAATCATCAGCAAAATATTGAGCCCACTGACCAGACGAAACATTCTGTTGATCAAAACAATTCATAGAATTCTGTGGGGAAAAGGAACGTCCACTCTGGCGGAACACACCACGTCCTCTACCCCTAGGCACTTGCTGAACACCACAACCTCTCACACCAGACATACCATTTGCACGTTGTAGCAGAATCGGGCAACTATGCTTGAAGTGACCTTCCTCTCTACAATAAGCGCATTGATTTGAGCCTACCGGAAGTCGCTGAGGAAAAGACTCGGGCTTCTGCAACAATCTCTGAAACTGTGGAGGTTGCTGAAACTCACGCTGATTAAGGCGAGGCGGATACGCCTGCTGTAAAAGAACCTTCGTCTTTAATTCTTTAGTCTTTTTCTCTGCTTTATCTTTCTCGTCTTTATCTCTGTTCTCGTAATATTGTGCAGTAACCAATATCTGGGCCGAAGAAGAAACAGACCATGAACTCTCAGAGTCCTTCAACTTCTTACAAAGCTCGGGGAGCAAATTATAGACAAACTTATCCACAAACAACCTTTGGCCACCTTCTGTACTCATATCCTGACCACTATGATCGATGAACGTTTCTTCAAACCTAGTGAAGAAATCAGACACACTCTTGTCTTTCTTCTGCTTACATGCTGCTAACTTATCCCAATTCACTCGCATAGGAGGCATCAAAGTCTTCATTAAAGTAATAATCCTACCAGGAAGTTCTGCAACTAAAGGCTCAGGTTTAGCACCTCCTACCTGTCGACCATCTGCAGCAGTAATATTAGCCCACGTATCTCCTAGCTCTACTGCATGATCCTCGTGACGGATCTTCGCCCACAAAGGTTGAGGGACTACATTCCCCAACAACATATCTATGTCAGCCAAATTCATCACACACAAATCAACTGTCTGGGACAACTCCTTATAATAACCTGCAGGATTTTTACGGGGGTCAGGCAAAGTCTGCTTAAGAGCCAGGACTTCAGCTCTCTACCAAGGAACATGTACCCATACTCGCTGAAAATGAGCTGGTACTCCCTGAATACCCTGATTAAGATTAGCTACAACTTCCTCTCTCCATACAGGGGGAACCTCTCTCATCGGATACTGCTTCACTTTTCTCCAAACAACGGCTGAGAAGGAAGTCTACACCTAAACGCAAGAAGCGTCTCTACCGCTTCCTCAACATCGGGACCCACTATCGTCCCTTTAGCAAAGTCGGACTGAACATTAAGTAACTCCGATGGAATCAGACCCAATTTAGCATCGTCCCACTCTTCACGGAGGAAAGTACACATAACATCAAAAACATACCTTTGTTTTGGTGCTTCCCACTGTAGGAAAACATCCATAACCGCTTGCAGGTCATACCTAGAGGCATTCAAAACCCATCTACGAGCAAAGAGGTCTAACACAGTCCGCTCCTCATAACACGGAGTAGACTACGCGTTAGATTCCTTACAGAAGCTGGGGTCATATTTAGTGACCCAAAAAGAGGAGACAAAAGGCTAGTAACAGTCTCAGTCATTCATTGTCGAGCAGAAGGAGAAGAAGTCAACATCAGAACAGGAGACAAAGTGTTTGAGGCGTCAAAGACATAGGGTCAGTAGAAAAGGAAGTTAAAGGCAAAGGAGTAGAAGGCAAAGGAATTTGAGGCAGAGCTGTGAGCAAAGCTGGCGGCCCTAGAGAAGGCTGCACCAGAGGTGAGAGAACCAACTGTGGAAGAACTGGTGGCTGAACAACAGCAGGAGGTTGCACAACTGGGGGTTGTGGAGGTGCCGTAGCACTCTGCACATAAAGGGGGTGGTGATCTCAACAAATGTGACATCAAAGGATCCTTTTCAGGGTCCTTAGCCACATTCGGAAGAAGAGGTGGCAAAGCCGGATAACATTTATCAATGGCCATGCAATGTTGTCTATCTGACACCTCAATCGCACGATCTTCTTCATATTCTTTAAACTGCCTAGCAGCTTGCATTATGGACATATTCTTCTCTTTCCTATCTCTTTTAGCTTGCTTAATTTCTCGCTGTTTGGCTTCCTTACGCCAGAGGCGGAAAGAGTCAAACATCGCATTCCTAAATAGCGCAACTTCCAAATTATCTAAAACATCTGATTCGAAACTACCATGTTGTGGCCATTTTAAAACACCATCTTTTCATGTATAGCGGACCCATACTTCATTATACGTTATGGGACCCACTCCATGCTTTGAATAGAGCTCATAAGTCGGATTCCAACCAGAGGTATCGGACACGAGTCCTCCAATCGGGAATCCCTGTTGCAACTACAACCAAACAAATTCCTAAGAATGCTAAGACTAGGCATCTTCGCTCACTAATCTAGCTTCAAACTTCAAGGGGCTATCTAACACGATATACTCGCAAATGTACGAGCCCCTCGGCTTTGGTATTTGCAAAAACCAAAACAAAGAACCCAAGAAACAAAACCAAGTCGTGGGAGTGACCCACTTATACTTAACCAAAATGTCTTGTCACGCCACCAGAAGACCGTCTATCGTCTCGCTCTACAAAGTATCACAAAAGGGGTCCAAGACAGGGCGACAGTCAGGGCAGCAGTCCTTCGTAGCCGTCGGAAAGGGGAAGCCTCGCAGCAAAAACCTTCAGTCCACATTCGACATGCCGGGGTCGATGAACTGGGGGCCCTCTTCCAGAATTTCCTCACGAAGCTCCTCACAATCTTCAGGCTTGGACCGGTACCGCTGAAGTCGCCCCACGTTGGGCGCCATTTGAAGAACCGGGCTTTTAGAACCCAGCGGAGCCAGGGGCACGCCCAAAGTCTTCGGATTCACCTGTCTTGGTTTACAGGGACACAGAATACTTCTGTGTGGCGTCAGAGACCAAATTTACTAGCTGCAGCCAGTAACAGTAATCCTAGAAATACAGCATGGTATATTTCAGCAGACTGCTCGAATTTGTAGAGCAAGACATCTCCTTTTATACACAATATTCACATTTACAAACATACTCCCACTGCGCAAAAATCTGACCAATGGGGTACATTCTCAAACAAAGTATCACATGATGAAAAGCTCAGTTTGCAACATCCCAACCCAAAGTTAATCATTGGGAATATCCCTAATCCAATTTCCACAAGCAGGACAAACCCATAATTGAAAAGCACAATGCATGTAATAAAAAGCATAGAAAAGGAAACAATGTCTGATAGTGAGCAAGATAAGGCATGTGTAAGGAGACTAAAGTTAACGATGTCCTGAACAAATGATTGGCAATCTCAGACAACGGTCAAACCAGGGAAATTGACTTAGCAGGGCCAGCTTCAGGGGAAGGAATCAGATCCTTGCAATTCGCCTCGAAGTCAAGAAAGACCCTGTTAATGTATACCAATACATGAAGGCCAGGCCGCTTCGTTCGTTCGACCATACTCGGCCTGCGTGATGGCAATAAAAAATGGAGACTCCAAAAACAAAATGGAACCCATGTTCGAAACAAAATCTCCAAATACGTAATCAACTCACTAACTGACGTAACGAATTCACTCCATATTAGCCGCACTCACTAAATACGGTTCAACATCACCAAAATCGTGACGAAACCATGACCTTACGAGACAAGGCCCGTTTTCACAGAACCACAGACCTTCCAATACATAAGTGCATCAATTGTAACCACAGTAGAAACATAGATTTGCATTTCCAACCCCCGCAGTAAACCCCAACTTGGCTGCGGTGTTCATCCCCCCTCCCAAACAGTGACCACTCCCCTCCCCCCATATCCCTCAGAAACAAAAAACATTTCACTAGTGGTATTCACGCTAGGGTGAATGTAGCTTGCTAAAAACAAAACGCTTTTGTGTTCAGTAATGACCTTACTACCTGCCTCACTAAGGTTGGGCGGTGTGAGCCGCACAGTAGTGCATGAGTATTCCTCTATCAGTACCCACATCGCAACACTCCCGTAGGGCACAGTATTATGCAAGGCCCCCCTCTCCCCACCCCGCCACCCCAAGAAACCAGTGAGAGCAACCGCTGTCCGCGGTGCTCCCCTCCTCAGGGGGCGCACATCCGAACATTAATGAAACAAATATACCAGGTATCTGGACGGCGAGACCCACTTCCAATCCCCCTCTCCTGACCAATCACCCGCCAAGTGTCTCTATACTTGTCAAGAAATTCAAAGGGGATAGACCGCACAGGTACAATTGTGACCCTCTCAGTAACAGTAACATCGCTCCCAATCTCCCAACAGTCACAACATATACTCAGCGGTTAGGGATCACATGTCGTGCTTAGCCCTGCTCGTCTAGAGCGCCTCCCGCCACCTCATCCAGAAGTGCCCTCTCAGAAGAGGGTCGCCGTTCCTTCCGCCATTCTTTCAGGACTTTCTGTAAAGCTTTAGGGCAGTGAAAATCATGGAACACCCCTGTCGATTGACCCGCAGTTTCACAAGGTACATCATCGCGTAGTCAGCCCCGATGTCGCTGTTCTCTTTTCATTGGTATAAACTGTCATCTCGCCTCCTGAACTTTGGCCGTGAAGTCCTGGAATAGAGAGATCATTGCCCCCTCAAATTGCAGTGACCGTTTCTCTCTGGGGCTGTGCCCTGGTCACTGTAGTTTAACAATTTCGCAATTATAGGTCGGGGAGGCGCTCCCGGTTTCGGAGCGGTGGGCCCTCTCGACCACAAACATTCCAGAGAAGGCAGTGTCCCCTAACAAGGTCTTCAAAAGTTTTTCAATGAAAAGCACCATATTACCCATTTGGGTAGTTTCTGGAAGGCCGGTGATGCGGAGATTGCAGCGCCGACAGCAGGCCTCCAGGTCCTACGTCTTATCCTGTATGACCTGGAGGACCTTACCTAACTGTTTGTGCTCTATGTCCAGAGCGGTGTGGGCCTCCTCCATCTCAGTCAACCTCCGCTCTGACATGTCGATGCGTTCAGCGTGTTAATCTAACGTCTCGGCCATGCAGTCCATTCGGTAAGTCAGCGCATCCATCTTGGTTCCCAAGGAGGCAATCCCGCCCTGTAGGCTCTTCTCCATGGCTATCAGCAGATCATGAATGTCTTGCTGTTCATTCTCTCCGGCCGGATCCTGCTCGCCGGCCCCGTCCTCCAGGTCTTGTTAGGCTTGGACCTCTTCGGGTCAAACAATAGTTTTGTTTGAGTTCTGTCCACCCGCCCCATTGCGGCACTGCTGGTTGTTTCCCTCCAAGGGGTGAGTACACACAAACTGTAGGGTGGCCGTGTGAGCAGGTACTTCAATGTGAGACCACTTGGCACAGGGTAAAATATCTATAGAGTGCGTTCCTGTTAGGGTGTAACTGCAACCCCCACCACGGATCTTTAACCCCAGCCTTCAAGGCGGCTATTCCCCAGACGCAGCTCACCGTAAGTCAACCGCCACTGGGACCCAACAGAATGCCAGCAGAAGAACTTCCAGATCGCCCCTCAATCCTCCGTAGGATTACCAGTCCTGGGTGCAGCTGGGGGTGCGATCCGCTCCCCGGGATCACTGGGCGAGTCACACACCCAAATCTCTGTGCGTATCCTCAGCCTTCTCACTCCCCTCTCATCAAGTTCTCGAAGGTGTAGGTCGCCACTGCGGGGAAAGGAAACCCGGTGTTCATTCCATGTGCAGGGAGAGGGTCGCGCAGCTCTATTATTTCCCAGTCCATCGGGACAGCATTCTGCCGGGACACGTGATGTGCGGCGATGCTTCAGGCCTCCCCAAATGGTGTCAGAGCCTCCAACAAAATTCTCTCAGGGCCCCCGACCCCGCTGCAAATCCATAAGCAGTAAGTGTGTAGTGCTCACTGCCGAGCAAACATTCCCCCAGGCCAACACCCCTTACCGCTGTTCTTCACTGCCATGCGGTGCATCCAGAGTCTTTGCCAGTTGGCTCTGGGGGAGGGGGATGGGCCGCCCCATGTAGGCCAAGCAGGGACAGGCCCACCCCAGGACCTCCACAACCACGGGGACGCAGCGCGGCACTTTCAGCTGCTCTGAGAGGCCGCCTCCGCAGCAGTCAGTCCGGCACGCTCTCCGTAATTCCTTCCCTGTGGGAGTCGGCCCCCAGGGCCCCGCCTCAGGTACGTGCCGCACCGCTCCCTCTGGCAAGGTTGAGTCCTCACGTCTCGGCCGCCTACCGGCCCTCTGCCTACCACGATCTCACCAGGTCGGGTGGGTCACACAGCGAGGTCCGATGCAGGGGGAGGCAGGCCTCTCTACTCACCCCTGTCACCGTGCCCACCTCCGGCGTCCCCCAGCGCACCAAACCAGCAGCCGGAGCAACGCTCGGGGTCCTTCGTGCCGAGAGCAGTCCTCTCCTCTCTGCCGATCCCACCGCGCGTAGCCGCAGCAGCTCGGGCAGCAGGAAGGTAGCAGGTAAGAAGCCGGCTCTTTCGGCGTTTCTACTCCGTCACAGCCACGAAGCCCCACAGCAGGCACAGGGCAGGATTTAAGTGCACAGCTTACAGGATAATTGGAGGATAGATATATGAAGCGAGGGAGTTCTTGGTTCAAGTGGCCATCTTGTTCGCGATCTAGCTCCGCCCCCACCCGTGGCCATAGTTACAGTGCATGTTAATTGGGGCTGGAGTCAGAGCTTTAACAACACTTCTGCATAATCTTCAAATTCTTCATTCTCTAAGAGAAAAGGTAATCTAGGATCCATGCATGTAGGTTCAGGTGTATAATGGTTAGGCAGAATGATTTACAGCAAAGGAATAGTTGTGAACTTGTACTGTGTAACAGATCAAAAAATGTTGACATTGACATTCTCGTGGTTGTCCAAAGAGTCATTGTCAATGAACTAATGATGATTAGAATCTTAAAGAGCTTGCCATTGACCATGCAATCCTCACAACTTGACAATGAAAGGCCCACTGATTAGGACAAACCAAGACTTTTTGGAGGCAGCTGCTGAGGATTTGGAGGTCATCGACGGATGATGCTTGGCTTTGGTCATTGACATGGGTCATCTTTGGCACACCTGAGGAGGCCACGTATGCAGATGAAGCTGAGAAAGGCGCAGCTGTCGAAATAGAGACTATAAACCTGGCAATCTTGGCTTTTTCAGGTACTTGCCAACAGAACCAGAGGTCTGTACTTTACAGGCTGGTGCCAGGGTTTTAAGGTAGTGATTAGAATAGTCTCAGAAGGTAAGGTTCAATTCCAGCTGGACAGAAGGTGATGGAGGGACACTATAAATAGATCTACTGCAGAAAAAAAGCAGCTTGCAAGGCTCAAATACGTTTACCATCCCTGTCAGTTCTCTGCTAAATGGCGATATTTATTAAGACAATAAATACATTTTTTAGGTGTTCCTGGATCGACATGAAATGAGATCTTGAAGATGAGTTATCCATCAGTAGTTTTCAGGGCTCAGTAACACAGGTGCAAAAGGGGAAATTCCAGAGAAAGGCTAACCACAAGGTTGACATAAAAATAGCAAGATTTCTGAAGAAAGAGCAGAACAGAAAATAGGACAGGTAGTGTCTTGGTGGATCTGAGGCTCTCTCCACCACACTAGCCACAGTTTGGACCATACAATGAGATGAACAGACTTATTTGAGTGAATATATACACACACACATACACTACTTGGTTAGCGTTGTTTAATGAGGGGTTTCAGACAACAGGTAATATTCAATCCTGAGAGTCTATCAACTGCTGGGGAACACATGTGAAATATATGTAATAAGTTATTTGAGGGTCCAACGCAATACTTCCACATGGTCAGTTTGATCCACTCAACCGCTCACCAGCCGGGCTTGGCCCTGCAGCAGCATGGGCATGACAGCTTTCTGCAGCAGGTACACTGATCCAGGGCAAAGCATGCAGCAACCATAGGAGTGCCACCATATAGCTGGAAAGATAGATATAGGAATTAAAATGAAAGCAGCTGGTCCAACCCCTTTAACTTATACCATGTAATCACACCTTAGGCCACCTTCCAATGTGGTGACTGGCGGGGGGAGGCGGGGGAAGCACTAACCTCAGTAGCTGGCACAGAGGTTTATGAATTTTGTGAATGATGCCATCTGCTGCCCCTCTAGGACGGGGCTCTGACTTCAACAAGGGTACCTCTCCTCCGACCATAGGAGCCCCATCTTGCTCCTTGCTGCAAAGGATGGTGAGCAATGAGTAGGGTAGGCAAAAGACGGGAGAGAATAGTTGATAGCGAAAAATAGTGGTAAATTTGAATGGGACACTAGAGGGGAGGTAAGGAGGATGGAGATATACTTGGGAATGATGATAGAGAAATAAGACAAGGAGAAAGAGGAAAAGGAGAAAAAACAATAAAAATAAATATAAAATGATAAAACGGGAGATCATCATGAATTACAAGAGAAAGAGACATACATAAAAAGGAGGAATCAAAAAAAAGTTGTACTGAAAGATAACTTCAAAGTGTTGAGCAGTTGAATATAACAGAAGTCCCAGCAACTCCCAGTAAAGCTGCAGGGAGAAATCTGCCTTTGGGTGTCAGAGGTCGAAATACAGAGGACGCCTCAGGTCAACAGAAAAACATATTGGAAAATTGAGATATGTTGGTTTAGGTGCTGTATTAGCAGGGACTCAAGGTACATTGGCAAAGGTGTGTGTGACTCTTCCTGAAAGGAAAGGTGCAGCAGACACTAGTAAAGGTACAGCTAAGAGTACAAAGGGTGCTAAGGACAGGACTGAATGAGTCATACAGGTAACAGCACTAGAACTACAGGTGACAACCGGAGCAATCTACAATGCACAACAACGACCACTCAAATAGGTGAAATCCGGCACATCCAATCACCTGCTGTAGCATGCCCTCCACTTATTGTAGAGAAGAAGGTACTATTGAAGTTTACATGTGGGATCAGAGGACAGAGTAGCTGGAGGAGACACTGAAAGATGAACAAAAAGGAACCAGCAGTGCAAGCTGTAACAGGATGTGCTCCTCATCACCCACCGGAAGACCACCAGCCACTTCTTAAACTCAGAATAATATTTGGCCAACTTCTTCTGCAAGAAAGCAAAATGGAAAGAAACGTCAATAAACAAAGAGCATAAGGCGCGACGCAAGCTCCACCGTCAACTGGAAAGAGTCAAATGGCAAACAGTTTCTTTTTCACATAGAAATGTTTGCAGAGCTGCCAATGAACCTCACAAGGTTTGAAGACTATAATGTCAAATGTATATCTATAGGTGTGGCCTTGTATGATAAGAGTGTCCTTTGCCCACGTTTGTTCCACATGCCCCAAGGTGAAATCCTGCCAATGAACCGACCATCAGTCAAGTGAATAAAAATGAATGCCCATGCTGCCAATGCAGACCTAGAGAATATGTGTGACATCAATAAATACTGTCTAACAGTCCTAACAAAGTTACTTTGAGTATAATTGTGCAGAGTGCTTATTACATGACCCTCCAAGGGTCACCTCTCAAAGGAGGTTCAGTTCAAAGAAGGACATTGTACTGAGTTTCCTTTTAAGCACATTTTACATGCAGAAGGGGCTGGGGCCGGCCAGAAGAATGTACCTTAATTTGTGGGCTACTGTCCTTCTTCGTCTTCTAATATTCGAATGAACTGAATATACTGAGGGTTTGTCCAGCGACCCAACCCTGCAATGGAAATAAGAAACTGATTTTCAAAAGGGCTGTAAGACAAGCAAATGCGTAGGTAAATGACAGCATTCGAGTGGGTGAAACAACTTAATAGGCATGAGGGCTGAGAGCCGCAAGGCAGGTCAGGCCGCAACGGGTGTCGGTCATTTCCTCAGGAGGCTGGAAGGGTGGGGGCCCGTTTTGTTAGCAGAAGCCAGTTTTGTAGCAGTGCAGAAGTTTTAAAATCACTGCAAAGCTCTTTGTATATCCAGCAGTTTTCAGACAACAATAAAAGTGTCAAGATGACTCTGGTTATCAATGTTCCTTCTGGAGAGAAATCAGAGTTTTGTCTAGTGGCAGTTTTAATTCATCTGAGGTAGCGCAGAGGGTTAATATGACTGCTGCAAATAACATGCACCATGCATATCAAAGAACAGTGCTTTATGTGCATACCTCAGTGAATTACTGCTTTTGTCACAGAGATTCTTTTCTTACTGTGCTGCTTATAAGATACAATCGTAATCTAGCACAGTAAGCCATGACCTGCCATGAAAGAGCTACATGCAAACTGCACTGTACAGGTTAGAAAGACATGTTTTTTCACAGTCTTCCATTATACTGATGTTGTTAAAAAATGTTTGTTTGGGTAGAAATATATTCTCAATATTAAAGTCAACCCTAACTACGGTGTTATGTTCTGAATCCCAAGCTTGTGCTATCCAGGCCAAGCACTCTTAAAACATGCCTCCCAGTATGGATGACGTGTGAATCATACAGCGTGTAGGCCCCTGTGCCTTATGTTACATTTCATCCATACTAATATAACAAAGAGAGAGCCCAAACCTTTGAGGCGGGTAATCTCAGGAACCAAAGCACCAATCACAACACCCAATACATGGTTGAAAGGGCAGTTGCAGCAGAAGGACATAGGCTATGCAGACGCCCGCCATATACATTTAAAAGGTAAAAGAACCGTGCCAGCAAAGTAGTCCCTTGCGGGCGTGTCTGCGTTGTGCTGTGGGCGTGTGCTGGGGGCGTGACAAACGCTGGGGGCGTGTGGTACGTTCGGCCCTTCATGCCATGTCTCATATCGTGTGCTGGGGCCGTGTGCGTGGCACGGGATTGCCGAAAAAAAGCGAGCGTTGTGCCCAATATTTCATTGTTTTTTCTTCCCAGGTTCTGTACATTCCAGCTCCGGGTGTCCACCCTTCTCCCTTTAAATACCCCTGCACCCCATAATCATAACCCACCCTTACTCCTTAAAATACCCCAACACCCTTAAACACTAACCCATCCTAACCCAATAAATATACCCTGTACCCCAAAACCCAAACCTATCTCTAAACCCTAAAAATACCCCTGTACCCCAAAAAGCCAAACCTAGCCCTGAACCCTATAAATACCCCTGTACCCCAAAACCCAAACCTAGCCCTGAACCCTAAAAATACCCCTGTACCCCAAAACCCAACCCTTTCCCTGAACCCTTAAAATACCCCTGTACCCCAAAACCCAAACCTAGCCCTGAACCCTAAAAATACCCCTGTACCCCAAAACCCAACCCTTTCCCTGAACTCTAAAATACCCCTGTATCCCAAAACCCAAACCTAGCCCTGAACCCTTAAAATACCCCTGTACCCCAAAACCCAAACCTCCCCCTGAACCCTAAAAATACCCCTGTACCCCAAAACCCAAACCTAGCCCTGAACCATAAAAATAACCCTGTACCCCAAAACCCAAACCTACCTCTGAACCCTAAAATACCCCTGAACCCCAAAACCCAAACCTAGCCCTGAACCCTAAAAATAACCCTGTACCCCAAAACCCAAACCTAGCCCTGAACCCTTAAAATACCCCAGTACCCCAAAACCCAAACCTACCCCTGAACCCTAAAAATACCCCTATAGCCCAAAACCCAAACCTAGCCCTGAACCCTAAAAATACCCCTGTACCCCAAAACCCATACCTATCCCTAAACCCTAACACTACCCCTGTACCTCATAACCCAAAACTATATCTGAACCCTTAAAATACCCAAACACCCCAAAACATATACCTTAGTACCCCAAAACATATACCCCTATACCCAAACTTACCTTATCCAAACATGAAAAAAAACATGATTTTACCATTCATGAATTTCGTTGTAAATGTATGCGTGGTAAAAGCAAATAAAATGTAATGCCATGCGTTATAATGTCATTGCGGAGTCATGGTACTTTCGTAATGAAAGTATGCTGAGTGATGGTATGCGGAACGAAAGTTGCGGAATAATGGGTGTTTACTCTCCCCCGGTAAGTACATTGGTGGCACGGCGGCCCACATCTCCAGCAACATACTCATATTTTTTCACAACCGATTTGAAAAATGCACAGGTCTCTCTCATTGATGGCCAGCACCGACATACACTTTTAGACACACCTCCCGCCACAAGTTCTAGAATTGCGAACTTTAGAGCTGGGGAGCTGCGTTCGAATCTCGGCAACAGCTCAACATCCTGTGATTCCAGGCAAATCGCTTTGTCTCCCCGTGCCTACCACAAATTAATGTGTTCTTCTGTAATGTAAATTGTGCTCATGCCATGTTGTCAAGTTCACGCTATATAATATTGCAAGGAAAAATAAAGTAGGGAAACTCGAGTTCACACACTACTGAACGCGCACTCTTAAGTGCATCAGCAGTGCACTGTGAATCGGAGTGTTTCACAGGCCTGTAACAGATAAGGAATGCTATCAAAACAAAATCCTACAAAACAATATACTACTGGCCGGCAGCAATTCATACCCGGACAACGTCGGGATGGGCTGCTAGTTTCCTATATTCTGATTTACACACGTATGATTGGCCCTGTTGGAGGGTGATAGTGAGGGAACCATTGAAGAGCCCCGACAACGCCCCGTGTGGGGGCTGGTCTGACAGTCTTTTCCAGGGCTGCCCTGGGTCCCCAGTCCGGCCCTGGAGAGCCATCCTGAGCAGTAAAGGGGGCTCCAAGAGCACCAGCTGTAAATGGGCGGGAAGACATTTCCTCTCTCATCCAAACCTGTGTGTCGTGATCAGACTCGCTGAGACTGCACTTGCCGCTCAACCGATATTCGGTCATTTATAAAAAACCTTGGGACAGATTTACAAGCCCCTTGCGCCACTTTTGCGTCACTTTTCCCATGTTAAAAGTGACGCATACTGATTTCATATGTTCAGAGCACTCCTAGAGACGATCAGATAGGGATTCAGGGGGAGACTGGAATCCACTTTCAATCCTGAGATGATTCCAGAGGGATGTAGACTATGGAAGCCAATGTCACCCTCGGGGCCCGCAGGTCAGGGTAGTGCAGCAGGACCAACAGTGCAGACAGTGCACTACATTTATGCAATGTTTGAACAGGCTTGAACCTTTACCCCTGAGACATGCCACTCAGCAAGCAGAACTAGCATTGTCCCTGCATATTGAGACAAGGGAACCCATCGAGCCACGCTCAAATAACCTGCAAAAAGAGAAGACAAACAGAAACCAATGTGCAATACAGAGCAACACATGAAAGGTTCAAGAGCTTCATGCAAACTGGAAAGGCTGAACCTGACCTGGAAGAGGGTGAGAAGCAGCTGTGTGCACACCTTAGGTCTGACCTCTCAGATTACCCTTGTATCTCAAGGCTGGCCAGCGGCATCCAGTGGCGTCCAGTGGCATCCAGTGGCATCCCGTGGCATTTCATCCCTGGGACTCACAGCTCCACCGATGCCCTTGAACCCGCGCCGCCAGCTCTGGTGCTTGTTCTGGCCCCGGCACATGTGCAGAGCAGGACTGGGGCACAATCAACTTCTGAAATACAATTCTGACCTGCAGCATCCGTGGTCAAAATTAACAAACGGTACATTTGACTATGGAAAAAAGAGAGCATGGGGCATCAGTTATCCAATGATTACTGTTGAAATGAAGAATAACATGAGGAATAACTGGTGGAATTTATGCGTCCAAATTCTGAGTTTTGTCCCTTTCTGGCATGTTTTTACACCTGTGCACATTTAGTCAGGTAATGAAGAGTGACAATGGAAGATAGAAAAGGAAGGGTGCACATTTACAGCATATCTTGTGATATTTGGATAAAACCACCTGTATAAATACAGAGAATGGGGATCATATCAAACTAACACTGCCCTGCCAGTACAGAAACACACACAGCTCCACCAAAACACATCAAACGTGTGCTGCAGCACTGCTCTGAACTTTGCCACAGATCAGTTTGCTTTGGTCACCTTTCCTTTCATTCTTACATTCAGCACTTCAGGCTGTTAATCTGTCATGTTTCAGAAAACACACAAAGGAAAACTTGTTGTTTGAAAGGTGTCCTTTTAAAAAAGGATAATGAGTGCTTCGCTTGTGTCTCTTTGTATGGAAGTGGCATTTGTATTGCGCAGATCGGTGTGCAGGGACAAAGGCAAAGACACAGCCAACGAGCTGAGAGCAGCTGGTCTGCGGTCTGTTAGTGCAGCGTGATACCGTTTATTTATTTATTTAGTTGAAAACTTTTATAAAGAGCGAACATGACCCTTACGGGTATCAGAGCACTGTACAGAGTGGCGAAAGCACAAGCAAAACCAACACAATGGTACAAATAATGTAGTTATTTCAGCACACTGTCAAACAAAGGGGGGAACAATCAAGGTCAGGGTTCAGGGGGGAGTCAGCCCGACAGGAGGGAACAGTACAGCTCCAGAAGTGTTTTCCAACTAGGGTTATGCCTGGTCCTAGGAGCACAGATGAAAGACGCTTGTGACATTGTTTTCTCTTGTTTACATTTCTTTGTCTCCAGTCTGATGGTGTCCTGGCTGCAGAAGTGTCATGAGTCACTAGAGTTGGAAGCCTTATCGGTCAGATGGTGGTCTGACCGATAAGGCCTTATCGGTCAGATGGTGGTCTGACCGATAAGGCAGGTGATCACGGCTCTGTCAATCATGCAGCTCGTTTCAAAGATGGTCCAGGACAAAAAGGGGAACCAGTGGAGCACACACCAGGGGTAACGTGATTACATTACTGAATGCTCTGGATGAGATGAGCTCCGGCATGTGGGAGAGTTTTAAACTGGGCCAGTGTGAGGTCTGGGAGGTGACGAAGCAGGGTGTTGCCACTATTCAGATTCAGGTGTCTGAGTGTTTCAACAGAAGTTGGAAAGTCTCTTTCTGGGAGAAATGGTTTCACTTATTTTTTATTAGAGAGAGTTGGTCCCAGGCCGCCTTTGTTTTCTGAGCCAATGCAGTCTTTGAGGTCGGCAGGAGGAGAGCCATTCAAAGGCAGGAGGAGAGCCATTCAAAGGCAGGAGGAGAGCCATTCAAAGGCAGGAGGAGAGCCATTCAAAGGCAGGGGGAGAGCCATTCAAAGGCAGGAGGAGAGCCATTCAAAGGTAGGAGGAGAGCCATTCAAAGGCAGGAGGAGAGCCATTCAAAGGTAGGAGGAGTGAGGTTCCGTGACGGTCCCGTGACGATTTGAACCCGTGTTTTCAAATCTGTCGGAAATACATAATATTGGTATCAGTGAACCGCAAATGATCCATTTAGCATACCCTGGTGTTTTCGCTACGCTACAAGCAAGAGCACTCCTTTTATTGACATATTTCTGATCTACCCACGGCATCCATCTTAGATCATGGCAGCCATTTTGTGTTTCTTGCCCTCACATACGCAATAACCTCTGATCACTTCATTTCGATTAAGGACACGTAGCCTTAGCCGGAGATTCACCTCTTTTATGACACGTACACCTTAAACCAGATCACGCTGTAGCTGCATGACTCGACAAAGACTGCCTCCTCTGCCCGAGGCCAGTCCTGCCAAACTGGTCTTCGTGTCCATTGTCCTGATCATGATTAGGCGGCCGAAGCCGGTGGCCTTGCCCATTTACAACCCACAAGCATCTCTTATCCCGCTTTCCTATCTTCCACACCTGGCTCCGTTCCTTTCTTTCTGAAACTTTATTAGGGGGAGGTAACGAACTTTACGATGAGGCGGTCCGGGTCCTGAATGCAATATTGACAGGGAATTGTGATGAACTAGTGGGAACCCCTCTTCGTAGATGTTTTGTATCAGATTTTATCAACGGTTCCTGTGCACGCCAAATATTTATTGTTTATGACACAAAGGTTTTGGGAATGTACCAACATGTGAAGAATTCGCCTGAAGGCCAAAAACTAGTATATAAGGAGCAACCCGCTTTGTACAATTTGAACAGGCTCCTAGTTACTGCCCGTGTGTAGTATCTGTGACTTCTGTGTCCCTGCAGTAATAAACCTTTGGTCTTTGACGCCACCATCGAGAAGCCCGTGTTTCTGTTCATTTGTGCACCAAGGCAGGTGGGAACTCCTTTTTGGGTGTTGTTCCCTGACACCTCTGGACGGAACCAAAAAGTCCAGAACTCCAATTGGCGCCCACGTGGGGCGACGTCATTCGGTACCGGTCCAAAAGCCTGAAGAGTTCGAGAAGCTTCGTGTGAAGATTCCTGAGGGAGGCGCCCCACTTCATCGATCCCGGCATATCGCAAAAGTGGCCCGAAGTTCTCTTCCACAAGGGTTTCCCGTTCAGGACGGCTGCAGTGGGCCGTTGCCTTGACCGTCGCCCTGTCTTGGACCCGAGGTGCAGTCCTTAGTACGGCGAAACGTGACGGGTTTCTCCTTGGTGACGTCTTCAGTGACTCAGTTAAGTATTTAGTGATAGCTAGCTGGTTACTTTGTGAGGATTGTTAAAATCCTTGATTGGTTCTTGGTTTGGTTTGGTTCTTGGTAGGATTATCACAGGTTGTTCTGGTTAAGATAATCTATTTGGTTTAGTTTGGGTATCGATACAACAGTTCGTTTTGGTAGGCCTAAATTCTTGGTTCAAGTGCACATATCTGTTTTGTGTTTTGTTTGTTTTGTGTTCCGGACTGAAAAATGGTAAGTCGGAAAATGTTGTCTTGTTTTGGTTGCAACCGCGACTCACGATTGGAGGACTCTTGTCTGGTTCCTCCGATTGGGACTCCCCTATATGATTTATATTGTAAACATGGTGTGGGTCCTATATCTTATAATGAGGTATGGGTCCGTTACACTGCAAAGGATGGTGTCCTTAGTTGGCCACTGCATGGTAGTTTTGAACCCGAGATTCTCGACAACTTAGAAGCGAAATTGTTTAGGAAGAAAGCCCGGCCGGCAATGTTTGATTCTTTCCGTTACTGGCGAAAAGAATCCAAACAGAGAGAAATGAAAAGGTTGAAAAGAACAGAAAGAACAAGAAGAGTTGACTCTAGAGCAAGCGGCTAAACAGTTGCAGGCTAACGAGTGTGAGAAGGCCATAGATGTAGCCATTAGAGAGCATAACTTAGCGATTGACAAGTGCTATCCTGCCTTGCCATCGAAAATGGCTAAGATACTGGAGGATTCCGAAAACGATCCTCTGTTATCTTATCTGTTACGGTCACCTCCACCGTATGCACAAGGTGCTGCGGCTCCACTTGTCCCGAATGTTCAATTGCCGGTTGCTGGACAACCTGGTGTTCCTGCTCCTGTCCCTCAGAATCAAGTTCCCGTACCTCCTGTGATGAATGTGAATGTTCCTACAGCTCCTCCTCTTCCTGCACTGCCAGCCTCTATACCTACATCTGTACCTACTATTCCACAAACTATTTTTCTCGATACTCCTACTGTTCCGTTATCTATTCCTACCTCTACTGCGTTCTCTACGTCTGCGAGTGTGCTAACTCCACTTTCTGTTCGTCGAAGAATCACTGATTCTGTTACTAATATGCTGTCTCCTTTATATAAAACTTTAATTAAGACTCCTACTCCTGACTCAGTTCAGAGACGTAGTCAGCTACCAAGTACTGAGGAACGGGGAATTTTGGATTCCACGGCTCTCAGATGGATTTCGAAGAGTAGAAGATATAGTACGAGAGATGTGCTAGACACATTTATGCAGTGGGGGGAACCAACACAACGGTATGTCTTTGATGAGATGTGCTCGTTGTTACGTGAAGAAATAGAAGAAGATGATGTAGAATCAGATTTGGAAGATTTAATTAAAGTTCAAAAAGAGTTTGCTGCTGGAATGATAGTGGGTGATAATATAAAGGAAGCGATGGAACTTATTTTAAGTTTTAGGAATGATCCATCTCTTCGTTCACCGAGAGACTTAGAAAAAGGAAAAATGAAGCTAAGTCGCCAATATCCTATGAGGGAAGTTCCTCCAATCTGGCGCGAAGCAATAGCACGTGATGATAATGCTGGTATTGCAGCTGCTCCAGCACAGTTCCAAAGAGTGTGGATACACATTCCATGGAAGCGAGCTGAAGTGTTGGCGGTGAAACAGGCCTTGCCAGATCCACGTAAGAATCCTGCTGGATATTACAAAGAATTGACACAGACAGTTGAGGCTTGTATAATGAACTTAGCCGACATCGATATGTTATTTGGCAATGTAGTTCCGCAACCAGTGTGGGCTAAAATTCGTAGAGAGGATCATCAAGCTGCCTTAGGTGGTGATTGGGCAGCTATCACTGCAGCAGATGGTCAGCAAATAGGTGGTGCAAAACCCGAACCTCTAATTGCTAATCTTCCAGGTAGAATAATTGATCTAATGAAGACTCTGATGCCAGCATTGCGTGTAAATTGGGACAAGCTGTCAGCATGCAGGCAGAAGAAAGACGAAAGTGTCTCCGACTTCTTCACAAGGTTTGAAGAGACTTTTGTAGATCATAGTGGTCAGGACATGAGTACAGAAGGAGGACAAAGACTGTTTGTCGATAAATTTGTGCATAATTTGTTACCTGAATTATGCAATAAATTAAAAGACTCAGAAAGTGCGTGGGCTGTATCCACAACAGCGCAAATACTTGCGACTGCACAGTACTACGAAAATAGGGATAAGGAGGAAAAGGAAAAATCAGAGAAGAAAACGAAAGATTTAAAAACTAAAGTTCTTTTGCAGCAGGCGTATCCGCCTCGTACGAATCAATCTAATACGCAGCAAGGTTCGTACCAAAGGACAGATTATGGCTCGACAAGACCTCAATATCAGTGGAATCAGTGTGCGTACTGTAAGAAAGAGGGTCACTATAAAAATGAATGTCCGATCTTAGCGCAAAATAATGCAGCAGCTCAGAGAGGTCGTGGTGGTTTTGTGCAGAATTCTAGAGGTCGAGGACGAGGTGCTATGCTTCCACAAACGAATGATCGTCCCTCCAATCACTTTGATCAACGAAATGGACAATCTACTCAGCAGAATAGATCTCAACAATATCTTGTTGAAGACTATAGTGAAGTAGATGAGGGTTTTCAGCAAAATGGGTACTAGGACAGCCATGGACAGAGAGAGGGAGTAGTATCAGTTCCAGTGGATCAGAGTGGGCCTTATGTCGCAGTAGCAACATCAGGTGTAGTCGAACCGTTTCTGTTGGATACTGGTGCCGCAAAAAGTTCTATCATTCATGCGAAACTCCCTGGCGCACCTTTGTCCGGCTCAACAAATGTTTCCGTAGGTTTTTCAGGCGCCCCTGTTTACAACCCGATATCTGGTCCTTTGTCTATTTCTGTTGGACCGTGCCAATTGAAAGCACCCCTGATTTTGACGACAGGTTGTAATGAAAATCTGCTTGGCTTAGATTTGTTAAAACGACTATATGCGACATTGTACTGTTCTCCGGAAGGAGTACAACTCACATTGGGTAAAAATATCACCTCTCCGATGTACTTGTCAATGGACGCACTCCCGCCAGAGCTACGCTCACTCCCTGATTCTCTTTGGGCGACTGGTCCTAATGATGTAGGTCTCCTAGAAATTCCACCGTATGTGGTAACTTTGAAAACAAATGTAAAATTTCCAAGAATTCCCTAATATAAAATATCTAGTGAAGGAGAGCGTGCACTTTTATTGATTGTGCAAGATTTGATTAAGAAAGGTGTGGTTGAAGAAACTAGAGGAAATGTCTGTAACAGTCCTGTATTGCCGATTCTGAAACGAACTGATCCTACAAAACCTCCAGTGTACAGGTTTGTCATAGACCTTAGAGAAGTTAATAAGATTGTGGTTCCGCAGTTTCCTGTGGTTCCGGACATTACTGCCTTCACTAACATTGATTCCTGCTACAGCCACATGGTTCTCAGTTATTGATTTAAAGAATGCCTTCTTCAGCATTCCGATAGCCGAAGAAAGTAGAGATATTTTCGGCTTCTGTCTAGCAGGTCGCAGTTTCAGATTTAAACGCGCTCCACAAGGCTATTGTGAGAGTCCATCCATTTACAGTCAAGCATTAAAAAGCCAGTTAGATTCTTTTGTCCTTCCTCCAGGTTCTGCTCTAGTACAGTACGTAGACGATCTTCTAGTGGCTGCCGATGACAAGGAAACTTGCAAAGCAGCTACAATTTCCTTATTGCATCATTTGTCTAATTTGAATCACAAGGTGTCTCCTTCCAAAATGCAATACTGCTGCCAAGAAGTTACCTACCTAGGTCATCTCTTGTCAAAGGAGGGAAGGAAGTTGACCCCAGAAAGAATAAAAGCAATTACACAGATGAGTGTTCCACGCACACAGAGAGAAGTACGTGCCTTTCTAGGTATTACCTCTTACTGTAGGCAGTGGATCCCAAATTTTTCTCTTCTAGCGAAACCATTGGTAGCCTTGACTGGGAAAAATGTTCCGAGTCCGGTGCCATGGTCTGATGAATGTCAAGAAAGTTTTACTGAATTACGAAATGCACTATGTTCAGCTCCTGTATTGGGTACACCTGATTACAGTAAGCCATTCACGCTCTACGTTCACGAAAGAGAAGGTTGCGCGTTGAGTGTTCTGACACAGAAGTTTGGTGATAAACAACGCCCTTGTGCGTATTTTTCATCAACATTAGATCCGGTAGCCAGAGCGTTGCCTAGTTGTTTGAGAGCTACAGCGGCAGCTGCGGCTTCCATTCGACAATCTGCTGGTTTGGTGATGAACAACATGCTAGTGGTCATGGTTCCTCATGCAGTGGATACACTCATGAACAGAACAAAGACACAACACCTTACTAGTGCGAGATTATCTGGTTACGAGCTGACATTACTAGCGAGTCATATTCAGATCAAAAGATGTAATGTATTGAATCCAGCAACACTGTTGCCGACTGATCAAGAGTCGAGTGATTCCGAGCCACATGATTGCTGTTTCAAAACGGAGGAAGAGACAAAAGGACGCATTGATTTGAAGGATACTCCGTTATCAGATCCGGATGGTACGCTGTATGTGGACGGGTCATGTTTTAAATTGGAGAATGGTGATGTGACTGCTGCTTACGCAGTAACGACTTTGAAGACGATTGTGGAGACTGCAAGAGTGAGTCAGAATTCTGCCCAAGCTGCAGAATTGATAGCTCTAACGAGAGCGTGTGTTTTAGCTGAGGGAAAGAGAGTGAATGTGTTTACAGATAGTCAGTACGCATTTGGCGTGGCCCATAGTTTTGGCCTGTTGTGGAGAGAAAGAGGTTTCATTACGTCCCATGGGACTAAGATCCAACATGGTCAGCTAGTTAATGACTTGTTGGAATCTCTAACCTTGCCGACTGAAGTTGCGATTGTGAAGTGCAGTGCTCATAAAGCAATCACGGATGATGTTGGTCGTGGGAATGCTTTTGCTGATGAAATTGCTAAACAGACAGCTAGAGACACGATGAGCAGAATGTATGTTGCTACGTCTGCAAGATGGATTGCTGAGTCTGGAATGTGCGAGGATACTATGGAAAGTGTGAAAGAGATTCAGAAAGAAGCAACTGAGGAAGAGAAACGTGTATGGAGAGAAAGTACGGGCAAGTTGGACTCGAATGGATGTTGGATTGATTTGACAGAACAGCAGCGTTGGATGTTGCCCGATGCGTATGTGCTTGCAGGAGTGACGATGGCGCATGGAGTAGCGCATATAAGTTCTAAAGGGATATGTAAGATGTTGGCTCCGGTCTGGAAGAATGAGGGAATCAGTAAGTGTGCAGAGAGAGTGGTGAAAAATTGTATGGTGTGCTTGATGCATAATCCTGGCAAGGGAACTCCAACTCCAGCTGGTCATTTCGCTCCTCCTTCCTGCCCCTTTGAAGTGATTCAGTTAGACTTTATTCACATGGAGCGCTGCAATAATTTGAAGTATGTCCTGGTGGTAGTTTGTGCTTTTTCCAGGTGGATAGAAGCATATCCACTAAAGGACAACACTGCCCTATCGACTGCCAAAATTCTTCTCAAGGAATATTTCCCTAGATTTGGAATGCCACGGATTGTATGGTCAGATAACGGAAGTGAGTTTATAGGGAAAGTTATGCAGAGTGTGTGTGCCGGCCTAGGGCTGAAACAGAAATTTCACAGTGCAAACCATCCCCAGTCTGCTGGTTTAGTTGAGGGTTACAATGGCACCCTCAAGCTGAAAATAGCTAAAATACAAGCATCCACAGGTTTAGCCTGGCCAGACGCACTTCCTTTGGCCTTGTTATCAACGAGAGCAACAGTACATTCTAGAATAGGGCTTAGTCCGTATGAAATAGTCTTTGGTCGCCCGGCAAATATCTGGGGTGTGCCAAGGCCTAAAGAATTTTGTTCCATAGAATACCCTATGTTGATAGACTACCTTTACGACTTGACTGCTAAATTGAGTCTTATTCATCAACAGGTTTTCGATGCTTTGCCAAAACCTCCGGAGAGTCCAGGGCATCAGCTGAAACCGGGAGACTTCGTTGTCATCAAAAACTTCGCGAGGACGAAGAACCTTCAGCCGAGATTTGTGGGGCCTTTCCAAATCCTACTGGCAACGAGGACAGCAGTTCGTGTAGCTGGCCGCAAGCACTGGGTACACGCATCACATGTTAAGCGTGTCCCTTTGCCGCTCCCTTACGACGACTGGGTGAAGAAGGGAATTGGTGCCTCCGAATCTGAAAGCACACCGAAGTTCATTTCTTTCAGCGATGCCGAATTGATTACTGACACTCCAAAATCTGACTCTCCTCCTGAAAAGACTCATTTGAACACTGAACATTTGTCTCCAGCATCAGAAGAAACTTTGCTATCTGCGAACTTAAACACTGCAACAGCTGCTAGTGATACACTATTTTCCGATCAGACAGTTCCAGCGAAACAGAGATATAACTTAAGAAGCCGTAAAATGGACAAATAAAGCAGGCAACTGCATATTGTGATTTTGATATATATTGAACTTTTGCCTTCAGCCAGGAAGTTTGCTATTGTTTATTGTTTTTAAAATTGCCTTGCCGTCTGGGTAGCCGTAGGGTCGTGGCTGTGTGCCTAGTTTGAATCTGCAGGGGTCTGACACAAGGTCGATCTTTCTGTTGGTTCTGGGAACTCCCAGGGCTGATAGAGGCATTTTCATCTACATACACATCATCAGTGGTCGCGAGCGGATTGTAGAAGATGGAGCTTCCTGCGCTGCAACGAGAAAATGTGATTTATGTTCGCAGAAACAGACTTCATAGAATTCTTCATAGCAAATGCTTTTTGATGCAATGTGCCATTACATTCTTGATTATTTTAGCAACATTGGTGGGTGGAATCGTCTTTAGTATAAATTTGATTTTTGTGCCAGTTACTACAGTACCTCCCCTTGATCCTGCCATTTCTACTGTTTCTTCTATACACTCTTTTCACTCGTTTCCCGAACATGAACAAGCCCGACGCTCAGAATTCACCAACAACACTTTTGTACAGCTCTTGCACCAACACCAACTGGTAGTTAACACTACAAACTGCTGGGTGTGTGGCTTGATACCCCACACTATGGATAAAGGTATTCCCTATCTGGTTTTGCCTTACAGCTACAATGGATCATTTCAGGCCCTTCAAACCATCTTTGCTTATGCCCTTGAAACCTATCCTCCACGTCCACCGCGTTCCACTAAATATAACTCTGCCAACAAAGCCTTAGTCCAGGGAATTATTGACATGGTCAAGGACGTCAATAATACTCCATCCTACCCTAGAGACGAATTGCGAGTATATTTAAGTTGGAATACTTCAGAGTATCGCCTTAGTTTAGGAGAAAGCAAGCGTAAAAGCTCAACTCCAATCTGGGTCGTACCTCACCGAGGTCAGGTCTGTTTGCAAGGTAATGGGAGAAATCCGAGAGCTCAGCTAGGGAGGAGTGAGTGCGTAGAGACTTACGTGTTTCCGGCTAACTCTTCCCCTGCCTTTCTCACTGCTAGGGGTACCTACTTCATTTGTCGAGACAGAGCTTATACATGGTTGCCTGCCGACTTTTCAGGATCATGTTATATTGCTCGATTGTTGCCTCCGACATACACTGCTTCATCTGATTACCACAGAACCAGAGTAGCGAGAGGTGTCTTCAGCAAGGAAGATACCGCTGGTCAGGAAGCTGGAGACTTCTTCAAAGGCTTCCTTCCGTTCTGGGGGCCTATGGCCAATAGTAGAAACATACGTCAGCTAACACGGGTAGTTGAATCTACTATTACCGAAACTGCTGGTGCCCTTAGCAACTTGAGAGCTGAGCTTCAGGCGGATAGACTCATGACGTTGCAGAACCGTATGGTTCTAGACGTTATACTTGCAGATCGAGGTGGGGTATGCAGAATGATCCAATCGAGCTGCTGTGTCTTTATTCCTAATAATGCTCCAACAGTCTATGAGGCGATCTCTAAGCTACACAAAATTTCCGACTCTATACATGTAGACAAGGGAAACTGGTCCTTCATGGAGTGGTTTTGGACTCTGATATCAGCGTGGGGATGGAAGGTTCTAATGGTCATTGGTGTCATCTTAGTATTCCTATTCTCATGCTGCCTGATTATCCAGTGTGGTCCTGCTCTGTGTAGTCTTTGTGCTGCAACTTGTCTCAGAAAACCACCTGCGTTTGGAGAAAAGGCACGAGAAAGGATGATGATACAACAGCATGTCACTGACCTGATGAGCATAGAACTAGATTCTGACATAGACTGAGTAATTGCCTATGTAAGGGCAAAAGGAGGGTCTGAGGTTCCGTGACGATTTGAACCCGTGTTTTCAAATCTGTCGGAAATACATAATATTGGTATCAGTGAACCGCAAATGATCCATTTAGCATACCCTGGTGTTTTCGCTACGCTACAAGCAAGAGCACTCCTTTTATTGACATATTTCTGATCTACCCACGGCATCCATCTTAGATCATGGCAGCCATTTTGTGTTTCTTGCCCTCACATACGCAATAACCTCTGATCACTTCATTTCGATTAAGGACACGTAGCCTTAGCCGGAGATTCACCTCTTTTATGACACGTACACCTTAAACCAGATCACGCTGTAGCTGCATGACTCGACAAAGACTGCCTCCTCTGCCCGAGGCCAGTCCTGCCAAACTGGTCTTCGTGTCCATTGTCCTGATCATGATTAGGCGGCCGAAGCCGGTGGCCTTGCCCATTTACAACCCACAAGCATCTCTTATCCCGCTTTCCTATCTTCCACACCTGGCTCCGTTCCTTTCTTTCTGAAACTTTATTAGGGGGAGGTAACGAACTTTACGATGAGGCGGTCCGGGTCCTGAATGCAATATTGACAGGGAATTGTGATGAACTAGTGGGAACCCCTCTTCGTAGATGTTTTGTATCAGATTTTATCAACGGTTCCTGTGCACGCCAAATATTTATTGTTTATGACACAAAGGTTTTGGGAATGTACCAACATGTGAAGAATTCGCCTGAAGGCCAAAAACTAGTATATAAGGAGCAACCCGCTTTGTACAATTTGAACAGGCTCCTAGTTACTGCCCGTGTGTAGTATCTGTGACTTCTATGTCCCTGCAGTAATAAACCTTTGGTCTTTGACGCCACCATCGAGAAGCCCGTGTTTCTGTTCATTTGTGCACCAAGGCAGGTGGGAACTCCGGGGTCTTTGGGTGTTGTTCCCTGACACCTCTGGACGGAACCAAAAAGTCCAGAACTCCAGGAGAGCCATTCAAAGGCAGGAGGAGAGCCATTCAAAGGTAGGAGGAGAGCCATTCATAGGCAGGAGGAGAGCCATTCAAAGGTAGGAGGAGAGCCATTCAAAGGCAGGAGGAGAGCCATTCAAAGGCAGGAGGAGAGCCATTCAAAGGTAGGAGGAGAGCCATTCAAAGGCAGGAGGAGAGTCATTCAAAGGCAGGAGGAGAGCCCTTCAAAGGTTGAGGAGAGCCATTCAAAGGCAGGAGAAGAGCCATTCAAAGGTAGGAGAAGAGCCATTCAAAGGCAGGAGGAGAGCCATTCAAAGGTAGGAGGAGAGCCATTCAAAGGCAGGAGGAGAGCCATTCAAAGGTAGGAGGAGAGCCATTCTAAGGCAGGAGGAGAGCCATTCAAAGGCAGGAGGAGAGCCATTCAAAGGTAGGAGAAGAGCCATTAAAAGGTAGGAGGAGAGCCATTCAAAGGCAGGAGGAGAGCCATTCGAAGGCAGGAGGAGAGCCATTCAAAGGCAGGAGGAGAGCCATTCAAAGGTAGGAGGAGAGCCATTCAAAGATAGGAGGAGAGCGATTCAAAGGTAGGAGAGCCATTCAAAGGTAGGAGGAGAGCCATTCAAAGGTAGGAGGAGAGCCATTCAAAGGCAGGAGGAGAGCCATTCAAAGGTAGGAGGAGAGCCATTCAAAGGTATGAGAAAAGACATTCAAATGTAGGAGGAGAGCCATTCAAAGGCAGGAGGAGAGCCATTCAAAGGCAGGAGGAGAGCCATTCAAAGGTAGGCGGAGAGCCATTCACAGGTAGGAGAAGAGCCATTCAAAGGTAGGAGGAGAGCCATTCAAAGGTAGGAGGAGAGCCATTCAAAGGCAGGAGGAGAGCCATTCAAAGGTAGGAGGAGAGACATTCAAAGGCAGGAGGAGAGACATTCAAAGGTAGGAGGAGAGCCATTCAAAGGTAGGAGAAGAGACATTCAAATGTAGGAGCAGATCCATTCAAAGGCAGGAGGAGAGCCATTCAAAGGCAGGAGAAGAGCCATTCAAAGGCAGGAGGGGAGCCATTCAAATGCAGGAGAAGAGCCATTCAAAGGCAGGAGGAGAGCCATTCAAAGGCAGGGGGAGAGCCATTCAAAGGCAGGAGGGGAGGCATTCAAAGGTAGGAGGAGAGCCATTCAAAGGTAGCGGGAGAGCTATTCAAAAGCAGGAGGAGAGCCATTCAAAGGTAGGAGGAGAGCCATTCAAAGGCAGGAGGAGAGCCATTCAAAGGCAGGAGGAGAGCCATTCGAAGGTAGGAGGAGAGCCATTCAAAGGCAGGAAGAGAGCCATTCAAAGGTAGTAGAACAGCCATTCAAAGGCAGGAGGAGAGCCATTCAAATGTAGGAGGAGAGCCATTCAAAGGCAGGACGGGAGCCATTGAAAGGTAGGAGGAAAGCCATTGAAAGGTAGGAGGAGAGCCATTCAAAGGCAGGACGGGAGCCATTCAAAGGTAGGAGGAAAGCCATTCAAAGGTAGGAGGAGAGCCATTCAAAGGTGGGAGGAGAGCCATTCAAAGGTAGGAGGAGAGCCATTCAAAGGCATGAGGAGAGCCATTCAAAGGTAGGAGGAGAGCCATTCAAAGGTAGGAGGAGAGCCATTCAATGGTAGGATGAGAGCCATTCAAAGGCAGGAGGAGAGCCATTCAAAGGTAGGAGGAGAGCCATTCAAAGGCAGGAGGAGAGCCATTCAAAGGTAGGAGGAAAGCCATTCAAAGGTAGGAGGAGAGCCATTCAATGGTAGGAGGAGAGCCATTCAAGGGTAGGAGGAGAGCCATTCAAAGGTAGGAAGAGAGCCATTCAAAGGTAGGAGGAGAGCCATTCAAAGGTAGGAGGAGAGCCATTCAAAGGCAGGAGGAGAGCCATTCAAAGATAGGAGGAGAGCCATTCACGGCTGATGCCAGTGATCCCTTTCAGTATATCAGTTTTTGTGGCTGATGGCAGGATGTTGAAAGCATCTGAGAGGCCCAGCAATCTCATGAGGCACAGGCACAGGTTCATCTTCATCTGCGCTCAGGAGAGTGTTGCTTTGTGAAGTTGCTGTATCTGTGCTGCAGCCTGATCTGAAGCCATAGTGGTATTCATGCAGGAGATTGTTGGCACTGATAAGATCTTGCAGTTCAGAATAGACTGCTTTTTCAATTAACTTGCCATAGAAGGACCGGTGAGTGATGGTTGGCTAGTTGGCAAAGACATCAAGGTATAGCGCAGTTCTTTATAAGTGGTAGAATCTGGCCTGTAAAGTAGCTAAAGTTGCACACACGCGAATATATAATGTGTTCATAAAATTAATTCTGGGAAATGAGTGAAACATTGTCCACATAAAACAGTCTTTGATTTCCTTTGCATATATCAGCATGTTTGCTTACATAATCACGTGATCTTTCATAGACATACAAGATTGGATTATTTCCCAAAATCAGACTGTGAATCCACAATATTCAATGTTTACATCGCTTTGGATCTACAAGCTAAATTAACTTTGATAAAATCTGTCCACTACTTGTGGTCCATCCACCTCATTGTAGACCAAAAAAAACTCCAGACAATGAGGTGACCCTATGAAGACTTTTTCAACATGTGCAAGTCACCACCAAATAAATCACCGTTTAAAGCCTCAAGATATATGTACACCACCCACACACTTTGTTTCTTTAGTGCCTGCACTGTTAGCATTCAGAAAAAGGGGTGGTGATGGACAGAGTATCTGAATTAAGCAGAACACTCGTACCCAGTCAACAAATCAGGGCTTGATCCATCACCGTTTGTGAGAAGTTGGCCTGGTATATAATGCTCACTAATTCTAGTGATCACTTTGTACCATGCCAAGCAACCCTTATGATGATGGTTGTAATTCAACCTTGTAGACCAGTTATCCTAGTGGTAACGTGGACAAAGCAGTCTTAGGCTAAACTCTGAAAGGCATGTGAAGCCAGCTGTTATACCATACACAACCCCCTTGAATACCAAATGAAAGGGACACCACACAGATATATATTGAAAATATATATTGATTTATTAACTATTAAAATCCCCTGGACTCTTTATGAGCACAGAAGCACAAGCGTTAAATCACAAGACAGTTTAAAATATACAAAAGTTGCACAATATGGATGAGCCCTAGGGGCCACCTAAACCATATACTAAATAAGTGGTATAAGAGATACCTAAAGGAAAGTGAAGAGGCCTAGGGCCTTGGGAATCGCTGGAGCTATTCGAGACTGGAGTTAACTAAGTCGGGAAAGGCCCACGGGACTCGGGTGCAGTGTTCAAAGTGCACGCACTTCTCAATACAAAGTCTATGGTGCGTAAAAAGCACAAAGTTAGAAAGTTAGGAACCTTCCGAGTGACCTACGGAGCTGAAACTTAAAACACAGGCCCTTGGGATGTGTACCAGTGCAGGAGCACCGGCGGAGCTGAGTTACCTCACCCACAGGAAGCGGGTGCACAGGGTCGAAGATGTGTCGGGTTTCGTCACGCTGGTCGATGGTGCTTGGAGCTGATGATGCTGCAGGCGGCTCGATGAGAAGAGTTCCGGTGGATCCAAGGGTGGATCGGAAGAGTTGAAGACCTGAAAGCAGAGGGGACAGTGTTCAAAGTCACTAGCCAGTGACTGCCCTGGAACCAGAGTGGAACCAGGCGATGTCGGGTGCAAACAGGCGTTGTCGGGTAGCTTCTTTCTGCAGCCACGTGGATACCCGGGGTCGAGGACGTCCAGGAGTCGGTCACGAGCTGTCCCACGTAGGCTTCTCGCTGTTGGCGGTGTCGGCGACCTGATCGGAGCAAACAGGCCTTGGCAAATGCAAGCCACGCAGTAGTTGAAAGATGCTGTTCACTCGGACCAGCAAGGTCAGAGCGAGGGCTCCTTTTCACAGGAGCTTGGGTAGGTCTGGAGCAACCAGACCTGCTGTTTAAATCTTCGGGTTCGTCGCCAAGATGGCCGCTGACCACGTGGCTAGTGGCCGGGATGGCGCGTCGAGTGGCACAGTGCAAAAGGGCCCCACGCAGATCGTGGAGATGCTGGGGGGCTGATCTTCGGTGCAAGGGCTGCTCGGTGGTGGGGGTTCTCAATCCCCAAAGCACAACGTCGAGGATGCCTCAGAAGCTGCGCAGTCAGCTTTACGAGTGTCTTCCAAGAGGTCCGGTCCCACGTCACTCGGTGCCTCCACGGGTCCCTTCTTCGCAGGGACTGTGGATCGGGCTCTGAGAGGTCTGGGAGTCTGGTTCTTGTCGGGCTCTGGGCTCGGTCTCCGGCGGGAGGCGGCGGCAAAGCAGACGTCGAGTTGCTGGTTGGTACCTGTGTTCACAGGGTGGTCACTCCTTGGCCACAAGGGAGATTCTTCTTCAGTCTTCTGTGCAGCAGAATGTCGAAGTCCAGTCTTCTTCTTAGTTTTAAGTTGATTTCGGGATGATCTGCTGTGCAATGGCACTGCTCCCCCTCTTATTCCCAAACTGGGGGTGGATCACCTACTAGGTCCCTCCTCTGGGTGGAACCAGGAAGGGGGGCGGTTACACCCCCTTTCCTTTGTCCAGCTCCGCGCCAGGACTGGGGCTGGAAGGCCCCAGAACCGGTTTGGACTGGCCTATGCACGGGGACACCTTGTGTGCCCCGGGCATGTCTGATTCTTTTCAGCCCTGTCCTACCTAATACACAAAATCCTGTCTGGGGTGGTGCTCGCACCTCCCAAGGCAGGAAACCCTTTGTCCAGGCCACCATCTGCCGAGTTTCGGTCAGCAGCAGGAGGCCAGACTTGTGTCTGTGGTGGCAGCGTCCATTTTGTGAAGCTGAGGCTCTGTTTAACTTTAACCGGGGTTAAGGCTACGCACATGTCGTGTCCCTCTAGAAGGGTGGAATGCTATCCCCGTCGCCAGAATTGGCGAGGGGATAGTATTCCAATTCGTATGACACCTTACTCGACATGTTTTGATAAAGCCAAACCAAAGATAGCATTTAACCGCGAGGATTATAATGCACTTAAGAGTATATGGTATGGCAATATCCCGGAACAGCTTAGGGAGTGGTTCCCGACAGCTGCAGACAGGCTCAGCTCATGCCAGAGCACCATCTCACATATTTCCAAGCACTCTGCCTCCAGGATTGATGAGGCCTTCCATAGGAGTGGCTGATAGGAACATATGTGTCCAGTTTAGGGTTAGGCACAGACATACTGTACCTAAGTAAGAGGTGGTTACACCGACTTACCCCAGCTGAGTGATCAGCCAGTTGTGTCAAATATGGAGGCCAGGCCAGGGGTGGCACAATACGTGCTGCAGCCCCTGGTAGGCCTTGGATACACCTATGCCCTGGGCACCTAGGGTGCACTGGTACAGGGGCTCATAAGGTGAACCAGTTCCAATTCGTAATGCACCTAAAGTGCATTGGCATTAATTTAGAGAGAGAACAGCAGGCTGTGGGTCTGATTAGCAGGCCCACAGCCACATTAAGTCAGAAACCAGTGAAGCAAAAAGCAAAAATTTGGGGTGACCATAGGATAGCAGACCCTACTCTCCTACATAACCCCCCCCCAAACGCAGGGACATTAGACTAACCTTGACCAGTTGTGTCTTCATGTTCTAAGTGGAAGTACCTGGAGAGACCATCTGCGTTGCCATGGT
The DNA here is from genome assembly GCF_964263255.1 of Lissotriton vulgaris. Lineage (NCBI taxonomy): Eukaryota > Metazoa > Chordata > Amphibia > Caudata > Salamandridae > Lissotriton > Lissotriton vulgaris. Next base: position 480,904,091 of record NC_141700.1, on the reverse strand, counting down.
CAGTCCCTGGGCGGTGCTCCACTGTAAAGTCCATCCCCTGTAGGGAAATGGACCACCTGAGTAGTTTGGGGTTTTCACCCTTCATCTGATTAAGCCATAGGAGGGGCTTATGGTCGGTCTGAATCTTGAAGTGAGTGCCAAATAAGTATGGTCTCAGCTTCTTCAGGGCCCACACCACAGCAAAGGCCTCCCTCTCTATAGCTGACCAACGTTTCTCTCTGGGGGTCAGCCTTCTGCTAATGAAAGCAATGGGCTGGTCCTGGCCATCTACATTAAGCTGTGAAAGCACTGCTCCCACTCCCAACTCAGAAGCATCTGTTTGGACAATGAACTCTCTTGAGTAGTCAGGACTCTTCAGGATAGGTGCAGAGCACATGGCCTTCTTCAGGTCATCAAATGCCTTTTGACAGATTTCTGTCCACTGAACCTTTTTGGGCATCTTCTTGGATGTCAGATCATTAAGAGGAGTCACAATGGACCCATAGTTCTTAACAAACTTCCTGTAGTACCCAGTCAGGCCCAAGAAAGCTCTGACCTGAGTCTGGGTAGTTGGAGGGGACCAGTCCTTGATGGTCTGGATCTTACTCTCCAGGGGTTGAACTTGGCCTCCACCTACAAGGTGGCCCAGGTATACAACCTTGCTCTGCCCTATCTGGCACTTTGTTGCCTTGATAGTGAGGCCTGCCTTCTGCAGAGCCTCAAGCACTTCCTTCAGGTGGATCAGGTGATCCTCCCAGGTGGAGCTAAAGACAGCAATATCGTCCAGATAAGCTGCACAAAAGTCATCCAACCCAGTGAGGACTTGGTTCACCAACCTTTGGAAGGTGGCAGGTGCATTTTTCAAACCAAAGGGCATCACCACAAACTGATAATGCCCACTAGGGGTAGAAAATGCTGTCTTGGCTTTAGACTCCTCAGCTAACCTGATTTGCCAGTAGCCAGCTGTCAAGTCAAATGTGCTCAAATATTTGGCAGAAGCCAACTTGTCAATGAGCTCATCTGCCCTTGGAATAGGGTGTGCATCTGTCCTGGTGACAGCATTGAGTCCTCTGTAATCCACACAGAACCTCATCTCTCTCTTGCCATCTTTGGTGTGAGGTTTGGGGACCAGAACCACTGGGCTAGCCCAGGGGCTCTCTGAAGGCTCAATGACACCTAATTCCAGCATCTTTTGCACCTCAGTCTTTATACAGTCCCTGACGTGGTCAGGTTGCCTGTAAATCTTGCTCTTTACAGGAAGACTGTCACCAGTGTCCACCACATGTGTACACCAGTTAGTCTGACTGGGTGTCAATGAGAACATATGCCCGTATGCCTGTAGAACTTGTCTGCAGTCATGTTGCTGATGTTCAGTGAGGCTGCCACCTAAGGCCACACCATCAACTGAGCCATCCTCAGGGTTCTGAGTGAGCAGGTCTGGGAGAGGGTCACTCTCTTCCTCCTGTCCCTCATCTGTAGCCATGAGCAAGCCCATGTCTGCCCTGCTGACATATGCCTTCAATCTGTTCACATGGAGCACCCTGTGGGGGCTCCTGGGAGTTCCTAGGTCCACCAAGTAGGTAACCTCTCCCTTCTTTTCCAGAATTGTATGGGGTCCAGACCATTTGTCTTGGAGTGCTGCTGGGGCCACTGGCTCCAACACCCATACCTTCTGTCTAGGCTGAAACTCAACAAGGACAGCCTTTTGGTCATGCCAAGCTTTCTGTAATTCTTGGCTAGCCTCAAGGTTTTTGGATGCCTTTTCCATGTACTCTGCCATCCTGGAGCGGAGACCAAGTACATAGTCCACTATGTCCTGTTTAGGCTTTTTGAGAGGTAACTCCCATCCTTCCTTCACAAGACACAGGGGTCCTCTTACAGGGTGCCCAAACAACAATTCAAAGGGGCTGAAGCCAACCCCCTTTTGAGGGACCTCTCTGTAAGCGAACAAAAGGCAGGGCAGAAGGATGTCCCATCTTCGCCTGAGCTTTTCAGGTAATCCTTTAATCATGCCCTTTAGGGTCTTGTTAAATCTCTCAACAAGCCCATTGCATTGTGGGTGATAAGGAGTGGTGAACTTGTAGTTTACACCACATTCCTTCCACATAGCTGTCAAATATCCAGACATGAAGTTGGTACCTCTATCTGATATTACCTCCTTAGGAAACCCCACTCTGGAGAAAACTCCAAGTAAGGCCCTGGCCACAACAGGAGCTGTTGTGGTCCTAAGGGGAATTGCCTCTGGGTACCTGGTGGCATGATCCACTACCACCAGTATGAATCTGTGCCCAGATGCTGTAGGGGGATCCATTGGACCAACAATATCAATCCCCACTCTCTCAAAGGGAACCCCCACCACAGGTAGTGGTATCAGGGGGGCCTTTGTTGTTCCACCTGCTTTACCACTGGCTTGGCAGGTTTCACAGGAGCGACAAAACTCCTTGGTGTCTTCAGACATGTGAGGCCAGTGAAAGTGAGGGACAAGCCTGTCCCAAGTCTTGTTCTGGCCTAGGTGTCCTGCTAAAGGAATATCATGGGCCAAGGTGAGTAGGAAGCCCCTAAATTGCAGAGGTATAACCAACCTCCTGGTAGCACCAGGCTTGGGGTCTCTAGCCTCTGAATAAAGGAGTCCATCATCCCAATATACTTTATGGGCACCTTGAGCATTCCCAGCAGCCTCAGCAGCAGCCTGCTGTCTGAGGGGTTCAAGAGAAGGACAGGTTAACTGAGCCTGCCCCAAGTCTGCCCTAGAAGGTCCCCCTGTCCCCAGAAACTCAACCTGATCAGGTTCAAGTTCTTCAGGGACAGTTCCTTCAGGGGTCTCAAGATCAGTTTCCTGTGAAGCCTGATCCTCACTTGTAGGCAGTTGGGAAGGCGCAGCCTTAACCCTCCTGTTCTTCTTCTTGGGAGGTACTTGGTCCATTGTTCCAGGATCCAAGACCTGAGGTTCAGAGAGGCACTTTTTGGCCTGTGACCTGGTCACAGCAAGGACATGTGATGATATCCCTAACATCTCTGCATGAGTCCTGTACTCAACTTCTGACCATAGAGAGTTCTCCAGGTCATTGCCCAACAAACATTCTACTGGGAGATCAGCACTAACCACAACTTTCTTTAGGCCAGTTACCCCTCCCCAGGAAAAGTTAACAAGTGCCACACTATGTGTAGTAGTGACATTGCTGGCATTGGTCACCAGGTAATCATCGCCTGGCATGTATTGTCCAGGGTCCACAAAGTTAGGTGTCACCATAGTGACACTGGCACATGTGTCCCTGTAAGCTTGAGCCACTTTGTTGTTAATCAAAGGTGTCTGTCTGTATTTGCCCAGGTTACTGGGACTTATGTCAGGGGTCAAATCTATGTCCCCTTCACAAACCAGAACAGCCTGTGTAAGGGTTCTGACTAGGTCAGAATCTCCTTCAGTTCCCAAAGTGATTCCCACTAAACCCTTGGCTTGAGGACCAACACTGCTAACTGTACTAGTGGGTGCAGGTGCCTTAGGGGCTGCAGTGCTGGGGGCTCCACCCTTTTTACACTCACTTGTCCAGTGAGAGGTGTTCTTACAAGTTTTACACCAGGGTTTCTTCTGACCTTCTTTCTTCTTCTTCTTGGAAGTTTGGGACCCACCCTCTGTCTCAGTTTGGGGCCCTGTTGAAGACTTCTGGTCTTTAGCTTTCTGCTCCCCACCCTTCTGGTCTGTTTTCTTCTGGTCACCACCCTGGTTCTGGTTCTGGTTCTTTTGCTTAACTCTGGTTCTTACCCACTTATCTGCCCTCTTTCCCAATTCTTGGGGAGAGGTCAAATCTGAGTCAACCAAATGTTGATGCAACTGCTGGTTCTGACAATTATTTAAAATTTGTTCTCTCATCAGCAAATTGTACAATCCTTCATAGTCTGTAACCTTGCTTCCCAGCAACCATCCCTCCAGAGCCTTAGTGGCACATTCAACAAATTCAGACCAGTCCTGAGTCTGTGTCTTCTGGGTATCTCTGAACATTAACCTGTACTGTTCAGTGGTTAAGCCTAACCCATCAATCAGAGCACTCTTCAGGACCAGGTAGTTTCTAGAATCCCCATCACTAACTGTGAGGAGTCTGTCTCGGCCTCTACCTTCAAAGGAGAGCCACAAGATTGCTGCCCACTGCTCCTGAGGGATCTGCTGTACTCTGCAGGCTCTCTCCATTGCAGTAATCCATTTATGGATATCATCCCCAGCTTTGTAGGGGGGCACAATCTTACTCAGGTTTCTATTATCAAAAGACCTGTCTTTATCCTTGTGGATATTGCTGCCACCAGTGGGTTCTATTACCCCACTCTCTCTAGGCTGTCTTGCTCTAGCAAGTTTCTCCTTAGCCAGGGCAACCTCTAATTCTTGCCTCTGGATCCTAAGCTCAGCCTCTCTCATCTTGGCCTCATGTTCCCTTCTCTGAGGGCTAGTCATCTCCTTTCTGGAGTGACCATGAGAGCCTCTAGAGACATGGGAGGTATTGGATTCACCTGAGTGATGCCTTCTCCTCCTATGGCCCTGGTTAAGTCCACCTGGGGGTCTGAATGGGTTGTTACCTGATTCATTCCCAAGTTGACTTAAGTTAGCCTGGTTCAGTCTACTGACCAGCACCTGACTATCTCTGTCATCATCTGACTCACTGCTTTCCACCTCCTCCTCCTCTTCTTCTTCCTCTTCCTCTACATCTACTTGAGGAGCTCCAGTGGTGGAGGCTTCCTCATCTACTAGGATGATAGGGGCAGGGGTGTCTACAGTGTCATCCTCTGAAGGATGGCCTCCTTCAGCATTCCCTGTGGGGTTTGCTTTAGAGGTCTTTAGAGCTTCAGACTGATCCAAGAGCTCTCTTAGGTGGTCTGCAGTAGGGGAAGGCCCTGTCTTCAGACCCCTTAAGACACAAAGCTGTCTTAATTCCTTAAAGGGAAAAATAGCAAACTGGGATGGTGCCCTTGGAGGGTCACTCTCAACAGGAGTAAGTCCACTGGACCCCTCTGTTCCAGACATTGCTCTAGTGTGGGTGGATGTGTTGCAATCTACCTACACTGGTGTTTACCTACTAAACCTATCTAGTAGTTGTAGCTAGGGTGTGCTACTCCCTTTACTCTACAACAACTAAGTTCAGTAGAACTTAAGTATACTAGTCTTGTTTTATATGTACCTAGCAGGTACCTGTATGATCTTTCAAATGATAATCTCAAAGATTGTAATGGTAAAACAACAGCAAGCTCAGATCCCACCGCTGCCACCAATGTGAGAAGTTGGCCTGGTATATAATGCTCACTAATTCTAGTGATCACTTTGTACCATGCCAAGCAACCCTTATGATGATGGTTGTAATTCAACCTTGTAGACCAGTTATCCTAGTGGTAACGTGGACAAAGCAGTCTTAGGCTAAACTCTGAAAGGCATGTGAAGCCAGCTGTTATACCATACACAACCCCCTTGAATACCAAATGAAAGGGACACCACACAGATATATATTGAAAATATATATTGATTTATTAACTATTAAAATCCCCTGGACTCTTTATGAGCACAGAAGCACAAGCGTTAAATCACAAGACAGTTTAAAATATACAAAAGTTGCACAATATGGATGAGCCCTAGGGGCCACCTAAACCATATACTAAATAAGTGGTATAAGAGATACCTAAAGGAAAGTGAAGAGGCCTAGGGCCTTGGGAATCGCTGGAGCTATTCGAGACTGGAGTTAACTAAGTCGGGAAAGGCCCACGGGACTCGGGTGCAGTGTTCAAAGTGCACGCACTTCTCAATACAAAGTCTATGGTGCGTAAAAAGCACAAAGTTAGAAAGTTAGGAACCTTCCGAGTGACCTACGGAGCTGAAACTTAAAACACAGGCCCTTGGGATGTGTACCAGTGCAGGAGCACCGGCGGAGCTGAGTTACCTCACCCACAGGAAGCGGGTGCACAGGGTCGAAGATGTGTCGGGTTTCGTCACGCTGGTCGATGGTGCTTGGAGCTGATGATGCTGCAGGCGGCTCGATGAGAAGAGTTCCGGTGGATCCAAGGGTGGATCGGAAGAGTTGAAGACCTGAAAGCAGAGGGGACAGTGTTCAAAGTCACTAGCCAGTGACTGCCCTGGAACCAGAGTGGAACCAGGCGATGTCGGGTGCAAACAGGCGTTGTCGGGTAGCTTCTTTCTGCAGCCACGTGGATACCCGGGGTCGAGGACGTCCAGGAGTCGGTCACGAGCTGTCCCACGTAGGCTTCTCGCTGTTGGCGGTGTCGGCGACCTGATCGGAGCAAACAGGCCTTGGCAAATGCAAGCCACGCAGTAGTTGAAAGATGCTGTTCACTCGGACCAGCAAGGTCAGAGCGAGGGCTCCTTTTCACAGGAGCTTGGGTAGGTCTGGAGCAACCAGACCTGCTGTTTAAATCTTCGGGTTCGTCGCCAAGATGGCCGCTGACCACGTGGCTAGTGGCCGGGATGGCGCGTCGAGTGGCACAGTGCAAAAGGGCCCCACGCAGATCGTGGAGATGCTGGGGGGCTGATCTTCGGTGCAAGGGCTGCTCGGGGGTGGGGGTTCTCAATCCCCAAAGCACAACGTCGAGGATGCCTCAGAAGCTGCGCAGTCAGCTTTACGAGTGTCTTCCAAGAGGTCCGGTCCCACGTCACTCGGTGCCTCCACGGGTCCCTTCTTCGCAGGGACTGTGGATCGGGCTCTGAGAGGTCTGGGAGTCTGGTTCTTGTCGGGCTCTGGGCTCGGTCTCCGGCGGGAGGCGGCGGCAAAGCAGACGTCGAGTTGCTGGTTGGTACCTGTGTTCACAGGGTGGTCACTCCTTGGCCACAAGGGAGATTCTTCTTCAGTCTTCTGTGCAGCAGAATGTCGAAGTCCAGTCTTCTTCTTAGTTTTAAGTTGATTTCGGGATGATCTGCTGTGCAATGGCACTGCTCCCCCTCTTATTCCCAAACTGGGGGTGGATCACCTACTAGGTCCCTCCTCTGGGTGGAACCAGGAAGGGGGGCGGTTACACCCCCTTTCCTTTGTCCAGCTCCGCGCCAGGACTGGGGCTGGAAGGCCCCAGAACCGGTTTGGACTGGCCTATGCACGGGGACACCTTGTGTGCCCCGGGCATGTCTGATTCTTTTCAGCCCTGTCCTACCTAATACACAAAATCCTGTCTGGGGTGGTGCTCGCACCTCCCAAGGCAGGAAACCCTTTGTCCAGGCCACCATCTGCAGAGTTTCGGTCAGCAGCAGGAGGCCAGACTTGTGTCTGTGGTGGCAGCGTCCATTTTGTGAAGCTGAGGCTCTGTTTAACTTTAACCGGGGTTAAGGCTACGCACATGTCGTGTCCCTCTAGAAGGGTGGAATGCTATCCCCGTCGCCAGAATTGGCGAGGGGATAGTATTCCAATTCGTATGACACCTTACTCGACATGTTTTGATAAAGCCAAACCAAAGATAGCATTTAACCGCGAGGATTATAATGCACTTAAGAGTATATGGTATGGCAATATCCCGGAACAGCTTAGGGAGTGGTTCCCGACAGCTGCAGACAGGCTCAGCTCATGCCAGAGCACCATCTCACATATTTCCAAGCACTCTGCCTCCAGGATTGATGAGGCCTTCCATAGGAGTGGCTGATAGGAACATATGTGTCCAGTTTAGGGTTAGGCACAGACATACTGTACCTAAGTAAGAGGTGGTTACACCGACTTACCCCAGCTGAGTGATCAGCCAGTTGTGTCAAATATGGAGGCCAGGCCAGGGGTGGCACAATACGTGCTGCAGCCCCTGGTAGGCCTTGGATACACCTATGCCCTGGGCACCTAGGGTGCACTGGTACAGGGGCTCATAAGGTGAACCAGTTCCAATTCGTAATGCACCTAAAGTGCATTGGCATTAATTTAGAGAGAGAACAGCAGGCTGTGGGTCTGATTAGCAGGCCCACAGCCACATTAGGTCAGAAACCAGTGAAGCAAAAAGCAAAAATTTGGGGTGACCATAGGATAGCAGACCCTACTCTCCTACACCGTTTTTTAGCTCACTGCACCATCCCAGCTCAGAACCTGGCTACATTCAAATTAGTCTGTCCCTGGCCCAGTGCATCATGGGAATAGGGCAGACCAAACTACCAAGCCAATTCTTTTACTGGAAAGGAAACAAGCTTCCGGGGACCGGTTTCTGGCATTACAGCCGTCTTCGGCCCGGCTTGCTTGAATCCTGATGGTGCAGTGAGCAAGGAACTCATGTCTGAGCATACCCTTCCACGCTTATGGTGGACAAAACGATTCAGAAAAGGGGTTGGTGATGGACAGAGTATCTGAATTAAGCAGAACACTCGTACCCAGTCAACAAATCAGGGCTTGATCCATCACCATTTTTTTAGCTCACTGCACCATCCCAGCTCAGAACCTGGCTACATGCAAATTAGTCTGTCCCTGGCCCAGTGCATCATGGGAACAGGGCAGACCAAACTACCAAGCCAATTCTTTTACTGGAAAGGAAACAAGCTTCCGGGGACCGGTTTCTGGCATTACAGCCGTCTTCGGCCCGGCTTGCTTGAATCCTGATGGTGCAGTGAGCAAGGGACTCATGTCTGAGCATACCCTTCCACGCTTATGGTGGGCAAAACGATTCAGAAAAGGGGGTGGTGATGGACAGAGTATCTGAATTAAGCAGAACACTCGTACCCAGTCAACAGATCAGGGCTTGATCCATCACCGTTTTTTAGCTCATGCACCATCCCAGCTCAGAACCTGGCTACATGCAAATTAGTCTGTCCCTGGCCCAGTGCATTATGGGAATAGGGCAGACCAAACTACCAAGCCAATTCTTTTACTAGAAAGGAAACAAGCTTCCGGGGACCGGTTTCTGGCATTACAGCCGTCTTCGGCCCGGCTTGCTTGAATCCTGATGGTGCAGTGAGCAAGGGACTCATGTCTGAGCATACCCTTCCACGCTTATGGTGGACAAAACGATTCAGAAAAGGGGTTGGTGATGGACAGAGTATCTGAATTAAGCAGAACACTCGTACCCAGTCAACAAATCAGGGCTTGATCCATCACCGTTTTTTAGCTCACTGCACCATCCCAGCTCAGAACCTGGCTACATGCAAATTAGTCTGTCCCTGGCCCAGTGCATCATGGGAACAGGGCAGACCAAACAACCAAGCCAATTCTTTTACTGGAAAGGAAACAAGCTTCCGGGGACCGGTTTCTGGCATTACAGCCGTCTTCGGCCCGGCTTGCTTGAATCCTGATGGTGCAGTGAGCAAGGGACTCATGTCTGAGCATACCCTTCCACGCTTATGGTGGACAAAACGATTCAGAAAAGGGGGTGGTGATGGACAGAGTATCTGAATTAAGCAGAACACTCGTACCCAGTCAACAGATCAGGGCTTGATCCATCACCGTTTTTTAGCCCACTGCACCATCCCAGCTCAGAACCTGGCTACATGCAAATTAGTCTGTCCCTGGCCCAGTGCATCATGAGAACAGGGCAGACCAAACTACCAAGCCAATTCTTTTACTGGAAAGGAAACAAGCTTCTGGGGACCGGTTTCTGGCATTACAGCCGTCTTCGGCCCGGCTTGCTTGAATCCTGATGGTGCAGTGAGCAAGGGACTCATGTCTGAGCATACCCTTCCACGCTTATGGTGGACAAAACGATTCAGAAAAGGGGGTGGTGATGGACAGAGTATCTGAATTAAGCAGAACACTTGTACCCAGTCAACAGATCAGGGCTTGATCCATCACCGTTTTTTAGCTCACTGCACCATCCCCGCTCAGAACCTGGCTACACCCAAATTAGTCTGTCCCTGTCTGAGCATACCTTTCCACGCTTATGGTCGTTTTGTCCACCATAAGCGTGGTAGGGTATGCTCAGATGTGAGTCCCTTGCTCACTGCACCATCAGGATTTAATCAAGTCGGGCCGAAGACGGCTCTAATGCCAGAAACCGGTCCCGGAAGCTTGTTTCCTTTCCAGTTAAAGAATTGGCTTGGTAGTTTGGTCTGCCCTGTTCCCATGATGCACTGGGCCAGGGACGGACTAATTTGCATGTAGCCAGGTTCTGAGCTGGGATGGTGCAGTGAGCTAAAAAACAGTGATGGATCAAGCCCTGATCTCTTGACTGGGTACGAGTATTCTGCTTAATTCAGATGCTCTGTCCATCACTGCCCCCTTTTCTGATTCGTTTTGTCCACCATAAGCGTGGAAGGGTATGCTCAGATGTGAGTCCCTTGCTCACTGCACCATCAGGATTCAAGCAAGCCGGGCCGAAGACGGCTGTAATGCCAGAAACCGGTCCCCGGAAGCTTGTTTCCTTTCCAGTTAAAGAATTGGCTCGGTAGTTTGGTCTGCCCTGTTCCCATGATGCACTGGGCCAGGGACGGACTAATTTGCATGTAGCCAGGTTCTGAGCTGGGATGGTGCAGTGAGCTAAAAAACGGTGATGGATCAAGCCCTGATCTCTTGACTGGGTACGAGTATTCTGCTTAATTCAGATGCTCTGTCCATCACCACCCCCTTTTCTGAATCGTTTTGTCCACCATAAGCGTGGAAGGGAATGCTCAGATGTGAGTTCCTTTTTTCACTGCACCATCAGGATTCAAGCAAGCCGGGGTGAAGATGGCTGTAATGCCAGAAACCGGTCCCCGTAAGCTTGTTTCCTTTCCACTTAAAGAATTGGCTTGGTAGTTTGGTCTGCCCTGTTCCCATGATGCACTGGGCCAGGGACGGACTAATTTGCATGTAGCCAGGTTCTGAGCTGCGATGGCGCAGTGAGCTAAAAACGGTGATGGATCAAGCCCTGATCTCTTGACTGGGTACGAGTATTCTGCTAAATTCAGATGTTCTGTCCATCACCACCCCCTTTTCTGAATCGTTTTGTCCACCATAAGAGTGGAAGAGTATGCTCAGATGTGAGTCCCTTGCTCACTACACCATCAGGATTCAAGCAAGTCGGGCCGATGACGGCTGTAATGCCAGGAACCGGTCCCCGGAAGCTTGTTTCCTTTACAGTTAAAGAATTGGCTTGGTAGTTTGGTCTGCCCTGTTCCCATGATGCACTGGGCCAGGGACGGACTAATTTGCATGTAGCCAGGTTCTGAGCTGGGATGGTGCAGTGAGCTAAAAAAAAAACGGTGATGCATCAAGCCCTGATCTCTTGACTGGGTACGAGTATTCTGCTTAATTCAGATGCTCTGTCCATCACCACCCTCTTTTCTGAATCGTTTTGTCCACCATAAGCGTGGAAGGGTATGCTCAGATGTGAGTCCCTTGCTCACAGCACCATCAGGATTCAAGCAAGCCGGGCCGAAGACGGCTGTAATGCCAGAAACCGGTCCCCGGAAGCTTGTTTCCTTTCCAGTTAAAGAATTGGCTTGGTAGTTTGGTCTGCCCTGTTCCCATGATGCACTGGGCCAGGGACGGACTAATTTGCATGTAGCCAGGTTCTGAGCTGGGATGGTGCAGTGAGCTAAAAAACGGTGATGGATCAAGCCCTGATCTTTTGACTGGGTACGAGTATTCTGCTTAATTCAGATGCTCTGTCCATCACCACCCCCTTTTCTGAATCGTTTTGTCCACCATAAGAGTGGAAGGGTATGCTCAGATGTGAGTCCCTTGCTCACTGCACCATCAGGATTCAAGCATGCCGGGCCGAAGACGGCTGTAATGCCAGAAACCGGTCCTCGGAAGCTTGTTTCCTTTCCAGTTAAAGAATTGGCTTGGTAGTTTGGTCTGCCCTGTTCCCATGATGCACTGGGCCAGGGACTGACTAATTTGCATGTAGCCAGGTTCTGAGCTGGGATTGTGCAGTGAGCTAAAAAACGGGGATGGATCAAGCCCTGATCTCTTGACTTGGTACGAGTATTCTGCTTAATTCAGATGTTCTGTCCATCACCACCCCCTTTTCTGAATCGTTTTGTCCACCATGAGCGTGGAAGGGTATGCTCAGATGTGAGTCCCTTGCTCACTGCACCATCAGGATTCAAGCAAGCTGGGCCAAAGACGGCTGTAATGCCAGAAACCGGTCCCCGGAAGCTTGTTTCCTTTCCAGTTAAAAAATTGGCTTGGTAGTTTGGTCTGCCCTGTTCCCATGATGCACTGGGCCAGGGACGGACTAATTTGCATGTAGCCAGGTTCTGAGCTGGGATGGTGCAGTGAGCTAAAAAACGGTGATGGATCAAGCCCCGATCTCTTGACTGGGTACGAGTATTCTGCTTAATTCAGATGCTCTGTCCATCACCACCCCCTTTTCTGAATCATTTTGTCCACCATAAGCGTGGAAGGGTATGCTCAGATGTGAGTCCATTGCTCACTGCACCATCAGGATTCAAGCAAGCCGGGCCGAAGACGGCTGTAATGCCAGAAACCGGTCCCCGGAAGCTTGTTTCCTTTCCAGTTAAAGAATTGACTTGGTAGTTTGGTCTGCCCTGTTCCCATGATGCACTGGGCCAGGGACGGACTAATTTGCATGTAGCCAGGTTCTTAGCTGGGATGGTGCAGTGAGCTAAAAAACGGTGATGGATCAAGCCCTGATCTCTTGACTGGGTACGAGTATTCTGCTTAATTCAGATGCTCTGTCCATCACCACCCCCTTTTCTGAATTGCACTGTTAGCATGACATTAAACGAGCATTTGCGAATGCAATAGGTTTCTCTTTGTCAAATCCTCTACCTAAAACTCAGGGAATGGCAAATGCCTTTCTGCCAGGGCCAGCAGATTGCCAGAAATCACCACCAGTGTGCCAGGTCAAGGATTTCATGAATGGGGCAGTGGGCAAAATACTCAATCCTCACCCGCACAAACATTCACATATGTACATGCACAAACACAGAAACATGCACTTGCTGACATGCACTAGTGCACATTTACAAATACACAGCAAACATATATGCACATGCACTAGCACACATATACAGACACACACTCACACACACATACACACATTTTCAACACTGAAAGACACCCCAACTGTTAGACCAGGCACCATTGGTGTGGGTCTCCCTTCCATTTTTTAGGTCTCGCCTATTTCATCCCGCAGGGATAAATAGGCGAAATTATAGTAAGCGGAAAAGAAAAGTCTACCTAGCTGCGGATCGTGTACAGTTCATGTGAGCTATGCGTGTATACATCACTTCACACACCATTTGTTATCAGTTTGTGAGCCTGGGCATCAGACTTCAAAGGGTCCGCTCCCCCCCCACCCCCATTAGACTTCAAAGGAATCCGCTCCACTCCCCCGCTCCTCCCCGCAATGCCGAGAGATTGTTTTTCACTGCTCCAAGAGGCTTCTTTGTATCAGCCTGACTGCATGCTTGTTCTGTATGACATCTCTAGAGCAAGACCAATGTTTCAGATGTCCTAAGCTTACCATGTAAAGAATCGGATGATTAATGTCATTGCTTGACTTTCCACTGCTCAGTTCTTCTTGACAATATTGTTTTCGCTTTGTAAATATTTATTAGCCAAGACATATTTGTTTTTTTCAAACAAACACCCGGGCTGAATTCAGGCAATCTAAGTCCTGCCCAATGTACGCTACATCCCGGCCCTTGCTGCATTATTTCGGTGCATCTAAATCACCACATGCTGAACACAGACCCATCCGGCTATCGGGTTTCAGCTGTCTGACCTTTTGCTCTCCACGCTATCCCACGGGAGGCATTCAGCGCCTGCAATCAACATGCACGTCCCGCCACACGTTAAATAAACGGGATGATTTATGGAGCGCTCATTCAGGCAAACAGATTCCAAACTGTACGGACACATTTGAAGGTGAGGCTGTGAACGCTCTCGGACATGTTTTTTTTTTAGCAGACACTAGTGTCACCACCAGCCTGCTTTCTGAATTCTTTTATAATGGAATTCTTTTTAATTGAGATGTCCCACGGGATATCTTTCTCAGCAGTCTTTTCTACTTTTAGTTTATTTTGTTCCTAAACTACAGAGGGCACAGCTTCATATGTAATTCAACTAAGTATGGGCGGAAAATCCGTTCCGCTCGCGGATTTTGCGGATTTCCGGTAAATTCGCAATCCGCGAGATTCGCGAATTTCCCACAAAATCCGCAAATCGGCGAGCAGCGGATTTTATGGCTTGCTCGCACTGTTCGCGTGAGTTCGCGGCTTCCCAGTTCAACTTCGCGCCCCGCGAATAAGCGCTAAATTGCAGAAATACGATCTTAGCAAAACTGAAACTACTTACCAGGTTCAAAAGTTCAAGCTCATCATTAGTAGCCATTTCCTGTAGTGCTTCCTGAGGGGCCCCTCCAGAGTTCAGTTGCCTACTTGCAACTATTATGTGACCCTGCTCTGACCCTCAGAATAGTTACACAAAGGTCCTGAATTACAGCTCAGGCAGACAAGCAGGAGCCAGGCTGGAAGTTCAAATCCAGTGACACATTAATCAGCCCCTAATTCATTATTGTCAGTTGGGGCAGGGCAGGTGTTGTAACTAATTTTGCAACAATGAAAGCACTTAGCAAGTGCAAAAGATCACTAATCAGGAAGCACTAAGGAAGCAGGTGCCAGCTAAAAAAATATTCTGTGACACATTAATCAGCCCCAAATTAATTCAGGTCACTTGAGGCAGGGAAGGTGTGCTTTGCTTTGCCACAATAATGTACACTGGACAACCAGAGGGTGCTGTGATGAAACAGAGGGTGGCATGGGTGGGCCAGAGGGTGGCATGAGTAGTCAGAGAGTGGCATTGGTGACAGAGAGTGGCAGTGATGAAGAAGAGTGTCCCAAACAGGCTGGACACGTAGAAACAACAAGTTCGCAAAACTTGCGACCCGACAGGTAAGTTCTCGTTTGCGAAATTGTACAAAACCCTCGCGAACTGGCAGAAACCCGCGCGAACACACACAAAAAAATCCGCAAATTCGTGAGAATTCGCGGATTTTGCGGATTGCGAGTTCGCAAATCCGCAAAATTCGCGAACGCGAGATTCGCAAAATTCACCCATGCTTAAATTCAACCAAAGGGAGACGTGTGCCTTGTGGCTATAGCCCCTTTTTAGGTCGAGCTTGTTAGGTCGAGCTTGCTTGACATTTTGTAAAGGGGCTTTTCAAAGTGCTACCCTGGTTTGCCTGGCTGCACGCTTGCGTGCATGTGCGCGTGAACGCGCGCAGCGCCAGCTTGGTCCATGTCACCATGTTGCACCCCTTCCCCCCACGCATTCCCAGCCCTTTGATGCTTCCGCCACACTCCAATTGCTCCCCTCTCCCATGGCGTTTGTAATCCTGCCCCCTGCGTTTCCCCCTCACCCTCACACTGTGCTTGCGTCTTTGTTTGACTTATAAATGCCAATGCTTGTTGTTCTTCCCTACATTGGCGGTTGATTATAACTTGCTTTTAAGATAGCACCAAATGCCGCAGTTTGCTTTTTCTCAGCGCTAACCAGTAAGTAACTTGATTTGCTTTGTCAAAATTCCCCCATGCTCAGTTTGTCATCATTTGAAAGACGTGAAAAGCTGAGCTGCCATTCTTTGTCTTAACCACATCGACTCTTTGTGCACTCCTGGCAAAGTTGTCAGGGCGGGAGGCATGAATGTGTTCACACTCATGTAAAAAAAATCACTTAAAAAAAATGCCCAAAACACTGCAAAGATTTATAACTGTTGTACCAGGGTGAACATCTGCATTTCAACCTCTCTCCACCTCTCTCTCTCTCTACCTCTCTCTCCACCTCTCTCTCTACCTCTCTCTCTACCTCTCTCTCTCTCCACCTCTCTCTCCACCTCTCTCTCCACCGCTCTCTCTCTACCTCTCTCTCTCTACCTCTATCTCTCTACCTCTCTCTCTACCTCTCTCTCTCTCTCTACCTCTCTCTCTCTACCTCTCTCTCTCTACCTCTCTCTCTCTCCCTCTCTACCTCTCTGTCTCTACCTCTCTGTCTCTACCTCTCTGTATCTACCTCTCTGTCTATCTCTCTCTCTCTCTCTCTACCTCTCTCTCTATCTCTACCTCTCTCTCTACCTCTCTCTCTACCTCTCTCTCTTTACCTCTCTCTCTCTACCCCTCTCTCTCTACCGCTCTCTGTCTACCCCTCTCTCTCTACCTCTCTCTCGCTCTACCTCTCTCTCTCTACCTCTCTCTCTCTACCTCTCTCTCTACCTCTCTCTCTAACTCCCTCACTACCTCTCTCTCTCTACCTCTCTCTCTACCCCTCTCTCTCTACCTCTCTCTCTCTCTACCTCTCTCTCTCTACCTCTCTCTCTCTACCTCTCTCTACCTCTCTCTCTCTCAACCTCTCTCTCTCTACCTCTCTATTTATATCTCTCTCTCTCTACCTCTGCATGCCTCACACTGCTGCACGCCTTACACTGCTGCATGCCTCACACTGCTGCACGCCTCACATGGCTGCACACCACACACTGCTGCACGCCACATACTGCTGCACGCCTCACACTGCTGCACACCTCACACTGCTGCACGCCTCACTGTGCTGCATGCTGCACACTGCTGCATGCTGCACACTGCTGCACAACACACTGCTGCACGCCACACTGCTGCACGCCTTACACTGCTGCACGCAACACACTGCTGCACGCCTCACACTGCTGCACGCTGCACACTGCTGCATTACTCACACTGATGCATGCTGAACACTGCCACACAACTCACACTGCTGCACGCCTCACGCTGCTGCACGCCTCTCACTGTTGCATGCCTCAAAATGCTTCACACCTCACACTGCTGAACATCACACAACACCACCACATCACTCAGGGACACCACCATATCACTCTAGGACGCCACCACATTACTCTAGAACACCACCACATCACTATAGGACAACACCACATCACTCAGGGACACCACTACATCACTCAGGGACACCACCACATCACTCAGGGGCACCACTACATCACTCAGGGGCACCACCACATCACTCAGGGGCACCAATCAGGGGCACCACCACATCACTCAGGGACACCACCACATCACTCAGGCACATTACCAGATCACTCAGGAACACCACCACATCACTCAGGAACACCACCACATCCCTCAGGGACACCACCACATCACTCGGGGACACTACCACATCACTCTGGAACACCACCACATCACTCTGGACACCATCACATCACTCTGGGACACCACCACATCACTCTGGGACACCACGGCATCACTCTAATACACCACCACATCACACACCACCGCATCACTCTAATACACCACCACATCACTCTAATACACCACCACATCACTCAGCCCAACCACATCATCACTCAGAACCACAACAGCATCACTCAGCACCACAACAGCACTGTCCTTGCTTGCTACCAACAAGCATCACCATAGCCAATAGGACTTGCATTAGGAAAGTGTAAGCTATTGGCTTTGTGAATAACAATGCTAATAATTCATACATTTTCAAAGCTTACACATATTAAAACATTTTTAAATTTACAATACCAATAGCTCACACTTTCTGAATGCGAGACCTATTGCATTGCAAATGCTTGTTGCTGTTGGCGCCTGTGCTTTTGCTATGTTTCAACTGGTCTACATGCTTCGGGCACTTTGCCACTGCTATTCAGTGCCAAAGTGCAAGTGCTCCCTATTGTAAATTGATATACTGGATTAGTGACTCCATGACTGGCTATTTGAGTTACTTGTCAGACCCTAGTACAGTGCACCGTGTGTGCCCAGGGCCTGTAAATCAAATGCTGCTGGTGGGCTTGCAGCACTGGTTGTACCACCCACAGAAGCAGCTTGTTAAATGTGACTCAGGCCTGCCATTGCAGAGCCTGTGTGCAGTCTGGGACTGTCATGTTGACTTGGCAAGTGCACCCACTTACCAGTCCATGAACCTTCCCTTTTCTACATGTTAGTCACCCCTCAGGGAGGCCCAAGTTATGCCCATGGGCAGGTTGCATTGTATGTGAAAGGTAGGACATGCCCTGATGTGTGTGGCATGTCCTGATAGTGAATTACAGCCAATTTAGTTTTTCACTATTGCAAGGCTACCTGTTCCCGTAGGCCAGAATGGGCAGTTTGATTATAACGTTTTATAATCCTAACTGACCCAGGGAACTAGGTTGAAATTCAAATTTAGTATGTCTGAACTCAGAATGTTAAAATAAATTTTTTTGTGTGAGTGATTTTTACATCAGTGTTTGAAAATACCACTTTTAGAAAGTAGGTATTTTCTAGCCTAACCCTCCTGCATGCCTCTGCTAGGTTTGTGTATTCTATGTCTGAGTTTGTGAGTGACAGGGGACTGGACAGGGCTTTTGCTCCAGCAGTCTTATGGGTCAGGGCTGGGCTGAATAGGACCTGCATTAAATAGAGAGTGAGGGGGGTGGGGGCGTAGATTTCCTTTCACTGACCTGAGCCCTCATAGAATAGAGAGTAGGGGGAGGAGATTTCCTTTCAACTCCCTGGGCCAGGTCGCTTTTAACAATGCTGTTTCCACCTCCTGCCAGGAAGCTGCACAGAGCTGGTTTTGGCCAAGTACAGGCACCCTGTGCCTTCAGAGGACAACATATTTACTGGTATAAATATTGGTTACTTTATTTCCAAGGAAAGGGGAAAGGGACTTTTGTGACCTTTTTATAATCTTGAGGAAGAATCTCCTAGGGCTTGAAGTGTGCTTGCCTCCAGCCTGAAGTCTCAGGGATACAAGACTTCAGCACCAGCGCCCCTGAATTCCCTGCAGGGAATTCTACCTGCAGAGAGGTGCCTACTGTTGTTTGGGCCCTCCAAGAAGACTGTGTGTCGATGGAGCTGGTAGTGAGAAGCAACGAGGAGGAGCGTGTTGCTGCCACATCAGTTGCCGTCGCATCTCCGAAGAAGCGTGCCGCTGCAGCTGTTCGCCGTCGCATCATCAACTAAGCGTGCCACATCCCCGGAGAAGCATGTCGCCGCCACAGGGGTCACTGTGGCATCACCGGGAAGCCTGTCGCAGGGCCTGTCGTGGCTCAGAAGTTACCAAGTTTGCCGCACAGCCGTCGGGCGTGCACACATCGCATCCCATCCATCGCATGGCAACTGGAACGCAGTAGGAAACCAATCCATCACCTCCTCTCCGGTAACCGACGCATCACCTCCCCTGCACTGCAGTACAGGACCAACACATCACCTCCCCCGAAGCAAGGAACTGACACATCACTTTCCCTGCGACCCTTTTGTTTGTATTGTGTGACGCATCCAAGATACTTTGAGAGTAAAGTGTTGCATTTACCATCTACATTGAACTAAGCTATTTCTGCCATTTTAGTCTTATTTTTGTTTACAGTATTGTGGATTTTTGTCATTTGGTCTTGTGTTAAGTCTAGTAAAGATTACTTATTTTTCTAAACTGATGTTGTGTCCATTTTTAGTGTATTACCTGTTTTACTGTATGTGTTCACAAATGCTTTACACACTGCCTCTGAGATTACCCTGCCTGCTCGTGCCAAGCTACCAAGGGGGTGAGCAGGGGTTATTTAGGAGTGTAGCCCCCTTTCCCCGACTAGAATCAAGGGTCCCTATTTGGACAAATGTACCTACATCTGCCAACTAGAGACCCCCAATTCTAACACCGACACACACACATTCTCTTCCCACACTGACACCTACACAAATACTCTCTTCCCACACCAACATACACACACACATGCTAACCAGGGTAAATTAAAAAACAAACACCAAACTGATCCTTCATTAATTGTATAACGACCATTAATATAAATATAGATTTCCGGCAATGTGGTTTTTATAAAAAGTAAAAATATTTTTTTTTTACAATTCTTGTAACAAAGGCATTGCCTCCAGAGAACACATATATTGAATGAGTGTTGTTTGTATTCAGTACATGTGGCCACAGAATGTTCTGAATATGGCCACAGAATATTCTGGATCACCTAGGGCAGTATGTTAAGGGTCAGAAGTCGTTTTACCTTTCTATTGGTTCTTCAGGCGGTGGCAGAGCCTGGGACACGCTTGAGGTCCCCTGCAGGGAGAGATACTTCCCTGAGAGCTGTATTATAATACTGATGCAAATTGCGCCGCTCGGCGATAATTTTTAAACCTACAATTTTTTAATCCTTTTATATTGCATTTCTGCTTGTTTGATGCACTAACCCCTTTTTTGTTGTCCAGGGCCCCGGCGCTTCCATACTCCTCACGGTCTTCCCCTTGCTGACACTCACCGGCCTCGGTGCCGAGAGAGTAGAGGGCGGCCGCCATCTTGGGAGGGGGAGTTCCACGAGCCTGGCCGGAGTTAGCGGTCCAGTGCTCGGGTGGGACAGGGCACATAAGGGCCAGCCAGACAGGGGGTCGCTGCGTTCTTCAGGCGGTGGCAGAGCCTGGGGCACGCTTGAGGTCCCCTGCAGGGAGAGATACTTCCCTGAGAGCTGTATTATAATACTAATGCAAATTGCGCCGCTCGGCGATAATTTTTAAACCTACAATTTTTTAATCCTTTTATATTGCATTTCTGCTTGTTTGATGCACTAACCCCTTTTTTGTTGTCCAGGGCCCCGGCGCTTCCATACTCCTCACGGTCTTCCCCTTGCTGACACTCACCGGCCTCGGTGCCGAGAGAGTAGCGGGCAGCCGCCATCTTGGGAGGGGGAGTTCCACGAGCCTGGCCGGAGTTAGCGGTCCAGTGCTCGGGTGGGAAGGGCACATAAGGCAATTTTCTTCCGGGAGCGCTGCGGACGGGCGCAGCGGGCGCGC
The DNA here is from genome assembly GCF_964263255.1 of Lissotriton vulgaris. Taxonomy (NCBI): domain Eukaryota; kingdom Metazoa; phylum Chordata; class Amphibia; order Caudata; family Salamandridae; genus Lissotriton; species Lissotriton vulgaris. The sequence goes on along the minus strand of NC_141700.1, from coordinate 480,883,459 downwards.
CAAAGGAAAGCCCGTCTGTGCCCGTCCGTGACCGCACGGGACCCGGGGCCTGCCACCATGCCCGCCCCTCCATTGGATACTCATCCAGGTACCTATCATCCCTGTGTAAAACCTACCCCATAGACACTACTACCGCCTCTCACATCTTGGCCCTAGGTATTGCTCGCTCCTCCCCTACACCAGAGACACCCAACCCCTTACCCCCACTCCCTAGCAGTTCCACGCACCCAGGCACCTCCGTCACCTTACTAAATACTAGATCGGCAGTTGCGCACCAGCAGGAGATTTTCAACCTCCTCGATAGCGACAGCCCCGACATATTATGTTTAACTGAGACATGGTACCGTCCTGACTCCCAACCTAGTGTTCTGGCGGCACTTCCTCATTCCTATTCCATCTTATGAGCTGACCGACCGGATGGCAAAACCGGTGGTGGGGTTGCCTTAATTTTCCGCTACAACCTCCGGTTTCAAACACTAGCATCCCCCTCCTTACCCACAACGGACTGCCTGATCGCACGCTCTACTGTACCTAAGTCCCCTGTGACCTGCGTGCTGGTATATCGACCCCCTCATACCCCCTCCCAGTTTATCCCTGCTTTTCAAGAATTACTAGCCCCTCTTGTAGTCAATAATGCTTCTGTTCTTGTACTCGGTGATTTTAATTTCTGGCCCAACGACCCCTCAGAAGACCCCACATCTAAGGACTTCACCTCTTTATTACTAAGCTTGAATTTTTTCCAGCACGTCCGCGCCCCAACGCATGTCCGGGGCCATACTTTAGACCAAATATGGACTCTCAACCTACCCACTACCAACTTGTCCATCGCTCCTTGCGTGTGGTCCGATCATCACCAATTGTCCTTTTCTTTGGACCTCCGCGCGCAAAATGTCCCCCGTGGCTCTAAAACCCTGTGGGTTCGAAGCTGGAATCGTGTGGATACCTCTGCTTTCTGTGAGTCCTTAACTGCCACCTGCCCAGATCTTACTGACACTCCCCCTCAACAACAGCTGGCCACCTTGGACAGCTGGTTAATCCACCTTCGGGATAAAAAGGCCCCTTTAAAGAATGTTATTATAAATCACCACCACCATGCTAACAAGTGGTTCACTTCTGCCCTTAAAGCACTTAAGTTAACTGTTCGTCAAGCTGAACGGGCTTGGAGGCTGAAATACTGCCCTACTAGCAAAAATCACTATACCACCCTGCTAGCAGAATATAAAAAAGCCATCCTAGCGGCCAAGAAAGATTACTTCTCCCAACGCATTCTGACAGCAGAATGCCAGCCACGTGAAATCTTTGCTACAGACAGGCCTTCACCTACGATTATACCTTCCCAGTCACTGTGCAATTCACTGAATGAGTTTTTTATTGAGAAAGTTGCGCAAATAAAAGCTTGCATTCCTCCTCCATCTAACTCTTCATTAGATCCCTCCCCGCCACAGAACACCCAGTGCCTGACTTCTATTCCGGTGCTAACCAGTGAGTCCCTTTTTCCGCTCCTCAAGCGTGTAAAATCTGGGTCTCCCTCTGACACGTGTCAGGCCCGTATTCTGGCCCAGGTGTTCTTGGCCTGTCCCGTCCCCGCTCTCACCATCCTAAACAATACCTTCATCTCAGGTCTAGTTCCCACTGCATTTAAATCGGCCACCATCATCCCCATTTTAAAGAAGCCTGGGGCTGACCCTGCCTCCCTAGACAACTACCGCCTCATATCCCTGCTTCCCTACTTGGGCAAGGTGGCGGAGACGCATGTGTCTCAAATTTTGAGCACCTTTATCGAGGACAGCAATTATCTGGCCCCATGTCAAGCTGGTTTCCGACCTCAACATTCTACCGAGAAGGTGGTGATTTCGGTCATGGACCAACTTAGGGAAGGACTCGACGCCAACACCCCCAAGATCCTGGTCCTTTTGGACCTATCCGCCGCCTTTGACACCGTGGACCATAACATCTTGTTATCACGTGTCAGGGCGGCGGGGATTGGGGGGCTTGCATCTGCCTGGGTCGAGTCTTTCCTGAAGGACCATAATCAGACAGTCCATCTCGGCACCTTCTCGGCCTCCCCACGTACTGTCAACTGTGGTGTCCCTCAGGGTTCTGCTCTTTCCCCTTTACTTTTTAACCTTTACATCTTCCCGCTGGTTTTTGCTTTACAGAACATGGAGGTCACTGTATATAACTATGCAGATGATCTCCAACTCATTTTTGACCTTTCTTCCCCCTCAGGGGTTGGCAGTTTCCAGTCCGTCATGCTATTCATCCGAGACTGGATGAACACCAACCAGTTAAAACTCAATCCGGATAAAACTGAACTTGTGGCGACGGGCGGCGCTGTCAATCCCTGGCGCTCTTCCTTCTGGCCCTCCTCACTTGGACCCCCTCCTCTCCCTTCTTGTTCAGTTAAAACCCTTGGGATCATCCTTAACAACCAATTAACCCTCCACTCACACATTAATTTGGTGGTCTCTTCTTGTTTCTTTACACTTCGAGTTATCCGGAAAATTGCCAGATTCTTTTCCACCCCTGCTCTAAAGCTAATCCTGATGGCCATGGTCCTGTCAAAGATTGACTACGGAAACATCATTTACAATGGAGCCCCTGCGTATGCCTTGCAGCGCCTACAGTTAGTACAAAACCAGGCTGCCCGCCTGGTTTTTGGCCTGTCTAAGTCCCATCACTCGACCCCCCTACTCAAGAGCTTACATTGGCTCCCGATAAAAGAACGAGCCAGGTTTAAGCTAGGGTGCTTGACTTTTCAAGCAAGAGCGGGCACAGCCCCGGCCTTCATCAATTCAGCAATTTCTCCCTATGTTCCTTCTAGGGACCTCCGCTCCTCTAGCCTAGCCCTACTAACTACGCCTCGGTTCAAAAAGAAGCGGGCAGGGGGGCAGAAGTTTGCCGTACTTGCTCCCACCTTCTGGAATGGTGGGTCCAGCGCTGGAGCTTCCTTGGTGGGCCGGAGCTCCACAGCTCACACCAGGCATTCCCCCAAGCATCCTGCCCTGGTAAAGTTTAGTGATGTAGGGATTACAGACCTTCTCTAGCTCTTTATACATTTTTTGGGAGTTTTTATATAGCACAAACTAGACCCGAGACATCAGGTATCAGAGCGCTTTGCATTGCACCAGTTTCATTACAGATGGACACATACATTTTTTGTTAGGCACAGGGAGATTAAGTGATTTGCCCAGAATCACAGGATGTTGAGCGTTGTTGCCGAGACTTGAACCCGGTTCCCCAGCTTCGAGGTCAACAGCTCTAGCCGTAAGGGTACATTCCCACCCCATACTTGTACTCTTCCTTCTATGCCAGCTGGTTGCTCTCCAGCCAGGAGATGGTCTGGGTACATTTGTCCACAATCTTCTTCCGTCGTCCTCACTGGCTTTAAAGTTCTCATCGTCCACTGGGCTCTTCATGTTGAAGGCGTAGGACCCCAATGAGTTCTTGGCAGAGACCTTCTCTCTCTGGGCTTCATCGTCTACTTTGTCCTTCGCAGCCTCCTGCTCGATGGATCTCCTCTTTGCTCAGCCGGCGCTTGTAGTTGATGACCTTCGGCCCAGATCCCAATCTGTTCTGCCTGGCCTGCTTCCTTGATGAGAAGATCCTGTGACCTCTTTGTATTTGAACCACTGTTTCCTGAGAGACAGGTAAAAGATAACAGGACATTGTGCACTGCCTCCAGCTCCTTCCAACTGGAAGAAGGGTTGCGGTCTGCGGTTGACCATCGACCCTGTACTTTGTGATCTCCCATTGTCACACTCCACCCCATGGCTTGCATCTGTTGTTACTGTCACTGGAAGGGGAGGAGACAACATCACTCCCCGTGCAGATGTGAGGGATCCAGGGACCCTTGTAGCTTCTGTGTCACTGTTTGGGAGATTGGCACTGCTGTCCCGTAGTTCTGTCTCTTTGAATCCCAGCGGGACAGGAGATGATATAGAAGGTGATAAAGACGCAGATGACCCCAGGGAACTAACTCTAGTGCAGCTGCCATATCACCTGAACCCTCACCCATTGGCTTGCCGGTGCCTCCTGGCACTCGAGAAGAGTTCTTTACCGTAATATCTGCTTCTCCTGTCGTGCAGCCGGGAGGAATCGGTTTTGAACAGGGCTCCAATTGTGAGAAGTTGGCCTGGTATATGATGCTCACTAGTTCTAGTGATCACCTTGTACCATGCCAAGCAACCCTTATGATGATTGGTTGTAAGTCAACCTTATAGACCAGTTATCCTAGAGGTAGCGTGGACAAAGCAGTCTTAGGCTAAACTCTGTAAAGGCATGTGAAGCAAGCTGTTTTACCATATACAATCCCCTTGAATACCAAATGAAAGGACACCACACAGATATATATTGAAAATATATATATATTTATTTACTACAAATATCCCCTATACTCTTTATGAGCACTGAAGCAAATGCGTTGAAACAAAACACTGTTTAAATATACAAAAGCTGCACAATATGGATGAGCCCTAGGGGCCACCTAAACCATATACTAAAATAGTGGTACAAGTATCACTAATTGAAAAGGAAGTAGGCCTAGGGCCTTGGGAATCACTGGAGCTGTTCAGGACTAGCAGTGACTAAGTCGGGAAAGGCCCGCGGGACTCGGGTGCAGCGCTTAAAGCACACGCATGCACCAATGCAAAGTCAATGGTGCGTAAAAAGTACAAAGTTACTGAAAAGGGAACCTTCCGGATGACCTAGAACCTAGCAACTTGGAACATAGTCACTAGAGGTGAATTGCTACACAGGAGCACCGGAGTGCCAGGGTTACCTCACCCACAGGAAGCGGGTGCATATGTCTCAAAGTGTGTCGGGTTTCGTCGCGCTGGCCTATGGAGCCTGTACATGAAGATGCTGCAGGCGGGTCGTCGAGGAGAGTTCCGGTGGATCCAAGGGTGGATATGAAGAAGTGAAGACCTGAAAGCAGAGGGGACAATGTTCAAAGCCACTAGCCAGTGACTACTGTGGAACCACGAGGGAACCAGGCGATGTCGGGTGCAAACAGGCGAAGAAGTAAAGATTGTCTCTGCAGCCACGTGGACACGAAGAGGTTGAGGATGTCCAGGCGTCGATCACGAGCTGTCCCACGAAGGCTCTAGCTGATGGCGGTGTTGGCTTCTTGATTGGAGCAAACAGGCCTTGGCTGATGCAATCCACACAGGAAACGATACAAGCTTCTCACTCGGACCAGCATGGTCAGAGGGGCTGCTCCTTATTACAGGAGCGAGGGCCAGTCTGGAGCAACCAGACCAGCGGTGTTGATTTCGTATTTCGTCGCCAAGATGGCCACTAGCCAACGGGCCAGTAACCGGGATGACGCCTCAAGTGGAAAAATGCAAAAGGGCCCCACGCAGATCGTGGAGATGCTGGGGGGCTGATCTTCGGTGCAGATGCTGCTCGATGGTGGAGCTTCTCAAACCCCAAGGCACAGCATCGAGGGTGCCTCGGGTGCTGCGCAGTCAGCTTCTCGTGAATCTTCCAAGATGGCCGGTCCCACATCTCTCGGTGCCTCCACGGGTCTCTTCTTTTCAGGAACTGTGGATCGGGCTCTGAGATGTCTGGGAATCTGGGTCTTGTCGGGCTCTGGGCTCGGGCTCCGGAGGGAGGCAGCGGCAAAGTAGATGTTGAGTTGCTGGATGGTGCCTGTATTCACAGGGTGGTCACTCCTTGGCCACAAGGGAGATGCTCTTCAGTCTTCTGTGGTGCAGCAGAATGTTGAAGTTCAGTTTTCTTCTTAGTTTCAAGCCGAGTTCAGGATGATCTGCAGTCTTGGGACACAGCTTCTACTCTTATTCCAAATCTAGGGGCCGGATCACCTGCTAGGTCCCTCCTCTGGGTGGGACCAGGAAAGGGGGTGGTTACACCCCCTTTCCTTTGTCCAGCTCTGCCCCAGGACTGGGGCTGGAAAGCCCCAGCACCGGTTTGGACTGGCTTATACACAGGGACACCTTGTGTGCCCCAGGCATGTCTCATTCTATTCAGCCCTGTCCTACCCAATACACAAAATCCTGTCTGGTGTGGTAAATAAAGTTTACCTATGCGGAATTTCTATGCGGTAAAGTTCAATAAAAATAGCTCAATCAAAAATGAGAGGCAGAGTCCGTGGCATCTGAGTTTATAAGGGTTTTATTCCATAAAATGGAATTGGTTCGAACCAGGTATCATGTTCCATCACCACGAAGGTTCAGGAAGGGATAGACAATGCTTTATTAACAGAGTACAATATATATAGTAAATGCATACAATGGTGATGGATACAGAAGGCGTAACAGCTGAGAGAAAAGAGATAAGAACACATGTACGTAACAGAAGGCGTGCACGAGGGCGTACACAGAGGTGTGTGCTAGAAACGTCACATGAAAGTGTCACAGGTGGGTGGATCCATAGAGGAATCCTGCAGTGTCAGCAGATATATATGGCAGAGATGCGCGCGCAGCAGCATGACGTGTGATTGACGTGGAACTGGAGGGTGAAGGGGACGTGACATTTAGCACTATACGTGGAGACAGAAGTCTGGCGTGTCAGAACAACCTAAACCCAAATCATATCTAATATCTTGTGTTTGAGGAACTGTATTATCTGGAAGGAAAGGTCTCTCGGGCAGAGGCTACTCTATACTGACTGCTAGTGCATGCATATGTGACTACGTGTCTACGTGTAATGCGAGGGGCCATGGGCCTACCATGGTAACGGGAGCAATGAATTACTTGCACGGAGACAGAAAGGCCGGGCCCTTTGCTCTGCAGCTGGGGAGATGTTTTCCTAAATCACTAGACAGGAATGTATTTTCGAGGAGCGGAGCAGATAACTTGAAGGCAAAATACAGTCTTGGCAGGCAAGCAGGCCGAGCCGGGCACCGCTCGCCGCACAGGGAGTAGGGTAAGGGTCATGGATGCAGATCCAGGCTGCAGCTTTCAGAGGCAGAAGGCAGAAAGGGCTCAATGGCAGAAATCAGGGCCTAGCTCGCCAGAGCCAGGAAAACGTGAAAGTGCACCATGTAAAGACGGTGGCACGGCATACTTAGGAACGGAATTATCGACCCATTCATGGTGGATCTGAAAGAGGACATGTTAACGTTGGACGCAAATGTATTTGCGTCTTCATAGCTGGATGTGGAGGGAACATACATGTACTTGAAGCATGTACATGGAGCCGTTGGGGTCTACGTTAGGGGACACAATTGACCATAAAAATTCATATTACCTCATTCCCTCCTTGTCCCCTACGGACCCTTCATGATATATCGATCTTCATTAGTCCATCAATTTGTTCATATAACATCATTTGCTCTTCCTTTTTCTGGCGGGATTTAGAACGTGAACTTGAATGGGGAATACATGATGTGGCGCACAAACCGCAAATCGCTGGCCCACACTGCAAACATAGGCAACAACTGAATACTATGAGAAGGGCTATTCCGAGGAAGGATAGGACTTTCCATCCCCAGGCTGATAACACGCTCCAGAACCCACCGGACCAAGTCCAGGTGCCTGGATTCTGGTGTATCTGACTTGCAATCTTGTGAAGACGGGTTATGGCTCTATATACTGATGGTGCGTTTTCTGGAATGAAAACACAGCAACTCGATCCGATGACTCTACAAGCTCCGCCCCTATCGGCCAGGATGACGTCAAGAACAAGACGATTTTGAAGAACAACAATCCGCATAGCAGACTGCTCCTCTGTTAAGTGACCTAGGGCGGAAGTAGTTTCATTCACTACTGCTTCGAGGGTTCTGGTTAATTTACGTATCAGTTTACTATTAAAGACAGCACCTAAATAGGGAAAGAAACCTTTATTGAAGTCTGTATACTGCTCCCATGCCGTTTCAGTATAGTCGACAATCGGGAGATCTCTCTGGGGTCTATTGTGTACTAGATGGGAGTTCCTATGATAATCAGGAGGGGCTAGGAAAACAGGTGGCAGAAGGAATGCAATGTAACAAGTACCATCCCAATCTAGAGGTAAGCGTATATATGCTGTATGACCACAAATGAAATAGGAATGACGGGAAGCTTTGAATGTAGACTTGCCTTTATCACTGAATTCGATCACAGTAGTACACTTACTATGACCTAGGTGTACTGAACCATTCTTTCTGACACATAATTCACCTTTGACTGGTAATACTGACATAGCGGGCAAGACTGGTTCGGCTTCGGACTGGACATTCAGAATCATGAGGTTAAGTGTAAAATTACCTAATCCATATACTTCGTTTTCTAGATTGGTCCCTGTCCTTTGGGGAAGACCCTCCTTGTCAGGGAAACATACTTTATGCAAAACTGTGTTCAGATTTCCCCATAACCAATTGCCCTGGTAAACTACGGAATCAGAATCTAAAGAATTTATTAAACTAAACCATGCACCACAGGAACCATTATGTGTGAACGGGTACGGAAAGAGGGGCAGAACTCCCTTGTACTTCTGATAGGGAGGGAGTCGGCCACATATCCAACAATTGGTAGCATTGCTGGTCTGATGGGAGTGATGTAACATACTGATGAATGTATTGTTGCGCAGCGCAAGTCGGTAAGATAACTCGTGCGGGGGCAATTCACTGAAAGTATGCTCGGCAGTGTTATTTGAAGAAGAATGTGCACGTGTGAAAATAGGAAAGTACATGTGTAGCAATATACTTGCAGCAATAATCATAAGACTCAGAAAAAACATAATCAATAATGTCACAATGCAGTGACTGCGGAGAGATTTACAATATTCATGTTTCTTGATCTGTTTCTGTCTATCTCTCTCTCTATTGGGGTCTAACTTGTACATGTCAGGAACCTGTCTAACCGCTTCACCTAGGGGAGGACTTAAACAATTAAACTGTCTGACTTGCTAGACCTCAACTTCATACGAAATTCTTGAGAAGGAGTTTTCTCTACCAGGGGGAGTTTAGTATCAGTCTCTGGAAGGGGGCAGGCTTGGGAGTCTGGTTTTGGCGGCAGTCCATAGTGTCTTTTCACATGACTCGAGTGGAGCCAGCCCTTGCGGCCCTCCACCTTCACTGCTGTCCTTGTTGTTAATAACACAAGCTTCGGCTCCTGCCAACGGGGCTCCAGCGGACTCCTCCTATCGAAATTCCGGACAAGCACCAGATCCCCAGGGACGATCTCGTGTGGTTTCACCTCGGTGTGGTCGGGAAAGGCTGCAGCTACCTGTGAACGACATGATTGTAGTGCAGACATCAAGGAGGCAAGGTAATCTGTCAGCATATTACAGTCAACATCTGTGATCTTACGAGGCAGAGGCGTCCCCCACATATTCGGTGGCCTACCAAAGACCACCTCATACGGGGATAGCCCTGTTCTTGAATGTGCTATCATTCTCATGTAAAAGAGTGCAACTGGTAAAGCTACTATCCAGTCAACGCCTTTCTCTCTACATATCTTGGCAAGACGTGTTTTCAGGGTCTGATTATGTCTCTCTACGAGACCTGCTGCCTCGGGATGTCGGACACAGTGGAACTTCCACTGATAACCTAGCAGGAGTGATACCTGCTTCATAAGCTCGGACGAGAATGGCTGACCATTATCTGAGTATACGATACGGGGCAAACCATACCTGGGGAAAAATTCACGTACCAGCTGCTTGGCAGTGGTCGGAGCAGTGTAATCTGGGACTGGATATGCTTCTGTCCAACGGGAAAGTGCACATACAACTACGAGGACATATTTGAATCCTCGACAACGTTCCATCTGGATATAATCCATCTGGAGGACTTCAAAAGGGTGATCGGGAGGATGAAATCCACCTTGCTCTACGGGAATGCCTTTACCTGGGTTGAACTGACAACAGATCATGCAAGTACGCACTTTCTGCTTTGCTGCTGCTCGTAAATGCTTATTGAACCAAAGGTTTTGAATACTGTCTAACATGGCTTTTTCTCCTAAATGTGCAGGACTATGTACTGTGTTAATGATAACTTGAACCATCGAGTCGGGGAGAAACCATGTGGCTTTTTCCTTCGTCATCCATCCCTGTTCTGTCTGGATCCCTCCTAGTTCAATCCATTTCTTGATTTCGTCTGGTGTAGCATGTGTCTGTATATCAATTACATCTAGGGCGGGATCCCTAACTGTCATGCAATGTGTCGGTGTCGGGACTACTGTCTTTGTCAGGTCAGTTGCGTGAGTCTGAGTCTGAGCTGTATGCTTGGCTGTTCGATCTGCCAGGTCGTTACCCTGGGAAATGGTATCTGTAACTTTCGTATGTGCTTTGCACTTCATGATGGATATGGCTGTAGGCAGATGTATTGCTTCTAACAGAGCTTGGATGAGGGGACCGTGCTGGATCTTGGCTCCGTGAGAGGTCAAGAAACCTCTCTCTCGCCAGAGTACACCGAAGTCGTGTACGACTCCGAACGCATAACGGGAATCTGTGTATATGTTAACTTTCTTATTGTTGGCTCGAATACAGGCTTGAGTCAGAGCGATGAGCTCTGCTGCTTAGGCTGACAGGGTGTTAACACGATTCGTTTCTATGACTTCAGTTTCTGTCGTTACTGCATATGCGGCCACTAACTCTCCTGTACTTGTTCTCATACATGAACCATCCACATAAAGAGTCAGGTCTGGATCTGGTAATGCAATGTCTGTCAAGTCTTGTCTGGGTTTCGCCGTAATGGTGATTACTTCAACACAATCATGTGCCAAAGGGTCTGTCTCACTTAATGGCAAAAGGGTAGCAGGATTCAATGTATTGCAACGTCTGATTTCTATGTGTGGCTGAAACAATGTCAATTCATAACCTGTAAATCGTGCTATAGTCAAGTGTTGAGTCTGTGTTCTGTTCAAAAGAACTTCCACGGAATGTGGAACTTGTACTGTCAATTGGTGTCCTAACACTATGGAATCACTTTGTCTGATTGCTAGAGCTGTCGCTGCCACAGATTTCAAGCACGCAGGCAGCGCCTGGGCTACTGGATCTAATGTACTAGAAAAATAAGCACACGGTTTGTGTGAACCTGCTTGATCCTGGGTGAGTACTGACAATGCAGTACCTTCACGTTCTGTGACAAAAAGTGTAAAAGGTTTACTGTAACATGGTGTCGCTAAAACAGGTGCTTCACATAGGGCTTTCATCAGATCGTCAAAAGCATGTGTATGTTCCTGAGTCCAAGGGAGGACAGTCGAAGACGCTGCCTCCTGAGTTGTCAACTGTATGAGTGGCTTGGCTAGAAATGCATACTGAGGGATCCATTGTCTGCAGTAAGAAGTGAGGTCTATAAAGGCCCGTACCTCCTTTTGTGTCTTGGGTTGTGACATGTTTACAATTAACTGGATACGGTCAGGTGTTAGCTGTCTTCCCCCTTTGGACAGCAAGTGCCCAAGGTATACCACTTGCTGAACACAGAATTGCAGCTTCGAAGGAGACACCTTGTGTCCCTTGTCAGCCAGGAAATACAAAACTGTCAGTGATGCTTGTTCACATTCTGGTTTACTACGGGCGGTGATCAATAGATCATCGACGTACTGAAGTAGGGCAGTGTTGTCAGGCATGTGAATACTGTCAAGTTGTCTTTTCAATGCTTGGCTATAGATGCTGGGGCTTTCTGTGAATCCTTGAGGTGCGCGTGCAAATTTGAAGCTTCGGCCATTTAAACAGAATCCGAAAAGATATTGGCTTTCTGGATCAATTGGGACACTAAAGAAGGCGTTCTTCAGATCAATTACAGTAAAGAACGTTGCCTCTGAATCAATAGCTGTCAATAATGAAGAGATGTCTGGAACCACAGGGTACTGTGGTACAATGCATTTATTCAATTCTCGTAAATCGATCACTAATCGATAAACTGGAGGGGCATTCGGATCAGTGCGTTTAAGAATTGGAATGATAGGGGAATTACATAGATTCGAGTCGGTTTCTACAACCACTCCTTGTGCAATGAGCTCGTCAATGATTTTCAGTAAAGCCACTACAGCATCTGGGGGTAACTTGTATTGTCGGATTCGTGGTAAAACAACACCTTGTTTCAGTGTAACTCGGTATGGCATAATGTGCATACAACCTACATCAGTGGGGCCTTGTGCCCATAAATGTGCAGGAACATTCTGTAATCTGGGATCAATATCTCTCAACACATAGTGACCCTTAAAGTCACGCAAAAACAATCTCACTCCTTCCGGAGAACAACAAATTACAGCTCCTAGAGCTTTCAGCGTCTTGATACCTAATAAGTTTTCTGGACATGATTTCGTGAGCAATAAATCTGTAGTGCGAGACAACGGACCAACTGAAAGGGGAACTGGTTTCGATACTTCATTTACAATAGGCTTTCCTGAAAATCCAAGGGAAACATTCTGTGAGCCTGAGAGGGGTGCCCCTGGAACCTCGTCGTGACTGATTGTTGTCCTGCTTGCCCCTGTGTCAATCAAAAACTTTCTATCCTTTCCTAATACCTGACTATGTACATAAGGACCCTCTTGATCTACAGGAACCTCAATAAGAGGCAAGCCAACCTCCCTCTCTAGGCTGTTTCATGTGTATCGCTGGTAATCGGGATAATCAGTTTGAGCATATTGGTACATCTGCTGTGTTGCATGTTGGGTTGCGGCAATCGGTTGTGGCTGTGGTACCGCTACGGTCTGTACTGTCTGTTGTGGAGCATGCATAGGCTGTACATTCTGTGTAACGTGTTGTTGGGCCTGGTCCTGTCTAGGAGGACGCGGTCTCTCTTTAGTTTTACCTGTAGATATATTGTGTTTCAAAACTGCACAATCGTTTACATAGTGACCTGGCTGTTTACAATAGTTGCATGTCCCTTTAACAGGAGCTGCCGAATTATTGGACTGTGTCATGCCCTTTTTCAAACCGTCAGCTGGAACAGACTGAGCAACGAGCATTTTCATTTTCGTGTCTTTCATACGTCTTTGTTCGTGATCATGTTCTTCCCTTATTCTGTTCTGGTGGTACTGTAACATCTGTAACATTTGGGAAGGAGTGTTTGCTTGCCATGTGCTCTCGACTTTCAATACATGATTCTTAATTTGGGGCAGAGAATTCTCGACTAATTTGGATACAAAAAGGTGTGGGTATGACTCGCTACTTGTTTTCAGGCCACTATTAATAATGAAACATTTCTCAAATCGGGAATAAAAATCACTAGTGTCTTCGTCGGGTTTCTGTTTGCAGGCTGAGATTGCATCCCAATCCTCCTTTTTAGTTGCCAACAACCTTGGCAATACTTGTACTAATAATCCTGGTAATGCTTTAGTATGGTCATCAAGACCTAAACCTGGGGTTCGGCCAGTTTCTTCTGTTTCTAGTAAATCCCAATTAATCTTTTTGTCTCCCACCTCCCATTCTTTTTCCTTGAGTTTCTCGTAAATACCGGCAGGCAATAGTACTTTCAATATTTTCATAATGTCGGGATAGGTATAATCTCCCATGAGTAACATGTCTTTTAATTCACGATGGAAACCTGCTGGATCTTTATCATGACTAGGCACTATTTTCTTAATTTCTAACAATTCCATTTTAGTTAAGGGTGTGTATACAAATACACGTTCTAGTGAATTATCTGGCTTCCTGATCGGGTGTACTTCTCGCAAGGGATTCTGTCTGTCTATGTAGAACATTTTTCTTTCTGGGGGTGGAGCTGAAACAAACTGTGGATTCAGGAAGGCACTATATCTGTGTCGATGTTCTAAAATTACTTTAATTAAATCGGTACCCAGGCCTCTCCATTTATTCATGAGTAACTCTACTAGTACATCAGGTAGGGGACCTGGATCAGAATGTTGGCTCTTATACAACGTAAGGAGGTGCTGTATCATGTACATACCAGCTAGTCGCTGTTCGTCTGGAGAAAGATTCAAAAATGTTTGCGCTAATGCGTCATCATTATATCTATCGGAATTGTCAGCCCATTGTACTGCTGACCTGGCTAATTCTTGTTCATCCATGGAATTGAGTACATGGTACCCCATTCGTTCTTGAAGTACTTTATCGGTAGCCTGAAATAAATGTTCAGGAGTCTTCGGATTTGACATAGCAGAGTGGAAAAGTCTCTTGCTTTCTGGACGTATCGTTTTATTAAAAGGTCTACCCTTTCCTACATATGCTACCGTACCTATGTCTTCTTCTAGCTCATCCTCCTCTGAGGATTTAGGCTTGTCACTATCTGCTTCACTTTCAGCTTTCTCTCTTTCATGAAATACTGTTATTTGTTTACGAATTTTTCTGTACATGGCCTCTATACATTTCTTTTTATCATGTTTTCCGTCTGCAATATTCTGACCCCATGTAGTTAGTACCTCCATCTCTTCTTTATTTACACCAGGCCGGTCTCGTTCTCTTATGAAACAGTTTATAAGGAATCTTAAAATCATACTTTGAATGTCTACTTTCTGATGTGTCATGGCCTCGTGAATACATTCCTGACCCTCACCAGTCTGAACAAAACGATATATCCTGTCCAGATAATCTGTCATTCCTGGGAATAGAACTAAAAAGTTTGCAGCACGTCTTATACGTATTGAGGCTAATAACATGCAACCGTCTTTGCCTGGTACTGGATCATATCTACAGTCTGTAAGATACTCTTTAAGCTTTTCAATTGTGACTGGTTTCGGAGTGCGTTGCATTGCTAGTTCTCTAATAGTTAATCGCTGTACTGGTGGCGGGGTATGGTAACCTCCTGATGCACCTCCTGAGGCGGAGGCTTGAGCATCACCTGTCTGTAAGGTCAGTGCTTGCTGTAACTGGGTTGGAACCTGGACCGTGCCAGGCCCAAAAGGATTAAGCGGATTAATAGGGGGTGCAGGAGGGGTCTGCGGTTGCGGACCTGGGGGCAGACGATCAGCGGGTGGTACAGGTACAGGTGGGACATTGATGTATTCGGGAGTTACGTCGTCTAAATAGGAAGAAAGGAAAATATCTGCTGCGGTCTTGTGACGTAATTTAGTCGGAACCAATGGGGGGGGCAGATCTTTCGGTATTTCCGGGGTCGCCTTAGGCAGGCCCTCGGCCAGGACTGGATATAATCCTGTCATAATTGCGTTACTCGGTCTATCGTGTTGTTCCATTCTAACTCGTTCTCCTTCTTCTAGTAGTTCTTTCTCTTTGGCTTTTTCTGAATCCTCTCTACTTTTCTCTGCTTTTCTGAGTGCTTTCTCTGTCCGTCTGTGTGATTCTTTACGCCATAGTTCAATGGCATCTTTCTGTGACTGTCTGGCTTTCTTTTTCCACAACGCTTCTTCTACTCTCATGATGCACTCGGCATCCCATGTCCCTGTAACGGGCCATCTCTGATTCTCTGCTAAATCCTTAGTGTAATCCACCCACAAGTCGAGATACAATACAGCGTCTAAGCCGTGCTTGTGGTACATAAAATATCCGGGAGTGTCCCTGGGTGGGATGGGAACAGCTTCCTCGAGTATCCCTTTTCTAGTTCCTATCTGTCTCAGTTTAGAAAACAGTGGCATTCTGAACCTTGATACTTGATACTTACTTGGACTTGGACACAACTAATACAATAAACACAGTAATGAAGATCAAACAATCACTCATACCACGACATTAAAACACATTAAAACATTTCGGAACGGACAATAACTTGATAGCTGGATACTTGATATACTGCTAAACAGTACAGATACACTGCTAAAACAGTGCAGACCGGGACTGTGTACCCAAACCCGTCTTGAGCGGACACAAATTAATGCACCCGTCTAGATGCGTCCCCA
This sequence comes from Lissotriton vulgaris, assembly GCF_964263255.1. Lineage (NCBI taxonomy): Eukaryota > Metazoa > Chordata > Amphibia > Caudata > Salamandridae > Lissotriton > Lissotriton vulgaris. The sequence continues at coordinate 480,867,758 of NC_141700.1, read as the reverse complement.
GCAACGGTACTCACCGGGAAGCACGGAACGGAAGGCCTCGGAAACTCGACACTGGACTGGACCGGACTGGACTCGACTCGACTCGTGACGTAGGTACTTCGGAACTGGTGGGCCTCTGAACGCCTCGGACCTTGCTCTCTCGGCTGGGCTCTGGTCGGGATCCTCCACACTCCTCACCGCCTCGTCTGGGTGTCGATCGCAGTCTCAGTCACCTCCGTTGGCCTGAGGGAGATACAGGAAATCCTGCGGGTACGCGTAGTTGTCCGTCACGGCTGTGGCAGGGGGCTAGGCCTGCAACGCACCGCCGGCGCGTAAGGTGGGGGAGGGGTCCCTATTCGGGCGCCAAATTATGTGGTAAATAAAGTTTACCTATGTGGAATTTCTATGCGGTAAAGTTCAATAAAAATAGCTCAATCAAAAATGAGAGGCAGAGTCCGTGGCATCTGAGTTTATAAGGGTTTTATTCCATAAAATGGAATTGGTTCGAACCAGGTATCATGTTCCATCACCACGAAGGTTCAGGAAGGGATAGACAATGCTTTATTAACAGAGTACAATATATATAGTAAATGCATACAATGGTGATGGATACAGAAGGCATAACAGCTGAGAGAAAAGAGATAAGAACACATGTACGTAACAGAAGTCGTGCACGAGGGCGTACACGGAGGTGTGTGCTAGAAACGTCACATGAAAGTGTCACAGGTGGGTGGATCCATAGAGGAATCCTGCAGTGTCAGCAGAAATATATGGCAGAGATGTGCGCGCAGCAGCATGACGTGTGATTGACGTGGAACTGGAGGGTGAAGGGGACTTGACATTTACCACTATACGTGGAGACAGAAGTCTGGCGTGTCAGAACAACCTAAACCCAAATCATATCTAATATCTTGTGTTTGAGGAACTATATTATCTGGAAGGAAAGGTCTCTCGGGTAGAGGCTACTCTATACTGACTGCTAGTGCATGCATATGTGACTACGTGTCTACGTGTAATGCGAGGGGCCATGGGCCTACCATGGTAACGGGAGCAATGAATTACTTGCACGGAGACAGAAAGGCCGGGCCCTTTGCTCTGCAGCTGGGGAGATGTTTTCCTAAATCACTAGACAGGAATGTATTTTCGAGGAGCGGAGCAGATAACTTGAAGGCAAAATACAGTCTTGGCAGGCAAGCAGGCCGAGCCGGGCACCGCTCGCCGCACAGGGAGTAGGGTAAGGGTCATGGATGCAGATCCAGGCTGCAGCTTTCAGAGGCAGAAGGCAGAAAGGGCTCAATGGCAGAAATCAGGGCCTAGCTCGCCAGAGCCAGGAAAACGTGAAAGTGCACCATGTAAAGACGGTGGCACGGCATACTTAGGAACGGAATTATCGACCCATTCATGGTGGATCTGAAAGAGGACATGTTAACGTTGGACGCAAATGTATTTGCGTCTTCATAGCTGGATGTGGAGGGAACATACATGTACTTGAAGCACGTACATGGAGCCGTTGGGGTCTACGTTAGGGGACACAATTGACCATAAAAATTCATATTACCTCACTGGGGTGGTGCTCGCACCTCCCAAGGCAGGAAACCCTTTGTCCAAGCCTCCCTCGCTGGAAGGACTCCCAGCAGCAGGAGGTCAGACTTGTGTCTGTGGCGGCAGCATCCATTTTGTGATGCTGAGGCTCGAGTTAACTTTAACCGGGGTTCAGGTTATGTACATGTCGTGTCCCTCTAGAAGGGTGGAATGCTACACCCGTCGCCAGAATAGGTGGGGGGGTAGTATCCCATTTCGTATGACACCTTACTCGACATGTTTTGATAAAGCCAAACCAAAATTAGAAAGTAACCGCAAGGATTATAATGCACTTAAGAGTATATGGTATGGCAATATCCCGGAACAGCTAAGGGAGTTGTTCCTGACAGCTGCAGACAGGCTCAGCTCGTGCTAGAGCACCATCTCACATGAAACCAAGCACTCTGCCTCCAGGATTGTCGAGGCTTTCCATAGGAGTGGCTTATAGGTTACCATGTGTCCAGATATGATAGATATAGGTATACTACATCTAAGTAAGAGGTGATTACACCAACTTACCCCAGCTGATTGATCAGCCAGTTGTGTGAAATATGGAGGCCAGGCCAGGGGTGGCATAATACATGCTGCAGCCCCTGGTAGGCCTTGGATACACCTATGCCCTGGTTACCTAGGGTACACTGTTACAGGGGCCTATAAGGTGAACCAGTTCCAATTGTGTATGTACCTAAGGTACATGGAGTCCATTTTAAGGAGAGAGCAATTAGCCTGGAGCCCTGAATGGCAGGATCCCAGGCCAACTAAGTCAAAACCAGCTAAACACCAGGCAAAAAGTTTGGGGGTAACCATAGTCAGATATCCACCTTCCTAAACCTATAAGCTGCATATTCATAGCAGATGAGATTTGTTTGTGTTCAGACTAAATCTGAGGTCAATGAGAGAGAAGCACACCAGATGAACAGCTTTAACCCCTTAACAAAAGAAACGCATATTAGCCAATCGTCTAGGTACCGGAAAACCAACAATCCTTGGGATTAAGGTGGCCACCAATGGAGCTGAAGTCACGGCCTGGAGCTGAGGCTAGAAAGAAGGGAAAAGAACAACATTTGTAATGACTTGCTAGGACAAAGAACCTTGGGATTATTTGAGACTGGGTGTTACTGCGATATGTAAATAGGTGTCCGAGAGCTCTACAGATGGTAGAAACATGTCTAATGCAACTAAAGGTATAATATGCTGGGATTCACCATCTGAAATGCTGCTGTGGAATGTAAGTGTCCACAGCTTGTAGATCCAGAACTGGCTAAAATTCTCCTGAGGACTTTTGTACCAAAAGTATTAAAAAGTGGAAGCCTTTACCCTTCTCTTCTGCAGTTGGAGTATTGCCCCCTTATGGTGGCCTTCCCCCAAATCCTTTGCATTTTACCTCCACGTTTCCTGTATCTTTTTGTTGTCCTTTGGACTTTGAGCACTTTACCGGTGCTAATCAGTGCTAAAGTGCATGTGCTTCTTCTCTAAACATGTGTGTAAAACTGTAAATGGTGTAAACCAGACCCTCAGACCTCAAACATCAGAAGAGGAGCGCATAGGCTCTCTCAATGCAGAGATTATCTGCTATTTTTAGACGTGCATATCTTTAAAAGTATACATGTGATTTTTGTTGTTGTTTTGGTCCTAATTTATTCAGAATATATTATGGTATTCTTGTAAAACTTGTGTGGACTCTTTTTGTGGCTTATTGTGTGTGTGTGGGTGTGTACAACTACGTGTGTGCGTGCATGTGTTGGTTGCACACTTACTTTACACATTGCTTCTCTTGAAAAGCCTGACTGCTCTGCACCACACTACCAGAGGGTGAGCACAGGTTATCTCAATGGTGTATCTAGTTACCCTGACTCGAGTTTTGGGTCTATTTTGTTTCCGTCATTTACAAGCTGAAGAACCCATTAGTCTGAAATATTTGATTTCCAGAATCTGCCGCATCGCTGGAGGTGTTTTTGTCGGGGGAATACTTGCCGCATTGGAGACGGACTTCAGGTCCCAGGAGCCTCTTGCTCACACCACCTGCGGCACCCCCCACCTACCTCTACCTAATGCCTCGCAGCACCCGCTGCACGGTACGCGTGCCGGCTCGCACCGGGCGAAGCCCGGGCCAAGGGCGGGCCCGTTTGAGTCCGTTCGAGATCGGACGAGGTCAGACCGGGCCCCCCCTCTGACCTAACCAGTATTATAAGGTCAGTGCCTATGAATTGAATCGTATACTTGTGTTATTATTCTTATTCGGCATTTTGACTTTTAGATAAGTTGCTGAGTTGGAATACATCTATGGCTACCAAAGGAGGAAAGGGGAGGAACTCTGCTACGGGTGGGACAGTGGTGGGGACATTGGACCAGTTTTTAATTAGAGCAACATCGGTATTGGCCCACAAAATAGCCCTGACTGAACGACGTATATCACTGGACCCCATGCTATCAAAACGATCATCTCTGGGTCGGCTAATGCATGCAAGGTCACTTGAGCAATCTACAGACTCGGCCATTACCCTATCATCCTGGCAGGAGGCAGCCATCAGTCTTTACAGGCCCCAGAGAGCTCAGCTAACACTTCTTTTTCATTGGAACCCGCATCTACCACCTCGCTTGTTGTCCCGGTAACTAAGGAGTTTGTTTGTAGCACACCGCCTCATCCTTTACGAGGTCTGCTTGTAGCTCCTCCTTGCAAGCCACGGCCCAACTGCCGGAACCGTCAAAAAACACACGAGGGTCCCTGGATACGAATGCTAGGGGAAGGGAGCAGGGAAAAATAACTGAAGTCAAAAACAGGAAAACCTCCCCTAGAACAATAATTAAATAAAGGCGTACACTCTACTCTTTGATACAGAACATCATCATTGTCCCACACAAGAATTAATTATTTGAAAAACATTAGTCAATTTATTATTATTTTACTGAGATTTCTCATTAGTAGGTCCAAAAGAAACAAACATAAATGTATATACAATACTTATTTACATTTCAAAGACACATGTGAAGCAAACCCCGACGCAACTAAAGTACAATCACCCATCACACTCAGCCAAACCATCATCAATCATACCACTCGACAGTATATACACAAATCAACTCTATATGTATTGGGTCCTGTGTCTCCCTCAGAGTCAGAGGAATCTGAGAAAGTCAGGATTTTTCTATTGGACCAATGGGCAGCGTCTCCTTGGTATCCCTGATCACTGGAGGTATTGGAGTAATATTGGGCCCCCAGATATGGATAAACTCTCTCCTCAGAAAAGTATCGAATATCTTTCTTCAGTTGCTCAGTTTTTTTCTTAATGAGATAATCATTAAAGGAAGCTAGTTCAGAATTAACTTCGTCCAATTTCTTTTTGGCTTCGTCTACCGGATCGCTCCTACTAAGTGTTTCCTCTATGACAGCGATCTCCTTCAGAAGGGTATCTACAACCTCTCGTGCTGTTTCAACGATCAAGATCATCAAATCTCTTGAACATCTATTAGCGATCAATGACCACTTTTCAAGAAATTTACGAATTTCTACAAAGAGACCCGGAATGTTACGAACACGAAGTCCATTAGGTATCACACCTGCCTTCAAATAGGCTAACATAAATTCTGCATGCGACTCTGTTCTCTTGGCTTTCTTCTTCAAATTAAGAAGTTTAAGCCATTGATCATTCTCTGCTTTATTCAAAGAGACAGGGGGCTCACATGAGGCACTCGCCCCAATAAGATTGGAAAAAACCTTGTCAGAAAATCCAAAGGTTTTGATCTTCTCCATAGATTATAATATACCATAAGCCCAGATAACAAAAGGGGAGGGGGTGGGTAGGGGTGTGGGGGAGGAGGGGGGGGGGGGTTTAAGTTTTCCCCGGAATATCACACACGCATACAAAGAAATAATGCAATAACCAAAGATGTGAAGAAGAAAGAGCGAAAAAATGAAAACAAATAGGAAAAAGAAGACGGGTAATTCCAGCACAGCAAGAACAGAATAAAAAAGCAACCCTCACAGCAACGAGCCGGAGAAACAGTCAAAAAACACACGAGGGTCCCTGGATACGAATGCTAGGGGAAGGAGCAGGGAAAAATAACTGAAGTCAAAAACAGTAAAACCTCCCCTAGAACAATAATTAAATAAAGGCGCACACTCTACTCTTTGATACAGAACATCATCATTGTCCCACACAAGAATTAATTATTTGAAAAACATTAGTCAATTTATTATTATTTTACTGAGATTTCTCATTAGTAGGTCCAAATGAAACAAACATAAATGTATATACAATACTTATTTACATTTCAAAGACACATGTGAAGCAAACCCCCATGCAACTAAAGTACAATCACCCATCACACTCAGCCAAACCATCATCAATCATACCACTCGACAGCATATACACAAATCAACTCTATATGCATTGGGTCCTGTGTCTCCCTCAGAGTCAGAGGAATCTGAGAAAGTCAGGATTTTTCTATTGGACCAATGGGCAGCGTCTCCTTGGTATCCCTGAACACTAGAGGTATTGGAGTAATATTGGGCCCCCAGATATGGATAAACTCTCTCCTCAGAAAAGTATTGAATATCTTTCTTCAGTTTCTCAGTTTTTTTCTTAATGAGATAATCATGAAAGGAAGCTAGTTCAGAATTAACTTCGTCCAATTTCTTTTTGGCTTCGTCTACCGGATCGCTCCTACTAACTGCCGGAACCTGCAACAAAGAGAAAGCAGGGCTGGGCCCCCAGAGGTAAAAAAATGCTAAAAGAGCTAAAATTAAAAAATCTACTAGATCTGATGTGAGGGAGTGTACATCAACGCCACCTATACTGTAGACTCGGTTACCAACTCTTCTAAGGGGCATGTCCAATTCAGACATGGTGGATGCTTATTTACCTCTAGTTGGAGGCTAAAATGGGAGCCTTAATCACCTTACCTATTTCACCACTTCTTGAAAGACTCTCGAATCATGTCCTACACTTAATCATGTTAACAGCAACTTGCTACGGGGGGGTCATACTGGGCTACCTGTTACAACATCAAATTTAATGTGTAACCCCCTTGCCCCTATTTGTCCATCTATTCCAGTGCCCCCCAATACAACATTAGCCCCTTCAAGTGAAGAACCGGGCTTTTAGAACCCAGCGGCGCCAGGGGCACGCCCAAAGTCTTCGGATTCACCTGTCTTGGTATACAGAGACACGGAATACTTCTGGGTGGCGTCAGAGACTACATTTATTAGCTGCAGCTAGTAACAGTGATCCTAGAAACACAGCATGGAGTATTTCAGGAGACTTTTATACACAATATTCACATTTAGAACATACACCCACTGCGCAAAAATCTAACCAATGGGGTACATTCTCAAACAAAGTATCACATGACAAAAAGCTCAGTTTGCAATATCCCAACCCAAAGTTAATCATTGGGAATGTCCCAAATCAAATCTCCACAAGCCGGACAAACCCATAATTGATGGCACAATGCATGTAGTAAAGAGTATAGAAAAAGAAACAATGACTGATAGTAAGCAAGATAAGGCATGTGTAAGGAGACTAAAAGTTACCAATATCCTGAACAGTGTTTGACAATTTCAGACAACGATCAAACCAAGGAAATTGACTCGGCAGGGTCAGTTTCAGGTGAAGGACTCAGATCCTTACAATTCACCTTGAAGTCAAGAAAGACCCTGTTAAAGTATACCAACACATGAAGGCCAGGCCGCTTTGTTTGTTCGACCACACTCGTCGGCCTGCGTGATGGCAACACAAAATGGAGACTCAAAAACAAAATGGAACCCATGTTCAAGACGAAATCTCCAAATACGTAATGAACTCGCTAGTTAACATGACGAATTCACTCCATATTAGCCGAACTTACTAAATACGGTTCGACATCACCAAAATCGTGACGAAACCATGACCTTACGAGACAAGGCCCGTTTTCACAGAACCACACAAGCGGGTTTGTTGAGGCTGGTAACATTAGAAATCTTGGCAATGCAATACATGGTGGGGGAATATCTAATGAGAACACAAATTTAGTGATACCTTCTCAGGGGGGTGGTTCAGCGCCTAAATCAATGAGAAAAGATAAAGCCTATGATTCTCGCAGGAGATCTCCCAGTCGCGGTCTAATGAACTCTAGCCTGCCATGCATAGACCTACCACCTGAATCAATCCTGTATGTTGTTGTATTGGCCGGTGTCCCTGGGTTGGAACAAGGTAAAGAGGAGACATATTCTGACCTAAAAAATAAGTGTACCCACAGGTTAAACATGAATAGACCACTCCCACCGCAGGTATATAGTGACATTTTATTTGCCCGTAGAGTAAGCTGAGTGGGACAAAGAAAGAAACATATTGAGGGCGATTGCATTTTGATTTATTTTAGAGACAGACAGGTGGTTGATCACATATGTGATTGGCATCAGACTCAGGTGGCTACTGGGATACAGTCCTTTTCTTTAACCTACTTTTACCCCCCCCCCTTATCTTCCCTACCTTCCTATAGATAGGAGGGGTTATCGTTGGAAAGGTAGGGATTTAAGACCACAGACAGGAAGAGCAAACAACAGATGTTGTAACTATGATACCTTCCTAACGCCTGCCCTTCCATTAAGTAATAGATTCAGCATCCTAGATCAGGTAGATTGACTGACTCCCAGCAGTCAATCTCTTACCCCCAAGGGCCAACATTCATGTTTACCCCAAATTGGTGAGGGAGTCGTGACCTATGACCAGACACTGATTTTGAACAGGGAACTAGCGAGAGAGGAAATTTTCTGGGGAATCATTGATGACACCGAGGAGGTTATATATAGTAATCCGCCTGGTAGGGTGGGGAGTCTGCCCATTATTATCGATCAGGAAGAGACTACTTCCCTACCCCAGGCCATAGAAGCTCAAATACCCAAGGGAGTAGTGGCTCTTGATTATCCTCCATTGACGAGCAACGATTTGGCAATGGTAGACAATGCCAAAGGGGAAGTAGTCAGTCACTTTGAGGCCACTATTGAAATCACTGGTGGCCATGACGAGGAGATCCTGTCTGTGGCCCTTGAGAGAGGGGTCCCCACTAAGGGGTTACAGAGAACTAAGGCAGTTTTACCACTAGGGCTAAGGATATTGTCCTGGAATATAGCTGGGTTAAATGCTAAAATGGCCATCCCTGATTGGGGTGAATTCATCGATACCCATGAGATCTGTTTACTTTATTCCAGGAGACTTGGGCTTTGAAATCTTTGCACAGAGTTGGGTTTGCCACTTATTGTAAAGCGGCTGTTCAGGGGCCTAGGGGCAGACCTTCGAGGGGGTTGGGTATCTGGGTCGGTACACATCTTGATTGTTCAGTTAAGCCGATAGATACCCATTCCCCCGATATTTGATGTATTATTCTTTCTCTTAACAACTTCCCTAAGGTGGCTATTATTAATGTTTATTCTCACCCTGTTAGGCATGAGCAGACCTCGCAGATGTTAGATTGTTTGTCTGCCTTTCTTCTGTTGCTGCCTGAGCAAGTTTTCCCTATCATCGGTGGGGATTTTAACTGCCAATTTGACCCCCTAAATGGTCTATCCCACCTTATAACGAGTGATGAGGATTCAACGTGGGGAATCCCAATGTGTAATCATTATCCGTTGAGGGGTTGGACCCCTATATACCTGCAGCTGACCTCATTTACCCTCAGTTACTCACTGAGGGCATGTAATGGTTGACTGTTTGCGGATAATCCAGGGAAGCACACCTTTGAAAAAATGGCCAGGCCTCTACAATTGACTATATCTTGGTGAAGGTGGATATCTGGCATAGGATTGCGAACTTCCTGGTAGAATCCCGCACGGAAAGATATCACAATCCGCTGGTTGTTACCCTGGATTGGTGCCAACTGGTACCAGGGCAGGCTGGGACTCCTGATGGAGGCAGAAGAATCCGTTGGGGAACATTTTTATAATCATCTGAGGCAAAAGCTTCCCTGTATAAATCCATCATACCCTTCTTGGTAAAGGCAAGCTCTATTACAGATAATTGCGGTGTCACTGATTCTTTAGAGGTGTTGGGGACAACCACCTGGATATGGTTGCAACCTTGGCAGAGTTCTTCTATAGCACCTCAACTCATAAAAGAAAGGAACATAGAGATATTAGCCCCTGGTACAATAGGGCATGAAGAGAAGCAAAGAATGCTCTGCTAACTAAACTCCGAGAGGGTGACATTGTTCGTATTAGGGAGGCAAGGGCATCTTTTAAGAAAATCATTTTAGAAGTGAAATTAGAATGGGAAATTGATAGATGGCAGGCCATTAAGAAAGCCCTAGATGATAGAGATCCAAGAGGGTTTTGGAATCTGGTGAAGACAGGTAAACCTGAGGGCAAGAATGCAATTGAACCAACATTGGGGAGGAAGCTTGGCGATCCAATTTTAAACTGCTATATACAACGTCCCAAATAGGAAACATAGAAATGGGGCCGTCATTGACTCTCTTTATGTTCCTCTCACCGATATTCCCTCCTGTTCTCTGGCTGAGGTTACAGCTGCCCTGGCAAAAGTCCTGCCAAACAAGGCACCCTGATTGGATAGGGTTCCAGGAGACCTTTTCAAAACTGAACAGGTAGTTTTAATGCAATTTGTCATGGCTTGACACCCCCCCAAACATGGGCGGGTGCCGAGATCATATCTATTTACAAAAAAGGTTCTCCCCTAGAACCGGCTAATTACAGGCCTATTTGCCTAATTGATGTAACCCAAAAGATTTTTGCACGTGTTCTTTTGGGAAGACTGCAGATCTGGATGGACGTTCATAATATACTTACCCCCTTACAAGCAGGTTTTAGGTCCAAAACCTCAACTGTAGATCAGTTGTTTAGATTACAACTAATCTATTAGAAAACCATAACACTGGAGGGAGGTTCCCTCTACCTAACATTCGTGGACCTCAAATCCACATTTGATTTGGTAGATCGAGACCAGTTGTGGAGCCTACTGCTTGACATGGGGGCTCCAGATTACCTCTGCCAACAGTTTAAACACCTCCATGAAGGTACCTTTGCCAAAATAATATTCGGGAATAGAGGGGAACTTTCAGCTCCGATACCCGAAGAGAAGGGTGTGAGACAAGGCTGCGTGCTTGCACCATCTCTTTTTTCCCTCTTCCTAAATGGGCTAATCGAGGATCTCTTAGCAGTTAAGGAAATAAATTCTCCTAAACTTGCCAACCGCAAAATTCCAGCATTAATGTTTGCGGATGACACGCTGCTCCTATCTAAAACACCAATGGGGATGCAGGGTGTCCTAGAGGAATTTCGCTCGTTTTGCAAGAAAAGGAATCTGGAGGTCAACATAAAGAAAACAAAGTATATGGTTTTCCATGCTGACTCTACAAATTGCCCACACCCTAAAATGAATCTCAGGCCCTTAGAGAGGGTGCCTGTTTTTGATTACTTGGGCCTTACCTTAAATGACAAAATGGAATGGGGGCTGCAGATCACCAAGGTGAATTTCAAATTAATCCATGCAAGTGGGGGAGATCTTAAAAGTTCATAGGAGTTGCACCGTAAAGGTTATTGGCCCTCCTGTAGAAATGTATAAAGTACAAGCAAGGGGAGCCACCTTGCACGGAGCTGAACTTTGGGGTCACTGTCAGATTAAAACTCTGGCAGTGACTGAAAACAAATTCTTAAGGCAACTCTTGGGTCTCCCTCAAAGCACCCCCATAATCTCCTTAAGGAAGTACTTGGGTATTCTCCCCATTGACAAAGTGATCACCCTTCGCCCACTCCTCTATTGGCGACGGCTATGGAGCACCCCAGAGCTGGTTAACTACAGAGAGGAATAAAAATAAGTTATGCGCATTTTGGGGGCGGGGAGAATCCCTTTGCTGTCCTATATTCGGGATGCATTTCGCAAAATAGGGAGAAATGACTTGTGGTCTTCACCTGAGGAGTCATGTCTTGTTACTTCAAAACAGTCACTAACTTCTGCTTTTAAAGAACACTGACTGATGTGTATCATTCAGTCGACTGAGTCATCTAGTCTAACCTCCAGGTTTTTAGATGTTAAATTACACTATAACTTGGAGCCGGCCTTAGACCTTATCCAACCTCTTGCAGCCAAGAAATTGTTTCTTCAATTCCGACATGGGACGCTCCCCCGTATGCATTTACTAACAACTGGGTGGGTGCCAATAAACTAATATGTCCTGGGTGCAATGAGACAGAAGAGACAGAGACCCATGTGATCATTTTTTGTCCAGCATACAAGGCGGCTAGATCCAAATGGGTTCTCCAACTTTGCAGGAACTTAGGAATAAGAAACCATAGAGTGTTCTATAGGCTACTAAAGTACGATACACATCCGTTTTTTGTTGCTGCTATAACAACATTTCTATTTGCAATGTGGTGCAAACGCAGATGTTTAGTGAAAAGATAGGGTTGAGACTTGAAATGGTGCTGCTTTAACTAAGATCGATTTCCCTGATTTTAAATGCTATTAATTGATGCTTACTTTTTTAACTTAGTTTTTTTACTCTATTTATACTTTTTAATGGTTTGTGCCATATGTTGACATTTTCCAATATGCTGCTAAAAACTGCCCTTAATTGATACATCTGCCTATGCCTAAAGTACTGTACGGGTTAATAACACGAGGGGGTGTGTCCCTCTCCTTATTGTCGCCTTTCTGTTACCTGGGGTTTAAATGTAAAAAGTATTACTATCTGCTCCTTTGTTACATTTTCTTTTAATTTTAGTATGTTATTTTATGATGTTGTATTTACAATGTTATATTATTGTGCTTTTATAGCAGTAATTGCCGAAATAAAGTTTGTTTTACTTGAGAATCTGATAAAGCTCTGGATCCTCCCCCCACTCTGCCGGAATAGTCAGGATCCGGAGGCTGCTGGAGGTGCCGGGGGCATAGCTGGCTGCTGGAGGTGCCGGTGGCATAGCTGGCTGCTGGAGGTGCCAGGGGCATAGCTGGCTGTGGAGGTGCCGGTGGCATAGTTGGCTGCTGGAGGTGCCAGGGGCATAGCTGGCTCCCGGAGGTGCCGCAGGCATAGCTGGCTGCCGGAGGTGCCGCAGGCATAGCTGGATGCTGGAGGTGCCAGAGGCATATCTTGCTGCTGGAGGTGCCGGAGGCATAGATGGCTGCTGGAGGGGCTGGGGGCATAGCTGGCTGCTGGAGTGGCCGGTGGCATCGTTGGCTGCGGAAGGGGCCAGAGACATAGCTGGCTGCTCGAGGGACCCAGTACATAGCAGGCTGCTGGAGTGGCCGGTGGCATCGCTGGCTGCGGAAGGGGCCAGAGGCGTAGCTGGCTGCTGGAGGTGCTGGGGCATAGCTGGCTGCTGACAGGATCTTTCACCAAAGAGGCCCCACCAGCCTCATCCCCTGCCATAAAAAGGGCTGAATGGAACCTCTTGAAGAGGACACCCAACCACCCCTCTCGAAGGTGGACGCACTGGAGTAAGTCGTCTCTGATCCTTGATGGGTTCCTTCACCAATTCCTCTAGATGTGGACTCTGCGGAGGAAGCCATGCTGCAGAAGAAGGCGGCTAAAGTAGATCTATTTGCTCCCTAAAAGAGAATCAAGATTAACATTCACATACCCCAGACTGGCGGGTGAGCACGTAGGACAATTCAGAGACCAAAGGGGAGTCAGTATTCTGTCGTGGAACGTCAATGGACTTGGCAGCAAGATTAAGAGAGGGTTGGTGAATTAATACATTAAAAGACTGAACGCTGACATGACGCTGTTGCAGGAAACCCACCTCAAAGGGACTAATTGTGCCTTTCCAGCTAGGGGACAGTACAAGGTATTGGCACACGCGGGATACACCACGGACTCGAGAGGGGTGGCAATTATTGTCAAAAAGACCACACCGTTTTGTATAGCTCAGACATGGACAGACCCACAGGGGACGTATGTAGGAGTTAAGGGGACATGGAACAGATGAGAGTACACAATACTCTCAGTGTATTCCCCTCCAAAACTACAGGCCAGCACGCTCAAGAGAGTGGCAGACATACTTCTGGATACGGCTGACACCACACAGATTCTTGGGGGAGATTTCAATGATGTGATGAACATAGGGTTGGACCGGACGGGAACGACGTCTAGAGATCGGGCCCGGACTCCCCTATCCCAAATGATTGACAACATGGGGCTTACAGATGTCTGGAGGTGGCTACATCCCGATCAGACGACCTACTCCTTTTACTCGGGCTCACATAAAGTGTATTCGAGATTGGACTATGTGTTTATGTCCAGGCAAAACTTGACGGTAGATGACACAGCGGAATACAGGGCGAGAGGGATCTCCGACCACTCCCCATTACTAGCAAGGGTGGGAATGGGACGGTATAAGAGTAGAGGTTCCTGGAGACTGACGGCATGGGACCTGCAGAATGCAACTGTTTTGAGGGGCCTGAGAGCTGACGTGAAGGTATATATTGCTGAAAACGAGGGCACGGTCTCCTCCGGGTTGACATTCTGGGAGGCATTGAAGACGGTAATGCGGGACAGGGCACAAACCAGACTGGCAGAGGAGAGGAGAAAGCTTCACGCTGAAACAGTTGCATTGGAAGCGACCATTCTTGACCTAGAGAGGGACTACCAGACTTCGAAGGGTACTGAGACGCTCAGAAGACTGACAGACCTACAGAAACAAAATATAGAGATGGTCACAGGAGAAGCCAGAACCCAGGCCTTAGCTACCCAGCACTGCCTCTATGATGTGGGGGATAAGTCGGGCAAATTGATGGCGTGGCTAAGTAAAAAGGAGCGCGCAGCCAGGTATGTGGAGCATCTCAGAGACCCTGAGGGATTGCTCATTAGATCTGATACTCAGATTGCAGAGGCGTTTGCTGACCACTACGAAATCTTCTACAAGGCAAGGGACTTGGGGACATGTGAGGAGGCCCTACGATACATGGAACACATGGCACTACCGACCCTGACCTCTGAGGCTCATCAAGCCCTTGAGTCGGACATTACTTTAGACGACATCTCTGGGGCCCTGGGCTGGCTGAGACCGGGTAAAACCCCGGGCCCTAACAGGTTCCCAGCAGAGTTTTTTAAGCACACGGCGGACCTCCTGACAAGCCATCTGAAAGGACAGTTTGAGGGGGCATTGCAGGAAGGGAGCCTTCCCCCAGACTTGAGTATGGCATTAATAGTCCCAATTCATAAGGAGGGGAAACCGCATGAGGATTGTGCGTCATATCGCCCCATTTCGCTTTTGAATACAGAGGCAACGATTCTGGCGTTACGGCTCCGATCAGTGATATCTGACCTAGTACACTTAGATCAAACGGGATTCCTCCCGGAAAGGGCCACTAGGCTAAATCTCCGGCGCGGTACACAGACAAAATATCGATTTTTAAATATCGATATGCAAAAATATCGAAGTTTAAATATCGATATACAAAAATATCGAAGGTAAGTAATATCGACAGTCTAAATATCGATATTGGTATGATATCAGTAATATCGAAGTTGTAAATATCGATGTTAATAATATCGAAATTAATAACTTTGATGTTACTAATATCAAGTTTTTAAATAAATTTAGTGTATATTATATTGTATTTATTATGTTTTATTATTTATTTTTAATGTTATTTTATTAAATATTGTCTTTTACTACTGTAGCGGGTTGTGGGTTTATAGGGGAATAGGGTGGGAAGTAATTTAATTATGTTAAATTAATTATTAATTAGTAGGAATTATTAATTAATTAATTGAGAATTAATTTTAAATAATTTTTAATTAATTTATTAATTGATAAATATGTTCTGTAGCGGGTTATGGGTTTATAGGGGAATAGGGTGGGAAGTAATTTAATAATAATTAATTAATTGATATATGTTTGTACATATTTTAAATAATTAATTGGTAATTAATTTCTATTAATTAGTTAATTAATTATTATAATTTTTTATCATATTTATAATTATTAATTCGTTGGTAATTAATTATTATTAATTATTTTATTAAATTAATTAAAGTAATTTTTATATATATATTATTTATTGTTATTAATTAATTAATTGTGCAAAATAATATTAATTATTAAATTAAATTAATTACAGAAAATGTGCTAATATATTTACTTTATTGTTATTGTTAATTAATAATTAATTGGTAATTAAATAATATTAATTAATTGTGGGTACAGGGGTATTTTTAGGGTTCAGGGTCAGTTTTCAGTTCATGGGTACAGGGGTATTTTTAGGGTTCAGGGTCAGTTTTCAGTTCATGGGTAAAGGGGTATTTTTAGGGTTCAGGGTCAGTTTTCAGTTTTTGGGTAAAGGGTTATTTTTAGGGTTCAGGGTCAGTTTTCAGTTCATGGGTAAAGGGGTATTTTTAGGGTTCAGGGTCAGTTTTCAGTTCATGGGTACAGGGGTATTTTTAGGGTTCAGGGTCAGTTTTCAGTTCATGGGTAAAGGAGTATTTTTAGGGTTCAGGGTCAGTTTTCAGTTCATGGGTAAAGGGGTATTTTTAGGGTTCAGGGTCAGTTTTCAGGTTTTGGGTAAAGGGGTATTTTTAGGGTTCTGGGTCAGTTTTCAGTTCATGGGTAAAGGGGTATTTTTAGGGTTCAGGGTCAGTTTTCAGTTTGTGGGTAAAGGGGTGTTTTTAGGGTTCAGGGTCAGTTTTCAGTTTGTGGGTAAAGGGGTATTTTTAGGGTTCAGGGTCAGTTTTCAGTTCATGGGTAAAGGGGTATTTTTAGGGTTCTGGGTCACTTTTCAGTTCATGGGTAAAGGGGTATTTTTAGGGTTCAGTGTCAGTTTTCAGTATTTGGGTTAAGGGGTATTTTTAGGGTTCTGGGTCAGTTTTGGGTTTTTGGGGTACAGTCGTACAGGGTAAAAATTAAATAAATTTAAATTAAATCAATTAAATGAAATTACAAAATATAAAATTACATTAAATTATTACGTTTTTAATTTATTTTAAATGTATATGTATTAGTTTTAATTTTTTTATTATGTTTTAATATTTTTATTTAATATTTGTAACATTATATGTATTTTATAATTATTTTAACATTATTATTAATACATTTAAAAAAACGATATTTTTAATTCCGATATTTTTGTACTACGATATTATTTTTTCGATATTTTTGTACTTACCTTGTTAGGGATAGGATTCCGATATTTTTGACTTCGATATTTTTGTCCCGATATTTTTGTATGTCGATATTTTTGATTTCGATATTTAGTCAGACATTCCTCCGGCGCACCCACAACTGGTTGCAAGAGGTGGGAGAGAGGGAGGACCCACATTGGTTTCTATCCCTAGATGCCGAGAAGGCCTTTGATGCTGTTCATTGGCCGTTTCTTGAAGGTGTACTGCAGAAATTCGGTTTTGGCCCCAAATACCGAAAGTGGGTCCAACTGCTATACACTGCACCTAGAGCCAGGGTGAGGGTGAACAGGGTTTTTTCGTGAGAGTTCCAAGTCCGGAGGGGGACCCGGCACGGTTGCCCGTTGTCCCCCCTCCTCTTTGCACTTACAATAGAAGGGCTAGCCGCTAAGATTCGCCAGAATGTAGCCATTAGGGGATTCAGGATGGGAGAAATGGATTCCACAGATGAGACAATATCGTTATATGCGGATGACATCCTTTGTATATCACACACCCGGAGACAACGATACCGGAAATGTTTTTGGAACTGGAACGCTATGGAAAGTACACAGGTTACCAGATCAACTGGCACAAATCGATCCTCTATGACCCTAAGGGGCGGGGAAAGTGGCCGGACCTCCCGGGACGACTATTGACGACAGTAGAGGGCTTTAAGTATCTTGGAGTGTATGTCACCCTGGATCGACAGCAGTCCTATAGACAGAACCTAGAACGAATAATATTGAACTTCATAGTGGACACGACCCGCTGGAGGCAGCTCCCATTAACACTTCTAGGTCGGGCAGCCATGTTCAAGATGATCACATTGCCCAAGTTTTTATACACTCTGCAGAACGAGTATTATCCACTCCCACAAAAAGTGTTCAAGAGAATATACGCTGAGCTGCGGTCCTTCCTCTGGCTGGGTAAACAACCCAGAGTGGCACTGACCACTCTTCAGAGACATCAGTACAGCGGAGGGATTTCACTCCCAAATCTGGAAGCATACTACTGGGCGGAACACATAGCCCCGATTAACGACTGGCTACATGCGCAGGCAGACCACCCCACTTATGCCCTTGAAAGACATAGGATGTCGTCTAGGCCGTTGATGTATTACCTAAATGGGGGTGCCAGGCGGGGGCAGCTCCTCCCTGCTACGGGACTTACTCTGCAACTCTGGAATAAAGCGATAAAACGCACAGGATGGGGGATGAAACCCACACGACAGACGCCGATCTGGCACTGTACGTGGCTGACAGAACTAAACAAATTAAAAGGCTTCCAGGGGTGGGATGATATAGGCGTCTCCACCTTGGGGGACATAGTGGCCAAGGGGGAACTGAAATCATTCACGGCTCTGAGGTCGGAGTTTGGACTGCATAGTACGCAGTTCTTCAAATACGCGCTGCTGAGACATGCCTGGCGAGCCCAGAAAATCCAGTCCGATGAGCTCCCGGAGTATGCACCTTTAGAGGGACGGCTCCTGCAGGAGCAAATCCAGGGAAAAGCGGTCTCACTTACATATAAAACTTCAACAAATAAATTCCTAGGTGACTTGGCCAAGCTTAGAACGACGTGGGAGACTGAGGTGGGAGGATATCGACTGGGACATGGTGTTAATGCATCCCAGGGAGGTGGCAATCAAGTCCCGATTGCGACTCATTCAATTGAACGTGCTCCATAGAACTTACTACAACAGAGTGCGGCTCCACAAAATGGGGAGGACGGAGGACACAAGGTATCGTAGATGCAGAGACATGGAAGGGGATTTCTATCACATCATATGGGCATGCAACAAGGTCCAAGATTATTGGAGTAAAGTATTTGAGGAACTGGGTGAGGTGCTGGGGACCCCTCTCCGACCTGAGCCCAGGCTGGCCCTCCTAGGCATGACAAACGACGTAGATCTAGCGCGTCCTCTATTGATCTTTCTGGTACTGGCACTAGTGGTGGCAAAGAGGGACATAGCTAAGTATTGGGTAGCACCGGAACCGCCAGGGTTGGATGAATGACGAAGAGGGTTGGACCTATACATGGCCGCAGAGAGGGTCACTTACAAAGCGAGGGGATGCCCGAAGAAGTTCCGCAAGGTCTGGGGTAAATGGAGATACTATCACGGATTGGATGGGGGGCTATGAGGGAGATTTGTCGGGTAGTAAGATGTGTGCCTGTATGAGTACATACTGGAGGCTTCAGTGCCCGAAAATAGGAGACAATTGCATCACGGCACTTTGGACTTTGAGTCGGATCGACATGGAATTTACTAAATATGTAGAGTGGGGAGGGTGGTGGGAGGGAGTCAAGGGTGTGTGAACCGCTGATTGCATGATTGTATTGTTGAGTTACGATAAAATGCAAATAAAAATGTAAAAAAAAAAAAAGATTAACATTCACAATCACAATCAACAATATGACAAGACAAATCTTATCTTATCGGTGGAATCCATTTTCCAAAACATATAGAAAACAAGCATTGGCAAAGCCAGTAGGTCTTTGCAATCAGAGATCCGCAGGGGCTGGCAATGTAAATGCGTGTGTACGGCTCTGGGCTGTTTCTATTGATTGATATACACAAATGCATTAACATTGCCAACGTATGGGGCTGCCACTGAGCCCAATGGTCTGGCAGGCTTAGTCATAATAAAAGCAAAATGACTGCTTTAAGCCCCGCCCCCTTTTTTATGAGGAAGCTGATGAATAATATTAGCAGAAGGCTATGGAGAGCTTTGGGTTCAGGGCTGGCAGGTGTGCAGCAGTGATGGACTCTGGTAAAGAAAAATGATAGATCAGAGGAGTGGGCACGAGAGATATAGAGGAGACAGAAAGGAAACAAAACGAAAGAGGTGAGAAAAAGAAAAACAGGGAAGAAAGAAAGAAGAAACGGAAGAAGAGGGCAGAAGGAAGGAAGGAAAGTCTCTGGGCCATTGAATTGGGTCAACCTCAGTACATTAGTGGTACTTTGTTGGATTATTGCCCTTCAGAATCACCTTGAAAACATTTTGTTTTTGGAAACTGTTTTACAACATTCCGCTGTAGGATGTACTGTTTGGCCTTTAAAAAACATTCCTAGGAGCAGAGCAGCCTTTCGGCACCAGCACCAACAGTGGTGTATTACAGCTCCAGGGACACATCACCTGAGCAGTGCCCATCACTGGATTTAGATCACGAGGCATGAAAAGAAAAGAATAGATCCCGTCCTCGCGTCCAGAGGTGCAAGTCACAAACTCACACTTGGTTTAGTTTCCCTTTACGGATCCCAAACAGCAGGCGTCTAAATTCTAACGCGGAAACCTTTGAAGTGACACCTGTACATGGTCGCCTCAAAGGGGGTCACTCCACATGCGGTACACGCGTGAGGGTGTCACTCCAGATGCGGTACACGCGTGACTCAGGCTCGCTTTGGAGGAAAACAGGTCCTTTTGTACAATTAATCACCCAGCACTCGTCCTGTGAGAAGTGACCAGAAATCCACCTCATCTCCTCAAGAGAGTTCAGACGGGCCTCTCCACGGTACTCAAAGCGTAATGCATGTTTACCAGTGTTAGAAGTGGGCGGGATCGGAAGGGCACGGCGTGCCCCTACTTTTAAAAATTATGTTAGTCCGTTCCCCTACTTCTTTGTTTTAAAAGTGCACCGAGACTGCAGGATTAGCCCTTCTTTAAAAGAACAACTTTATTTTTCAGCCTGTTTGGTGCACCGTGCATATCGAAGAAGGCCTCTGCAGTGAGCCTGGCCTCCTCCCCTTCTCCTTGTGTCCAGGGGCCTGCAAAGTGACACTGAACGGGCCACCAGTCTTAGCTGCCTCTGATGGCCCTGCTGCTGCGGTCAGCCCCTGATTCACACCTCATTTAGTGAGGACGCTGCCTGCCTGCCCCCACTGTGACCATCATAATACTTTGGTGGCGCCGTCCTTGACGCCACCGGAAAAAAAGAAAAGAGCTTCACTGAGGGCTTTGTGGATTGCTGTAAATCTGCTTTCCAGCCAGCCAGAACTGAACAAGCATTGAAAATGCAATAGATCTCACCTTTGATTAAGTTAAAGCCATTTTCTTTGCTAATGGTATTGTATAGCAAAGCAAATGGCTTTAAACTTAATGAAAGGCAAGAGCTATTGCATTTTTATTATTAATGCTTGTTTGGGTTTGTTTTGTACTGTGCTGTTCAGTGCTGACTACTTGTCTTCTCCATGCAAATAAATACAGCTAGTAATCCAGTCCTTTACTTGGCACTAGTTTTTCATGTTAAATAGATAGGCTGTTTCTAGATTGATGATATTAAGGTACAAGCCAAGATGGCACACTGTTTCCAGTTTCCTGCATCAGATTTCTTCATCAGTACCTCTATTTGGTAATGTTTGGAGGTTTGACTGACCTTTGACTATTTGAGTTTGATCACTTTTGGCCCTACAGCACATGCTCATTGGCTTAGCTTGCAAATTGAATAAGTTCTGCTCTTTCCCTGCCAGTATAG